>NC_092049.1:116307465-117507465 GCF_003086295.3 Arachis hypogaea | reverse complement strand
CGAGTAAGTTGAAGCAGGTTTTCAGGCTCCAGGGGTGTTGATTATCAAAATAAATTCTAGGATCCCAAACTTTGCTTTTGTACCCGTCTTTGTCTTTATCTACATTTTTCCAGCCGGACGGTACGGAATTTGAACTCTCACTAAGATGACCAAACATCTTCTGAGACCCATTCAATCGGACACGATACCAATCCTTGCACCTCAAATTGAAGCGTGGAGTCTTATTGAATCTTGCATACCAACTCTGATTTCGAACTATTTCCCTCTTACTCTTAAAGCCGCAAAGAGCTCTAAGCTGGCCATCTATTTCAAGCAAACCATATTAAAGTGGAAAGGTGAAGATAAAGGCTAAGGATTCTACCCACTTGAAGTTTGTATTGGATGGTAATGGCCTTGGGATAGGTGTTTCCAGTGGTCTTGCAAGCTCCACCCCTTGTATTCTTCTGTGAATTCTTCCACTTCTTTGCAAATTTCTTCAACTGCAACCACGTCTTGATCAAAGTCTTTGATTTCTTCCTCATCACTAAAGTCATAAGTTGGAGGTTGAGAAAAGTCTACCTCCGCATCTTCTTCGTATTCACTTGGGGAAGATTCTTCAATCTCAAAGAATTCACTTGCGGATGCAAGTTCATTACTGGGAGAACTTGATTCATGATTTTCATTACCAAGGAAACTCGCTTCTTGAGCTGTTCCGTCCAGTTCTTCATAAGATACATGCTTTGGGGGTTGTACACTATCCTCCTTAGCATTAATTGCAAATTTCTTGGCGGAATTCTCCACAATTCTTGATTTCCATAGAGGTTCAGCATCTCCTAAGTCTTCAACCAATTCTTCTTCTTCGATAATTTCGGCTTCCTCCACTTGTTCCAGTACAAAGTCATGCTCCTTACTGTCCACCAGAATTTCTAGTATCTCCTTCATGCTACGTTCTTCATTAGATTGTCCACATGAAGCCATGTGGGTTCCTTGAGTGTCCGAACGTCGGGAAGCTAATTGATTGATCGCTTGCTCCAGTTGGTGAAGGGTTGCATGAAATTTTTCCACTGTTTCCTTGAGACGCTCCTGTGATTCTCGGGTCGATGGATATGGACATGGTGCATATAGAAGTGGTGGTTCTTGGGAGTAATTGGATTGGAATTGGGGTGAATAAGGGTTAGGGTCATATGGAGGTGAATGGTGGTAGGTGGCTTGTGAGTTTGGTGGTTCAAAGCTATGTTGAGGGGGTAGTTCATAAGCATATGGTGGGGTTTGTTGGTAACTACAAGGGGTCCACCATATCTATCATCTTAGTACGCACCTCAGAATGCCTCTTGACCAAAGTAATTTGGTGGGTGTTGGTTGTCACGAAAGGGTCCACCATAACTATTGTCTTGGCATGCATTGTAGGATGGTCGTTGTCCATGGTACTTTGGAAGGTATTGCTGCCGAAAGGGTTGATCAGATCCTCGTGGCTCCCTCCATCTCTGATTGTTTTGACCTTGATACATGTTCCTGTTATAATTTCCATTCCTTGCAATAACATTGGAACCAAACTTAAAGCCAAAGGGATGAGAACTCATGGTAGCTAATAAAAATTAAAAAAAAAACAAAAATAAAAACAAATAAACAAGCAAACGAAAATATTTACAATAACCAATAGTAAGGCACACAGTTGCAATTCCCCAGCAACAGCGCCATTTTGACGAACGGTTTCTTGGCAGTAAAGAAATTCATAAAAATAATCACGTTGTAAGTATAGTTTCTAAACCAACAGAGAATCCTTTCGTACAAAAGTTTTGGTTGTCACTTAAGCAAACCCAATAAAAATAATAAACCAAAGTATTTAAACCTCGGGTCGTCTCTCAAGGAATTGCAGAGAAGTATGATTTATTATTGGTTATGAGAAAAAGTGTATTTTTGGGTTTTTGAGATAAGGAACAAGTAATTTTAAATGACGAGAAAAATAAATTAATAATTAGAAAAACTCTTGGCAAGGTATGAGAACTGGAAATCCCATCCCATTTGTCCTTATCAGGTGTGATGAGAATTGTTTATTGCTCCCACTTAGTTAACCCTTACTAAATAAAGGAAAGTCAAGTGGACTGATCAACTTGATTCCTCAAGTCCTAGTCAACTCCTGTGGAAAGACTAGCTTTAGAGGGATCCAAATCAATCAGCGTATTCCAATTTTCAATCAATAAAAGAAAGCAATAATAAACCTGAAATACCTCAATGTGTATTAATTAAGAAAATCAATCCTAACATGGAGTTCATAAATCAAATTGGGGCAAATAAACAACTAAGTGATAAAGTAAATAAAAGTAGAAGAGAAATTAAATTAAAAGGAACATTGAACCTGGAATTGAGAAGAAGCAATCATAAAATTAAGAGAAATCCTAATCCTAAAAGACCTAAGAGAGAGGAGAGAGCCTCTCTCTCAAAAAAAACTACATCTAAAACCTAAAATTGTGTATTTTCAATGAATGAATGATGAATGAATTGATTCCCCCATTCTCCAGCCTCTATTCTGTGTTTATGGGCTTGGATTTGGGCCGAAAAGGGGCTCAGAAATCGCTGAGGGTGTTTTCTGCAGATTCCTGCACGTGGCGTCTGTCATGCGTGCGCGTGGGTCACACGTGCACGTCATTTGGATATTTTCCTTTCCACGCATACGCGTCAGTCACGCGTACGCATCACTTGTGTTTTGCGCTAGGCACGCGTCCGTGTTGTCCATGCGTGCGCGTCGCTACCATTTTGCGCTAGGCATGCCTCCGCGTCGTCCATGCGTCCGCGTCGCTGCCATTTTCTTCAAAACTCCATTTTTGCGCGTTCCTTCCCCTTTGTATGTTTTCTTTCTGTCCTCTAAGCCATTCATGCCCTATAAAGCCTGAAAATACTCAACACACAGATCACGGCATCGAATGGTAATAAAGGATAACTAAAATTAACATTTTTAAGGCCTAGGAAACATGTTTTCACATTTATCACATAATAGGGAAGGAATTGTAAAACCATGTAAATTATATGAATAAGTGGGTGAAGAATTGATAAAAACACTCAATTGAGCACAAGATGAATCATAAAATAGTGGTTTATCAGTTCCCATGCGTGCAATAAGATTTAATGAAAGGCTTTGGAGATTTAATTTAAAAAAAACACAATTAGAAAAGATATATTTAGGTTTTTATTTAAGTTTTAAATCAATTACAATTAGAACTATAAATAGGATAGAGATTCGCCTCCGCGGGACCTCTCTTCTCCGAATTTCTCATTCTGCAATTTTACACTTTTCTCTCCTAGGGTTTTCTCTACACCATGAGCCACTAAACCTCCATTGTTAAAGTTAGGAGCTCTATTTACTTTGATGGATTAATAATTATTTGTTCTTCTACTCTTGATTAATGCATTGATTTATGTTTAAGAAGTGGTTTCGTCTTCATACTACGGATTAGTGTGTATTGGAAAATAACTAATCTAAATTGAATTCTTTTGAATCTTGGAAAAGTTACATCACTAGAATTACATTTTGAAACCATCTTCTCACAACTCCTTAATTATTTGGATTTAATGTGGTACGTGATATATAATTGTATCATTTTTGGGTTCTTAAGGTTTATGTGGCTTATAAATTAGGATTTGAACTTAACCCTCTAATACAATTGATTAATCAAGAAATTGACGGTTGGTTGGGTTAGAGGAGATTGGGTTGCCTATGGATAGGAATTAAATCACTTAAAGTTTGCTATAAACTCAATCTTTGAATGATCAAGGTAGTTGATGTAACACCCTCACTATCAGAAGTCACGTTTCCGGCTGCTCTACTCTGATAGCAAGAAGTATTACGACTACTTTACATACTAAATATTAAAATAGGAGCCTGTGACTCGACATTGTATCGCTGATTTCTTTGAAAAACCGGAAATAAATACTTTATCTTAAGAAAATACAAGCAGACATAGACTCATATACAAGACTCCTTACATAATATCTCATAATATAATATACATATAAAACATACAACTCCTATCCCTCTTACAAATTTGTAATAACAAAGACGAGGGAAGAAAATAATCTAATTAACATAACAGCATATAAACCAAACGCAGTATAACTCTTCTTAATGCCTCTTCGTCTGGTTCCTGAAAAGGTAAAGCTGTAGGGACGTGAGAACCTAACCACACGGTCTCACCACGGAGTTTCAAAGTTGTCATAAGAAGATATTCAATAAGAAAACTGTTTTCAAATTCAGTGATTATCATTGCCTTATGAATCTTTTTATAAAATCCAATAGCTAATCGTTCAAAACCTTTTCAAAGAAACAATGTTTAATATTTTCAGAAATCCAAAATCTTTCTTTTCTTATAAGAAAATCTCAATCATAAATCAACCACGCAATCAAACAACACAATCATTAATTCAGCATCAAAGTTCATTCTCAAATTTAGCACGCCGGGACAAACACAGGCAAGACAGACAAGGAAAGCACAAGTAGGTAGCAGTTACAGCAAATAGTTCAAGTAGCAGTTAAGAACAATTTAGCAATTAAGCAAACCAAAACAAGTTCAAACCCAAGCAAAGCATACAAATGCATATGATGCATGCCTGTCCTATGGCTGATGAGGCTCATCTGTCGGTTATCCAGCCAACCCGACAAGTCTGAATTGTACTTAGACTGTCCCCCGACGTGCATCCCCAAGAGTCTATGCATAGCTTTTTCTCAAATAATCAATAATACTCAATGGGGGTAACATTCCCGGGAATTTATATAGTACCCGGTCACACACTTACGTCGTAGGGTCAACAGAGTATCGAGTTTTCAACCTGGTACACGTGGTGGCAAGCCACGACACTTAATCCAGGGAACCTCGTATCTCAGATATTTCAAATTCATAAGCCATGTGAATAATTCAAAGTTCACATCTCTACATTCTCAACATCATAATCATTCATCAATCCAAATCTCATTTTCAAGTTCATTTCAAAGCCATATTTCAAATAAAATCATCATCATCCTCTTTTTCATTCTGTTCGTTAACAATCTCAATCCCAAAACAAAATTCTTTCTTTAATAGACAAATCAATCTTAAAACGTATAATGCTTAAAAACAAATCTTTTTAATTAATTACTTTAAATAAAACTTTCAATTTTATAAAATTTCGGCAGCATCTCCTCTAAAACTCGGACACTGCCACCCTTTTCGGGTCCCATCCAAACATTTCTCAAACCTTTTCTCAACCATTTCCAAATCTCAAACATTTTCCAGAATTGAACCAGTTCCAGTGTCAAATTATTTTCAAATCAACCAATTCTAACAATAAAACTCTTTTTAAAATCGAATCAGCTCAAATATTAAATCATTCATAAAATCAAACCAACTCACAATCAAACCGCTCCCAGAATCAATTTTATTTTCATATCTCAAATTATTTCCAAAATCGTTTCATTTATATTACTAAGTAAACTCTAAAACCAAGAAAATCCACCTTTCTTAATAATCAAGTAAATGACATTCCAAACCGGTTTTTATCCACAACCACACACCACTCACGCAATCAAGCACCCAATAATTCAGTCCAACAAACCATCACATCCATAAGATAAATATAATCACAGAAGTAAATCTCTTTGCATCGATATCTATTTATCACAACTCTGTAATATAAAATAGATTTTAAGAAAAACCCCTACCTCGAAAGTTGAACCCATAAACTAAAGACGTCACAAAAATCATTCCTCTCCGCCCGAAATAAACTGCAGCTTCAATTGCATGTCTGCTCACTTCCGCAATAGCAGAAACGGTTTTAATTGCAACAGGCAATCCCAACAACTCAATCCTAAAACATAAATATCGCGAAAACCTTAATAACACATAATAGAAAACTAACGGCAAGGGTTCGCAATAAGATATACCTACAGTAAGAGCAAAATGGAATAGCCGCAATCCCGAGCTGATCCGGCAGCAGCTCCGACAGCGGTCAGAAACTCTGATGGTCCAACAACAACCTTAACTTTAATATAAAATCATCGGAACTCAATCCTACAATACTAACAGCTCAGAGCCTCTAATAACTTATATTGGAATATTGATTTCAAAAGTTTTGGAAGTAAAAATGCTTACCAAGAAGGCAAAGGCGACAAACCCACTTATTCTATATTAACAGCAACAGCAGCAATGGCATTAGAACCAGCAGTAGTAACAGCAGCAACATCAACACCTAACAGTAACAGTTTATTCTGACAAATTAAAAATAACATGAAATGGATATTAGGTGAAACTAAAACCAACTGACATGGTGAAGGAGGCAAAACAAGTTCAGTTTCACCATGAAAAGTAGCAAACCCTAACGAAACAGGGGCGGGGTAGAAGGAGTAGTGGTGGTTTTCCGGCGACTAGAGGCAGCAACGGCTTCAACCGAAACAGAACAAAATCAGAATCAACGGCAAAAACCTCGGAACAGTTCCGGCTAGCCCCATCAATGGCGACCTGAACCCTTTCTAGACGGCGGTTCCTGCGATGGCTTCGTTCACCACCTCTCCATGCGTTTCTTCTTAGCTCAGACCAGCGGCAGATTCGACTCCACCAGCGGCAACAAGGGCACCCACCGAGGATGACGATGGCGAGCTGGTGCACGAAATTGTGATCTCCAGGCTCGAACAAATCCTGGTAATGGCTCCAAAGCTTGGTGCTCTGATCTTAATTCATGATTGTCACAACTTCGATACAACTAACCAGCAAGTGCACTGGGTCGTCCAAGTAATACCTTACGTGAGTAAGGGTCGAATCCCACGGAGATTGTTGGTATGAAGCAAGCTATGGTCACCTTGCAAATCTCAGTCAGGCGGATATAAAACAGTTATGTGGTTTTTGAATATTAATTAATAGAATAGGGATAGAAATACTTATGTAAATCATTGGTAGGAATTTCAGATAAGCGAATGGAGATTCTTTCGTTCCTCTGAATCTCTACTTTCCTGCTATCTTCATCCAATCAGTCTTACTCCTTTCCATGGCTGGCTTTATGTGATACATCACCATTGTCAATGGCTACTTTCGGTCATCTCTCGGGAAAATGATCCAATGCCCTGTCACGGCACGGCTAATCGTCTGGAGGCATCACCCTTGTCAATGGCTTCATCTTATCCTCTCAGTGAATAATATGCTCACGCACCCTGTCACGGCACGGCTATTCATCTGTCGGTTCTCGATCATGCTGGAATAGGATTTACTATCCTTTTGCGTCTGTCACTAACGCCCAACAATCACGAGTTTGAAGCTCGTCACATTCATTCAATCATTGAATCCTACTCGGAATACCACAGACAAGGTTTAGACTTTCCGGATTCTCTTGAATGCCGCCATCATTCTAGCTTACGCCACGAAGATTCTGGTTAGGAGATCTAAGAGATACTCATTCTAGCTTATTTCATGTAGAACAGAGGTGTTTGTCAGGCATGCGTTCATAGGGGAGATGGTGATGAGCGTCACACATAATCATCACCTTCATCACGTTCTTGGGTGCGAATGGATATCTTAGAAGCGAAATAAGATGAATTGAATAGAAAACAGAAGTACTTTGCATTAATCTTTGAGGAACAGCAGAGCTCCACACCTTAATCTATGGAGTGTAGAAACTCTACCGTTTGAAAATACATAAGTGAAGGTCCAGGCATGGCCGGGATGGCCAGCCCCCTAAACGAGATCACAGGATCAAAATACAATCCAGGATACCTAATACAATAGTAAGAGGTCCTATTTATAATAAACTAGCTACTAGGGTTTACATGAGTAAGTATTTGATGTATAAATCCACTTCTAGGGCCCACTTGGTGTGTGTTTGGGCTAAGCTTAAGTGTTGCACGTGCAGAGGCCATTTGTGGAGTTGAACGCCAGTTTTTGTGCCAGTTTGGGCGTTCAACTCTGGTTTTGGATCCTTTTCTGGCGCTGGATGCCAGATTTGGGTAGAAAGCTGGCGTTGAACGCCAGTTTACGTCGTCAATTCTTGGCCAAAGTATGGACTATTATATATTTCTGGAAAGCCCTGGATGTCTACTTTCCAACGCAATTGGAAGCGCGCCATTTCAAGTTCTGTAGTTCTGTAGCTCCAGAAAATCCACTTTGAGTGCAGGGAGGTCAGAATCCAACAGCATCAGCAGTCCTTTTTCAACCTCTGAATCTGATTTCTGCTCAAGTCCCTCAATTTCAGCCAGAAAATACCTGAAATCACAGAAAAACACACAAACTCATAGTAAAGTCCAGAAATGTGAATTTAACACAAAATCTATTAAAAACATCCCTAAAAGTAACTAGATCCTACTAAAAACATACTAAAAACAATGTCAAAAAGCGTATAAATTATCCGCTCATCACAACACCAAACTTAAATTGTTGCTTGTCCCCAAGCAACTGAAAATCAAAATAGGATAAAAAGAATAGAATATACTATAAATTCCAAACTATCAATGAAACAGAGCTTCAATCATATGAGCGGGACTTATAGCTTTTTGCCTCTTGAATAGTTTTGGCATCTCACTTTATCCATTGAGGTTCAGAATGATTGGCATCTATAGGAACTTCAGATTTTGAATAGTGTTATTGACTCTCTTAGTTCAGTATGATGATTCTTGAACACAGCTTCTTTATGAGTCTTGGCCGTGGCCCTAAGCATTTTGTTTTCCAGTATTACCACCGGATACATAAATGCCACAGACGCATAATTGGGTGAACCTTTTCAGATTGTGACTCAGCTTTGCTAAAGTCCCCAATTAGAGGTGTCCAGGGTTCTTAAGCACACTCTTTTTTTTGCTTTGGACCTTGACTTTAACCGCTCAGTCTCAAGTTTTCACTTGACACCTACACGCCACAAGCACATGGTTAGGGACAGCTTGGTTTAGCCGCTTAGACCAGGATTTTATTCCTTTAGGCCCTCCTATCCACTGATGCTCAAAGCCTTGGGATCCTTTTTAATTGCCCTTGCCTTTTGGTTTTAAGGGTTATTGGCTTTTTGCTCTTGCCTCTTGGTTTTAAGAGCTTTGGCTTTTTCTGCTTGCTTTTTCTTTTTCTTTCTATTTTTTTTCGCCTATTTTTTTTTTCTGCAAGCTTTGTTCTTTGCTGCTTTTTCTTGCTTCAAGAATCATTTTTATGATTTTTCAGATTATCAAATAACATGTCTCCTAGTCATCATTCTTTCAAGAGCCAACATATTTAACATTCTTAAACAACAACTTCAAAAGACATATGCACTGTTCAAGCATACATTCAGAAAACAAGAAGTATTGTCACCACATCAATATAATTAAACTAAGTTCAAGGATAAATTCGAAACTCATGTACTTCTTGTTCTTTTGAATTAAAACATTTTTTATTTAAGAGAGGTGATGGATTCATAGGACATTTATAACTTTAAGACAGAATTACTAACTACTAATGATCATGTAATGAAGACACAAACATGGATAAGCACATAACATATAAAAAGAAAAAAACAGAGAAAGTAAGAACAAGGAATGAGTCCACCTTAGTGATGTCCTTGAGCTCTTGTATGTCTCTTCCTTGTCTTTGCTGCTCCTCCTTCATTGCTTTTAGATCTTCTCTGATTTCATGAAGGATGATGGAGTGCTCCTGATGTTCCACCCTTAGTTGCTTCCAATAATTGTGTGGGAGAAAATGAATCCCCTGAGGTATCTCAGGGATCTCTTGATTTGCAGTCAAATGTTCTACCACTGAGCTATAGACCCTTGATGGAAGCTTTTGTCTTCCCTTTCCTCTTTCTAGAGGTTTCTCTAGCCTTAGGTGCCATCAATGGTTATGGAAAAAACAAAAAAGCTATGCTTTTACCACACCAAACTTAGAATGTTGCTCGCCCTCGAGCAAAAGAAGAAAGAATAGAAGAATAGGAAGAAGATATGGAGGAGATGGATGGGAGTGTGTATTCGGCCATATGGGTGGGATTGGGTGGGAGAGAGATGTTGAATTTTTGAAGGTAGTGGGTGTATGGATGTGAGTGGTAAATGAAAAAAAAGAAGGGATGATCATGAATGGAAAGAGAGATGATGAGGTAGGTGGGGATCCTGTGGGGTCCACAGATCCTGAGGTGTCAAGGCATTTACATCCCTGCACCAATTTAGGCATGTAAAATGCCCTTGCACACAACTCTGGGCGTTCAGCGCCAGGTTGGTGCCCATTTTGGGCGTTCAACGCCCCTTTGCTGCCATTTCTGGCGTTGAACGCCAGAACCATGCTTGTTCTGGGCGTTCAGCGCCAGGATGCTCCCATTCTGGGCGTTCAGCGCCAGAACTATGCTCTGTTCTGGCATTTGAACGCCAGACAGATGCTCCTCCAGGGTGTGATTTTTCTTCTGCTATTTTTGATTCCTGTTTTTGATTTTTTTGTTTATTTTGTGACTCCACATGATCATGAACCTAAGAAAACATGAAAAACAATAAAAATAAGAATTAGATAAACATTGGGTTGCCTCCCAACAAGCGCTTCTTTAATGTCAATAGCTTGACAGTGGGCTCTCATGGAGCCTCACAGATGTGCAGAGCTTTGTTGAGACTCTCCAACACCAAACTTAGAGTTTGGATATGGGAGTTCAACACCAAACTTAGAGTTTGGTTGTGGCCTCCCAACACCAAACTTAGAGTGTGACTGTGGGGGCTCTGGTTGACTCTGCTTTGAGAGAAGCTTTTCAAGCTTCCTCTCCATGGTTGCAGAGGGAGATCCTTGAGTTTTGAATACAAGGGAGTTCTCATTCCATTGAAGGACTATTTCACCTCTGTCAACATCAATCACAGCTCTTGCTGTGGCCAGGAAAGGTCTTCCTAGGATGATGGATTCATCCTCTTCCTTTCCAGTGTCCAGGACTATAAAATCAGTAGGTATGTAAAGGCCCTCAACCTTTACTAATACATCTTCTACTTGTCCATAAGCCTGTTTTCTTGAGCTGTCTGCCATCTCCAGTGAGATTTTAGCAGCTTGCACCCCATAGATTCCCAATTTCTCTGTTACAGAGAGGGGCATGAGGTTTATTCCTGAACCAAGGTCACACAGAGCCTTAAAGATCATGGTGCCTATGGTACATGGTATTATGAACTTTCCAGGATCCTGTCTCTTCTGAGGCAATGTCAGTTGATCCAGATCACTTAGTTCATTGATGAACAAGGGAGGTTCAACTTCCCAAGCATCAATGCCAAATAATTTGGCATTCAGCTTCATGATTGCACCAAGAAACTTGGCAGTTTGCTCTTCAGTAACATCCTCATTTTCTTCTGAAGAGGAATACTCATCAGAGCTCATGAAGGGTATAAGGAGGTTCAATGGAATCTCTATGGTCTCTAGATGAGCCTCAGAGTCCTTTGGTTCCCCAGAGGGAAGCTCCTTATTGATCACTGGACGTCCCTGGAGGTCTTCCTCCTTGGGATTCACGTCCTCTCCTCTCCTCACAGGTTTGGCCATGGCGCTTATGTCAATGGCCTTGCACTCTCCTTTTGGATTCTCTTCTGTATTGCTTGGGAGAGTACTAGGAGGGATTTCAGTGATCCTTTTACTCAGCTGGCCCACTTGTGCTTCCAGATTTCTAATGGAAGACCTTGTTTCATTCATGAAACTTACAGTGGCCTTAGATAGATCAGAGACTAGATTTGCTAAATTAAAAGCATTTTGTTCAGAGTTCTCTGTCTGTTGCTGAGTGGATGATGGAAAAGGTTTGCTATTGCTAAACCTGTTTCTTCCACCATTATTAAAGCCTTGTTGGGGCTTTTGATCCTTCCATGAGAAATTTGGATGATTTCTCCATGTTGAGTTATAGGTGTTTCCATAAGGTTCACCTAAGTAATTTACCTCTGCTATTGCAGGGTTCTCAGGATCATAGGCTTCTTCTTCAGAAGATGCCTCTTGAGTACTGTTGGATGCAGCTTGCATTCCATGCAGACTCTGAGAAATCATATTGACTTGCTGAGTCAATATTTTATTCTGAGCCAATATGGCATTCAGAGTATCAACCTCAAGAACTCCCTTCTTCATAGGCGTCCCATTGCTCACAGGATTCCTTTCAGAAGTGTACATGAACTGGTTATTAGCAACCATGTCAATGAGTTCTTGGGCTTCTGCAGGCGTTTTCTTTAGGTGAATGGATCCACCTGCAGAAGTATCTAATGACATCTTAGATAACTCAGACAGACCATCATAGAATATATCCAGGACGGTCCATTCTGAAAGCATGTCAGAAGGACACTTTTTGGTCAACTGTTTGTATCTTTCCCAAGCTTCATAGAGGGATTCACCTTCTTTCTGTCTGAAGGTTTGAACATCAGCTCTAAGCTTGCTCAGCTTTTGAGGAGGAAAGTACTTGGCTAAGAAAGCCGTGACCAGCTTATCCCAAGAGTTCAGGCTGTCTTTAGGTTGAGAATCCAACCATAATCTAGCTCTGTCTCTTACAGCAAAAGGGAAAAGCATGAGCCTGTAGACTTCAGGATCTACTCCATTAGTCTTTACAGTATCACATATCTACAAGAATTCAGTTAAGAACTGAAAAGGATCTTCAGATGGAAGTCCATGAAACTTGCAGTTCTGCTGCATCAGAGAAACTAATTGAGGTTTCAGCTCAAAATTGTTTGCTCCAATGGCAGGAATGGAGATGCTTCTTCCATGTAAATTGGAATTAGGTGCAGTAAAGTCACCAAGCATCTTCCTTACATTATTATTATTTTCGGCTGCCATCTCCTCTGCCTGTTCGAAAATTTCTGAAAGGTTATCTCTGGATTGTTGTATTTTAGCTTCTCTTAATTTTCTCTTCAGAGTCCTTTCAGGTTCTGGATCTGCTTCCACAAGAATGTTCTTATCCTTGCTCCTGCTCATATGACAAAGAAGAAGGCACAGAAAAATAATAATAATAATAATAGAGATCCTTTATACCACAGTATAGGGATCCCTTTGTGAGTGGAAGAGAAGAGGGGGAGACAAAGCACGTGATGTAAAGGGAGAGATGCAACTGTACGAATGGAAGAGATGTGAGATGAGATGTTAGGATATGAATGAATAAATAGAATAGGATGGGGGGAGGGATAATTTTCGAAAATTATTTTGAAAAAGAGTTAGTGATTTTTGAAAAATGGTTTTTGAAAAATGTTAGAATTTTTTTTTTTTTTCGAAATTTTTTTTTGAAATCAAAAAATAAAAAATAAAAATAATTAGTTAATTAAAAAGAAATTTTCGAAAAAGGGGAAGATATTTTCGAAAATTAGAAAGAGAGAATTAGTTAGGTAGTTTTGAAAAAGTTAAGAAACAAACAAAAAGTTAGTTAGTTAGTTGAAACAACTTTTGAAAAGATAAGAAGTTAGGAGGTTAGAAAAGATATTTTGAAAAGATATTTTTGAAAAAGATAAGATAAGAAGATATTTTTGAAAAGATATGATAAAATTAGTTTTGAAAAAGATTTGATTTTTAAAATCACAATTAATGACTTGATTCATAAGAAATCACAAGATATGATTCTAGAACTTAAAGTTTGAATCTTTCTTAACAAGCAAGTAACAAACTTCAAATTTTTAAATCAAAACATTAATTGATTATGTTATTTTCGAAAATTTGGTATAAAAATAAGAAAAAGATTTTTTGAAAAATATTTTTGGAATTTTCGAAAATAACTAAGAATTTTGAAAAAGATTTGATTTTTGAAAAAGATTTTGAAAAAGATAAGATTTTCAAATTTGAAAATTTGATTTGACTCATAAGAAACAACTTGATTTTAAAAATTTTTGAAAAAATCAACTCAAATTTTCGAATTTGATGAGAGAAAAAGGGAAAGATATTTTTTTTTATTTTTGAAATTTTTATGAAAAACATGAAAATTATGCAATGCATGAAATTTTTAGATCAAAACAATGAATGCATGCAAGAATGCTATGAATGTCAAGATGAACACCAAGAACACCATGAATGTCAAGATGAACATCATAGACACAATTTTGAAAAAATTTTAATGCAAAGAAAACATGCAAGACACCAAACTTAGAATTCTTTAATGCTTACGCACTAAGAATTCAAGAATGCATATGATAAACATGAAAAGACACAAAACAAAAAATCATCAAGATCAAACAAGAAGACTTACCAAGAACAACTTGAAGATCATGAAGAACACCATGAATGCATGAGAATTTTCGAAAAAATGCAAGATGCATATGCAATTGACACCAAACTTATGATATGACTCAAGACTCAAACAAGAGCACAAAAATATTTTTGATTTTTATGATTTTCTAAATTTTTTTGGATTTTTATTTTATATTTTTTGAAAATTTATATGAAAAAGAAAAAATAAGGATTCCAAAATTTTCAACATGAATTCCAGGAATCTTATGCTCTAAAGCTCCAATCAAAGGGTCAGGCATGGCTTAATAGCCAGCCAAGCTTTAGTATGTAACTCAGACATGACACGCCTGACATTCCTTACATTCAACAGTCAATTGGCTAAGAAAGATAAAGAAGCTTTTCTCTTGAGTATAAGGATTGAGACATGGCTTTACAGCCAGCCAGGCTTCAACATGCTTCATGAAACACTAGAATTCATTCTTAAAAATTCTGAAGCCATAGAATAATTTATTTTTGAAAACATTTTTTTTTTGAAAACTTTTTTTTTTTTCGAAAACAAGTGAGGAATTTTTGAAAGGTTTTTGAAAAATTTTTTTTTTTGAAAAGAAAACAAAAAGAAAATTACCTAATCTGAGCAACAAGATGAACCGTTAGTTGTCCAAACTCGAACAATCCCCGGCAACGGCGCCAAAAACTTGGTGCACGAAATTGTGATCTCCAGGCTCGAACAAATCCTGGTAATGGCTCCAAAGCTTGGTGCTCTGATCTTAATTCATGATTGTCACAACTTCGATACAACTAACCAGCAAGTGCACTGGGTCGTCCAAGTAATACCTTACGTGAGTAAGGGTCGAATCCCACGGAGATTGTTGGTATGAAGCAAGCTATGGTCACCTTGCAAATCTCAGTCAGGCGGATATAAAACAGTTATGTGGTTTTCGAATATTAATTAATAGAATAGGGATAGAAATACTTATGTAAATCATTGGTAGGAATTTCAGATAAGCGAATGGAGATGCTTTCGTTCCTCTGAATCTCTGCTTTCCTGCTATCTTCATCCAATCAGTCTTACTCCTTTCCATGGCTGGCTTTATGTGATACATCACCATTGTCAATGGCTACTTTCGGTCATCTCTCGGGAAAATGATCCAATGCCCTGTCATGGCACGGCTAATCGTCTGGAGGCATCACCCTTGTCAATGGCTTCATCTTATCCTCTCAGTGAATAATATGCTCACGCACCCTGTCACGGCACGGCTATTCATCTGTCGGTTCTCGATCATGCTGGAATAGGATTTACTATCCTTTTGCGTCTGTCACTAACGGCCAACAATCGCAAGTTTGAAGCTCGTCACAGTCATTCAATCATTGAATCCTACTCGGAATACCACAGACAAGGTTTAGACTTTCCGGATTCTCTTGAATGCCGCCATCATTCTAGCTTACGCCACGAAGATTCTGGTTAGGAGATCTAAGAGATACTCATTCTAGCTTATTTCATGTAGAACAGAGGTGTTTGTCAGGCACGCGTTCATAGGGGAGATGGTGATGAGCGTCACACATAATCATCACCTTCATCACGTTCTTGGGTGCGAATGGATATCTTAGAAGCGAAATAAGATGAATTGAATAGAAAACAGAAGTACTTTGCATTAATCTTTGAGGAACAGCAGAGCTCCACACCTTAATCTATGGAGTGTAGAAACTCTACCGTTTGAAAATACATAAGTGAAGGTCCAGGCATGGCCGGGATGGCCAGCCCCCTAAACAAGATCACAGGATCAAAATACAATCCAGGATGCCTAATACAATAGTAAGAGGTCCTATTTATAATAAACTAGCTACTAGGGTTTACATGAGTAAGTATTTGATGTATAAATCCACTTCCGGGGCCCACTTGGTGTGTGTTTGGGCTGAGCTTAAGTGTTGCACGTGCAGAGGTCATTTGTGGAGTTGAACGCCAGTTTTTGTGCCAGTTTGGGCGTTCAACTCTGGTTTTGGATCCTTTTCTGGCGCTGGACGCCAGATTTGGGTAGAAAGCTGGCGTTGAACGCCAGTTTACGTCATCAATTCTTGGCCAAAGTATGGACTATTATATATTGCTGGAAAGCCCTGGATGTCTACTTTCCAACGCAATTGGAAGCGCGCCATTTCGAGTTCTGTAGCTCCAGAAAATCCACTTTGCGTGCAGGGAGGTCAGAATCCAACAGCATCAGCAGTCCTTTTTCAACCTCTGAATCTGATTTCTGCTCAAGTCCCTCAATTTCAGCCAGAAAATACCTGAAATCACAGAAAAACACACAAACTCATAGTAAAGTCCAGAAATGTGAATTTAACACAAAATCTATTAAAAACATCCCTAAAAGTAACTAGATCCTACTAAAAACATACTAAAAACAATGTCAAAAAGCGTATAAATTATCCGCTCATCACGAGCCTTGAGGCGACGGCGGCAACCTCGCGCAGCATAGCGGTGGAGCACAGCTTCGACATCCCTCGCGAGCGCGCTTTCTCTTTCTCCACCGCGGACTCTCTCTCTCCCTCTGTCGCCTTTCTCCTCATCTGTGACGGCACAGCCGCAGTGATTCGAGGCGCTTGGCTCGGCGGCGCTGGCTTCGTGACAAGGACGACGGCGCAGACAGCTGCAGTAGGGGCGACGGGATTCACGGCGCGAGGCAGCGGCGGTTCACGAGGATGGCGTGAGCTTCTCCCTCTACCGGTGCGCTCCTTCTCTCTCGGATTCCCTCAGTGTGCGTGTGTGTTTTTTACATTGAGAGAGGGTGAGGTTGTGTTGGTGTTTCAGAAAGAGGAAGGAGTAATGGCGGCTGGGAAAGGGAAGTTGGATTTTCTGATTAGGGATTTAGAATTAGGGTGTTAGGTGTAATTGAAAATCAAAAACTAATTTTTAATCCATTAATAATATTTATAAAAATACTATTTAATTATTTATCAATTTATAAATTATTTTTAAATAAAGACTCTAACTCAATAATTAGAGATAATATAATTAATTTTTTTATTCATAAAAATTAAAATATATCAAATTCCAAAATCTCAATTCTTTAAATCAATTTATACAAAATTCTTATTATTTTAAAATTACTAAATTTTATAGTTCAAATATAGAAAATTATCCAACAATTATAAAATTAGAGAAAAATTCTAATTTAATTAACAAAACTTGATTTAATTAGCTTTAATTAAATAATTTCTAAAATTAAAGTCTTTAATGAATAAATAAATTGAAATCAATTTAGAATAAGGCTTTTCAAAAGTTTTGGGTTTTACAGTTGACTTTGAATGTTAATCTGAAAATTTAAACATCTCCAAAGTTTTAACTCCATTCTTATCCTATTTTCTCAACTATTCACTGTTTGCTTTTCCTAAGTCATTGTCTTTTATGCTATTTGATCTTCAAAACTCTCATTTCAACTTGTCTAACTAGAACAATTAATCAACCATTGCTTGCTTATTCCATTAATCCTCATGGGATCGACACTCACTCACCGGAATTTATTAGTTGGTACGATCCGATGCACTTGCCGGTAAGTTGTGGTTTGAAATATGCACACCAAGTTATGCGTGAGCATCATTAGTGTCTTTTCTATATTATTTATGGAGTATTCCCTTGATTTGTTAGGGGATTTCAGTGAACTTTATCCTAGTAGATGCTACTTTGAGTTGTTGTTGCATTCTATTGATTACAGGTAGCATTCAAGTGGAATTTGACAGAGTTCAGAAAGAAGAGGAACAAGAGAAGGCATTGCTGCCTGATGAGCAGATATTTTATACGCTTTTTGGCATCATTTTTATATAGTTTTCATTATGTTTTGTTTAAGTTTTATTATGTTTTCATAGGTTTTAGTGCAAAATTCACATTTTTTTATTCTACTTTGAGTTTGTGTGTTTTATGTTGATTTCAGGTATTTTCTAGCTAAAATTGAGGACCTTGAGCAAAAGTCTGATTCAGAGACAGAGAAAGGATTGCAGATGTTGTCAGGATCTGACCTCTGTGCACTCAAAGAAGCTTTTCTGGAGATAAAGAAGTCTAAATGGCGCGCTCTTAATGGCTATTGAAAGCTAACATCCAGGGCTTTCCAGAAATATATAATAGTCCATACTTTGCTTTGGAAATAAAGGCCCAAAACTGGCGTTTAACGCCAGCCACCAGTCCCATTCCTGGCGTTCAACGCCCAAAAGGGAGCCCAAGGGTGGCGTTCAATGCCCTTAAAGGGTACTAGCTCGTGGATTTCACTCAAACTCAGCCCAAACACTCACTAAGTAGTCTCCAGAAGTGGATTTTCGCACTATCAACTTAGTTTATCTTATTTTTGTAATTCTTAGTTAGCATATTAGTATATATAGGAGGAGATCACCCTAACTTAGGATCTTCTCCCTCCCCCATTTTGTATTTTCGAATATTATGAGTCACTAACCTCCTAAGGTTAAGGTCAGAAGCTCTACTGAGTTTCATGAATTAATAATATTACTGTTCTAGTTCAATATGTCTGATTCTATTCTCTTATGCCTTCTCATTCTTCATCTCATGAATTGAGGGTGACCCGTGACAATCACCCTTAAGACATGGGTTCCGTGCGAGTCCTGAACCGGATAGCGTTGAACCAAAGCTAAAGATTGCATTGCGGATTCCAATAGAGTACCTGGGCAACTTTGGATATGTGACATGAAATTCCGTTGACCATGGGTAAGTGAGGTCTCTGTGGCGCTAAGGCTAGAGTCTGAGAAGCAGCATTCCCTGAACTAGAAAATCTGCCTTGTCTGTGACACCTTGAGTAGGATCATGAAGGGGAGTGGATTGCTTAGAGCTTCATCTTCTGCTACAGTGAGAAACCTAGAGGTGGCTTGATGAGAGGACATGAGTCACTTGCAACATGGTGGATTGCTACAGTGGAGGAGGTTAACTTGATGAGAGGACATGAATTAATCACTTACGGCTGCCATTGAAGGAATTAGAAAGTTATTGAAGTGGACAGTAAGAAAAGTTAATCTGGAAAGACAAAGCATCTCTGAAGCCTCAACCGTTCTCACACCATTGAATTCCCACCTATCTAGTAACGTTTTATTTATTTATTATGTTTTATGCGTTTTCTATGACAAACTATAATTTTTATCCGCCTAACTAATATCTGCAAGGTAACTACTGCTTGATCAAACCAACAATCTCCGTGGGATCGACCCTCACTCACCTGAGGTATTACTTGGACGACCCGGTATACTTGCTGGTCTATCTGTGTGAAACGTGCGGAGCCAGTTTCACGCACCAAGTTTTTGGCGCCGTTGCCGGGGATTGTTCGGATTTGACAAACAACCGGATTATCTTGTTGCTTAGATTAGGTATTATTTATGGTTTATTTGCTCTTTTGTTTGTGTCTTTTGTTTTCTTTTCAAAAAATTTTCAAAACCTTTTCTATTTTTGGCTATGTATTTTCTTTTGATTTTCTTACTTTGAGTCTTACCTATTTCTTGTTTTCTTTTTCAAAAATTTTTCAAAATCTTTTCTTTTCTTTTGTAATCTTTGTCTTTTGTTTGAGTCTTGTGTCAGTTTTAAGTTTGGTGTCCCCTCTGTTTTTATCTTTTTCTTTAAATTTTTGAAGGTGTTCTTATTTTCCCTTCTTCATATTCAAATTGTTCTTAGTGAATTTTCTCGGTTGATTTTAAAAATTTTAAGTTTGGTATCTTGGTGTTTTTCTTTGCAAATTTCAAAAAATTAGTGCCTTGGCTTTTTAAATTTTAAGTTTGGTGTCTTTTTGTGTTTTTCTTTTCTTAGATTTTCAAAAAGTATTCTTGAGTGTTCTTCATTGTGTTCAAATTGTTCTTGGTATTTTTCTTAGTTTGATCTTAAAAATTTTAAATTTTGTGTCTTTTAGTGTTTTTTTTTGTCAAAATTTCAAAATTGTGTTTTTAATTTCAAAAAATTTTAAGTTTGGTGTCTTTTTTTATTTTTCAAATTTCAAAAATTTAAAATTCAAATTTTGACTTTCTTGTTATCTTTTCAAATCTTTATCTTATCTTTTTCTTTAAATTCAAAATCTTATCTTATCCTAATTCAAATTCAATTTTCAAAATTCAAAATTTTTAAATTTCAAATTTTAAAATCAAATCTTTCAAATCTTATCTTTCTTTGTTTGACTTCCTCTTTCCAACTTTAAATTTTTAAAATCAAATCTTATCTTATCTTTCAATTCTTTTTAAAAATTCAAATTTCAAATCTTTGAATAAATCTTCTTTTAAACTTTCTCCTTGTAATTTCAAAATCAAATCTTTTATTTTGTTTTCAAATCTTGTTAATTAGTTAGTTACTTGTTTTATCTTTTATTCTCCTTTCTCTTTTTCAAAACTTCCTAACTACTTTCTCTTTCTTCTTTTTCGAAAATCCCCTCTTTGAGTTTAGATCTTGTTAGTTAATTGGTTATCATATCTTTTCTTAATCTTTCCTTTTCTTATTTTTTTTTGAAATTTCTTAATTATTTTTTTATTTTCGAATTAGTTTTTATTTTAATTATCTATTTTAAAAAAAGATTATTTTAATTCCTGTTTCTTTCTGAGTATCTCACTGGAGTTCTCTAGATTGTGACATAGAGACTCCCACTTTTTATTGTCTCTTGTTTGTACAGGAACACTAGAACCACTATGGATCGTGAGGAAGAAGCACAATCAAGAAGAACCTTGGGGTCTTATACAGTCCTCACTTCTGACTTCTATAGAAGCAGCATTAGCATACCTCCTATTGGAGTAGCTCATTTTGAGCTCAACCCACAGTTAATCACTCCAGTGCAGCAGAACTGCCAGTTTCAGGGACTTTCTCAAGAGGAGCCCGTAGAATTCCTTGCAGATTTTCTGCAATATGCTGACACAGTGTACACTAATGGAGTAGACCAAGAAGTCTACAAGTTGTTGCTCTTTTCATTTACTGTGAAAGGCCAAGCAAAGAGGTGGTTGGATAGTCAACCCATATCAAGTTTGAAAACATGGAGTCAGCTGGTGGAAAAGTTTTTGAATCAATACTTTTCCCCAAAAAGCTAACCCAGCTAAGACTGGATATTCAAGGCTTCAAACAAGGAGATAATTAATCCCTTTATGATGCTTGGGTGAGGTACAAGATGATGCTACGGAAATGCCCTACTAAAATAATTTCAAAATGGGTAAAGTTAGACATCTTCTATTACGGACTCACAGATATGGCTAAGATGTCCTTAGACCATTCTGCTAGTGGTTCAATCCACATGAAAAAGACAATTGAGGAAGCTCACACGCTCATTGAGACAGTTTTCAACAATCAGCATCTGTACTCATCTAATGAGACTCCAATAAAAGGAGAGGTTAAGACAGTGTCCACTGAGTCAGACCCTCCTGAGCAAAGTAAGTCATTAACCCAGTAACTATACTCCCTTGCACAACAAATGTTGAAATTTCAAGAAATGCTGCAAGAAGCCCGAGCCTCTAACAGAACTATAGAGGCACAGTTGAGTCAAACTAGACAGCACTTATCTGAACTGATAAGAGAAGAGTGTCTGGCCCTCATTAGTAACAAGAAAAAGCGTGGCCAAAACGCTAATTGTAACACCCTACCATACAGAGTCTTATGCTTAAGTCATAATTCAGAGATGGCAAGGTATTACGACCTCTAAAACAAAAATTTAGTACGTATAGTAGTATGAATAATTGATTATAGCTAGGAGCCTTTGTAGGAAAAGGGGTAAACAAAAACCGTAACTCGAACGCGCAACACTCCGATCGATAACGTAACGAGCAAAGGATAAGCTAACGCAAGATCATATATATAAGGAGTGTCAAAAACGGGAATACCAAGACTCAAAATCCGGCTGCGAAGATAACCGGTCCGAGCATAATAATATATACATATAATAAAATAAGGAAACCCCAAAGGAAACCCAAAGGGACACAAATACATACAACCTATTCTCCAAAATCCCCTCTAGAAGGAGTCATCATAGTTTGTATTATTTAATGGAGATAAAAGTATCTAAACAAGATATATAAACCAAACAGAGTCCCAAGAACAAAGGATCTTCGCTAATTCAGAAGTCTCCAGCATGCCTCAACGAGAAACCTCGCGTCCTGCATCTGAAAACCACAAAATCCGCATGGGTGAGAACCAGAGGTCCCCAGCACGGTAACATCTTCCACATATATAATACATAATAATAGAGGAAAGCCGAAGGCAATCCTAGAACTTCCTCCAGATAATATTAAAGCTTATAAACAAGCTAAACCGTAAGTGGCAACTGACTAAAGATTCTTCAGTCTAACTAATACTTCCCTTTCCAATTCCTCCAGACCTCCCAACCACCAGCAGGAGTATAATATAGCAAACACAGTTATATCAGACAAGAGATTTACAAATAGGAACAGATAAGGCATTTAGGCAATTAGCAAGTAATATGCAGTCAAATAGGCAATCTCAAACAATTCATGTAGTATGCTTATGATGCATGCCTGTCCCTAGTGGCTGATGATATCATCTGTCGGTTATAGAGCCAACCCGACAAGTCCTGGTAGCTAACCATTGGACTGTCCCTCTATCGTGCATCCCCAACTCGAGTTATACTCATCATAAACTTGATCATAATCATGATCTATATCCATCACCCTCACTGGTGAATATTTACGGGGGCGAGCTCATCCGGGCCTTTCACAGTGCCCGGCCACACTTACGACATAGGGTCAAAAGAGCTTCGAGTCTCAACCTGGAGCATGTGGTGGCTAGCCACTGCTACTACCCAGGGAAACCCTCATCTCCAATGGTGGAAGTGCAAACATACACAATTCAATCAACAGCATATATGCATTTATACTTGGCCATAAACATGGCTCCGCCGTAACACGGCAATAATCTAGCCATCCGGCTCACGGTTAAATCCATAACCAGCCAATTCATTAACAATTATGGCCCTTCGGCCCATGGCATAACAAGCACTTCCACCGCCATTCTCCGCATCTCACATAATCATCTTTGATCCTCAATGATCATTCATTTTTCCCCTTGCTTCACTCGCAAGTTACCACAGTCACTAGCCCTTTTTCTCATGCTAGGCATATCATAATGATTTAAGACATAAGTGGTGAGATCGGAGGCTTAGAAGTATGAAATTTGGCTTTTAAAACTCAAAAATCAACTTTGGGATGAAAACAGGGCCACGCGTACGCGCACTCCACGCGCACGCGCGGATGGCCTTATAACTCATCTACGCGCAAGCGTCATACGCGCGAACGCGCGGATTGAAAATTAGCCAAACGACGCGCACGCGTCAGCCACGCATACGCGCAAATACATTGTGCCCCAGGCACAAAATTGGCACAACTCTGGCACAACTCTCTGGAAAATGGCTGGGCATTCGATGCAGCGCATCGACGCGCCCGCGCACACCACGCGCACGCGTGGATGATGCTTTCTCGAAGAACGGCGCGTACGCGCCAAGTGCGCCTACGCGCGAGGGGTCATTCTGCTAAAAATTTTCTAAGTTAAAAGCTGCAGAATTCACAGATTCAACCCCCAATCTTCCGACGGTCATAACTCTCTCATTTTAAATCATTTTTCACCCGTTCTTCGAACGGCACGGACATCCCGGATCCAATTTCATTTCTAAACAGATTTGGCACAAATCAAAGATTCGTAGTCCAAGTTATGTCCCGTCAAAGTATGCCCAAAAACCATATTTTCATTCAAAACCACAAAGTGCCATTTTCAAAACAAGCCACTTTCAACTCTTTTCAAAATCAATCAAAACATGCCAATTTCATCCCTTTTCTTTGAAATCAATCAAAGTGTACCAAATTCAACAACAAGCCATCCTCAACTCACACATTGACATTTTACCAAAATTCTCAAAACTACCTCCAACCATTTTAACACTTCTCAATTAATGGCTAAAGGACAAACACAATCTCATGTCATACATCCTTCTCATCCCAATTTCCAATAATATCAATTTCCAAATCAACCATCATTATACATGATCAACATCATACTCACCATCAACATGGTACCACCCATCAATTCAACCCCAATAATCCATCAAGCATATATCACAACATGCATTTCTCATATATCACACAATCAAGGCATCAATATTCATAATCACATATATGAACACATCATATATCTCAACCATTCAACAACACCAACAATTCAATGCCTATCTTAGGGCCTCTAGCCTAAGTATTTCCTACCACATTACATATTAGATACGGGAAACCGAAACCATACCTTAGCCGATTCCCCAAGCTCAACCGGAGCACTTCCAAACCACTTGTCCACAAGCTCTCAAGGTATCAACACCTCCAAGAACAGATTTTATCACACAAAACCCTCTTCCAAGCTTTCCAAAATCACCAATCAAGCTCCAATATTCACATATACACAACCTAAGCCACAATCATCATACCCATACACAATATCTCAATACCCAAACCTCATAGAACAACAAATTACACTAGGGTTGAGAATCTTACCACACCCAAGGTCCAAGGAGACAAGATTAACCTTCTCCTTCAAGAGAGTTGGGTCCTATAACATCAAAGAACCCAAAATCTCAACATTTTTGCTCATGAAACTCGAAATCAAGGGCTGGAATTTCGAACAGTAAAACGTGGCTTACCTCAAGATTGATTGTATGGGTTTTGTAGAGCTCTCCGCGGTGAACGCGTGGCCGCAAACGGAGCGGCAATCGGAGCTCTAGATCAAAAGTTATGGTGGTTTGAAGATCAAGTGAGAGAAAGAACTTGAGAGAGTGTTCTTCCTCCCCTCTCTTCAATTTCAGCGTGTTTGAGTGTGTTGTGAGGAGAGAGAGTGCTGAAAACTAGGGTTTTGGTTTAGTTTAGTTGGGCCAAGGGCCCACTTTGGGTCCGGTTGGACCGGTTTGGCCCGTTTGGTCCAATCTTGGTCCGATTTCTATAAAATTGGTACCGAAATTCTCGTCTCAATCTCCTCTATCACATTTAGCCATAAAAATAACATTTTTGGCTTTCTAGAATAAATTCTCATTTATGGGTTAATTAGCCGTTAATTAACTGGGTCTTACACTAATCAATTGCCACCCTCATAAAACATGGCCATTGGCCCCTTTTGGTCGTGCTTTAAGAAAAAGAGCGGCCAAAGCTCTAATCAATCGCTACTAGGGGTGGCAAACGGGTCTTAACCCGCCGAGTCAGCTCGCGTAACCCATTAAAAAAGGCGGGTCGGGTTGAAAAATTGAGACCGTCACACATCAAAAGTCTGCCTAACCCGCACCGCTTAAACCGTGGGTTTTGGCGGGGCGGGGCGAGGCGAGCTTCCCCGCCGGCCTTAGGACTTTTTTAAAGATGTTCTAATTTAGTATTTTGGATTATGTTTTATGTCTGATTTATTATGTTCTAAACTTGTAGATGTTTAATTATATATTTTGGACAATATTTATTTTACTTTAGACAATGTTACTTTTATTATTTTGTTTCAAAAAATTTGGTTTATGATTATGTTTATTACGTATTTATAATTATAAAGACTTTAATATTTGTGAATTTAGATATTATAATTTTTTATGTCTTTAGAAATTATAAATTTATTAAAAAAGTTGTGAAATTATATATATATATATATATATATATATATTATTTAATACTTTTTTTGTAATTTATATTATTTAATATTTAATAGTAAAAAAAATTAAAAAAGAAGATTTGGTGGGTTTGGCTCGTCAGCCCGCCAGCCCATTGTTAGGAGGGGCGGGGTGAGATTTCAGGACCGCCTCATTAGGCGGGGCGGGGTGGGGCGGGCTTCTCCGCTTGAAACAGTCTTTTTTTTTTTTGTAGTGTAAATATTGAGAGGATAAAATTATAGTACATTCAGTTTTAAGACCATCTAGTATTATTGATTTTCAACTAGTTTATTTAAGTAAATTACCCTATGCATTACTATGAATTTAAGATTTACGAATACCAACATAATATATATCCAAAGTGAAAAAATAAATATTATTAATAAAACGTATTATGAAGACTTTTAATAAGAGCAATGCTACATGGTCAACAATTATTATTATTTTTGGCTAGTACTTTGTTAGTAATAATTTGCACCCATATTTATATAGGTTTTGCACACAATAAGCATATAATTTGCACCTTTATTTATCAAAATTTTACACATATGAATTATTATCGTTTACGTCCAAATTTTTCAGAATTTTTACACGTGAATTAATAAAATTTATCTATTAAAGATAATTTAGTATTTATGCTAGTCAAAAGATGGCTAAAAATACTAAAAATTGTTAATTTTCCAAAAAAAAATTTTAATAATAATAATAATATCAATAATAACAAAAAATAATAACAATGATAATACCAACAATAATGTTTAATAGTTATTTTTATTAAAAATAATAATATTTTGTTATAAAATTTAAACACTTTCTAAATTTATACTCTCATATAATTCATGCCACAAATACATTAATAGTAGGAATTTACAAAAATGTCACATGATAGATTTTGTTCTTTTTTTTTCTCGAATTACTGTCATTCATTAACAATTCTAAAGTTCTTATTGACGCAACATTATAATGGATTTTCACACTCGTGCTTAATTATTGGAGTTTTGGGTGTTATCCACTCAAAAAATACTAATAGAATTTTTTTCCTTCAGATAGAAAGCCCACACAATATACATAGTTTTGGTTAATTCATTTCCTTCTTTGTCATGTGGTAATCACTAATATTTATTGCACATCAATCTCACTAAAAACATGTAACCAGCTCTCCACATGTTATGTACTTATAGGTCAATCAAATCTTAACCACTCTTAGCCACTATAAACTTGGTCACTGGAAATATTTCCTTATAATTCAATTCAATTACGATTTGATTACGATTGAACTACTAAACTTTTAAATCAGTGGTTTGACCAATTCATTTACTGATTTAATTTTCAAAACCTTGATAATAATGGGTTCATATAGAGCTTTTGATAGGAATAAAACACACAATTCTCTACTTGCAAGAATTAGAGGAGAAACAATACCCACTCACAACAAGTATTAACAACAGAGCAAGAATACCCAATAGCAGCGAAAAAATCACATAAACCAGAAATTAGAGACAAGCTAACACACCAAGATTTTTAACGTGAAAAACCTCCTCAATGAGAGAAGTAAAAATCACGAGTCACCATAACCAGGAAATAGCTTCACTGTGATGAAAAATAGGGTATAAGAGAGTCACAAATTACTGCACAAAATGTGCATACAACAGGCCAAACAACCCAAGTTTCAAAGCTTACAAAATAAGAACAAGAAGATGAAAATACCACAAAAATAGAGCTTCTGTGTGTGGCCAATATCTCCAGCTATAGATATTGAATAAAATATTCGAACGGTAAAAATAAAGAACCAGGTGTGTGGAATACACTATCCAAATTTGAGCTCGATCCAACAGTTAACGAATCTGCAGCGACCAATTTACAGAGACAGCTTTGTATATGTGTGAAAATGACTTTCTCTCTTCTCTTCTCTCTAGTGTTCTCTTGCAAATGAGACATCTATCACTCAACCCTAACTAACCTTAGCCACTTCAACTATTCATGAACTTGGATACTAACATTTGGGCTTTTTCTTCACATAGGAAGGGAGCCCAAAATACCCAACAAATCTCTCCCTCACGACTATGTGGAGGTAACCGCCACTCCGGCGATTAAGCAACAAACTTCAAACTTCCATCTTGGTAATGCCTTGGTCATCATATCAGAACCATTCTCATCAGTATGAACCTTTTCAATTTCTAATAACTCAGCATCCAGAATATCACGTATCTAATGATACCTCACATCAATATGTTTGGATCGAGAATGAAAAGTAGAGTTTTACCAAGATGTATATCACTTTGACTATCACAAAACAACACATACCTCTCTTGAGTAAACCCGAGTTCCTTTAAGAATTTCTTCATCTAAAGCATCTCCTTGCACGCTTCGGTAATGGCAATAAACTAGGGCCTCGGTAGTAGACAAAGCAACATATTTTTGCAATCTAGATTGCCAAGACACAGCTCTACCCACAAAGTTCATCAAGAAGCCTGAAATGGACTTTCTAGAGTCAATATCTCTTGCCATGTCTGAGTCAGAGTAACCAACTAGAATAGGCCTATCACTTTCATAGCACAACTTCATGCTAGAAGTACCACGAATTTATCTCATTTTCCATTTTACAACATTCTAATGCTCTCTTCCTGGGTTTGAAACAAAATGGCTAACACAACCAACAACATGAGCTATATCCAGTCTTGTGCACACCATAGCATACATTAAACTACCCACAGCTGATGCATATGGAACTTTCTTCTCTTCATCACTTGATGGACTTTGCTTGCAACTTAATTTGAAGTGTGTAGCATGAGGAGTACTAACGGCCTTTGCTTTCTTCATTTGAAATCTGTGCAACCTTGTTTCTATGTATTTCTCCTGTGACAACCAAAGTTTCTTCTCTTTTCTATCACGATCGATTCTTATACCAAGAATCTCTTTTGCCGGTTCAAGGTCCTTCATTGCAAATGACATCGCAAGTTGCTTCTTCAACATATCAATCTTAGAAGCATTCTGACCAACAATAAGCATGTCATCAACATATATCAAAAGGATAATAAAATCATTACTAGCAAACTGTTTAACAAATACACAATGATCAAAAGTAGTCTTCTTGTAACTTTGTTCTGCCATAACAGACTCGAACTTCTTGTACCATTGTCTTGGAGCTTGCTTCAAGCCATACAAGCTCTTCTTCAGTTTGCAAATATGATCCTTTTTTTTTCTTTTACCATGAAACCTTCAGGTTGTTCTATGTAAATTTCATCCTTAAGATCAACATGAAGGAAAGCAGTTTTCACATCGATCTGCTCTATCTCTAAATCAAGAGTTGCAGCCAAACTCAAAACATTCCTAATAGAAGATCTTCTCACAACCAGTGAGAAGATTTCATTATATTCAACTCCCTTTTTCTGTCTATAGTCCTTGACCACTAATCTAGCCTTGTACCTTGGACACTCAGAATTTTCTTCATGCTTCAACTTATAAACCCACCTGTTCTGTAAAGCTTTCTTCCGTTTTGGCAACTTCACAAGCTCAAATGTTTGATTATCATGCAAGAATTTTATTTCATCTTGCATCAAATCATTTCTTAGTGTCGTCACCTTCCATAGCTTCCGCATAACATTCAGGTTCGCTCCCATCAGTCAAGGTCATATATCCATCAGTAAATATCACATACTCATTAGAAGAATACCTCGTTGAAGGTCATCGCTCTCTAGTAGACCTCCTAGGATGAAAACCTGGTGGATCTTCAGGTAGCTCAGGTTGATTATCAGCATCATCATCAACTGGAGCATCAATCGAATCTTCCATCTCTTGGTCATCAGGAACCAAAGGCTCATTTTGTTGCATATGCTCTTGATCTTGATTCTCTACTAGTTCTGGTGAAGGAGGCGACTGAACTGGATCTACATCAGTCAAGTCACTGCTCTCTTGTGATTGAATCTGCTCTGTCTTATCAATGTCTTCAATAGTCTGGTCTTCAATAAACTCTACATCACGGCTTCTTACAAGCTTCTTTTCAACCGGATCATAAAGCCTGTAACCAAACTCATCTTGACCATACCCAATAAAAATGCATTGCCTTGTCTTCACATTCAACTTTGACCTTTTATCCTTCGGAACATGAACAAATGATTTGTATCCAAATACTCTCAAGTGACCATACGAGACATCTTTGCCCGACCAAACATGATCCGGAACATTATTGTCCAAAGCAATTGTAGGACTCAGATTAATCACATGAGCCGTTGAAGAACTGAAGATTGATGGTTTAGAGGTTATAGTAAACTCTCGTTGTAAGTATAGTTACTAAACCAAGCAATCAACCTTTCTTACAAAAGTTTTGGTTGTCACAAGTAACAAACCCCTTTAAAATTGATAACCGGGTATTTAAACCTCGGGTCGTCTTTTCAAGGAATTGCAGGGAGGTATGTTCTTATTATTGGTTATGAGTTTGTAAATTGGGGTTTTGGAAGTAAGGAGGGAATATGTTATATGACAAGTAAAATAAAATAATAATAATAAAATCTCTTGGCAAGGTATAAGAATTGGAATTCCTATCCTAGTTATCCTTATCAGGTGTGAAGAGAATTGGGTTTTAATCCCACTTGGTCAGCCTTAATTAAACAAAGGAAGGTTAAGTGGACTGATTAGCTTGATTCTCAAGTCCTAGTCAACTCATGTGGAGAGACTAGTGTTAGAGCAATCCTAGTTCAAGCAGAATCTGCCAATTTCAATCACTTGCTGAGTTTGATAACTCAAGTACTACCAATTACTTGACCAAAGCCAAAAGGGAGAAAAATATCTAAATTAAATTAAAAGCATCAATATAAATAAAGCAAAGCAATCTTAAATCTGAAATACCTCAAATAACATTAATTAAGAAAATTATATGTAACATGGAAGAGTTCATAAATTAAATTGGGAAAATAAATAAAAATAAAGAACCTGGGATTGAGAGTCACTCCTAAAACTAAGAGAAATCCTAAATCCTAATCCTAAGAGAGAGGAGAGAACCTCTCTCTCTAAAAACTACATCTACTCATAAAATTGTGAATATGAAAGCTTTTTTATGTATGGATGCATTCCCCCACTTTATAGCCTCTAATCTGTATTTTCTAGGCCGCAAACTGGGTCAAAAACAGCCCAGAAATCGCTGGAGAAGAAATCTGCCACGCTGGTTTTTCGCCACTACGACACGTCCGCATGGAGCACGCTGTCGCGTCACCTAGCGTCAGGGCAACTATGGCATATTATATATCAAATCAAATCTCCAGACGTTAGCTTTCCAACGCAACTGAAACCGCGTCGTTTGGACCTCTGTAGCTAAAGTTATAGCCGTTTGAGTGCGAAGAGGTCAGGCTGAACAGCTTAGCAATTTCTCCAACTTCTTGTATTCCTTCCACTTTTGCATGCTTCCTTTCCATCCTCTGAGCCATTCCTGCCCTGTAATCTCTGAAATCACTTAACACACATATCAAGGCATCTAATGGTAATAAGAGAGGATTAAACATAGGGAACTTAAGGTCAAAGAAGCATGTTTTCAATCAAAGCACATAATTAGGAAGGCAAATGTAAAACCATACAAATAGTATGAATAAGTGGGTAAAGAGTTGATAAAAACCACTCAATTGAGCACAAGATAAACCATGAAATAGTGGTTTATCAACCTCCCCACACTTAAACATTAGCATGTCCTCATGCTAAGCTCAAGAGAAACTATAAAGATGAAGAGGAATGGTAGATTAATATGAAATGCAACCTATCTATATGAATGCAACTACATGCAAAATGTTTCCACCTACTTAGTTAAAAGTAAACAAATCTTTCAAGAAGAAATATGAACTGGATTTCACTAATTCAAATCATGAAAATGAAGTACAAATAGACTTGCAAGAAGAAAATAGCTCATGAAAGCCGGGAACAAAGAATCGAGCATCGAATCCTCACTGGAAGTGTATACACTCTAATCACTCATGTGTTTAAGGTTTGATTCTCTCAATTCCCTACTATCCTTGCTTTCTAAGGCTTGCTCTTCATCTAACAATCAACATAAATTTAATGCACAGACACACATATCAAGAGGTCTTTTAAGGGTTGTAATGGGGTTAGGGTCAAGGTAGGATTGTATTTGGCCAAGTGGACTAAAATCTGAATCATTAATTAACTTAAACTTTCCACCTAACTTAAACAATCCATGTAATCAAAATACAAAACCTAACTGTCCATTAACCATGTTTTCCACATATTCATGCATTCTAATTTCAAGTACAGTATATATGCATTGCTTTCACTACTTACTTTGGGGCATTTTGTCCCCTTTTACTTAATTTTTTTCTTCTTTTTCTTTTTTTTTCATTTTTTTATTATATTTTTTTCTTCTATTATTTTTTTTTCAATGCATATGATTAAATTATTGAATGCATGAACATGTCCTAAATAATTCTTTCACATTTTCAGAAAATTCTAACATACTCAATTCTCAAACCAAATGTTTTCAATCCCACTTTTTCCCACACTTAATTCATGAGCACTCTCATTAGTCTAAGCTAACCAAGGATTCACATTAAGGACATTATTTATTTATTTTTTTTCGCTTAGAGTTAATGATGTGCTAAAGTAAAGAACAAAGAGGTAAAATAGGCTCAAAATTGGTTTGCAATGGATAATGAAAAGGTTAAGGCCATATGGGTATGTAAGCTAAGTGAAACAAAGGCCTCAATCATATAGGTTCATGCATACATCAAACCATGGAAATATAGAATTAAGCAAGACAAAGATCACAATTTTAGAGAGAAAAATACACACTAAAACAGAATATTAGTTGATAAAATGCAACCAATTCAAATAGGCTCAAAAATCTCACAGGTTTTGTGTGTTCAAGCTCTAAACCATGTTCCAGTATAATATTTCTTCAAACAAGTGTAACATTAAATTTTATTCAAATTAGTGAAATGCTCTAAAAGGTTTCTTGAAAAAGAAAATATTACTTTAACCAAGTGGTAAAATATGCAAAAAATCAAACAAATATGCAATCAAACATGCAAATGCAACAACTAACAAGGAAAATAAAGCATTGGTGTTTAAGAAGGAAATACTAACCCATGGAGATCGGTATCGACCTCCCCACACTTAAAGATTGCACCGTCCTCGGTGCATGCTAAGACGTGCAAGTGGACGGGTTGCTTCAACTGATGCTTTTCTCATCAAGGAATGTGCGTAGGAACTTGTTTGTCTCTCCCATGTAAACGTCTTCCAGTTCTCTTCCTGGTGGCCATCCTGAAATAAAAAGGGAAGAAAGGTAACCCAATAATAAAGATAAGAAAATAAATGAAGTATGGTTGGGTTAATGCCAAATGATAAGGGTCTCAAGTACATGGTAGCTACAACATGCAAGTGAGAAAACAATAGAAGCCATGGCATACCAGTGGTGCAAAATTTGCAACAAAGGGGAGGAGTGTGGGTAATGAAAATATCAATATAAGTTCATGTCAATACAAATGAACTGCAAGTATCATAAAAGATTGGCATTTGCAGATAATTAATATCATTCCACAGTGTAAAACAAGTCACTAAGCACCAAAGTAATTCAAGAAAAGATGTAACAGTTGAATAAGAAAATATTTAACACCAATGAAAAAAATAAAAACATGCACAAAATTAAAATGCAATGAATGAAAGTATGTAAATAAAATAAAATAAAATAAAAGATAATAAGAATGAGAAGGGAAAGAAGGGAAGAAGAAGTAAGTAAGAAAGGAGGTAAGGAAAAAATTAAGATTGGAGAAGAAAAGATAAGATATATTTGGCAAATTAGGATAAGCTGTGCGGCGCAAGCAACACGGTCGCGTGGGGCACGCGGTCGCGTGACTTGCGCTGAACTAATTGACGCGGTCGTGTCGGTCACGCGGTCGCGTGACCCGTTTTAGGCTAATGGCGCGAGGGTAGCCTCGCACTCGCACAACTCTCTGTTCAAAATCATATTAGTGCCAAATTTTGGGTGACGCGATCGCGTGGGGCATGCGATCGCGTGAGTGGCCTTTCAGAAGGATATGACGCGGTCGCGTCGGTCACGCGTTCGCGTGAGAGGGACTGCGCGTCCAGCGCCAGTCCTGCACCACTCTAGCACAACTTTCGGTTGTGCACCTTTTTACATCGAAATCCTGGTCACGCAGCCGCGTGAGTGACGCGGTCGCGTGGGAGGCCAGTATTCTCACTCGACACAGACGCGTCAGTGACGCGGTCGCGTGGGATGATTTGTGCCATTGGCACGCCTCCAGCCACGCTCTCGCGTGACTCTTTGTTCATTTTAATTGTTCTCTCCCAACACCTGCGACGCGGACGCGTCAATGAGGCGGTCGCGTCGCGTGATTTTTTTTTTTATAATCTGAAAAAAAAATGCAGAATGCAGTGTTAATATGAATGTGATGCAAAACTCCAGGTTCAATATAATAAAATAAAATGAAACTCAAAAACAAATAAAACTAAATAAAAATGAAAAAAAGAACGATCATACCATGGTGGGTTGTCTCCCACCTAGCACTTTTAGTTAGAGTCCTTAAGTTGGACATTTGGTGAGCTCCCTATTATGGTGGCTTATGCTTGTATTCATCCAGGAATCTCCACCAATTTTTGTGATTCCAATGGCCTCCGGGGTCCCAAACTAGGCGCAGAAAGCCTTCAAGTAAGTTAAAGCAAGTGACAAGGCCCCAAGAGTGTTGATTGTTGGAATGAATTCCAGGGTCCCAAATCTTGCTTTTGCACCCATCTTCTTGTTGATCATCATTTTTCCACTTGGTTGGTGAACAGTCAGAATTCTCACTGAGACATCCAAACAGCTTCCTAGACCCATTCAGTTGAGCTTTATACCAACCTTTGCGTTTAAACTTAAAGCTTCCAACCATAATGAACCTTGCAGGACAATTCTTACCACTGACCATCTTCCTCTTACTCTTAATGCCACAAAGAGCTCTAAGTTGACCATCCGTCTCCAGTAGCCCATATTCAAGTGGGATTAGAAAGCTAAGGGATATGAATTTTACCCACTTGAATGTTGTGAAGGATGATGGCAACTTAGGGGGAGGTATTGTTAACGAATTTGCAAGCTCCACTCCCTTGTGCTCTTCTCTGACAACTTCCACCTCTTTGCAAGTTTCTTCAATATCAACCTCTTCCTCTTGGTAGCTTTCTTCCAATTCAATCTCTTTTTCATTACTTACCAAGGGTATGGGAGGTTGTGCTTCTTCTTCTTGAATCTCCATCTCTTGATCAACCTCTTCCAAGTCCTTAACCATGATATGTATTGGAGGTTGTACACCCTCCTCAGCATCAATTTCAATTGCCTTGGAAGGAGGTTTTATAACCTGACTTTCCCATGGAGGTTCAGCATCTCCTAAGTCTTCAACCACTTCTTCCTCTGCAACTATTATGGCTTCCTCCACTTGTTCCAATACAAAGCCATGTTCCTCATTGTCTACCGAAGTTTCTAGTGTTTCCTTCATGCTTTGCTCTTCTTTTGATTCTCTACATGTAGCCATGGGAGTTCTTTGAGTGCTCAGATATTGGGAAGCTATTATATTTACTAACTCGCCAAAGGTGGCCGCGAAATTTTGCACACTCTTATTCATCCTTTCTTGCCTTTGAAGAATAACACGAAGTCTGTCATCCATTGGAGGTTGGGGTGGATATGAGGATTCATTGGTTGGGAGAGAGGGTTCATAATAGGAAGGTGGTTCATCTTGATAATGATATGGAGATGATGAATATTGAGGTGGTGGTTCATGAGAGTAGTTGTGTTGGAAAGGTGGTGGTTCTGTGTATGGTTCATTTGGCTCATAAGGTGGTTGGTATGGTGGATGTGGGTTAGGGTCATATGGAGGTGAATGGTGGAAAGGGGCTTGTGAGTATGGTGGTCTAAAGTCATGTTGAGGAAAGGGTTCATAGGCATATGGTGGTGGTTGTTGATAGTCCATTGGAGGTGGTTGTTGCCATGAGGGTTGATCAAATCCTTGTGGCTCCTCCCATCTTTGATTGTTCCAACATTGATGCCTGTTCTCATTGTAATTTCTTCTTCCTGCAACATAATTGTAACCAGACTCATAGCCAAAGGGGTGAGAGTTCATAGTAGTAGGAGAAAATAAAAACAAAAACTAATAAAAAAGAAAATATTTTGAAAAAGATATGATTTTTGAAAAAGGATAAAAAAAGATTTTGAAAAAGATATAATTTAAAAAAAAATATTTGATTTTTTTTAAAATAAGAATGATAAAAATTTTTTAAATATTTACAATAACCAATAATAAGGCACACGTTTGCAATTCCCCGGCAACGGCGCCATTTTGAGGCGCCATTTTGAAGAACTGAAGATTGATGGTTTAGAGGTTATAGTAAACTCTCGTTGTAAGTATAGTTACTAAACCAAGCAATCAACCTTTCTTACAAAAGTTTTGGTTGTCACAAGTAACAAACCCCTTTAAAATTGATAACCGAGTATTTAAACATCGGGTCGTCTTCTCAAGGAATTGCAGGGAGGTATGTTCTTATTATTGGTTATGAGTTTGTAAATTGGGGTTTTGGAAGTAAGGAGGGAATATGTTATATGACAAGTAAAATAAAATAATAATAATAAAATCTCTTGGCAAGGTATAAGAATTGAAATTCCTATCCTAGTTATCCTTATCAGGTGTGAAGAGAATTGGGTTTTAATCCCACTTGGTCAGCCTTAATTAAACAAAGGAAGGTTAAGTGGACTGATTAGCTTGATTCTCAAGTCCTAGTCAACTCATGTGGAGAGACTAGTGTTAGAGCAATCCTAGTTCAAGCAGAATCTGCCAATTTCAATCACTTGCTGAGTTTGATAACTCAAGTACTACCAATTACTTGACCAAAGCCAAAAGGGAGAAAAATATCTAAATTAAATTAAAAGCATCAATATAAATAAAGCAAAGCAATCTTAAATCTGAAATACCTCAAATAACATTAATTAAGAAAATTATATGTAACATGGAAGAGTTCATAAATTAAATTGGGAAAATAAATAAAAATAAAGAACCTGGGATTGAGAGTCACTCCTAAAACTAAGAGAAATCCTAAATCCTAATCCTAAGAGAGAGGAGAGAACCTCTCTCTCTAAAAACTACATCTACTCATAAAATTGTGAATATGAAAGCTTTTTTATGTATGGATGCATTCCCCCACTTTATAGCCTCTAATCTGTATTTTCTAGGCCGCAAACTGGGTCAAAAACAGCCCAGAAATCGCTGGAGAAGAAATCTGCCACGCTGGTTTTTCGCCACTACGACACGTCCGCATGGAGCACGCTGTCGCGTCACCTATCGTTAGGGCAACTATGGCATATTATATATCAAATCGAAGCTCCAGACGTTAGCTTTCCATCGCAATTGAAACCGCGTCATTTGGATCTTCTGTAGCTAAAGTTATAGCCATTTGAGTGCAAAGAGGTCAGGCTGGACAGCTTAGCAATTTCTCCAACTTCTTGTATTCCTTCCACTTTTGCATGCTTCCTTTCCATCCTCTGAGCCATTCCTGCCCTGTAATCTTTGAAATCACTTAACACACATATCAAGGTATCTAATGGTAATAAAAGAGGATTAAACATAGGGAACTTAAGGTCAAAGAAGCATGTTTTCAATCAAGGCACATAATTAGGAAGGCAAATGTAAAACCATGCAAATAGTATGAATAAGTGGGTAAAGAGTTGATAAAAACCACTCAATTGAGCACAAGATAAACCATGAAATAGTGATTTATCAGCCGTTGTAAGTAGCACTTCACCCCAAAAGATTTTAGGTAGCTTAGCTTCTGTAAGCATACACCTAACTCTTTCAATCAATGTTCTATTCATCCTTTCTGCCAAACCATTCAACTAAGGTGTTTTAGGAGGTGTCTTTTCATGTCTAATGCCTTGCTGCTTGCAATACTCATCAAATGGTCCACAATACTCACCACCATTATCAGAGCGAATACATTTAAGCTTTTTACCTGTTTGTCTCTCAACGAAAGCTTGGAATTGTTTGAACTTTTCCAAAGCTTAGTTCTTTGTTTTCAAAGCATAAGTCCAAAGCTTTCTTGAATGATTATCAATAAAAGTAATAAAGTAAATAACTCCACTAAAAGACCGTACCTTCAAAGGACCACAAATATCGGAGTGCACCAATGCGCCAAGAAGTCTAATTTTTTTGAAGGTTGATGCTTTTTTAAGGATAATCTTCTTTATTTGTCAGCCATGCAATGAGAATATTTCTCCAACTCTGCATTCTTCAAACCTAAAAGAGCATCCTTTCGAGCCAAATAATTAAGTCCTTTTTCACTAATATGACCAAGTCGTCTGTGCCACAATCTACAAACTTCTTTACTTTCAATCGCATTCACACTACCTTTTGCAATCATGGCATGCATCACATATAAACTTAAAGTAACTTTTTCTCGAGCCACCACTAACTTGCCTTTAGCAAACTTCCATTGTCCAAAGCCAAAAGTATTTACAAAGCCTTCGTTATCAAGCATTTTAACTGAAACCAAATTCAAGCAAACATCTGGAACGTGTCTAACATCTTTGAGTAGCAGCTTCATTCCCATAATTAGTCTCAAGACAAACATCTCCTACACCAATAATCTTGGCCAAGCCATCATTACCCATCTTAAGCACTCCAAAATTACCTGGAGTATAAGAAGTGAAGAACTCCTTCTTCGGTGTAATATGTATTAAGGTACCACTATCAATTACCCAGCTGAACTCATCATCAAAAACAAGATTGACCTTGTACTCATAATCAACAATATCAACAGTAAGAAGATCATATGAAATAGAAGATACATGATCATTACCACCATCATCCTTCTTTTCTTGCTTACCTTTGTTCTCCTTTTTTCAAAGAAAGCAATATTTTTTAATGTGATCCATTTTGTGACAGTAGTGACACTCAACATTCTTGTATCTTGACTTGGATTTGCTCCTGCTTTTACCTCTACCCTTTTGACCTCTATTCTGATTTCTCCCCTTGGTTTCAATGACTAACATTTCAGAGTGTGATGAAGAATTCTGCATCTTCCTTCTCATCTCTTCATTTAAAATGCCACATTTAACAAGTTGCATGCTCACTTTACCATTCAGAGCAGAATTAGTAAGAGAGATACGAAATGCTTCCCAAGAATCTGATAGAGTATTTAGCAACTACAATCCTTAAATCTCATATTCAAACTTGATTCCCATTCTACAACTGATCCAGAACCCCTTAAAATTCATTCAAGTGATCTAATACTTGTGACCCCTTCTTGTATCTCAAATTCATCAACATATTCAACAAGTACAATTTATTATTGCCAGATTTGGAAGATACGAAGATTCAATTTGATTCCACAAAGCTCTAGCATGAGTCTCGTTAGCAATGTGATTGTAAACATTATCATCCACCCATTGCCTAATAAAATCACAAACTTGTTGGTGTTTAAACACTCATTCTTCATCTATTTTAGATTTTGGTTTTTGTGTAAAAAATACAGATAAATGTAGATTTTTGACAAACAACAAATCCTTCATTTTACCCTTCCATAGATGGTAATTAGTGCCATTCTAACTTATCATCCTAGTAGAATTATTTGCCTCCATTTTTCAAACAAGTTATAACCAAATGCCCAAAACTTAACTCTGATGCCAACTGATACGAATAAAACACACAATTTTTCTACTTGCAAGAATTAGAGGAGCAATAATACACACTCATAACAAGTATTAACAGCAGCACAATAATACCCAATAGCAGCAGAAAAATTACATAAACAAAAAATTAAAGACAAGCTAACACACCAAAATTTTTAACGTGGAAAATCTCCTCAAAAGCACGAGTCACCAAGACCAAGAAATAGCTTCATTATGATGAAAAATAGGGTACAAGAGAGTCACAAATTACTGCACAAAACGTGCATACAACAGGCTAAACAATCCAAACTTCAAAGATTACAAAATAAGAACAAAAAGATGAAAATACTGCAAAAATAAAGCTTTTGTGCGTGGCCAATATCCCCAGCTACAGATATAGAACTAAAGATCCGAACGGTGAAAACAAAGAATCAGGTGTGTGGAACACACTGTCCAAATTTGAGCCCGATCAAACGGTTAACGAATCTGCAGTGACCAGTTTACAGAGACAACTTTGTATATGTGCAAAAATGACTTTCTCTCTTCTCTTCTCTCTAGTGTTTGGTGTTCTTCTTGCAAATGAGACCTCTCTCACTCAACCCTAACTCACCTCAACCACTTTAACTATTCATGAACTTGGATACTAACATTTAGATTTTTTCTCTACATAAGAAGGGAGCCCAAAACACCCAACAGCTCTTATGTTTGTCATAGACACATGTTAATTAGTTTCCTGAACTAATCCTTAGCGTTGCTTTAAGCCTTTAGATACTAATCTTGTTGACTTTGCATTGGATATTGTTATTACATTTTTGGTAAGTTAACCTTATTAAAGATTCTCACATCATCTTTGAAGTTATGTGGTTCTTTTGCTATTCATAATTTCTAAAAATAAACAAATAAATAATGCAAAAATAAGAACGTGCACTGCTGCGTTGTTGTTTTGAACTACTGTAGTGAGCTTGTTCTATTTTAATCATGCTTGCCAAGTAAAAAATAAATAAATATCAAAGAGTATGTGCTCTCTTATTTTTAGTTTAAGTCAAACATACATTACTAATTAACTTGGGGAGGGAGAATTTGATAATGAGAACGAATGAGGGATTGAGACATAGAGAGGGGAAGGAAGAGGGTGAGGGATCCGAGAGAGGAAGAATGAAAGCTCCATGAAGACTTGCCACCCCCGTGGTTCATTCATGTAGAACTTTTGGTGACACACCAAGGACACGGAAGACAGCAACATCATGTGCAGTGGCTCCTCCGATCCCATGAAATAGACAAAATCAGAGATAATTTTTTATGCGTACTCAATAGCCAATATATGTTGTGACTATGTGAATAATAATCAAGTGTTTGTGTGTGATAATGGTAATGTTGGAGTAAATGAAAAATATGAGATACAGAAAAAATAGATAATACGAAAGAAGAGATGAATTGGGTTAGTTCTTTTGCCCAAATTAAAAAAATTTTGATGCCTTTCTGTTGAAAAAATCACTTCTTTTTATAGGTAAAGTTTACATCAATAATGCATGTAGCGGAGTAGATTTTCAATAACAGATTGGTCAAATTTTAAACACATTTGTTTGGTACTTTGAATTTATATTTATTATCTTTTGAACTAAAAAGTATTTTAACTTTTGAAATTTTCATATTTGACAAACACTTGGTAAAATTTTTGAGAGTTTTAGGTTTCATCCCATCTGATGATTTTTCAATGTTAATAGAAGAAAACAAATAAAATGATCAGAAAGAAGAATATTATAACACCTGGAATTATACGTCCAAATTTTAAAATTGTAAGTAAGGATATTATTTTAAGATAACTTAAAAGTTACTAGACGTTTTTAAATACAAGTAACGAAGTTGAAAGTTGTGGATCTCACATAATCTAAACTTGTCCAACAACTTATAACATTTCTGATTGATTAATTTGACGCACTAGTTAGTTCCAGTCTGAAGCCTAACAAAGTTGCAATAAGCTCCAGCAGTTCCTTTTGCCAACAAAGAAGAGTGGGTCCCACTTTCCACAACCATGCCCTTCTCCAACACAGCAATAAGATCACATTTCTTTATGGTACACATCCTATGTGCGACGATCACGCTAGTCCTCTCCACCATAGCCCTCTCTAGTGCTTCCTGAACAACTTTCTCCGATTGAATATCAAGGGCACTAGTTGCCTCATCCAATAACAACACTCTTGGATTTTTCAATATAGCCCTTGCAATCGCTATCCTTTGCTTTTGACCCCCTGAAAGCTGTAACCCCTTCTCACCACACCATGTGTCATAACCGTCCTTCAATCCGGTAATAAAATCATGTGCCATGGCTAATTTTGACGCTTCTATGATCTCTGACTCATCAACTTCATTATCATCATCACCGTTATTAGATCCATAAGCAATGTTCTCTCTTATGCTCCCATTGAACAACGTAGGTTCTTGGCTCACAAGTGCAATGTGCCTCCTTAATTGTTTCAAATTATAGGACTTTACATCTCTATTATCAATTGTCACGTACCCTCTTAGCGGATCATAGAACCTTGCAATTAGCCCTATAATCGTTGACTTTCCGGATCCACTTTGACCTATCAATGCCGTTGACTTTCCAGCTTCTATTTTCATTGAAAAGGATTTGAAGATAGTCACGTTTGGCCTAGTGGGGTAAGCAAAATGCACATCATGGAGTTGTATTTGTCCTGTTACATGTTCCGGGTTGTGACCATTTTCGTCGTCGGCCGCTATCTTGGTGGTCCGGTCTAAGACGGCGAAAATGGAGCACACGGCGTCAGCGCCTTTTGCGAGGTCCGAGGTCATGCTGCCGGCGTCGGCAATGACTCTTGCTGTACTCACAATAATCATGAAGCTTTGAAACAATGCCTTTGTGGTGATGTAACCGTCGGCGACGAGCTTGCCACCGTACCAATAGTTGAGAGCCCAAACACATGATGTTATGCCTTGGGAACATGCAAGGCCGATTCCGGCGTAAAATGATTGCCGGATATTCTCGCGTCTTGGTCCTTCTTGTGCATTTTCGAGCATTTTGAGGATTCGGTTTTGAGAAGAGAAGGCTGTGATAGTTCTTAGGTTTGAAACGGCTTCAGCGGCAACCTTGCTACTTTCTTCTTGCGCCTTTGCAACCTAAATGTTGCTCACGGAACAAATACTAATTAATACAATATCATAAGAGAAATTTTAGCAACTAATATGTTTTTTTTTTGTCATAAATTTAAAAAAAATCAATATTACATGATTCTCATAAACTTAAAATTAAATATACTATTTTTTTATTTAGATAAATTATTTTAAGATATTTTGTTTTAGATTAGAACATAAATCGTCCGATGATTTATGAATTAAAATTCTCACTTATGCACATAAACTATTTTAGATAGTGCTTGTTTGGATGCTATTATCTTGATAAAAAATATTTTTTTTAATCTAAATTTTTTTAACGTATTTGACAAATTTCTAGTAGTAAAAGTAAAAGCATTAGGAAAAAAAACATCGTTTTTGAAAAACTGTAATTTATATTTTTTTTCAAAAGATCTTTTTTCTTTAAAAAAAGATATTTTTATATAATAAATAAATAAAAAGTACTTTTATATCGTTATATTCAAACATAATTGATAGATAAAAATATCTTTTTGTATGAGATATTCAAATATAAAATTACTTTTATTTTTTCATAATATCTTTTAAAAAAAGTAACTTAAAAAAAAATTTTTTTAGAAGTTTATCCAAACAAGTCCATAATGTGTTTTAAAAATGAGGAGTGCTAGGGGCCAACAAAATTTGTAATGTTTGACTATCAAATAGTTATCATTAATATTTTTAATAGTGTAAGATGACATTTAATAGTATAGAATTAATCATTTTTTTTTATGATTAAGTGCTGGCCAAATTTTAACAAAAGTGCTGGCCTAAACTTTTTCTTTAGAAATACATATAAATATTCTTAGACCGTAAAGATTTATGAACAAATTCTAAGTGATGATTTATTTTGGATTAACTTAAGAAAGTATTAAATATAAAAGGTAAAATATACTTTTTCTTTTTTTAAGATTTGTAATTTTTTAAAAATATTTTTAATTTTTAATTTTATTTTTAATATTTTTAATTTATTCAATTTTATATTTAACGTTTTTTATTTATTTTAAAATTATCTCTAATCGTTTTTAATTGTGTTCTCAATATTTCAAATGGAATTAACATAATAAAAGTAATTTTAATGTACAAATTAAAAATTTTAAGAATAAAATTAAAAATAATTTTAAATATTAAAATTATTTTTAAAAAATCACAAATATAAAAAACAAAAAACATATTTTATCTTAAATATAAATAATCTTAAGTTTACATTTTCATCCAAAGAAAAAGATACAGTATTATATAATAATAGGATGAATTTAATTTTGATATAATATTAATTTACCTTTTTTGACATAGTCTTGATAAGGACACGTTTTGTATAGAAGCATGCAATCATAAGGGGTTGAACACATATCATAACAATAGCCAGTCTCCATGCAATGACCAAACCCAAAGTCCAAGCTGTTACTACCGCTGACACTGTCTGCACCACCAAACCAATCCTATCTCCCACTAAAGACCTCACCTAAATAAATGCCACAATAATAACCGAAGATAAATACAGATTTAACCACAAAACGACCATTAAAAGGAGAAGTTCAATTATTATAACCACAAATGCTGAAAGTAGCAACTAGCTAGCATGTATATATAGAGTTTCATTATTTAAACATTTTCAAATTTTCTATAATTTAAACATTTCAAAATACATATTTCCATTAGGTCTTTTATTTACTAAATTGAAATATATATGTAACATATATGATAAAAGAGAAAATTACACTCCTAGTTTAATACAATTATATTATGTCTCTACTAAAAAAATTATTTTTAGTTGTAATTTATTTTATTTTTAGCTGATAATAAAAAAGTCGTTAATATATATAATTGTCGATAAAAAAATTTTTAATTATCACAAAAAATATATAATTGCCATTATAATATTTAATAATAACAACAAATATATAATTATCGCAAAAATATAAATTAAATAAAATATATATAATAACTATTATGTTATTGTTACTAAAAATCTATCAATCAAATTTTTATAATATGTATGTATATATAAAAAATTAGTTACTAAAATAATAATTAATATAAAATATATATTAAAAATAAATTAAACATGTACATACAAATATATAATCTGAATTGATATTTGATTTTTAATATGTAGATAATATTTTTTTTATTTAATAATGATACTATCGAAGAGGAAGTGAAAAAATAAAACGTACCACATTTGCATCGTTGGCAAGCCTAGAGCAAATAGCACCGGTAGAATTTTCATGACGATCAAACCAGGAGACTTCAAAGGTGAGTATCTTTTTAAACATAGTCTCTCTAATTCTTTTGGTCAAGCACTCTCCCATATATGCAAAGCTATAATGCTGCCCAATGTTCACAATCAAAGACAACACAAACAGTCCCACAAAGCAAACCGAGTACTCCTTCGTCTTCCTCCTCATCTCTTCATCATCGCTGTCGAAATACACAAACATCATCGACCCCATAATCAAAGTGTACACCGGTTGAACTGCACCGAACACCATCGCATTCAAGCAACCCATAACTGCTTGCTTCCACTCCGGAAGGTTCAGTGCCAGCAGCCTCCAGAACGACGTCGTCGTCTGAGCGTTCTTATTCTCCTCTTTCTCTTCTTCCAACTTTTTAATGTTGTCGTCATCATCTATGATACATAGATACTTCAAAAATTAGTATATAAGAAAATGATAAAAAGTCTCATTTAAAGTTTTAAAAATAATTAAATAATAATTTAATCAAATTTATTAAATTATATAACGCTTCATATAAAATAATTACATATAAGGTTCATGTACGAGGATATTCTTTTCATTGAATATTTACTACAAGAGTTTTTCTTTTTATTTGAAAAATTTAATTTGAATACCTAAATTTTGTTCAGACTTATCAAGTTCTTTGCTTAATATATCGCCTTTTAAAAATATTTCATGATAATATTCTGAGTTTAACTTTGAATTTATTATGAACTAATAGTGTTTTACACAATTATATATAATTATATTTGTTCTTTTAAATGATTATCTACGTAATTAATATAAAAAATATATTTTTATTAATATGATATATATTATATGATTGGATATATATATAAAATTATTTAACATCAAAAAATACATCAAAAATAAATTTATATTTTAAAATAATAATCATAAAAATTTATTTAATATATATTATTGTATCTATAATATTTTATATATGTAATTTAAATAAATTTTTTATTTTATAAAATATTTAGGTTTTTTTTAGTTCTCATAGAAAATATATTTTATTTTTTATTAAGTACTAAAACAATTGATTAAATGATAAAATGACACTAGAAGAATAAATTACCAACAAGAATTAAAGTAGACTATTTTCAAATTTTATTAGACCAAAATTTATTCAAGTCTATGCTCTACTACGATTTGCATTCAGAAACTGAAAAAAGGGTACTCAGATTTGCTAGATCGTCTTAGAGTATTTCAATAAAGAAAAGCATACGCATAAATAAGATTCAATTAATTTGTTTTAGAATTTAAATATTTTATTAGAGAAAAAACTTCCTTTCAAATATTGATACCTGTATGAGTTAAACATAGGTGGTGAATATCAACAGTGTCACTAGCCGACATAGAAGAAGGAACATGAATAGCAGTTGTTGGGGCAGTTACAGATTCATCTGTTTCTGATTTCTCAGTTTGTTGGAGACGAACCATGGAGGAGTAGAGTCCATCATGACTCAAGAGGAGGTCGTCGTGAGTGCCCATCTCCACCACCTTTCCGGCTCGCATGGCGACGATGACGTCGGCATTGCGAATCGTGGACAGGCGGTGGGCGACGACGATGGTGGTGCAGCCAACAGACACTTGTTCGAGGGCTTTTTGGACAATTCGCTCTGAGTGGGAGTCTAGTGCACTGGTTGCTTCGTCCAGAAGAAGCATTCTTGGCTTCTTAATTATTGCCCTAGCAATTGCAATCCTCTGCTTTTGTCCACCTGACATTTGAGTTCCTCTCTCACCCACCTGCACGCATGTAATCAATAAGACAAAATATTGGAATTCAACCCTTTTTTCAACCAACAAATCAACTAATAGTTAAGCATTAAAAAAAATATTCAAAACTAAAAGTAATAAAAAATCTGAAATTCAAATAAAAAAAATATTTGAAAGTGAAATAAAGTAAAACTAATTTAAGGTATAAAATTTGATAGCTGAAGTGGTGGCCAAAGGTTAAAACTTAAAAGTGGGTGAATGAAATTGTAGTGTAGAGAAGAAAGAGAATAAGTGAAAAGGGATAAAAAGGTATCTTAAAAATGTGCTTTTTTATTTTATTGAATTTTTTTTGCTATCCCCCCATTTGTTGTTTCTAGAATTGTGGTTGTAATATTGATTTTCTGGCATAGTTGAATTAATTAATAAAAATTTTATTTACATTATTTTTATGTATAATTTTTTTTTTATTTTTAATACTAATATAATTAATAAATTTTTTTAAAATATATAAAAATATAAATAAAATGGTATAAATATTTTTTATTATTAAATAATAATAATAACAATAATTGAATTGTTATAATGGTTGATTTTCTAAAAGAAGTGAGCATTTGTCACACTACCTGGGTTTGATAACCCTGAGGCAGCATGGAAATAAAATGATGAGCATTGGAAGCTTTTGCAGCCTCAATGACCTCAGCTTCTGTTGCATCTTCCTTCCCAAACAGGATGTTCTCTTTGATGCTGGTGGCAAACAATGCGGGCTCTTGACTCACTAACCCCATCTGTGATCTGAACAAGTAGCAAATTCAGAATTTTTTTTCTTAACATGGATCAAATTTTGTCAATAACAATACAGGCGAAATAATAATATTTAAAAATCGTGACTCTTCCATTCTTGTTTTATAGTAGTTTTAAAAAAATATTTATTTTTATATTTACCTTATTCTTTAAACATATATATATCATAGGTGTCTTTTACGTTAAGTTTGAATATTGTACTTAATACAAAAAATAATACTATTTATATATTAAATATTCTTGACATTCATATAAAAATATATTTTTTATAAATTAATTACGTATTTAAATTATTTTTAAAAAATAAAAAAACCTGTATATAATTATTAAAAAGATGATATTAAAATAATATTTATTGTAAAAGATACACGCATAATATAATTAATATAAAATTAAAAAATTATTTAGTTAAGAAAGAAGAAAATGCATAAAAAATTTATATACTTTCTGTGCAAAAAATATAGAAAATTAATTTTTAAATAGTTAATATGGATCTATTTTTATTGAAAATTATTTTTTTTAATTATTTTTCGAAGAGTATAGGTTTAAAGTTAAATTTAAAATTTAAAAATTAGTATTTAGATGGTAGCTTAGAAAAAAATTGACTATCTAAATAAAATTCATCTCTATCTCTCAAAGTTTTTCTCAATATTGTTAAGAAAATATCCAAACACAGGCATAACCAACGATTCTATATTCCTATCCTCTCACCAAATGAAACCTGTCCTTACCTGAACCACTTGAGCTGCAACTTATTAATGGCAACACCATCAAACCTTATTTCGCCACCAAGAGGGTCGTAAAACCGCTGCAAAAGCGCAATGATGGTGGATTTTCCAGAACCGCTCTCTCCCACCAATGCCACCGTCTTCCCTGCCGGAATCTTGAGCCACAAACCCTTCAAAATAACGGTCTCTGGTCTCGACGGGTACGCGAACTCTACGTTTCGGAATTCTACTTCCCCTCGAACGCTTCCCAGGATTTTGCCGTCACTGTCGTCGGAATCGATCATCGGAACTCTCTCATTGACTTCCCTTATGCGTTCCGCTGCTGAACTTGCTTCGCTCAGGTATTTCATGTTGGTTAAACCAGCACCTAGTGCCCTGTGTTCATGCAAATTATATGAATACATAAAATTATGTAATTTCTATATTAGAAATTACACTAATGTTATACTTATTAGCATATTAATCTATTTTTTATAAGATAAAAGCTCAGTATGTATTATTTGTCTTGATATAAAATTGATATTTGAGAACAGTTAAATAATTTAATAAATTTGATTAAATTATTTTTTTAATAATTTTTTATTATTAATTTTAAATAAAAATAACTGTATATAATTTTTATTTTTATAATTAAATAATAATAATAATAATAATAATAATAATAATAAATTAGATATTAACTTATGCATAAGATAATATATATATATTATATTAGAATTATGAGATTATGGGTTTGGATCTAACAATTTTATTTTTTATAAATTATTTATGATAAAAGATATTTAGAAAAGAAGTTATACATTCAAATCTTTTTCAGTCTCCACTATATGTCGTATGAATTTTATATTTTAAAACTAAATATGTATAATTATTAGTACAATTATGGCTCTCTTCTGAATTTACTACTAATAAATTATATAAACTATTTAAAAATGATAAAGAACCTTTTCATAATTGAGTCATAATTTACAATGTTTTTGGAAACTAACAGAATAATTAAATACATATATAAATTATATATATGCGATAATATTTAATCAATAACATGATTAGATGTATAAATGGGGAAAAAAAATAAAAGGCTATATATTTAGATATTATAAATAAATTTATAAATATTTTGAAATTTATAATAGTGTAGACAAATTTTTTTTCTCCAACGATTAGAAACCATTGCTAAAACTGAAAAAATAAACATTGCATATTTTGTTGTAGTGGGTGTTTGTGATTTCAGGTTCTGAACAAAAAAAAAATTGAAACAGAAGGAATTTCAAGCCTTATTATTAACAAAAATCACTTCAATTTATTAGCACAAATAATATGAAAATAAAAAATCTTGATGAGGTGAAGAAATTGGATATATAATATTAATTAATATATAAAATAAACGAGATAAAAGGGTAGAGAGATATGATAATTACAATCCACCAACAGTGATAGCTGCTCCAGCTGAAAAAACTGTGCCTCCTTTAGCACCATGGTCCATGACCAATCTGCTACCATAATAACACAAAAAAGACCATATACCAAAAACAATACCATTATTGCTTCCAATGGCTAAACCTTTAGCCAACCCTTGTTTGAGTCCCAAACTCAGTGACCCTTGAAGAGAATTAGAGAATGCATTTATGGTCTTATTTTCTCCCACATATGAATACACTGTTCTTATTGAACATATTGCTTGTTCAGCTATTGCACCTGCTTTATTATACTCTTCTCTCATTTTCTTTGCTAATCCCATTAATGTCTTGCCATAAATGAAGCCAGGGATTACAAGAAGAATTGTGAATGGGATCCCTACTATGGCCAATCTCCATAGCATTGCAAAACCAGCTATGTAGCTCCCAATGAACAATGAAAAGTTCATCAACAAATTTGGTACCTAATTTTTTTAGGGGGAAAAAAAAAGAAAAAGACAAAAGAGAGGAGTTATTCATGTCAAAATATGTGTTTTTATTTTTCGAATTTCGTCCGTGTATTTTTTTATTTGGGTTTAGTTAACATGTATTCTAAGAACATAAATTAAAATTATTAATTATTTTTTTAAAAAAATATACAAAAATTTAGTTTTTTATAATTATTAAAATAATAAATTTTAAAAATTTTACTAATAATAATCTTAACATATGTCCTAAAACATATGATAGCTAAACTTTTTTTTAAGGTAAACAAAAATAAGTATTAATTAGCCACTTTCAAAATGAAAAAAATACTTCTCTTTATTTATAAATTAATTTTTAGAGGTATTATAATAAAAAAGACTTTATCATTAATTTTTCACTCTCCTATTTTTATAGTTTTTGCTTCTTTAAAGAATTTATCTATTTTGTGTTTTAAAGACACATGTTAAAATTATTATTAAAAATATAAAAATTTAATTTTTTAATGTATTTATTTTATATTTATTTAAAAAATTTTAAAAATTTTTATTAATAATAAACTTATCATGTGTGTTATATATATGTTAGGTAAATCCTTAAATAAAGATATATGCAATGAAGCTAATAAATAATAAATAAATATACCAATACATGCATTTTAAAGAAGACAAAAATAAGCATGTTGTATAAGTATATCTACCATCATATTATCATTTTCCAATTTTTACCGTATGAGTTAGCTAGGGTACGGTAATGAGTATTAAAAATAGGAATTATTATTAGGATGATATTATTTCCTTAAAAGAAAAATAGAGATAGTATGTATGGGATGTATTTTAAAGGAGTCACTCACATAAAAACGTTTAAAATATTTTTTTTAAAAAAATTTTTTAGTAATTAAAATTTAATACATATAATTGATTAAATCATATTATTTTTGTTAAAATTAGGTCAGACAAATTAATTTGACCGAAAAAATTGTGAATCAAATCTTGAACCGATTTAAATTAATATTATTTTTTATAAAAAATTATTATAGTACTCTTATTACAGAAAATGACTAAAATACTTTTATTATATATATTTTGAAAACTCTAAATTCTAACCCTATGACAGAGAAGCAAGGGCTAGAATTTAGAATTCTCAAAATTAATATGTATAATAAGATTATTTTAATCATTTTCTATAATAAGGGTATTGTCATTTTTTTATAAAAAAATAATATTAATTTAGATCAATTTAAGATTTGATTCACCATTTTTTTGGTTAAATTAATTTATCTGACCTAATTTTGACAAAAATAACACGATTTAATCGATTATATATATTAAATTTTAATTACTAAAAAATATATTTAAAAAAAGACGTTTTAGACGTCTTTATTTAAGCGGTTCCTGTATTTTAAATATGTTATAAACTAACTAAGTTTAATTATGTATATATTTTATGATTAAAGTCAATTACTAAAAATACTGAAAACACCTTAATTCTAATTCCTGAACTACCTAAAATGCTTTTGTATGAATTAATTTTTGGTGGCATAGTAGTGTTAAAAGTTAAAACCTTCTCACTAATAACATCCTGAATGAGGAGGCTATCATTGGAAACGCCAGTGATTATGTCTGAGGTACTTGTCACATTCAAATCAAAATATGCAACTTCTTGTCTCATCACTGCTTTCAGGTACTTTGCTCTCATTCTTGCTGCTTGTCTCTCACTTGTTCTTGTCCAACAATAACCCTCTGACCAAAACAACAATGTTTCAAAGATTATTAATTATCATAACTAAGAGAGAGAGAGAGAGAGAGAGATTTTATATATAATTAATTAATTAATAAAAAAATACAATTCTTATAAGATAATGCTAAAAAAATAAAAAAATCAGTTCAAATAATTTAAATTTGTCTTATTTAATTTAATTTTTATTTATTACAAAATACATGAAATAAAATTACAAATAATAAATTTTGGCAATTTTTTATTAATATTTTTTAACTATCAAACATTTCTGTTCTTATAAATACTAAACTCACCGAGGAAGCAAACAAGGAATGTTCCAGCAGCCAAATATAACCAAGCCACTGCATTCTGCATCATCAATATATAATAATAAATTAATCCCCAAACTTAATTAATTAAGAAGAAATATCTACTAAATTTTCATGCATGGACGTTCTCTCCAGGTATAAGCTCTAGTTATAGACACATTACATAACATAAAAAAATTGTGTTAAAAAAAGTTTAATTTGCTATATTCTCATTGATTTTATGTTAACATATCAAATATATAATTTTTTTTTAATTTAAAGTATAATTGGTATATGCTTTCTTTTAGTTTATCTTCTCCTAAATTTTTTTAGGGGTAATAAGCGAAAATATTTTAATCATAAAAATTAATACTATATATCATAAAGTTATTTATCCAAATAATTTAAATTAATAAAATAAAACACATGAATAATTATATCTATAACATAAATATTATCAAATGAGTTTGACATGCTGTAAATATTGCAATTCAACAAAGTATTTGTATTTTAATTTTCCAATATATCAATATACACTATCTATAAATAAATTGGATTTTGGATGCAATAACTTTTTAAAAAAAAAAATCAACGTTATATATCAAAATAATATTGAGATTTTCAATGGAATAATTTAAATGGTTTATGATAGTAGAAAAACCTTGTTGATGCAATGGACAAAAGTGGTTGATGAGATGGTAGAAGAAGTCCCAATATTGTTCATAATGAGGCTACTGAGATAGAGCACAAGAGGAGTGGTGGAACCTTCACCAATGGCCCCTAACACACCAAAACCCATTAGAAGCCAGTCTTGGGTATCCGCATGCATGAAAATAGACCACACAGATCCATTACTACTCTTCTTCCTTCTCTCAATTCCCATTGTTACACTACCTTTTTCTCAAAAATAAAAACAACAATAATATGATTGTGATGTGAAATTAGGTTTTATTTTCTTGGCCTAATTAGATGATCATAGTGCATTTGTTTCTATGAATTTATATAGGACTTGTATTGAATGGTGTATGGAGGGGACAGAACTTATTGCAACATTGAAAAATATCTATAGCATCATGTGAAGAAAACGAGGATGATGGAGAAGGCCAGGAGCACTATCATGAATATATTTATTTATATAATACCACTTATGAATATGTATGTTATATATAGGGCAAAAAACCCATATATACTAAGGAGAGATCAAAATTACCGAAATCAGCCAAACCAGAAATTCATACCTGAATCAACCAGGACGAATTATTATGTAATTCGAATCAATAAGATTCGAATTAGACTCTCAAGTAATTCGAATTGATATAATTCGAATTACCTCCATGCAACAAATGAACGTAATTCGAATCAATATGATTCGAATTATAGTCATCCAAAAAATCATGTAATTCGAATCAATACGTTTCGAATTTACATAACCTATTTCGAGTTTAGTTAACTCGAATTACTAGGAGAAGTTTATGATAGAGAGGTTCGAATCAAGTTGATTCGAATTAGGGTTAAAATCGGTTTCCATAGTAATTCGAATCAAGTTGATTCGAATTACAACTGTTTCGGCTATAAAAGGAGTTCGAACCAAGTTCATTCGAATCAGTTTGTCTTTCTCTAACCCCACCAAATCCCAGAGAAAACGACCAACCTTTCGTACGAGTAAGAGGAGATCGCCTTTTTTTGTCGATGGGGGACGATCCGGGAAGACTTTATCGTTTGGATGGAGTTGCGCACATCGCCGGTGTCATCAACGACGAGGTTAGTGGTTTATGGTTTAGCGTTTTATGATAACGGTATTTGTTAATGGTTTTTGATAATGGTTTATGTTACTGTTAGTGGTTTAGGATAGTGGTTTAGGAGAGTGGTGCAGGCTAGTGGTTTATTGTTACTGGTTTTTTATAGCGGTTTATTTTAGTGTTAGCGGTTTAAGCAAGCGGTTTAGGCTATTGGTTTTTGTTAGTGGTATTTGAGATTGGTTTTTTTAAGCGGTTTGTGCTAATTGTTTTGGATAGTGGTTTTAGTGATGGTTAGCGGTTTAGGGGGTTTTTTGAGTTGGTGGTGTATGGTAGTGGGTTTTTATAATGGTTTTTTATAGCGGTTTATTTTAGTGTTAGCGGTTTAAGCAAGCGGTTTAGGCCAGTGGTTTTTGTTAGTGGTATTTGAAATTGGTTTTCTTAAGGGATTTGTGCAAATTGTTTTCGATAGTGGTTTTTGTGATGGTCAGCGGTTTAGGGGGTGGTCTGAGTTGGTGGTGTATGGTAGTGGGTTTTGTTAATGGTTTTTTATAGCGGTTTATTTTAGTGTTAGCGGTTTAACTAAGCGGTTTAGCGGTTTAGTGGTTAATGGTAGTGGTTTATGATAAATGTGATCATGCATCTGTTTTTGTTAATGGTATTTGCACTAGGTTTGAGTGAGCGGTTTCTGTATAAAATGTTGGTCGTTTGTTTCATTTATCTTTTACACATGACGTTTTATTTTCTGGTTCCTTATGAAACATATTGTTTATGTTAGTGGGTTGTGCATCTCTTCTAATTATGCGGTTTATGTACTGGCCAGCCTCGTCGTTGCATATCCAGCGTTAGGCGGCAGCAGGGGATGCGTCTTGATGAGAGGTACGTTCCGTACCTGCAGATGGCCGGATTGTACCATCTTGCGAGACTGAATGACAGATGGTTCCGACTAGACGAGCCACTAGTCATCGCATTCGTCGAGAGGTGGCGGCCTGAGACGCACACCTTCCACATGCCTTTCGGAGAGTGCACCATCACTCTTCAGGACGTCGCATACCAGCTGGGGTTGCCAGTGGACGGAGATTATGTTAGTGGTTGCCTGACAGACTTCCACCTTTATATTGAGGGTGGGAGACCTGCTTGGCAGTGGTTCCATGAGTTGCTCGGTGTTTTACCTCCCGAAAACCAGGTGCAGAAATTCGCAGTCAACTGCACCTGGTTTCAGGAGACATTTGTAGAGTGTCCAGACGGGGCTGATGAGGAGACAGTTAGGCGCTTTGTCCGGGCCTATATCATGATGTTATTGGGCACACAGCTCTTTGCCGACAAGTCCGGCAATCGTATACACATCAGATGGCTACCTTATGTTGCTCGGCTTGAGGAGATGGGTCGCTACAGTTGGGGGTCGGCGGCACTTGCATGGTTGTACAGGTGCATGTGCCGAGTCGCCAACAGACATGTGGTGAAGTTAGCTGGCCCTTTACAGTTACTACAGTCTTGGATATTCTGGAGGTTTCCCACTCTTAGACCATCTGGGTATGATGAGATTAGCTGGCCCCTTGCCTCGAGGTACCGTTGTTGTTTTGTATTATATATTCTTCTCGTATTTATTTTCGATTATGAAACCAATTTTAATGTTTCTCGTACGCAGATGGTCTGGTTACAATCCTGGGATTAGCAACAAGGGACCTCGGGTACAGATGGCTCGCCTGAAGATTGACTTGTTACAGCCTTGGCAGGTAAGTACGCAGAACATGTGTATTTCAAGTCATGGTTTCAGTTTATATTGTCCAACCCTTTTAATTTTTATTTTTCCAGTTCATATGGATGCCCTATAGCGCACTAGACGTCATCCAGGTTGTACATCCGGAGGTCTTGGAGCCTCGGCATACGATGTTATGGCGGTGCAGGACGTCCCTGATTTACTTTGCGGTTGTGGAGTGGCATCAGGTTGATAGAGTTTTACCTCAGTTTGGCGGCGTTCAGCCCATACCGTCTCCCGCCTTGAACATCGACTTCTTGATGTCGAAGGATGGGAGAGGAGGTGACCGTTGGTTCCCGGCACAGTACGCTGACTGGCACGTTCACTGGCAGGAGCGTGCGGAGCACATTCTACAGTTTGATATCGTCCCCGACCCCGGTCCATCACACGATTTCTTGACATGGTGGTATCAGCACGGAAAGAGGTTTCTGTCGCCGGAGATGTTATTGGGGGATCCGAGAGGTATTCCTATTCCAGATGAGGCTACGCAGAGGGGTGCAGGTCGACTTCCAGATATGGACCGGGTCGAGGACGTTCCCGACAGACGTCGTATTGAGCGGAGAGCTCAAGTTGGGACACGTCGTAGCCAGCGGGAGTGGATCGGGGCGGATCTTGCTATGGATGACGTCGAACCCCCAGTTAGGGGTGGCGGGAGAGTTCGTGGTCGTGGAGGCAGGAGGAGAGTGGGTGCTGCTAGAGAGGGTGCCCAGATGCCTATGGGAGGTGATGTTGCGGGGGTTGATAGGGCCCATCGGGGCGGACATGAGGGTGGGTCGGGTGGATCTGGTATGGGAGATCCGACGACACACACTGATGCTGGGCTTGGTGGTGGAGGTCTTGGAGATTACTTCGTAGGTGTTCCCGGTGATGATCATACCCTCCAGGAGAGTACTCCATGGGTGAGTCCGAGCTCGATGTTTGGAGACTTGCTTGCTAGTGATGGCATTGTGGCCGAGTTTGGTGGACCGCATTTCCTTGAGGATATCCGGACCATCATGCAGGAGGATGAGGCAGCAGCCGGACGGGTTCAGACGACAGGGACACAGCCACCCCTGGATGTAGATCTGAACGAGCCTGCCACGGTAGCTCCCCCGCATCCTTTTGCCATGGGTGGGACCCCAGCATCGGCCCAGACTGTTGGGTCACATTCAGTTGCCGGCCCGTCATCATCCAGACCCCCGGATGCTGCGCGTGTGACCCCGATACAGCCAGTTCCGGATGACAGCGACGAGTCTATTGAGGATGAGGAGCCACTTATACGGAGGAGTTTCCGGACACGGGTGCCACGCCGTTGCGGCACTGGATCGCACCTATTTAGATGATTTGTGGATAGTGGTGTATGTCATGTTGTTATATTTATACTGTCTACCTTATTGGTTGGTTATCTTTGTTATTGTATGTATGTTGTAGTTATGTTATTTGATGTTATGGTATGTACTTTGTTGTTTTGTTATGTCATATACTATGATGTATTCCACTTTTCTGTTATGATATATAGTTTCATGTTATGTTATTCATTATGATTCATCCCTCGCGGTAATGTTGTTTGTTTTAGAAACTAATTTCAATCATTTAAAACATATTCAGCAGAAATATTTGGTACGAATAACAAGTTTCATTACTAATAGGAAACAACTTAGTACAAAGGAGCACAATGGTTGCTAACTTACGTAGAAGACAAGTGCTAATAGATTAAGAAATCTCCTATTGATTTCCAGCAGTCCCGCTGGGGCCTGCGCCTTGTGGACAACTACGCCTGGTGTGACCTGGCTGCCTGCAGAGGCCACATCTCTTTGGCCGGTTCGGATCTGCTTCATCCATGTTGGTGCGGATTCTTGTGGATCTTGGACGACCCTCCCGCGCACGCCTCATATTCGGATCCGGTATAACGGTTGGCCCTGCATAAGGTGGCCAGAAACCCTCTGGAACGGGAGGTGTAAATCCCATCTGATAGACACCGAAAACGGAACTCAGGCGATAGACCTCGTGGACGTAGGGCTGCCATGTAAGTCGTGAATAAGCACAACATGCCAGTGCGTGTGGACAGGGAAAATGAAGTGCTTGGAAGTATCCACAATCACAAGTCTTAGAACCTAATGAGACCCTGTACGTACCAAGGGAGAATGAACCTGTCGGAGTCGTCTCAGCAACGGTGTATTCCGAGTTATCCCTGTCGTAAACAGTCACCGTGAAGCACCTGGCTGTCTTCAGGTTGGCCTCGATACACTTTACTAGGTATTGACTGAATTGTTGTCCAGTACCCATCTGAGCCTCGGCCTCCCTTCCCTTACGGACAAATAGCTCAGCTAGCCTTCCGTATGTGGCCTTCACCAGCGAGCAAACAGGGAGGTTTCTTACCCCCTTCAGGATTGAGTTGACACATTCAGAAATATTGGTCGTCATGTGCCCGAATCTCCGACCCGCATCACAGTACTGTGTCCACAACGAATACTCGATTCGGTTCGCCCAGTCACACATTGCCGGATTCTCAGAGCGCAGAATGTCAAACCAGTAGTCGAACTCCACTTCAGTCTTCGCATATGCGGCGTTAACAAGAAGCCTCCGGGCATCTTTTCCCTTGAACGTCAATGCAAAGTTCGATGCAACGTGTCGAATGCAGAACGCCCGGTACGCAGCTGGGGGTAGCCATCCCCCATCCGGAGCCTCGAGTGCTGCCTTTATGCCATTATGCCTATCTGAAATAACTAACAGACCCGGCTGAGGTGTCACGTGCTCACGGAGGTGGGAAAGAAAGAAAGACCATGACTCAGCATTCTCACCCTCGACTAGTGCAAATGCCACGGGGAGGATGTTCGAGTTTCCGTCCTGTGCAATGGCGACTAGCAGTGTTCCCCCATACTTCCCATATAGATGGGTACCATCAATACTCACCAAAGGCTTGCAATGACGGAATGCCTGGATACAAGGGGGGAAAGTCCAGAACAGCCTATGAAAATAAACTTGAGACTCGTCAACCTATCCCCCAACTCGAACAGGGCAAGTCCTGAGGACGGCTACAGTGCCAGGCATCGTCAGCTGAACTCCTAAAACCCACCTAGGGAGCTCGTTGTACGACTCGTCCCAGTCCCCATATATGACGGCAACGGCCTTCTGCTTCGCCATCCATACCCTCCTGTACGTTGGCCTGAACCCAAATTGTGCGACCGTGGCATTTTGAAGCACCTTGATGTTCACAGCTGCATCAGCCCTAACCATCGGCATAATGAAGGTGGATATCACATGGTAGTCCAAACTCCTATGGTCGCTGGAGATGGAGCTGGCGAGACATGTATGCGGACCATTGTATCGCTTCACTTCCCAGATACCCTTCCGCTGTCGGAGACTCATCCGAATGAGCCATGTGCACCCATTCCCAAACTCAGAACACTTTCCCACATACCTCCGATAGTCAGACTCAACGACCTTGTACTGGACCCCTCGGCGGATACTGTACGTCTTCACATTGAACAGCGCCTCATCTTTATCCTGAAATTGTTGGCCAACCTGAAACTCGTTCACACCGGCAGACCCCTCGGTATCTCTAGCGCCAAATCCTGAGGGCAGCAGAGCATTTTCGTCCTACCGCATGGCATCCAGGTCCAACGAGGAAAAATGGGGTGGATACTGCTGTGTGCCAGAACTAGATCCACCTGTAGCCCTTCTCGGAACAGTAGTTCCAACATCATCGCCGCTTTCATCAGCGATCAAATCCGGCTCCACGTCATCGTCATCTGGATCATCAAACAAACCATCACCAACACCAGCCGGTGTGGGACAATGTACCTCGGTGGGAATATGTTCCCCATGCCGAACCTCATCTCCAACATTGCCGCCCAGATCGACGGCAAACGAAGGGGACGCAACAGGCTGCATTGGTGGCTCATACACAGGAGCAGAGGACGAAGCAACAGCAGGTCTCGAGCTCGACCCGGCAACTGCGGCTATAGTATTCGCATTCCGGTTTGAACCACCCGAGCTAGATACCACATCAACCAACTTAGCCAACAACTCTGGTGTCCTTACCTCGGGAAACTGCCTACGACAAAGAAACATAACCTGCAAGTCCTCGTTACTGCCGATTGTGGAACAATCAAACTTCACGGTGTCATGGAGCACCGCTGTTGGAATGCGGTAGAAAAACTTCTTGACCCTTTTAACTCCTTCGAGACCAAGCTTATCCAGCACACAGCTAACAAGAGCATCGTAGGTGGTTGTTGGCGTCACGATAATACATAGTGGATCCTTATCAGTGAACTTCACCCCGGATCGAGTTTTTCTCTTAATCGACCCTCTATAATGTACCAACACTAGGAAACTCTCCTCACTAGCCATCTCCCCACTTTGTTCACAGCATCATGAGTTCACAGCACATATATATAGCCCTGGTTCGTGCTATATATATATAATTCGGAACAATTTGTTTCGAATTATCACAACCTAGCCTAGTAATTCGAACTAACTAAACTCAAGTTTGTTACTTATAATTCGAAACAATTTGTTTCGAATTATGTTGAAACACAAACTAACCTAGTAATTCGAATTAATAAGACTCGAATTCTTCATATATATTTCGACACAACTTCATTCGAATTACCTTATGTTCTTACCTTCATAGTAATTCGAATCATATTGATTCGAATTACTTTAACTCTTGCTTGCATATAATTCGAATGAAATCAATTCGAATTACTTGAGATCATAATTCGAATCTTATTGATTCGAATTACATAATAATTGGTCCTGGTGGATACAGGTGAAGATTTTTGATTTGGCGGATTTAGGTAATTTTGATCTCTCCTTGGTTTATTTGGGTTTTTTACCCTTATATATATTTGGAGGAAAACGTATTTACAACATATTTGAAAAAGCTAAGTGACACTATTTATTAACCATTTTTTTTTTGCCCTATTTATTAACCATTTTATATTTTACAACTTTGCTAGGTGATCAACACTCAACCAGCCAATTTGTCAGTAATCCTGATTTTTTAAATTATCATTAATTAATAATTATTTATTTTTTAAAAAAAATATAAAATTATTCTATATTTAAATTTAGTTGATTAAAAGTTATTTATTTATATTTTTTCTATATTTTATGAATATTAAAAAATTTAATTATTCTATTTCTTCCTATAATTTTATCAAAATTTTAATTAAATTATTTTTTTTTCAATTGGGTTATATTAATGTCAAAATGTTTGTTCGTTTGTCATGTTAGTAAACAAATTTACTATTTGTTAATCACTTTGTTAAAAAGTTAGTAGAATAATATAGAAAAATATTAAAAAATTATTAAAATTTATTATTTTTGGTCATTATTTTTAGTTATTAATTCAATTTTTTTAGTTTAATAATTCAACTAACATATTTTAACTTATACTTTTAAATATTAATGATTAATTGATGACAAAAAATAATAAATTTTGATGGTCATATATATATATATATATATATAGCAATAGTGGTTGAATTCTATTGTCCATATTTTTTATTTATAAATCTTACTATTTAAGTTATTCATGTTTGATATTGGTTGTTTTTTTTTTAATCAAAAGCTCAACACAATAAGGTGAAACAACAAAGCAAATAGAACAAGATAAGAAAACTACGAGTAAATCCTGACATATCCGACAGTACTATCAACAACCAAAAAAAGAGTCCAAAATCACTCCACTCTTATAGCTACTAAAGTCCTAATCGACCTGATAATTATTCCCGCAATACTTCTTGATTTTTGAAGATTCTATCATTTTTTTTTCGGTCAAGAAACTCCAAACAATAACCAAAAAAATTAAACAATCACCTATTACATTCTTCTTTTTCGAAAAATGCACTTATTCAACTCTCAAAAAGTTGTTTAATAGTTCTTAGAATATACCATGATTTATTATAGACCAACAACCAAGTGCACCACAAATTCCCTAATTCCACCCTCCAGTTGTTGTATCCTCAACTCAATATCACCAAACTTCTCCTTATGCCATATACTCAAAGGTACCGTCAAATCCGCCAACATTCAAGTAAAACGAATCTCTCCTAAATCCCGCCATTCCTCCTTCGCCATTCTAAGAAGATCCTAAAGTGTGAACAAATTCAATTCTTCCCATAGAGTACATTGTTTTTCTCTTGTACACAATCCTCTCTCCTTTTAGTAGCAGTTATCCAACCTAAACATCATATCATCCTATATAAACGATACACCTCTAGAAGCACCTTCAGCACTCACAATTTCAACCCACTACACCATTTTTCTAAACTTGTGTTACATCAAACTTAGTAACCACCTCTTTTTTTATTTCTATCAATCCTAACATGTTCACAACGTCCTCCCGCTTGAGTTGTTTATTATTATCTTAGGAGTCAAAAATTGTTTATGATGATCTCATTTGATTTTTATGAGAGAATGACACTTCTTTCTTTTACTTTTTGAACAGATGTCTAAATAACACTATTTTTTTTATTTATAAAATATATATTCTAATTATTTATAAATTTAAAATAATATACACTTTAGTTTATATAATAAAAGGATCATTTAATAATCAATTATATGGTAATAGAGTAATAGTTATATAATTGACATGAATCTCGAACAAATAACAAAAAAAATTATCATGAGTGTGTAGATAAAGTGGGCGGTTGCACTCTTCATTGAGTTTTAGTGTAGACTTATCCTACAATTGCGCTGCATCGTTGGTGATGGCTGATTTTTGTAGTCTATTATTCACGTTATTTAAATTTTTTATTGTCTATCCAACAGAACAGTTGTATTAATTGTATTTTATATGTTTTTGGTCACACTTGCTTACGTTGATATTTGTAATATTTGTGTTGTTTTCTTGATATTTTAGTTTTAATAGTATTTTATGTTGTGTCTTTTGTGATGTGTGTGGTCTTATACTCGAGTCTCCTTAATTCATTTTTTATTTGATCTTTGTGAGGGTTTAAACTATTGAAAAGAAAAAAAATAGCAAAATAAAAATGAAACAAATAACATTGTCGGTCTATATTTATCTTAAGAACAAAGCATCCCTCCATAATTTAAAATTCTTTATCGGTCATCAATCATTCAAATAACTAGTTTTTACACCGAAATAGTTTTGTCATATTTTAAAATTTTTAAAAATATTATTGTTGTATCTATCCTTTCGTTATATTTTTGTTAATGGCTAAACTTTTTTATGACATTTTTATTAGTTCACTCTTATGATAATAATAATAAAAATTTACAATGAAGTGATTGATCGAAGCATGAAAATGAAGGTTGGTTGGGCAAAGATGCGGTGCCTCTGGTCTTCTGGAGACGCATATATCCCAAATATGGAGAGTGCTATCACTGTTCTTGATAACACAATTTGCAGCTCAGTCGCCTCACTTCACTTCTTTATTTATTTATTTGTTATTATTGAGCATTAATTCAGAGTCTTGGAATTGTCAACATTCAAAGAAAAAAAAATGATAAAATATGTTCTTTTAGAAATTTTTTTATCTATATTGGAATACAATGTTTAAATGTTTCATTTGTTTTTTTTTTTTTTTTCAGAAAAGGAGAAGTTATGCTTATGCCATGATAATTGATCGATGAGGACAATTTTGTAAACATGTCTAAGTTAATCTGACTTTCTATGCTTTTTTAGTTTTTTAAGTTAATTAACAGACTATTATTGCCCATGTATATGTATGTATGGAAAGACTACCTACATAATATATATGAATATAAATTGTATATTAAGAAAAAAACTAGGACTAAAATAAGTTGAAAATTCAACTCTATTATTATCAAGTTAAAATCTTCTCTATTTTTTTCCAAGGGCATTTCACTGTTTATTATTAGGGAAGAAAATTGTTTTTATGTCTGTTTTAAAGGTTACTTGAAATTTAAAAGAATTAAGTCTGGACATGAGGTCTAGATTTTTTCTGGTGAGAGTTTCAACGTTTTTTTTAGGCTTGGTTTGGTAAAGCTTTTTGGAGAGGTGCTTGTACTTTTAAAAAGCACAATCACCTCATTTTGCGTTTGGTAAATTAAAAAGTTCAAGTGCTTGTACTTGCAGCTTTTAAAAGTTAGGAGTGCTTTTGAAAGTACCTAACAAGAAGCTTTTTAAAGTTAGCTTGTACTTTTTAAAATTTAAAAGTCTAATATAACCTCATATGTTAACTAATTTTCAAATTTAATGTTTGCATTTATGTCTATTATAGTACTTTTAAATTTTAAAAGTTATTTTACCAAACGTAATTGTTGTTGCTTGTGTTTATTGAAAGCTATTTTTAATTTGATTTACCAAACATAAATGCTACAACTTTTATAAAGCCATCTTTTAAAAGTTAGCTTTTATAAGCTACTTTTGAAAAGTAAAAGCTTTACCAAACTAAGCCTTAGTGAGGCAAAGTTGTCCAACATTTTTGAAATGATCTGCAAGAAATTTTGATGTTTAAGTTAACAAAGATTTTAGACATATTTTTATGAATTAGAATTAAAAAATACATGTATGTGATGGAGTATTTACATAGCTTGTCAAAGGTAATTTAAATAAGATGTCACTATGGTTTTGAAAATCGGACGGACTGACTGATAAGACCGATTCAACTGAGAACTAGAAACAATTATAGTTCGGTTCAACAAATAAAACCATAAAATAAAAAATTACTAAAAAACCGTTGAAGTTGGTTGAACCGAATCGAAACCCGGCCAATTTTTCAAAAACGACATCGTTTAGTTGATTTAAAAAAAAAAAGAAAACTTTGAAATGCAGTTGGTCTTCACTCTTCTCTTCTCATCATTCTCAATTTCTCAAAATAAAGAACATTTCCCTCAAAAAAAACCCTAGCCTCCTCCACTGCCACCATCATCGACATTTTCTCACTGTTGTCATCTGTCACACTCAAGATCTTCATCTATTCGTCGTACTACAGCCCCTCTCCTCATTCTCCAGTCGCCAACTTCTTCGTCATGCTCGTCGAGTCGTCGTGCTCCAACCCCTAATCTGACTCAGTTGTGCTTTGCCCACCGTCCATCATCGTTCTCTGTCAAGTCGTCTGTCGTGCTTGTCCCTCGAAACCTTGAACCCTTTGATAAATCCCGATTTTGTGGTTTATCTTGTGCTTAATTTGGGGGACTTTATCACCTTTTCTCACATTTATTCAATAAACTCCCTGAATTTGTGCTTAAGTGTGAAAACATGCTTTTTAGACCTTAAAATAGATAAATTTAACTCACTTTAATTCCATTCGATGCCTTGATATGTTTGATGAGTGATTTCAGGTTCATAAGGCAAGTATTGGATGGAAGAAGCGAGGAGAAAAGCATGCAAAGTGGGAGAACTCATGAAGAAATGAAGGAACTGCAAAGCTGTCAAGTCTGACCTCTTCGCACTCAATTGACCATAACTTGAGCTACAGAGGTTCAAATGAGGCAATTCCAGTTGCGTTGGAAAGCTAACATCCGAGGCTTCAAAATGATATAAAATTTACCATAGTTTCCTAACGTCTAGGGACGCACACACGCACTGTACGCGTGCGCGCCGATGGAGCAGCGTGGGTCCACTTTAAGCAACTCGTTGGGGGCGATTTCTAGCTCATTTTTGGCCCAATCCAACTCATTTCTGATGCTATTGAACCCAAGGATTGAGGAGGGAATGAACGAAGTAGTCATAGTTTAGTTTTCATCATGTTTTAGGTTAGAATTCTAGAGAGAGAAGCTCTCCCTTCTCTCTAGAATTTAGGGTAGTTTAGGTTTAATTCTCTCAAATTCATCTTTCAATTCTTGTTTTGATTTAGTTTTCTCTTTTAATTTCTTGTTGTTACACCTTTGTTCTTCTAGTTCTTGTTGTTAATTTCCCTATTTTGCCATTTTTATGTTTATGAACCATTGTTGAATCTTGATTTCTTTGAATGCAATTTCATGTTTCTATGTCTCTTTTATGTTACCTCTATTGTTATTGTTGATTTTTCGTTGATGATAGTTATGGATCTTGTTAATTTTGGTATGTGGTGATGTTTAATTTTCTTGCACTCTAGGTGTGTTTGTTAAAATGCTTCCACTAGTTTTTGAGTAGTTTTCTTAACTCTTGGCCTAGGCTAAGGGAATTGAGTGATCTTGAGTCATTAGGTCTCATTGAATTGGTGATTTGAAAATCCTTGGTGGTCAATTTGATATCCATTGACACTAACCCACTACTAATCTAATTAGTAGATAGGTTGGGACTTATGGGTTGATGTTAATTAAGCCATTTGATATACTTCAAGTATAGAAGTAAACTTAATGAGCTTGGTTCCTCATAATTGTTAATATTTGGTTTGTAGACAAGGATGGTGATCTCAATTACCTATGTCTAGCCAAGAATTCTTTTCTTTTATTTTATTAGTTCTTATTATTTACTTTCTTGTTGGTTACTTTTCTTATCAAACTATAAAAAATCAAACCCCCCTTGCATTTTCATAGCCAATAATTGAGCACTTCATTGCAATTCCTTGTGAGACGACCCGGAGTTCAAATACTTCGGTTAATTTTCTTTTGGGTTTGTACTTGTGACAACCAATATTTTTTTTATGTGAGAATTGTTTGTTGATTTAGAACGATACTTGCAACGAGAATTCATTCATTTGAAGAAATTCTATACCGTCAAAGAATTCACTCATCTAAATAGCGCCGTTGTCGGAGAATTACAATGGTGTTATATTATTGGCTATTGTGAATATTGTAAATATGTTTGCCTTTTGCTTATTTGTTAGTTTTTGTTAGCTTTAGGACTTTGTTGCTTATTTTTGTTAGCTTTTGTTTTTATTTGCTATTATGAATTCTCATCCTCACTTTGGCTATGAGTTTGGCTCAAATTATGTTGTAGGAAATGGGAACTACAATGGTGACATGCATCAAGGATGGAGCAATCAAAGATGGGAGGAGCCTCAAGGAATTAATCACTCCTGTTGGCAACAACAACCTCCGGTTTCTTATGGGTATAATTCTAATCCTAATGCATATCAATCTAATGGATGTGGTGACCTTTATTGTGATTGTCAACAACCACCACCATATGCCTATGAACCACCTCTTCAACATAATTTTGAACCACCTTACTCACAAGCCCCTTTTCACCAAACACCTCCATATGACCCTAATCCTTACCCACCATACCAACCACCTTGTGAACCGTATGAACCATATGAAGAACCACCCCAATTCCACCACCAATACCCTCAAGAACCACCACCTCTATACTATTACCAAGATGAATTACCTCCCATGTATGATAACTTTCAACCACAAAATGAATTTCCCTTTTCACCACAACCCTCTATGGAAGAACACCCATATCCATCAATCCAAGAGCAATATGATCCTACTTATACTAGCCAAGTGGAACAAGAGCCAATGGATCGTCTCAAGGAAGCAATGGATCGGCTTCAAGCAATAATCCATCAAAAGGAGCAAGAGGAAGCCCAAAGAATAAATGAAGTTATCACGGCCAACCTTGCCAAAATTAAAGCCGCCTTGGACTCATGGGACTCATGCAACAAGCAAAGCACCTCCACGGATGAATGTGAGAAATCAACCGAAGAGTGGAGTATGAAGGAGATTTTAGAATCCCAGCATGAGGACAAGGAGATGGGGTATGTCTTGCAACAAGTGGAGGAGGAAGAGATTGTTGAAGAAGAAGAAGTGGTTGAAGAGTTAGAGGAAGTTAAACAAAAGGTGGATTTCAAGCTTGAGAACACTTCCACACCAAGTAATATTGTTGATGATCTTGTGGAAGTTGTTGGACTTTCTTCCATTGAACTTGAAAATGATGTTGAGGAAGATAATGCGCAACCTCCAAGGCATAGTATGAGTGATGAAAGATTGGAAGAGGTTGATCAAGAGATGGATTCAATCATTGAGAATTTCTTATCTACAATTGAATCCTCTCCTATTGGGCTTGAAATTCAGATCAAAGAAGAAGATGTCCAACCTCCCATGCCGTTGGTAGGCAATGAAGAAGAGATTGAATTGGAAGAGAGCCACCAAGAGGAAGGGGTTGAAGTTGAGAAAAGTTGTAAAGAGGTGGAAGTAATCATGGAAGAGTACAAGGGAGTGGAACTTGCAAGATCATTGGAACTACCCCTTCCTAAATCACCATCCAACACAACATTCAAGTGGGTAAAATTCTTATCCTTAAGCTTTAACTTCTCACTTGAATATGGTTTGCTTGAGACGGATGGACAACTTAGAGCTCTTTGTGGAGTCAAGAGTAAGAGAGAGTTGTGTAGTGGTTGGACACATCACTCTAAGTCCATGATGGTTGCATGCTCAAAGTTGAATGGCAATGGTTGATGTAAAACCAAATTGCATGGGTCTAGGAGAATTTTTGGATGTTCAATTGAGAATTCATAAACCTTGTCACCCGGATTTAACTATAGTAGTCAACAAGAAGATGGGTGCAAGAACAAGATTTGGGACCCCGGAATTCATTTCAACAACCAATACTCTTGGGGCCTTGTCATCTACCTAAGCTTACTTGAAGGCCTTGGGCGTCTAATTTGGGATCCCGGTGGACATTGGAGATGCAAACAATGGTGGGGATTCCAAGATGAATTCAAGCATAATCCACCATAGCAAGGATTCCACCAAATGTCCAACTTAAGGACTTAAAATAAAAGTGCTAGGTGGGAGATACCCCACCATGGTAAACTCTTTCCATTCTCTTGTAAATATAATCAATGGATGAATTGGGTTGCCATTGTTAGGTAGTTTTCTTCTTTGCATACTCTTGTTTTAATATTTTGGTTGTTAGTTTGTTTGCTTAGATTTATGCCTTAAGTTGTAGCTTAGTTGTTGTTGAGTAGTGTTTTGCTTGTATTATAAGTTTTGTTTCTAGTGTATTTGAAAATTCTTGAAAAACCAAAAAAGATTTGTTGTTAAATTTGATTTTTGATTGTTTTAGAATTCTTATAGATTAGGAGAATGCCCTATTTTTCAAAAAAAAAAAAAGGGCATCGGCGTGCAAGCGCGCTGTGCGCGTGGGCGTCGACGTGGTTTCACAACTCCTAGTACTAAAACGCGAGAGTTGTGCCCACTTTATGCCTACTTTGTGCCAGGTAATCCGCGCGTAAGCATGCATGGCGCGTACGCGCCGATTGTCCCTGCCGCATCCGCGCGTAAGCACGCATGGCCCGTACGCGCCAATTGTCCCTGCCGCATCCGCGCCTAAGCACGCATGGCGCATATGCGCGGATTTGCACCCTGTTTTTCTCATTTCTCCTTTCTCCTTCTTTCTTCTTTTCTTCTTCTTTCTTTCTACTTTTTTTTCTTCTTCCTCTCTTGGAAAATTTTTTTTTTCTTTTAAAAAATTTTTTTTAAAAATATATATATATAAAATAATAATAAATAAAATACTGATAAAAAAATAAATAATTTTTTTTCTTTTCTTCCATTTCTTTTATTGCATTTCCTTGTTTTCATTCATTGCATTTTAATTTTATTTTTGTAACTTGTTTTTCCTTTTATTTTCTAAGTTTCTTATTTTAATATTGGTGTTGAATTATTTTACTCAATTGTTGAGAATTTCTTGGTTACTCTTGGTGCTTCATGACTTGTTTGGTATTAATTGTAATATTTGCTCTACACACAAGATTAGTGCTTTAGTCCTTCCTGACTCATGATCCCTTGTTTTTATACCTCATCATCAGTGAGTTAGGATGGAACCAAATGCTCTCATGCTTATCACTAATCTTGTTTGTGTTAATTGTTGTTTGAACTTGATGCTCGACATGCGCTTCATGTTATTCACTTATGCTTTGACTTTCCTCTTGCATCAAGTATTAATTGATATGCCATTTGCCTATATTGCTCTCTCACTTACATGCATAGCTAACATGTAGTGAGAACCTTACTCTTATTTGGCATTAGCCCCCGCCTATGTTATACTTGCTTTGCTATCTTTGTTGTAGGATTAATTCTCTTTCTTTTTCTTTCCTTTTAGGTTGGCCACCAAAAGGGAAAGGCTAAGCTTCAAATGGGGGCAACAAACAAGTTCATCCGCACAACCTTTTGAAGAAGCTCATCAATTGTAGCAACCCATCTACTTTACTCTTTTTTGCATGCACCGAGGACGGTGCAATCTTCAAGTGTGGGGAGGTCGTCCGACCGATCTCCATGGGTAACAACTTCCTTTTTCAACACTAATTCTTAATTTTCTTTGGTTAGCTAGTTGTTGCATTGCATGATAAGTTGCATGTTAGTTAGAATTTGTACATATTTCACCATTTCTTTTTATGTTAGGATTACTTGGTTAGGGTGATGATTTTTTTTCCAAGAAAAACTGTTTTTAGGGCACCTTACCAATTTAAAAAATTTTTTCTTGTTGAACTTGCTTGAAGAAGTTATTTTGGAACATGGCTTTTGAGTTAAGAACACAAGCATGTGAGTTTTGAGTCCAATTGTGTGGTTACATCTTATAACCACTTATTTTTCATTCTTGTGTGCATTATTTTTTTCTATGATTGTAATCTTTGATTTGTTTAATTCTTTATGTCCATTATTCCATGTATACATGCATTTATATGATTGAGGCCATCATTTTATTTAGCTCACTTACCCAAATAGCCTACCTTTCATCAACTATTGTTAGCCAATTTTGAGCCTATTTAATCGCTTTTGTTCTTAATTTTAGCACATCACTACCCCTAAGTGAAAAATAATAAATGTCCCTTAATTTGGATCTTTGATTAGCTTAGGCTAGTGAAGGTGTGTATCATTTGGGTATGGAAAACTTGGGACATTGGTTGAGGTAAAAGTGTAATTTTATTTTTGTTAAAAATATTGAGAATTGGGTACATATTCATGCACTATAAGTAAAACTAGATGCATTGATACGTTTGTATATACTTTAAAAAAAATAATAAAAAAAAAAGAAAAAGAACATATATATATATATATATATATATATATATATATATATATATAGATATATATATAGAAAAAGGAAAAAAGAGAAAAAGAAATAAAAAGGGGACAAAAATGCCCCAAAGTAAAGTTCAATAAAAATCAATGCATATGTGTGGTGAATTAAAAAGAATGCATGAGTATGTGAAAAAGTGAAAATCATGGGTAGCTAGGTTGTGTATTAGAATTGGATAGGTTGTTATATGTGTTTAGTGAGAGTTTAGGTTAATCAAAGATTCAAATTCCAAGCTCACTTGACCATATGCATCCCTACCTTTACCCTAGCCCCATTACAACCTATGAATAAGTCCTCATGATGAATGTATGCATGCATTGAATAATTGTTAATTTTTAGATGAAAAATAAATCATGGAAAGCATGATTAGAAGAGAATTGAGTGGATCGACCCTATACACTCGAGCGACTAGAGAGGATACATATCCGGTGAGGGTTCGATGCTCAATTCCTTGTTCCTGGCTTTCATTAGCGTTCTTCTTGCAAGTCTGTTTGAACTTTATTTTGATATTTGAATTGGTAGGATTCATGAATCATCATACTACTTAGCCCTACTTGTTCATACATGCTCTTGGAGATTGATTTGCTTTTAACCAAGTAGTTAGAATCATTTTGCATTTAGTTGCATGCATGTAGATAGGTTTATATAGTTTATTTGCATTGAATAAATGTTTATATCCCTTTTCTTGTCCTTCTTTATTCTGAGCATGAGGACATGCTTGATTTAAGTGTGGGGAGATTTGATAAACCCCGATTTTGTGGTTTATCTTGTGCTTAATTTGGGGGATTTTATCACATTTTCTTACATTTATTCAATGAAATAGCATGATTTTGCAATTCTCCTTGAATTTGTGCTTAAGAGTGAAAACATGCTTTTTAGGCCTTAAAATAGCTAAATTTAACTCACTTTAATTCAATTCGATGCCTTGATATGTTTGATGAGAGATTTCAGATTCATAAGGCAAGTATTAGATGGAAGAAGTGAGAAAAAAAGCATGCAAAGTGGGAGAACTCATGAAGAAATGAAGGAACTGCAAAGCTGTCAAGCCTGACCTCTTCGCACTCAATTGACCATAACTTGAGCTACAGAGGTCCAAATGAGGCGATTCTAGTTGCGTTGGAAAGCTAACATCCGGGACTTCACAATGATATAAAATTTGTTATAGTTGCCTGACGTCTAGGGATGCGCATGCGCACTGTACCCGTGCGCACCGATGGAGCAGCGTCGATCCACTTTAAGCAACTCGTTGGGGGCGATTTCTAGCTCATTTTGGGCCCAATCCAACTCATTTCTAATGCTATTGAACCCAAGGATTGAGGGGGGGGAATGAACAAATTAGTCATAGTTTAGTTTTCATCATGTTGTAGGTTAGAATTCTAGAGAGAGAAGCTCTCCCTTCTTTCTAGAATTTAGGGTAGTTTAGGTTTAATTCTCTCAAATTCATCTTTCAATTCTTGTTTTGATTTAGTTTTCTCTTTTAATTTCTTATTGTTACACCTTTGTTCTTCTAGTTCTTGTTGTTAATTTCCCTACTTTGCCATTTTTATGTTTATGAACCATTGTTGAATCTTGATTTCTTTGAATGCAATTTCATGTTTCTATGTCTCTTTTATGTTACCTCTATTGTTATTGTTGATTTCTCGTTGATGATAGTTATGGATCTTGTTAATTTTGGTATGTGGTGATGTTTAATTTTCTTGCACTCTAGGTGTGTTTGTTAAAATGCTTCCACTAGTTTTTGAGTAGTTTTCTTAACTCTTGGCCTAGGCTAAGGGAATTGAGTGACCTTGAGTCATTGGGTCTCATTAAATTGGTGATTTGAAAATCCTTGGTGGTCAATTTGATATCCATTGACACTAACCCACTACTAATCTAATTAGTAGATAGGTTGGGACTTATGGGTTGATGTTGATTAAGCCATCTGATATACTTCAAGTATAGAAGTAAACTTAATGAGCTTGGTTCCTCATAATTGTCAATATTTGGTTTGTAGACAAGGATGGTGATCTCAATTACCTATGTCTAGCCAAGAGTTCTTTTCTTTTATTTTATTAGTTCTTATTATTTACTTTCTTGTTGGTTACTTTTCTTATCAAACTATAAAAATCAAACCCCCCTTGCATTTTCATAGACAATAATTGAGCACTTCATTACAATTCCTTGTGAGACGACTCGGAGTTCAAATACTTCGGTTAATTTTTATTGGAGTTTGTACTTGTGACAACCAATATTTTTTATGTGAGAATTGTTTGTTGGTTTAGAACTATACTTGCAACGAGAATTCATTCATTTGAAGAAATTCTATACCATCAAAGAATTCACTCATCTAAATGGCACCGTTGCCAGAGAATTGCAATGGTGTTATATTATTGGCTATTGTGAATATTGTGAATATGTTTGCCTTTTGCTTATTTGTTAGTTTTTGTTAGCTTTAGGACTTTGTTGCTTATTTTTGTTAGCTTTTGTTTTTATTTGCTATTATGAATTCACATCCTCACTTTGGCTATGTGTTTGGCTCAAATTATGTTGTAGGAAATGGGAACTACAATGGTGACATGCATCAAGGATGGAGCAATCAAAGATGGGAGGAGCCTCAAGGAATTGATCACTCCTGTTGGCAACAACAACCTCCAGTTTCTTATGGGTATAATTCCAATCCTAATGCATATCAATCTAATGGATGTGGTGACCTTTATTGTGATTGTCAACAACCACCACCATATGCCTATGAACCACCTCCTCAACATAATTTTGAACCACCTTACTCACAAGCCCTTTTTCACCAAACACCTCCATATGACCCTAATCCTTACCCACCATACCAACCACCTTGTGAACCGTATGAACCATATGAAGAACCACCCCAATTCCACCACCAATACCCTCAAGAACCACCACCTCCACACTATTACCAAGATGAATCACCTCCCATGTATGATAACTTTCAACCACAAAATAAATTTTCCTTTTCACCATAACTCTCTATGGAAGAACACCCATATCCATCAATCCAAGAGCAATATGATCCTACTTATACTAGCCAAGTGGAACAAGAGCTAATGGATCGTCTCAAGGAAGCAATGGATCGGCTTCAAGCAATAATCCGTCAAAAGGAGCAAGAGGAAGCCCAAAGGATGAATGAAGTTATCGCGGCCAACCTTACCAAAATTAAAGCCGCCTTGGACTCACGGGACTCATGCAACAAGCAAAGAACCTCCACGGATGAATGTGAGAAATCAACCGAAGAGTGGAGTATGAAGGAGATTTTAGAATCCCAACATGAGGACAAGGAGATGGGGTATGTCTTGCAACAAGTGGAGGAGGAAGAGATTGTTGAAGAAGAAGAAGTGGTTGAAGAGTTAGAGGAAGTTAAACAAGAGGTGGATTTCAAGCTTGAGAACACTTCCACACCAAGTGATATTGTTGATGATCCTGTGGAAGTTGTTGGACCTTCTTCCATTGAACTTGAAAATGATGTTGAGGAGGATAATGCGCAACCTCCAAGGCATAGTATGAGTGATGAAAGATTGGAAGAGGTTGATCAAGAGATGGATTCAATCATTGAGAATTTCTTATCTTCAATTGAATCTTCTCCTATTGGGCTTGAAATTCAGATCAAAGAAGAAGATGCACAACCTCCCATGCCGTTGGTAGGCAATGAAGAAGATATTGAATTGGAAGAGAGCCACCAAGAGGAAGGGGTTGAAGTTGAGGAAAGTTGTAAAGAGGTGGAGGTAATCATGGAAGAGTACAAGGGAGTGGAACTTGCAAGATCATTGGAACCACCCCTTCCTAAATCACCATCCAACACAACATTCAAGTGGGTAAAATTCTTATCCCTAAGCTTTAATTTCTCACTTGAATATGGTTTGCTTGAGACGGATGGGCAACTTAGAGCTCTTTGTGGAGTCAAGAGTAAGAGAGAGTTGTGTAGTGGTTGGACACATCACTCTAAGTCCTTGATGGTTGCATGCTCAAAGTTGAATGGCAATGGTTGGTGTAAAACCAAATTGCATGGGTCTAGGAGAATGTTTGGATGTTCAATTGAGAATTCACAAATCTTGTCACCCGGATTTAACTATAGTAGTCAACAAGAAGATGGGTGCAAGAACAAGATTTGGGACCCCAGAACTCATTTCAACAACCAATACTCTTGGGGTCTTGTCATCTACCTAAGCTTACTTGAAGGCCTTGTGCGTCTAATTTGGGATCCCGGTGGACATTGGAGATGCAAACAATGGTGGGGATTCCAGGATGAATTCAAGCATAAGCCACCATAGCAAGGATTCCACCAAATGTCCAACTTAAGGACTTAAAATAAAAGTGCTAGGTAGGAGATACCCCACCATGGTAAACTCTTTCCATTCTCTTGTAAATATAATCGATGGATGAATTGGGTTTCTATTGTTAGGTAGTTTTCTTCTTTGCATACTCTTGTTTTAATATTTTGGTTGTTGGTTTGTTTGCTTAGATTTATGCCTTAATTTGTAGCTTAGTTATTGTTGAGTAGTGTTTTGCTTGTATTATAAGTTTTGTTTCTAGTGTATTTGAAAATTCTTGAAAAACCAAAAAAGATTTGTTGTTAAATTTGATTTTTGATTGTTTTAGAATGCTTATAGATTAGGAGAATGCCCTGTTTTTCAAAAAAAAAAAAGGGCATCGGCACGCTGTGCGCGCTGTGCGCGCGCGCGTCGACGTGGTTTCACAACTCCTAGTACTAAAACCCGAGAGTTGTGCCCACTTTATGCCTAATTTGTGCCAGGCAATCCGCGCGTAAGCACGCATGGCGCATATGCGCGGATTTGAAGCCATGAACCCCTCCCTATATTCACTCATCAAAGAATTCACTCATCTCCCTTCACCGTTCATCTCATCGTTCTTGAAGCCATGAACCCCTCCCTATTGGGCTTGAAGCCCTGTTCGCCAGTTGCCAGCATTCGTGTCCACGGGCCCTGTTCTACCGCTCTTCGCCCGTTGTCCATCGTCGTGGTTGTTGCCAGGTCGCCGTCGCCCGTCGCATTCAACTGCACTTCCTCAAATTCTACTCACCGCCTCACTCAGTAAAGGTAATGGTTTCTCTGCTCAGTGCTCAGACTCGTTCTTTGTAATCTGTTGTATTTTCAGAGATTTGTTGTTGCTGCTATAGATTATGCTACTGGTAGATATAGTGGAGTTGATTATTTGAATTAAGATTTTGGTTTATTTCTACTTCTTTCATCATATTAATAATAGATATTATATTTTTCTTCTGTATTAGTTATGAGTTCAACTTTTTTATTACCTTTAATTTTAATTTTACTGATCTATTAAAGACTAGTTTTATTTTCTTTCCTGGGAATAATCTATATGATTGATTTTGCACTGTTATAAACTTATCCATTCACCTTGTAGAGGCATGCTCTTGATGACTGCTTTTGATGTTATTGTTGTTAAAGAGTCTATATATGTAATTGGAGGAGTCAAGATTGGAGAGAATATTGTAGAAAATGTACATTTGTCTACTAACATTAATATTAATTGTAATTCATTGGCACTTGTTCTATATTGTGCTAATTGAATGTGTTTGTGTATAATCATTGGCACTTGTTATGTACTTATTTATTCATTTAGTGTATTTGTTTATATTTTATTATAAAATGGTTATTCTGGTTAGATCATAGTTAAAATGGTTGAACTAGTAAACTAGTAGTTAGAGCAATTCGATGATCAGTCCGATTTTTAAAATCTTGATGTCCACTAAACTTTTCTGATCTACCAATGCCCTGTGAATATTAGCATTGGCTAGAATCATTGTTATCGCCATTGGATCATCATGACCAGGGATTACTTCTCGTACATCTTCTTTGGTGAAGGTTATTGTAGGTAGGTCGAAAACCTCTTCATTTTTCCCGACCTGATAGACCTCCTTCAAATGCCTTTTGCGAGAGGACTTAGTTATTCCTCCTCCTGCAAATCCTCCAGCAATCATGTGAATGTGTCTCTCAAGTGTTTTTGGTGGTCGTTCTCGCTTTTCTTCCTCGTATCTTTTCTTTTGTTGGTTTTGTCCGACCTTCCAACAAGGTATTTATCCAATCACACTTCTCTGTCTAGTTTTTCTATCACATTCTTCAAATCATAACAATCATTGGTGGAGTGGCCATAGATTTTGTGGTACTCATAATATTCGGACCGATTTTTGCCTTTTTTTTCTCCGAATTTGCCTTGGAGGTGGTATCTTTTCAGTATGATATATTTCCTTGTAGACATCAACCAGGAAAACTCATAGTAGAGCGTAGGAATGGTACTTCTGAGGTCTTTTCAAATTACATTATTTCTTCTTCTTTTGCTCCTTTTCCTTATCTCGGGACTGATACTAATTACTTTGTCCTAGTGCTAACTTTCTTAGTTGAGTAGTCTCCTCTATATTAATATACTTCTTAGCTCGTTCTTGAACTTCATACAAAGAAATCAGGTGCCTTTTCAATATAGCCTGTGAGAAGAGACCTTTAGTAAGGTCATTGACAAGCCCCATGATAGATGTTTTAATAGGCAAATTTTGAATTTCTAAATATGCTTTGTTAAACTTCTTAGTGTAAGCTCTCAAAAACTTTCTGATATTCTGTTTGACACCGAAAATATTCGGAGCATGCTTGACTTTGTCTTTTTAAATAATAGAGAATCGTGTGAGAAAGTTTTTGACCAAGTCGTCGAAACAGGTGACCGATCTTGATAGGAGCCTTTCGAACTCCTTTATTGCTGCCTTAGTCAATGCAATTGAGATTTGCATCGTGTCGCATCTAACGCGTCGGACAAGTACATGCGACTTTTGAAATTGTTTAAGTCGTGTCAAAGATCAGTCGTACCATCATAGAAAGTTATATTTAAACTTTTAAAGCTTCTACGAATTTTAATTCATATAATTTTTTTTGAGAATGGATCTTCACTACCTAAAGGATTGGAGTTGTAGCTCTCCCACCCATAATGGAAGGTGATTATTTCCTTTATTTAGGAATTATTAAAATTTCATATTTTAAAATAGTGGATGAATTTGTAGATACAATTAAGATTATGCATACAAGTTACAGGTCGAGCAAATTGCCAAAATGGATCTAAACTCTCAAATCTTTGTCAATTAGATATTGTTCATTTTAGGCATGGCTTTGAACCGTGGGTTAGTGTATAAGCAGCCTCCTTAATTCAATTTTCGTATAAGTTTCAAGTGAGTCAAACACGGGACACTAGATTCAAGGGAGATATGTAGAAATCTTAATCATTAAGATGTAGGCTTAATTATCTATATTTAATAGATATTTACTTCACATGTATAATAGATTGAACTAACTAAGATAAACATATAGCAATGCAATTTGTGCGTTAAATAAAGTAGAGACTAGTATATACCAAAATATAATCATATAAATTTCAATAAAAATAATATTTCCAGTTAGATGTTGAAAAATATATTTTTTAAACCACCTTATATTAAGAATTTATAGTGGAAATTCTTGTAAAAAAGAATAATTCCAATGGAATTTTGTTGTTAAGGTTCGATTAACAAGTATACTATGAATATTTGTTAATAAATAACATCACTTAAAAAATTTATATCTTTATAAAGATTTCAATATATCTTCTTAGTATATATAATGAACCCTTGGTTTGAGTCCAAATAAAATATTTGAACATTATTTAAGTGTTTTATTTTTATATACTAACAATTTAATATATATAATTTTTATATGGTCATTTAACCAAATTTATGCGTTTAATTAGATGATATTTAAGTAGTAAACTGAAAATAAATTATTTTTGCTGATGTGATAATACACTATTGATTGTCCATGTAAAACTCTTTACATTTACGATTTATGAAAATTAAATTCTAAAACTAATTACAAAACAAAGAGACAATCCAAAACATACAAAAAATTACCTCCACTTATTAATAAAAATAATTAAAAATTTAATTTATATTTTATAATTATACTATGTGTACATTAAAATCAATCACAAATTAATTATCAATATAAAATATATATTAAAAATAAATTAAACTTCATATATATTTATACATAAATACATAATGAACTGATTTTAGTGTGTAAGAAATATTTTTATATTTTAATATCAATAAAATATTAAAATATCACTATATTTTATCTAAACAATATTTTATATTTTACATAAATATTATATCTCCGTGTTTTATAAAAACTAAAATTCATATATCTGTGTGTCCAGTATTCTATCGTATTCCATATCTATATCACATTTGTTTAAATTTTTATGATAAAAATTAGTAGTTTAATCTTAAATAAACCTAAAAATTGACCCTTATCTTTTAATAGATGTAGCATTAATCTTCCATTTGGTTCAATACACAAAGAAAGAGAAGAAACCTAAAGAAGAGAAAATAAAAAGGAAAGGATACTTTTCACTATTTTGTTATGCAAAGAAAACAAGGAATAAAAAAAAATAAAAGAACACCTTGCAAGGCCTGCCTAAAATTTTTTTGCCTACCTTATTAAAAAATTAAACAATAAATATTTTTTATTAATATTAGTCAATATTTTATATCAATAATTTATTTAAAAATTAAATAAATAAAAAATAATACTAATAATACAAAATTTGAATTTTTTTTCTCTTATATGTTAGTGTTATTTTTTTTATTTATTTAATTTTTTATTTTGCACTAATGATAATATAAGATTAATTTTTTATGGTAAATTATAATGTTTTTCTGTCGCAGAATTATTAGCAGGTTAATAATAAACTAATATTATAATAATTCTAAAATATTATAGACAAAAAACAGTGTCAATAAAATATTTGTAAAGTGTCATTTTAGAAATCTACAATAACTAAACTGATTTAAATGTTCAAAAACTTGCATTATATACCATGTTTAAAATGAGAATGGTGTCAATAAAAAAATTTCGTATCATTTTAAAGAAAACTAATTAAATATATTTCTGTAGCTCATTAAATGAACATTTAAATATTGTAATATTATGACAAATGTTCAATTAAAATAAATAAGATGTACTTAATTGTACTAAGTTGTACTCTTGCATTTTATTATTCTATTTTTTTATTATTTTCTTATCAATTTGATAAAAAAAAATAGACTCAAACAATTATGTAAGTTCTTTTCTTAGTTATTTACAAAATTTTAATTTCTCTCCTTATTCAAATACACAAATTCTCAATCTTCAGATCTATAAAATTTTAATTTTTTTATTGATTTTTTTTTCAAATTCAATGAGCCAAAATATGTAATATCTCAACATGTACTATATTTATTTTAATATTGTTATGCTTAATTAAATAATATTTTAAAATCAATTTTTATTAATTTATAATATCTTTTAAATATGGTATACAATTATTAATTGTATAATTCTATAATTAAGAATAATATAAAGTTTCAATTGAGTTGAGAACAAATATTGAAATGAAAAATTTCACGTTAAGTCTCAAATCAATTTTTATTATATTTAATTTTATAAATATTTATTTAGTATTTTTAAGATCCAAAATAAAATTAAACTAAAACTAAATATTAAAAATATTCTTAAATAGAACATTTAAACCATTATAAATCATTTTAAAATTTGATCCAAATATTAAAGATAAAAAAATCATACTTTTATTAAGATGCATGCATTTAGAACTTTTATTAAAATTTAAAATTTTATGTCCTTAGTATGTCACTCAAACATTTGTCGGATAAGCCTGACATACGTTGGCATTAATTAATGACTATGTAAATAGATATGAAGAACTGTTGAGATTTACAACGCTACAGTAAATTAATAAACCGGCTATTCTCTATCTTTAAGAAAACAAACTCTTCATAAGCAATTCGATGTGATACCGGATCGGAATGCATGCAACATTTGTCTTCTCCATTGAATTACAGGTTGCATTATTAGGCTATGTCTATGCCTAAATATGTCAAAAATGCATTCAAAGCATGTGTCCACCTGGCAGGAATTTTTTGGAAGAGAAATAATGTTCAAATTTGTACTCTATCTACATTTCTTGAAGAAATTGCTTGATGCATGCCACTGCTATCATAAAAAAATACATGGTCCATCACCTTTTTGTGATGTTTAATAGCGTTTACTACTTTTTACTTTTTTGGTTAAGTTTGATATATAAACCAACACTTTGAGCAGAAATTATATTATGTTCCTACAAGTTAACCTTATTTTTTAAATTGGATACTTTTAATAAGCACATACAATATCATAACTACTTATCCACATCACTTTCTAATATTAGCAATCCTAACTGGCTAGCAACAGATTTATGAACTAGACATCTTGCCTTAAGGATGCGTTGAGGTTTAACGGCGATTAGTCGTTAGCTGCCTATTATTCAAATTGTTTGCATATAAACTATAAAACACGAACACTTTTCTTTTATTTGTAGCAAACACATTTTGAACATAACACTCGTTAATATTCTTTTCGCACACATTTAAATATTATCACATATCAGCGTATCTAACCTATTTTTAAGATGTATTTTTAAATACTTTAAATAATTAAAAAATATTAAAATAATTAAAAAATTAATTTATATTTTAATATCAATAAAATATCAAAATATATTATAATTTATCTAAAAATTACTTTATAATATATATATATATATATATATATATATATATACGTCATTGTGTCCGTCTCTTATAAAAATTTTAAATTCCTGTGTCCGCATATTTTATGTAGTATTGTGTCCCATTTTTATGTTAATGTTTGTGCATCATAATATATAAATTATGAATTCAAATAAAAAGTTAATTTTTTAATATTAATTAATTTTAAATTATTTTTAATTTTAAATTTTAAGTATTAAATTTGAAGTCTTAAATTCTAAATTCTTTGTACAATAAAAATTGATTAATATTATCTAATTAAAAATTAGTTTCTAGATTTGTTCATAAATTACTAACACAAAATTCTTTCACTACAAAAATAAAATATTTTCATCTTTCTCTAGTTTGAACAAATAAAAATAAACAGAATAAACAATTGAGTTCTTTAAATATTTAACAAAAATCTTAATTTTTGATGATAAAAATACATATAGATAGAGAAAATATTATTTATATGTCTTTGTTATCTTTATTATTTTTTTTTTATCAAAGATATGAGACTCTTATTCATTGGCAAAAATATATGTGACTCGAACCTTAATTGAGTATGAAAAATCTATACCATTTGAGTTATAACTCATTGGCTTATATGTCTTTGTTATCGGGGTTTAAATTTAACGAAAAGTTATTTCATGATATGATATTAAAAATTATTTAACCTAATATTATTTGATGATTTATCTATAAATATTCACATTCTAAACGATCATCTTTAGATATGAAGCGTGTGTATTTTATAAGTTCTACATTTTTCAAAAATAAAATATTTTAATAATTTATAATACAAGATGTCTTTTACTTTATGAACGCTTTTGAAATTAATTGTTCACTAAATTTCAAATTTAATATAATAATATCATGACAATATAAAATAGATTACAGCACATCAATATATATAATCCAGTTAAGAAAAACATAACATTTTCATGTCTCTCTAATTTAATTTGTTACTCAACAAAGATGCCCTTCATAATCAACACCTGTGTTCCTATTCAATGAAGCTTGCATGTCAGAAATTAAATTCACCTACACAATGTAATTAAAGTGATTTAGTTACATTGTCAAAGCCGTCTAAATATCTCACTTGTACATATGAAAAATGGGACCAGTTATTAAATTAGTAAATCTTGACACATTCATAAAGAGGAGATCTTAAATGATCCTTTCATAAAATCTCAAACTCCTATTTGTTTAGAAATTCAAGATGACTTAAATGTATAGATAATATGATTAATTTTGATCTCTTTGGACAGGTAAATAAATCAACACGTACTCTATGGTACATAATTAGGAGCAGAAGGACACTACTCTCTTGCTAGTCTCTACATTACTTATTATCACATTTATTATGCCTTTTTTTTTAAGTTTAGAAAAGTTATAAGTCATTTGAAAAATATAATAAGTTATTCCTTAAAAAATTTTATAATGAATATATATATTTATGAAAAAAATAAGAAATAAATTCTTCGTAGATTGTAATACTCAATTTTTAGAGCCACTACGAATTGAGATAGAAATCTGAAAGAATAAACTGTATTTATTATTTTAATTTTTGAAGAGCCTATTATTTTTATCTGATGAGCTTTGTTGATGAGATATAATTTATTCTATTTAATGGTAAACTCTTCTTAATTAGACTAATAAAATATATTTCGACTCTTAAAAAATAGACGAATTGTAGATATATCCATACAAATACTCTCATATATATATATATAAAGCAAAAGATGAGTACTATGTATTTAAAGTGAATCACGTACTTTTTCTATTCTTTAGGTAGTGTTTGGTGGAGAGACAGAGACGAAAAAACTGATACTGAGAGACAGAGACTAAGAGACAGGGATTGAAATAAATTTTAGTATTCTGTTTGGTGCAAAATGGGAGATAGGAATTGAAACAAGAATGAAACTCTAATTTAATTTGCACAAAGGGTAAAATTGAAATTAATTAATTGAAATGAAAGTATTTTAGGTATAAAATGTTATTAAAGTTTCAGTCTCCATCTTTAAAAATTTCAGTCCCCTGTGTCCCTACTTTTTAGAGGTACTGAAATACTGGAATTTTAGAGACGGAAACAGAAATTTTAGTACCAGTCTCTGAACTAACAAACATGATACTGAGTCTCAATCTCTCAGTCTCTGTCTCTGTACCTCAAAACAAACGCTACCTAAGGTATATTCGTTTTACCTTATATTTTAGGGTTGTGATGATATATTTTCGCATTGAACATAGTATAATGGATATATTCGTTTTACCTCATCTTTTCATGAGTCAGCATAATGTTAAGGTTGATCTTTTCTTTATTTATGTATCTTACTTATGACATAGTCATGCGTAATAAAATTTGTTATGTTACCAATTTATAAGGTGGTTAATATTGAGTTATTATGGATAGATTATTTATTTATTTAATATATTAAAATTAAATTTTTTTTAGCTAATAAGAGTAGGATGTCAATTTTTTATGAATCTATTTTTCTGTCAAAATAAATATACTATTTTTTTTCTAAGCTTATTTTAAAATAAATATTTAATTTATTATAATTATATTATAATTAATATTTAAATAATAATACATAATTATACTAATTTAGAAAAATATCTTTGTTTTAATTATATAAAATAAAAGTCACCAAAAATTATATAAAATAAATATTTAATGCATTATTAAATTATTTATCAATTATCAATCAAAAATATTTTTAATTATTTTGATAATAATAATAATAATAATAATAATATGATATGATAATTATACGATAATGACACCGGTTATTAATAACCAATTTATATTTCTCTAAATAAATTTATTTTAGACAAATATCTTTATTATAATATTATAATTAGTATTTAATGAACAATGTATAATTATACTAATTTAGGAAAATATCTTTATTATAATTATATAAAATCAATGTTTAATGCATTATTAAACTGATTATCACTCGAAGATATTTTTAATCATTTTAATTATATTAATTTTAATTATATTGATACAATTTTAATTCTTATTCATTATCCAATGATTTTATTAACAGCAAATTGTTACTTTAATGGTGATTCGTTTATAATAATAATAATAATAATAATAATAATAATAATAATAATATAATGATATAAAGTTGGTCCGGTTACTTTATTCATGATAAAAAATAATGATTCTAATCATGATATGATATGATAAAATCATATAATTTTAACGAAACAAATATATGCATTGTATAACTAAGTAAATAATAAAAAATTATCTTAATTACATATTTATTTTTTTTTAATAAAGATTATATATAGAGTTTTTTGTGGTACATGAGTCTAGATCTAAGAGTCAACTCATTTTTTTAAATTTATTATTCTTCTTTTACTACTTCATAGAATGTATTCTTTGTTTTGCATCGAAGTTGATCCTTTTAATGTACAATTTATAATTTTGTATAGTATTTTTTATATACTCATTTTATTATATTATTCTTTTGATAATTTAATAATTGTTCTTACTCCAACTTATTCTTTTCGTCTAATGTTCCAGTGCGATTGTCTTTTGCCGCAATCGTTTATAATGCATCACATCCATGAAATACCTCATCGAGTTGTATTCACTAATTCGGGTTCTAACTACATGGATGTAGGCGTCCAAAGAAGAGGCAGTAAACTCTATTTTACCGAAGGATGATTGGATCTACTCACATATTATGACCAACCTAATGGAATATGGGTAAAATTAATTTTCTTAGGAGGAGCTCCATCTTTTATTGAGGAATTGTTTCCACGGAGCTTTGTAGGGCAAGTTCAAGTTCCATCCCTCCATGCTTTCTACGTCTGCCTAGAGATCTTCGAAGTGGAGCACATAATGAGATTGAATTTCCTCGATTTAAGTTAAGTTTTGCTAAATTCGTGTCAAACTCGGACATGCAATTTTAATGATTGGTAATATTTTTAAATTTTCTTATTTTAAGTTTTTGGTTATTAAAATAATTTTATAACATATAGTGATTTTTTTCAGAAATTACTGGCCTTCTTTTGCATCAATGCAATGCCATTGAGGGGAATAAGGGTTTGTTTAGTTTCTCGATGTGGCAATTCTATACCTTGCTGTATTTTAATGGATAGCAGATGATGAAGCTTATTTAACAAGGGGATGGTCTGAATTTGCACGAATTCTAAATGTTCAAACTTATGATGTTGTTTCAGTTGGTTGTCGTTACGAAAATAAGTCTAATCTATATGTGTCTAAAGACTGGAATAGATTAAATATTATTTAAATAATTTAGTTCTAATATTAGTATTTGATTAAATTTGTTTTACATTAATTTAAATTTAAATTATTGCTTCAATTTATATATTACGACTATTTATTTTTTTGATATGTTATTTTTAAACGTTTTAATATAAGATATATTTAAGTTTAATTTTTTTTTTGTATTTATGTATCACTTTTTTTTTTGTATTTTAGATTAGTAAAGCAATTCTTAATAAAAATATACTTAAAACCAAAAAGAAAAAATAATTAAAATATCACTATTTAAAAGAAAAAGAAAATGTGCATGAAAGAAAATAAAATAAAAAATTAAAATTGTTCTATTAAAGAAAAATTGTATACATTTTACGTATAAATAGAGCTGATTGTACGTATTGTGAAATATATATATATATATATATATATATATATATATATGAAAATAATTATAACAAAAAAATATTTAATATATGTGATTTAAATATTTTTATGTATAATTAATATATATGTATGTATAAATAAAAAAATATTTAGAATTATTTAACAAAATTAATATATATATATACATAAATAAAAAAAATTACGGTAATTTATTATGAAAATTACACATGAATTTTTTATTTCTTTCAAATAAATTTATTCTAATTATATTACAATTAGCTCATGAATAATATATAGTTATATTATTTTAATAAAATATTTTTATTATAATTATATCAAATCAATATTTAATACATTATTAAACTAATTATCAATCATCGATATTTTTATTCATTCTAATTATATTAATTGATATAGTTCTAATTTTCATCCATGTGCAATAATTTTATTAATAGATAGTTGTATTCACAATAATTCATGTTATAATTCTCACCCATCCTAATATATATGATTCTTTATCTTCTGCTTTAATTAGTCAACAACAACAACAACAACAACAACAACAACAACAACAATAATAATATGGTACATAAGATTAATTAGTTAACAAATTGAATTTTAATTGTTATGTTTTATTTTCTACTCTTATTTTTATTCATTAGTTATTTTAATTTTTATATTTACAGTAAATGTTAAATATAAAAAAGAAAAAAAATAATCTTGATTGTTATTTATTTTATTTATTTAGATTTATAATTAAATTTGATATAATTGTAGCAAGTATCTATAATTAATAGTGACATGATACTATAACTTTAAATTGTATAATATAATAAAAATAATATAGCAATTTATATCTGCTTCCTATATAGTAATAATATTATATATATTTATATATCTCTTCTTTTAGCTCTTTTCTAGAAATATTGGTACATAATTTGTAACACCCTAATATTCATATCCTTATACTCGAGTTATAAGTCAATGATAATACGGTGGTATGACTCTCAAGGTGGATTATAATACATAATTATAAATATAATTGAAAGGAAGTATTAATCGAGAAGTCTGAAAAGAGTGAAGATAAAAATCGCGAAGTCATAACACTCACGTATCGGCAAAAATAGAAGGCAAGGCGTGCATCGAAAATAATATAAAGGAAAAGTCATAATGAAGAGCAAGAATAAGACAAAGTATATATATAAGTTAAGTAAATAGCCACTAGTTGCGGCCCATGAAGTTTAGGCCGACTAGCGTATAGAATAAAAGTAGTTGACAATAGAAAACACATCAAAGCCTCTATAGGAAAGTTTTAAAAGAATACATGCATACATCATAATTGATTTTACAAAATAAGGGGAGAGATCTAAAAGCACAAAACAGAATCAGCTAAACTCCGCCGTCATTCAGACAAATCCAGTTCACTGTTGAGCGCCAGGACCTGCATCTGAAAAAGAGAAAATATATACGGAATGAGAACCCCCGACCCATGGGTTTCCAGTATGGTAAAAGTACCAAATAAATACAATGCACTATAACATAAACTCACTAAGCATCTTAAATTCTTTACCTCCTCATATCCATCCTAAATTCTCACTAATCCATAACTTGGCAACTATCATATGGGATTCTAATTCTAACCCAATGTCCTTCATACATCCACTATCTTCCAACCAAATAAACAAGAACTGAACCATCCCTCAGGTAACTCAACTTTTACACAAATACAAACAATACAAACAAGTAATGCACAAGGATGGCAAGTAAGTCAATTAACAAATAATCATGAAAACATGTATAATTAGGCAAACCAAGGTAATTAAATAAACCCAAACAATTCAAACATATGCATATGATGTATGCTTGTCCTATGGCTGATGATATCATTTGTCGGTTATATAGCCAACCCGACACGTCCTCATAGATAACCATGGACAGAAACACCCGTTATAGAGCAAGTGAGTTTGAGCTACAATCCCCTTGCTACTACCCGCTTAATCTAGAGCGAGTGGAAGAATCACTACTACTGCTACTACCCAGGCGGGTGTTTAAAAGCTCAACCTGGAGCAAGTGAAATACTCAACTACTGCAGCTACTACCTGTGCGTCACAATCTCTGACCTGGAGTAAGCGGGACGAACCACCATCCTTTCTACTACCCAGGTATCTCAAACATACATTCATTTATTCCAAATAATCATCATTATTATCAAATCTCAAACATTGACCTAGAGCAAGTGGCACGAACCACAACCCTTTTCTACTTCCCAAGTATTTCAAACATACATTCATTTAAATCTCCATAATTAAACTCATTTTTCATAATTCTTCTTTCCTATCTCATACCCGGAGCAAGTGGACATTGCCACTGCCTACTCCCCGGGGCCACAATCACATTTATTTACAAACCAACATTCTCGTAACATTTTTCAACTTACATCACCCTTTCACAATCTTCCTTCACTCGCAAGTTATTATCCTCTCAATACAATCACATCATAAAACCAATCTTATCATTCGCAACTCTATTATTAATCAAACATCATCATCAATTTTACACTTCTTTAACCACAATTTATCACCTAAACCTTTCTTCACTTTCAAGCTACCTCACCTTCCCTAATTTTACCTCATCACTAAGCATACAACTAAGGTTTAGGCACTAAACGAGTAGAAATAGAGGTTTAGATGTTTGAAATTAAGTTAAAACACAAAATCCATGTTTACTGAAACAGGAGCCACGCGTACGCATGGGCCATGCGTACGCGTGGGAGTGCAGTTTTGCTCATTACGCTAGACAGAAATAGCCATACACGTATGGAGGGATACGCGTAGGCATACATTGCAAATTAGTCAAAAATGACAGTTTGTAGAATTATAGTTTTACATATCGAACTTCCGACGTGCATAACTTTCTTGTTTTAAAACATTTTTCATCCGTTCTTCGAATGGCGTAAACTTCACGGACTCAATTTTCATATAAAATAGGTTTGAAACAATTTGGGAATTCGAAAGCCGAATTATGGCTCACCGAAATTTGACCAAAAAAATAATTTTCAACAAAATACTCTAACCTCTATTTTCACCAATCTCCTATCTCAATACCAAAATTCTAAGTCTTTTTGACAATATCTAATCATACCAATTCACATTTTAATGTCCAATTCATATCTCAAAATATACCTAATCAATTCTCATTATCAAGTCTCTTAACACTTTTCAATTCAAGCCACACATAAATCATCATTCATGCAAGCAACATCATTATAAATTCAATATCATCATTATCATCACTTATACAAGCATCATTCACCTTTCTTACCTTTTTCCAGCCTCCGGCCCAATTTTACGGCCTCCGGCCCCAATTCACGGCTTCAAGCCCAACATTTATCAATTAAATATATATACATATTACTCATAAATGCACAATCATAATCCAAATCTCAATATCATCTATACCAACTTCAATTCACACATCAATTATGCAAAAATTCCACAATCCTTATCCAATATCAATATCATCCATTACATATATCATACCAATCAATCATACCATTCAACCTTAATCCTAGGGACACCTAACCTAGGAATTCACATCATATCACACGGTACTTAAATAAAACTTAAATCATACTTCTTGGAGCCAAAACAATTGAGCTTTTTCTTGAAAGTCTCCACCAACCCTTAGTTCCAAGCCTCACTAAAGCCCCACAAGTAATACCAATCTCCCAATTGTGCACCAAAATCACTCAATACTCTAACATAACTAATTTTCACACTTATAATCAACCTATGATTCATGAAATTGATAAATCACAAGGGTTGGAGGGTTCCTTATCTTAACCCATAAAATTTGTTGATGAAAATCATCAATGGCTCATATTAGAACATCTCTAAACAACCAAAACCACAAAATTTTCTCAAAACCCAAACCAAATTCAAAATACAAGAGGAAAAATTAAACTGGGCATAGGTCATTGAGAAACTCACCACAATACCTAAATAAAATTGAAGAGGAGAAGAAGAGCGACGCATGGCTGCAAAATGCTCGTCGATTGGAGCTCCGTAGCCCAAGGATGGTGGTTTGAAGTTGGTGATGAATAGTAAAAAGGGTTTCTCACCTCTCTTCTCTCGCAATCCGTGTCTCACTCTCAGGGTGGGAAAGAAGGGTTTGTTATGTGCTGAAGTGGAGTTTATATAGAGTGGGCTTGGGCCCACTTGGGCTCGGTTCACTCGATTTAGTCTGTTGGCCCAATTTTGGGCCAAAACTTTTAAGATTAGAATTTTAAATCGTATTTTAAATATTTCTATCTTCCCTTATTATAAATTCTAATTTTTTAACCTTATTCACTTATAATCAATTTTCTCAGTTGCAGTATCAGACAGATCTCAGCCGGTACTGTCGGTCAAATTTTCAATGCGCGTTTTTACTAAAAAAAAAATCATATTTTCCGATTCAAAAAAATCCACTAAGTCCAAATATCATATTTAAATTATGAAATTCCAAGTGCTAAATTTTCTAACTATGTTCGCTCATATTTATTTTATTATTTAATTAATTACGGTTTGACCGGGTTTTACATAATTAATGTAGATAACATATATACTGAGCAAGTATCTCCACTGAATTAATCATAAAGGTTAATAAAAGATAATGGCATAATTTTTACCTAATTGTAGCAAGTATCTCTGTTAAAAGCTTATTACACGCATTGTGGAATAAAATGTATAAATATATATATATAAAAGAAAATAATTATAATAAAAAAAATTTAATATATGTGATTTAAATATTTTTATATATAATTAACATATATGTATGTATAAATAAAAAAATATTTAGAATTATTTAACAAAATTAATACATACGTATACATAAATAAAGAAATTACTATAATTTATGAAGATTACACATAAATTTTTTTCAAATGAATTTATTTTAATTATATTATAATTAGCACGAGAATAATATATAATTATATTATTTTACGAAAATATCTTTATTATAATTATATCAAATCAATGCATTATTAAACTAATTATCAATCATCGATATTTTTATTCATTATAATTATATTAATTGATATAGTTCTAATTCTCATTCATGTGCAATAATTTTATTAGTAGATAGTTGTATCTACAATAATTAGTTGTATCCACAATTTTATTAATAGATAGGTAGGGGTGGCAATGTGTAGGGTAGGGTAGGGTTTGGATCCAACCCTAACCCTACCCGCGGGTTGAGAATATCCCAACCCTAACCTTACCTGTTCTTAACCCGCAGGTACCCGACCCTACCCGCGGGTTACAAAAAATATACAACACTATTATATAACTTGATGAAAATTTAAAATAGAACTGATTTTTATGTAAAAAAAAATATTAAATAATTAATTAATAATTTTCTTTCAGTGGCTAAGGATCTTTTGCATTTAGTGAGAGGTCTTTGATTCAACATCCACTTAAAACATATTTTTATATAAGTATATAATATAAACATATATAGAGTGCGGGTTGGTCGGATAGGGTTGAAGCTCAACCACACCCTACTCGACCCGCACGAGAACTCTACTCGCACCCTACCCTACCTGTTGCGGATCGGGTTGGAAACCCTACCCGAGCAGGTGGGATCGGGTTGGGTACCCGCGGGTATGGTACATATTGCTACCCCTATAGATAGGTGTATCCACAATAATTCATGCTATAATTCTCGCTCATTCTAATAATGTTTTGTTAATTATATAGTTCTTTATCTTCTGTTTTAATTAGTGGATAAAAATAATAATAATAATAATAATAATAATAATAATAATAATAATAATAATAATAATAATATATTATTATTATTATTATTATTATTATTATTATTATTATTATTATTATTATTATTATTATTATTATTATTATTGTTGTTGTTGTTGTTGTTGTATGGACACAAGATTAATTAGTTAACAAATTAAATTTTAATTATTATGTTTTATTTTCTACTCATATTTTTATTCATTAGTTATTTTATTTTTTATATTTACAGTAAATATTGAATGTAGAAAAGAAAAAAAAATAATATTGATTGTTATCTATTTTATTTATTTAGAGTCATAATTAAATTTAATATAATTTTATAGCAAGTATCTATAATTAATAGTAACATAATACTATAACTTTAAATTGTATAATATAATAAAAAAGAATGTAGCAATTTATATCTGCTTCCTATAGAGCAATAATATATATATATATATATATATATATATATATATATATATATATATATATATATATTCTTTTAGTTCTTTCCTAAAAATATTGGCACATAATTAATGTAGATAACATATATACTGAGCATGCAAGTATCTCCATTGAATTAATCATAAAGGTTAATAAAATATAATGGCATAATTTTTACCTATTATCTCTATTAAAAATATTGGCTAATTATTACCGTGTACAATGAGAGTGTGTGTGTGTGTGTGGAGTAATATATATAAGGAGTAATAGTGAATTGTAACAATTATTTATCATCTATAAAATTCGTACCTCAGACATAGTTCTTTTTTTGTTCTTTTTCTATTTATTATTTTTCATACCTAATGGCTACTAGTTACGATTCTATCAACAATATTACCTATGGTAGATTATGTAATGAAAAAGTTTGGAAAATAAAGACAAGAGTTATAAGGTTGTGGAAAGTCCCATCCAAATTTGACAAGAACAAGACGGCTTTCATAGAAATTGTTCTCATGGATGATAAGGTATGTTAATTATTTTCCATGATTTTTTCAAGTGATACTATATCTAGTGTATAAATATTTTTTTGTTCATATTTTAAGTTTATTTGATAAGTAAACCCTTGCATGAATCAAAGACAGTGCGATTTAATAGAGTTATAAGTGCTAATAGCCTTTGTATTTAATTTGTTTTACAATGTGATAAAATTCATTGTTCAATTAAGAATTATTTGACAAAGATGTTTGAAAATGATCTGATCGAGGGAAAGGTTTATGTCTTCTCAAATTTTCTGATTGAGGAATTAAGCAGAATTTATCTTCCGACTACACACGTGTGTAGAATAACTTTTAAGAAGGAGTTACGTGTAGCAAATACGGTCAATGATGGTAAAATTCCTGACAATCATTTCAATTTTCTTGCTCATGCTGATATATTGAGACAAATAAATGAAAAATCTAACTTATTTGGTTCGTAGTTAATTTGTATTATTATTATGTTAGTCATTTATTTCTCCTTAATTTCATGCTTTTAATTTGTTTTTTTTTAATTAGATGTTATTGGACTCTTGACCAAAAAAGAGAAGCTTATATCATGGTCAAAAGTAGGAAAAAGTGGCTATTACATTGTGGTTGATCTTCATGATTAACAATATTTGAAGTTTAAAATTTTGTAATAAAAAATTATTTTGTAACAATTGTCTATTCATATGCAAAATCTTTTATTTCTTTATTATATATTACTACTTGTCTCTCTTAATTTCTACTTTTATTTAGAAATGAGAAAAAAATAAGATGCACACTGTGGGATCAATTTGTAACTCAATTACTCGATTATCTACGTGATCACCAAGCAATCGAATACATACTTATTCTCCAGTTTGCAAAATTCAACAAAAGCATTGGTAAGCATGTTGATTTAACCTTTTATAATTAACATATTTATTTATGTTATATTTGTAATTATATTATTTTTATTTTTATGAATATATCTTTTTAAAAAATACTCTTAATATTAATATATGATATATTAAATAAATATTTTAAAAATAACTGTAAACTATGAAAAAAATAAAAATTAACCTAAATAGTTATGACAAAAATACATGTACAGAGTTTCTTTTCTCTTTTTTTGAGATGGGACACGATCTAAGATATTTAATTATGAAAGAGCAAGAAAATTGCCAAATATAGGTTGACAACTCCTTTGTAGTTTCATACAATACTGGTCTTTTTCTAAAATTTGAATATCACATCAATATTGAGTATACTTGCCAAACTTCAGCAATTAAATATTTGTTTAAGTATCTTCACAAGGATAATGACAAAGTGACATTTGCATTTTATCAAAACAATGGATCTCAGATAGATGAAATACGTAATTATTATGATTGTAGATATATATTAGCATGTGAAGCTTCATGGAAATTGTTTGGTTATCCTATTCAAATGAATGAACCAGCAATAATAAGATTGTCATTTCATCTTCTTGATGATATGTCAATTGTCTACAAAGATACTGATACAATTCAGTTGGTTGTTGAGACTTCTTTTTTCAAGAAATCTATGTTGATTGGATGGTTCAAAGCAAATGAAGACCATAATGATGCAAGAAATTTGACTTATTCTGAGTTTCCAACAAAATTTGTTTGGAATAGAGAGCATCATATGTGGACTTATAGAAAGCAAAACTATGCCATAGGAAGGATATCTCATATACCACCAATAAATAAAGAAGATTACTATCTAAGGCTACTTTTGAACATTCAAAAAGGATGCACGAATTTTAGTGATCTAAGAATAGTTGATGATGTGGTTTATAACTCCTTCAAAAATGCATGTTATGCACTAGGACTATTGCAGGATGACAGAGAATTCATTGATGCAATCTCTGAAGCAGGAACATGGCACTCTACGACTTTTTTAAGGAAATTTTTTGTTGTTTTATCAACATCAAATAACATGAGTAGACCAGAGTTTGTTTAGCAAAAGACTTGGAACTTTCTCTCTGATGACGTACTATATGAACAAAGAAGATTACTGCAAATGGAAGGTAACTATAGTCTATCATAATTTTTTTTTCTTTGGTAGAATTCAATTTAGCCTATAATTATAACAAAAATATTGGATAAGGAATTTTAAGAGTGATTTTCTAGAACAAAATACCTTTCTTGGGAGTAAAATTATCATACATATAGCAAAATTGTTTATTGGTGTTCACTTTAACTCATAGTTGTCAGAACCGAATCGGTAATCGAACCGGTCAAGCTACTGGGTCACTGGTTGAACCGGTTAACTCGGTCCTATGTAAATAAAAAACAAAATATAGTAAAAAAATTAGAATTAAAAATTTAAAATACATATTTTTACTAATATTTTAAAAATATCTAGCTATTTTAAACAATATGGAACAGAAACAATAAGTATTTTGTTAATTTTACTCTATCATAAATATTTTTATTTTGTTTTTATATTAAAATAAGTATTATTTTTGAATTTTAATAATTTATTAATTTTCAGACCGGATCGGTATAGGGTCCGGTTTACCAGTTTTTCAGTCAAACCGGCCAGTCCGGTCCGGTTCTGCTAACAATGCTTTAACTTTTTCTCTTTCTCTGATAATATTTAGGAAACATAACAAAACAAAATATATTCAAAACTATTACTCGAAAATTGGATTATATATATATTAATTTCGATGATTAACAAACAAGGAGTGTTATTTATCATTCAACAATGCATTTCAGACTTTTTTTGCCAGAAACTTATTTAATAATTTTTCAAATAATTATGTTATTTTAAATTAAAAAAATACAGATTTAATGATGCCAGAAGTTCAAATAAAAGATATTACACCTGCAAAAATTAAATATTTGCTCCAGTCAAATGGCAAGTCACTGAAAGAATATTGTGGAATGCCATATCTTTTAGAAAATTTGGTGTCTAGCTTAGAAGACAGAATTATAATGGAAGAGTTGAAATTTGACGTTAATGCCCTTGCAAGTGAACTAGTGGGTATTTAGAAAAGCTAACTGAAGAGCAAAAATTTGCATACGATCAAATAATCGCTGCTATTAGTGGTAATATGGGTGGACTTTTCTTCTTATATGGTCAAGGTGGTTGTAGAAAAATATTCTTATGGTCAACTATATAAAGGAGGTATAGTTTTAAATGTTGCTTCGAGTGGGATTGCTGCACTTCTGTTGCCTAATGGAAGAACTGCACATTCAAAGTTTAAAATTCCTTTGACCATAAATGAAGATTCTTTGTGTAACATTAAACAGAAAAGTCCTCTTGCAAGATTAATAACTATGGCCAAATTAATCATATGTGATGAAACTCCAATTATAAGTAAGTATTGTTACGAAGCTTTAGACAAATGTCTCAGAGACATCTTGAGGTGCTCAGATTCGTATAATGTTCATTTGCCATTTAGAGGTAAAGTTGTTGTTCTCGGAAGAGATTTTAGACAAATTTTACCTGTGATTCCCAGAGGTTCAAGGCAAGATATAATCCAGTATTCTATTAATTCTTCATATTTGTGGCATAACTGTAAGGTTTTGAAGCTTACAAAAAACATGAGATTGTCACTACGTGAAAAGAACAACATACAAGAACTCAAAAATTTTACAGAACGGCTACTCAAAATTGGTGATAGTTTGACTGGTGATACCACAGAAGGTGAATCGATCATTCATATACCATCTGATATTTTGGTTAAGAACTCTGAGACAGCTTTGGATGATTTCATTGATTTTGTGTATCCAGATATGTTATCCAATTTATCCATTGAAAATTATTTTAAGGCTAGAGCAATTCTTGCACTAACTCTAGATTGTGTTACTGATGTCAACAACAAGATGACTGCAGGGTTACTCGGACAAGAAAGAGTCCACTTAAATTCTGATTCTATGTGTGCCGAGGAGGGAAATATGGAATTTGAGTTAGATGCTTTCTCACCAGAGATTCTAAATGGAATTAATTGTTCAGGTCTACCACCACACAAGTTGGTTGTGAAGGTTGGTGCTCCTATTATGTTGCTGCGGAATATAGACCAAACTAATGGTTTATCCAATGGAACGAGAATGCAAGTTAGAATAACGGGAAACTATGTGATAGAATACAAGACTTTAACTGGTAATAAAGTTGGAAGTATTGTTCTTATCCCAATATTGAATCTAATTTCAAATAACGAAACATTACTGGTCAGATTTCAAAGAAGACAATTCTCAATTATTATGTCATTTGTAATGACAATAAATAAGTCTCAGGGACAAACTCTATCAAAAGTTAGAGTATACATTCCAAGGCTAGTTTTCACCCATGGTCAATTGTATGTTGCGTTATCAAGAGTAACGAGTAAAGATGGTTTACGAGTGCTGTTGCAAGATCACGGACACTTGGAAGATAACTGCACGATGAATGTGGTATGTAGAGAAGTTTTTGAGAGCTTATAATGAAAAGGTAATAACGAAATTTCTTAATTAAATTTATTAAAATTTATTACTATCAATTTAAAAAATTGACAAATTCTAGGTGTTAATGGGTAATGCATTCTTATTGTATATTTATAGCTTGAGAATATTAGAATTATCATAAAAATCCATATTATTTTATTCTCCTGATACAAATTTTATAATTATGTTAATCATATAATTTTGTTTACTAATATTGATATAGTATTGTTTCAAGTATATATTTTGCAGGCATCAAAGGATAGTGTTGAGTTGTTATTTAGTGGGTTTAAATTATTTATTGTTTATTGGAGAACTTTCTGCATTAGAATTCTCTAATGATTTGTTGTTCATTTTCAGCTGATTTTGATATATTTTTACACATGTAATAATTTGTTGGTGGATTTAGATATTACTAGATTATTTATGGTCACATTCAGTATATATGTCTGATTTATATTGAAGAAAGTAAATTACTAAAACCAGTTAATAATTATTTCAGAGTTAATACAATTATAATACTAGATTAAAAAAAAATAAACAATCCATAACTCATTACTTTTTTATTAGTCAAATTATTATAATTCAAATTAATCTTAACAAAATAATTTAAAATTATAATTTCAATTTTATCACATGTAAAGCACGAGTAATTACACTTGTATATATTCTATCACAAGAACTTATTTGATATTTTTTTAAAACACTTATTTAATATAATGTCAATTATATTTAGATTTAATTTGAATTGCATTAATTATTATAAAACATATTAAAACTTTAAAATTACATATTAAAAAAATCAAGAAAGTATCAATTTTTTGAAGGATGGCATCCATGGCAATTAATTAACATTTCCATTCCAACCCTATTCTAAGAAGCCATGACAATGGACCCTGGGGGTAGAGTTAAAAATAAGTCAAACTAGCTCATGAGCTAGTTCGAATTCGACTCATTAATAGCTTGATAAGTTAAATTTGTGAGCTGATGAGCTAAGCTTAAACCTGAAATTGAGCTCATAAATTAATATTAAATGAGTCGAGTTTGAGCTTGGATAAGCTCATCTTATTAGCTCATGAGCTAACTCGATTATATATATATATATATATATATATATATATAATATTAAAAATATAAATTAAATGCATATAGGATATGCGTATTAATAATTTAATATATATATAATTTTACTTATATATTAATATTTTTAATTACTTAAAATTTTATAGTTATTTTTTATATATAATTTTGATATAGGACATAAATAAAAAATTTATAATTGATAGATAGATAATATATAAAATTTATATTTTTTTAATATTTTTTAATATATAAGTTATAATTTATTGATATAGAATTATGGATTATGTTCTTATTGTTTGAGCTAGCTCGGGAGCTCGAATCAGCTCGTGAGCTCGAATCAGCTCGTGAGCTTTCGTTGAGCCGAACTTAAGCTTACAAAATAGATTTGATTGTTAATGAGTCGAGACGTAAACCAAACTTAATTTTCGTGAGACGAGCTTGAGTTTGGTCTAGCTCAATGCAGTTCGACTCACTTTTAACCCTAACTAAGATTGATGAAAAAGTTTGTATCATAATCTTTAAGCATGGCGGAAACTATGCAATCATATAATACATATACACAAGGGAAAGTATTGAAGTTATGGCCGATCGACTTTTGAAATCTATTTTGCTTTTATACTAAAGTAAGGTACTACATAAAAGATTAAGACACATGCATGATTAAGGAAAAAAATTGTGTATACAAATGATCTTTAATCAAGTTTCTAACTTAAACTAATAATAACTCCATTGCTAATAGGGGTGGCCAAGGCAAAACGGGCTGATCCCTTTCCCACCATCCAATCTTTTCTGCCTATACCCGTGCCATAAAATGGGATGGATCAACCCATCTTATCAATTAAGATGGATTTAAAATGTTAATCCGCCTCATTTTATGGCAGATTAACAGAACAGTGGAATAGTTTATTTGAATTTTTTTTTAAAATAAAATTTATTAAAATTAATAAAAAATAATAATTAAAAAATTAAACATAAATAAAAAATAGATAAATTATAATATAATTTTTTTAATTTTTTTTAATTTTTAATTTTAATAAAATGGTTCAAAATAATATTTATCAATAGAATCATCTTTATTTTAAAAAATAAGTCATATAATTTAAGTATATATACAAAATTATAAAATAAAATAAATAAAATTAATAACTAATAAAAATAATTGTTGAGTTAGTGAATAATGATAATATTTTTGGTGATGACAAATACAACTTTAGTTGGACTGATAACTTAAATGTGTTTTTGATGAATGGTTTAAGTGTTGCAGGCCCAAGTCAATAATTATTAGTGTAGCCCAATATAAAGAGCAAGCAACTCATTGTATGAAAATTTGGACAAAAGCATCAAATGCAAGCATCGGCCCAGTACCTTTATGGATAGAATAGCTTCTAGCTGATGGTGATGTTATGAAAATGGTAGTAGAGGATCAATATTTTCAGTAGAAAATATTTTTCACAAAGCCAAGAATAAAAATAATACAATGATCTCTTTTATTTTGAAGTTAATTTTTTTTAATGGAAGTGATGAAATAACTTCTAAAAAAGAAGTCATATTTTTCTACTTTTTCAAAAGTTTTCAATTAATTTCTCAAGAAGTTAAGAGCATTTCTCAAAATGGTACCAAACACGCGTAATATAATTTTTTTATAATTGAAAAAAAAATTAAAGTAACTTTTGTTACTTTACAAACGGACTCTAAATCAATTCAAACTTTTACAAGTCAATCGTCCATTTAGATTGTGGGAAGGTCTCACTAATTACTTCCCAAGTTACTAAATTGTTGGACCCTGCAAAATCTAGTAATGTTTTTTCGTACTATGGTAATTTACTACCTATAAGATGTACAATTCTACTACATATTTAAGTTTTTTTTACAACTAAATTTAATTAAATTGGATCAAACTTAAAAAAAATCAATTTTATTAGTAAGAGCATGTAAACCGTTCCAACTCCCGGCAACATCGCGCGCTTCTTCTTTTTCTTCACACTCCTTTTTTGCGTTCTTTCTCCTCTACATATAGTTGCTGCGCTTTTTCTTTTCTTTTTCTCTTCGTCTTCCTGGTGATTTTTTGCAACATTATGTATTCTTTTTTTTTTGTTTAATTTTTTTCTCTTTTTCTTGTTTTTATTCTTGTTAAAAGGGTAAAACAAGAAGAATTATAAGAATGAAAGACAAGAAAAAAAAAAGATTGTAATACCCTCACTATCAGAATGACATGCTTCCGACTATGCCACTCTGATAGCAAGAAGTATTACGATGACTTCATATATTTAATAATATAATAGGAGCCTTTGACTCGAAATCGTACTGCTGTTTCCTTTGAAAAAAAACGGAAAAATTACTTTATCTTGAAAACAAACAAGCATATACCAATATACATAACTTATTACTCAAGTAACTTATACATATTATATACATACAACTCATACAACTCATATCCCTCTTACAAAATTATAATACTAATGGCAAGAGAAGAATAATAATAACTAAACTAATACATCTATATCGCATAAGCTAAACTCAACAACTCTTGATAAGCTTCTTCGTCCGTTTTCTGAAAAGAAAAGTCTGTAGGGGGTGAGAACCTAACCACATGATCTCACCATGAATTTTCAGAATTTGTTATAAGAAGATATTTAATAAGAAAACTATTTTCAAACTCAGTGATTATCGTTATCTTATGAATATTTTGAAAAAAAAAACCCGACATTTATTTATCCAAATTTAAAAGTTCTTTTCTTTAAATTATAAGAAAAAAAACTCCAAAAATCAATAATACACCATAATATAATCAAACACAGTCCCCTGACCCAGAACAAAATCAAGTCACGACCTCCTGCCCAATATAATAATCAAACCTCGGCCGCGGTCCAAACATAATTAACCTCAACCTCCGGCCCAAACATAATCAACCTTGGGCTCTGGCCCAAATATAATCAACTGCACTATCATCAAAGGCATCAATTCATTTACCATTACTCAGTCACAAAACAGAACCAAATACAAACACAAATAATACAAGATAAACACATTTAAGGAGCAGTTACAACAAGTATTACAATTACCAGTTAATAACAGATAAGCAATTAGAAAAACCAAAACAAATTCGAACTCAAACAAAACATATAAATGCATATGATGCATGCCTATCCTACGGCTGATGAGTCTCATCTGACGGTTATATAGCCAACCCGACAAGTCTTGGTAGCTAACCATGGACAGAAACACCCATTGCGGAGCATGCGGACCTGAGCCACAACCCCCTTGCTACTACCCGCTTAACCCAGAGGAAGTGGAATAAACCACTACTGCTGCTACTACCCAGGCAGGTGTTTAAAGACTCAACCTGAAGCAAGTAGAATAATCCACTACTACTGCTACTACCCAGGCGGCACATTCACTGACCTGGAGCAAGCAAGACGAACCACAATCCTTGCTACTGCCTAGGTATCTCAATCAAATTCAATTTTATTTTCACATTCATTCTCATCATACATCTTATTACTTTCTTCAATAATTCAGATTTAAAACATAATTCATTCTTTTCTAAATAAATCAAACTCCACAACGTAACCCTTTTCTTAATAACTCCAAAAATCAAATTTTAAAATCATTAAAAATCTAAATCTTTCTAAATAACCATTTTAAATGAAGTCTCCAATTTTTATAAAAATTTGGGTAGCGTCTCCTCTAAAATTTGGACTATGCCACCCTTATAGGTTCCAACAAAACCACATTTTCCAACACGTTCCCAACTAGCTTCAAATATCAAATCCTTTCCAAAATCACACCAAATTCCAGTTTTGAATCTTTTCTAAAGTCAAACATTTTCAAAATTAAACTATATTCCAACATTATACCTCTTCCAGTAATTCAAGGAAAATCAATTCAACAATGACCAATTTAACAAATCAGAACAACAAATCAGAATAACCAGCTTCCTCAATAATTCAATAAATCAATCAAATAAATAATCACATCCATCCAAACAGTTTAATTCAATTTATAAGACTCACGTAATTATAAAAAATATATTTTTCATACTATTATCGACTTATAACAACTCTTGAAAATAAAATGAATTTAAGAAAATGCCCCTATCTCAACTCGTCAAAACTCGAAAGCTATACAGCGCGTCAAAGACCCCTTTTCCCGGCCCGCAACAGCGGTAGCCATCAAACACCACATACAGTCGCAGTAACTTCGACCCGAGAAAGAATCAAGAACTGAGCAACGGTAGTTCCATCAGTTGATTCCGGTGACAACCGTGCCATATCCGATGACTAGAATTACGGCGGAGCAGCTCCAACAACCACATACAGCTCAGTGGCAACCTTCAACCACAACAACAGAAACCACAACAACAAAATTCCTCCCCACCGTCACCTTCTCTCTCTCCCTGGCGCTTCTTCTACCTCAGTCCAAATCAGCAACGGCGACGGTGGTGGTTTCTCGCGGTAGCAGAGGAGCGTGGCGATGGCAGCACGAGACCTCCTCCGCTCCATCGCGTTCTGCTCCTCGCATCTGGCTCTCTCTTCCGTGTTCAGCGGCGACAGATCTGGCGACAACGGGAATCACGGCGGTGCAAAATGGAAGCACGAACGATGGCTCGACAGTAGCGAGGAACGACGATGGAGTGACGACGCTGCTTCCTCTTCTTCCTCGCAAACTCGTCTCTCTCCTTCTCCTCTATTCACGGTTCACAGTGGCAACGCAAGTGACGGGTTCGATGGTAGTGCTTCGACGGCTAGGCGTGGTGGCAGTATCTCCCCCTCCTCTCTTCTCTCTTTCCCATCACAGCCTCACTCTCGGATCTTTCTCTTTCTCTCTTTTCATCTCTCTGTGTGTGTGCGTTGGTGTGAAGTGTGTGTTAGGTGAGGAGTGGGGTAAGAGAGGTGAGTGGCGGTAAGGCGGTGGCTTGATTAGGGTTAGTGTTAATTAGGGTTTTGATTTGGGAGTTAGGGTTTAGGTAGAGTAATAATTAAAAATCAAATTTAATTCAATAATAATATCTATAAAAATACAATTTTATTATCAACCTAAAATTTATTTTCAAAAATAATACTCTAATTCAATAATCAAAGATAATAAAAAAAATCAACTTCCTTTATAATCATAAAATAAAGTTAAAAATCTAATTATTCAACTTAAAGCATATAAAATTCTTATTATTATTCAATTACTAAAGTTTTAAATCATAAATAAGAAATTATTTAATTTATATATAAAATCTCTTAAAATATCATCTTAATTAAATATAATATATCACAAATAAATTTATTATTAAATTTAAAAATTCTGAGTCTTATAAAGATGATGATAACGAAGAAGATGATGAGGAATTTTGAATTATGCAGAATTTATTAGAAAATAATACTAATTTTTTTTACAATAACACCGAAACTTTTTAATTTTGACACCGAAATTTAATTACGAAAATATAGCTTCTTTAATGCTGCATTTTGGTTTTTGCTTCTTATGATGATGATGATGATGATGCTATTTTTTTTACTTCTTATGATGATGATGATGATACTGGAGGAAGAATAATGTTGTTGTTTTGAATTATTATTCTTTTTTTTTTAGTATTGCTTCTCATATTAGACTTGAATAAACATGTATTAAAAATTTACAATCTTTTTTAGTTGAATGAATGTAAAAAATAAATTGCATAGTAAAAGATCATAAGATAGTTGATACGCGAAAATTATAAATTAACGCGCAACCGGCAAGTATACCGGGTCGTATCAGGTAATAAAACTCACTAAGAGTGAGGTCGATCCCACGGAGATTGGTAGATTAAGCAACTTTAGTTAAATGATAAATTTAGTCAAGCAAACATGGTTTTGATTTCATGAGATTTGTGATTTTTGAACATAATTGCAAAAATTTAAATGGCAAGGAATTTAAAGAACTAGAATAGAGAAAGAAAATGAAAGTGAATAACTGAAACTTAAAGTGCAAGAAACTTAAATGATATAGAAAATAAATTGCAAGAAAGTAAAGATTGCAGAATTTTAAAGAGTAGAAGAGTAAATTACAAGAAATAGAGAAACATAATGTAAATAGCAAGAATGATAAATTGCAAGAATGTAGAAGGGAATTGGGTAGTGGGTATTCAAAGAACTAAAGAACAAAAGAGATGAGAATTAATGACGGAGAGATCATTAGGGATCAGAGATGTAAATTGTCATGAATTAATGTTACTCAATTCCTTCTCAATCATGGGTATAGATCCATGGCGGATTGTGAATAATTGAATCCCAATCTCTTGGCAATTTAATTTCTCTTCAACACAATCAATTGCCACTCTCGTGATCTAATTGGTCATGAGAAGAGGTGAAGTTCAATTTCTAATCCAAGGCCACACAACTTCCAGGATCTCAACTAAGAGAGGTTACATCTCACATACCAACCCAAAGTGTATTGATCAAAGAAATCATGAAAGGATGAACTCTAAACTGAGTTACATGGCTCCTTTCTCAAGTTCACCATATAATTCATGTAGATTCAACCCTTCTCTCGAATGTAGTTGAATCTTTGAAAAACAAGAGTTTCCTCTTGGATGAACCACTTGAATTGAGAAGGAAAAGAAGAATTATCAACCCATTCAAATAAACAGAGCTCCTCCCTCTAATGAAGGTGGGGTTTAGTGAATCATAGCTCTAAATTCAACAATAAATGTAAAATTTCAAAATTAAACTAAGTTTAGAGAAGAATCAAGAAGAAGAAGAAGAAGTATTCCTTTAAAACTGAAATTCAAAGTTGCAAGAAAAACAAAATAGAAGACAGGTGAGATGCATTAAAAAAAATAAAAATGCTAGTGTAATAGTAAAATTGTCTAAAAAGTAAAAGTAAAAATAATCCTTTTAAGTACAAAACTTCTTCTCTATTTATACTACTCCTAAAACTCATTTGGAGATCTTCAATTGGGTTAGCAATGTGGGCTTTATCCTTGTTGAATATTGGCTCAATGGAGGAAGTGTTGCTAAATAGAGGAAACAGAGCTCATTCTTCTCGCTTCTGGCCCAATGGTCTAGCGTTACTGGCAAACACGCCAGCTTTATGCACGTTGGCAACGTGCCCAAGAATTTCCTGGGCTGGGAACTTGGTGCTTGGGCGTTGCCAGCCCAAGTTGTTGCCAAACACTTGGCCCTTTCTGCCTTTTTAAACTCAGTTTTGATGCCCAAAGTTGCCTCTGGTTTGAGCTTCAATTTTGTGCTCCACTATAGACTATGATATATGGTTGGAAAGCTCTTGATGTCTACTTTCCAACACAACTAGAAGCACCTCAATTGGATCTCTGTAGCTCAAGTTATGTTCCATTGAAGAAGACATGGTCAGGCTGCCTGGCGTTGTTGCCCAAGTTGTTGGCAAAACACGCCAGCAACAACGCCTTAGTCTCTGAGGCTCTAAATAAAGCCAGCTTTTGAGTCTTCAAATGAACTCAAATCTCATACTCTGATATATGGTTGGAAAGCTCTTGATGTCTACTTTCCAATGCCAGTGAAATTACCCCATTTGGAGTTTTCTAGCTCAAGATATGCTCTAGTGAAGAAGACATGGTCAGCCTACCAATTTTTGCTGGAGTTGTTGCTGGAGTTGTTGCCAAACACGCCAGCAACCACGCCAGTTTTTCTCCTCCATTTTGCATGGGCGTTGTTGCCCAAGTTGTTGGCAAACACGCCAGCAACAACGTGCAAGCCTTCTCCGCCATTTTGCATGGGCGTTGTTGCCCAAGTTATTGGCAAACACGCCAGCAACAACGTGCAAGCCTTCTCCTCTGGTAGCTTCCTGGCGTTGCCAACTTGGTTCTCAAGTTGGCAACTTGCAATGTATCACCCTCCAGGGTTGCTGGCGTTGCTGCCCAAGTTGTTGCCAAAGTTGTTGCTGGACACGCCAGTGACAACGTGCATCCTTCCTGCACACACACTTGTACGTTGCCAACTTGGTTTCCAAGTTGCCAACTTACTTGTTCTTCCTTGCTCTAGGCACACACATTGGCGTTGCCAACTTGGTTTCCAGGTTGCCAACTTGCTTGTTCTTCCTTGCTCCAGGCACACACATTGGCCTTGCCAACTTGGTTTCCAAGTTGCCAACTTGCTTCATCACCTCAACTCCAAAATGTGCCCAAAATTCCTCTTTTCTTCTTTTTAGCTTATTTTGTGCTCTTTTGCTTCTTTTTCTTCTTATTTCCTACAAATTTATAAAATCAAAAGATCAAGAAAATATACCATTTAAGCACAAAAGAATGCAATAATTAAGCACTAATTATAAATTTCTTGTATGAAAAAGCATAGAAAAACATGACATGGTGACATGTCATCACAACACCAAACTTAAACCTTGCTTGTCCCCAAGCAAGAAAAGAATCATGCAATAAAGATTGACAATCCAAGGTAAAAAGAATAGCGACTCAATGTTCATGGTAAGCTAGTTTTCTAAGCATGCTACAATCACAAAAGAAATGTAAATGATTGATGCTTCTATCTAGTTCAATTTATGAAATCTTTGTCTTATCTTCCTTCCTTGAAACAAGCTTTTGATTTTCTTATTAGCTTCTCCTTTTGGGTGCTTTGCCCCATGAGTTGATAACAAAGCTACGACTCTAAATGCTTTGTTTTCAAGTATTACCACTTGATACATAAGCACCACAAGCATTTAATTAGAGGACTTCATTAAGCTCATTTGTTTCTTTTCTTGATTCTCTAATCATTGATGCTCAGAGCCTTGAGCTTTGAGGGAGTGCTTTTTCACTTTAGCCTAGCCTTGACTTCTAAGTGTTTTGTTTTCAAGCATTTTACTTGATACATAAACACCACAAGTACTTAACAATGAAATTGTCATTGGTACTCAGAGCCTTCAGCTTTCTCATTCTTTCCCTTTTTCTTTCTTGCCTTAATTTGTAATTGCTTTTTCAAGGTTTTCATGATTTCAAAAGATTTCACAAAATGTCCTAGATGAAAACTTCAATTAAATAAAATCTAATGCAATTGAGCAACAATTAACCAGACTAGCCTTTCAATACTTGTATGCACATGCTAAGTTCTTCTTTAATTCCTTGTTTGTTTATGATCATGATGCATTTTTTTGCTTTTGAATTCACAAAACTCAAGTTGGTAGTCATAATGTCATAGCAACATGTTGCAAATCAAAATTCAAGCTATGCTTATTCATACCACACATGCATACAGAGAGATAAAGACAATCATGCAATTTAGAGTACTGGAAACAAATGAGAGGAAAAGGGACTTTACAACCTTGTAGTTCATCTTCATCATTGTTGTCCTTTTTCGTCTATTTTTCCTCTTCCCTTGCCAAACTCAGAATGCTTGCTCATCCTCAAGCAACAATTAGAACAATGGCTATGGGGCTAAGATGGATCATGAATATCTTACACAATGAAATGTTAATAGTACATGTGTTCTAAGCAAGCAAAATTAAAGATAATAATCAAGGCACAAGAGATAGAGACATTGTGATTGCAAACTTAAGAAGGTGAGCTCAATACATTGCATAAAAGATAAGTGCACACCAAACTTAGTGTGACACTTTTACTTGAAATTAATGCAAGTATTTAGTAAAGATTGGAAGCAAATTTTGTTGCATAGCAACACCAAACTTAGAATGCAATCATATGTCAATTTATTAGAATTAAAACTAAACAAAAGGGACTGTTATATGTTGAACACAATCACCAAGCCAAAAATCTGTCATGAATAAGGATCTCTTGGTGCTTGTATTAACAAAAACAGTTAAGAAGTAAAATAAGTGAAAGCATTAAAAGCATAGAAATACTAAAGTAGACAGAATAACAAAGTGTCAAACCAAAAGAAAGATAAATTTGAAGAGGCATTGTGATTATGCAGACAAGTGGTGCTGCTGGATGACTTGCATATAAAAATAAGTGGCACACCAAACTTAGAATCTTAGCGTGATACTTTCATGTAAAATTGATGCAATCATCCCAAGGGATTGAAAATAATTTGTTGCAGGGCAACACCAAACTTAAAATGTAACCATGTGCCTATTTATTGAATTTAAACAAAGCAAAGAAAGAAAACAAAGCAAAGAAGAGAAACGTTACCTATTGTTGGTATGTTGTTCTTCACTTTCTTCCTCTTCTTCCAGTTTGTTAAGAGGAATGACCTCAAGGGAGGAGAAGATTCAGCTATTACCCCCTGTCTTGGTCTCTCCTCAGCAAGCTTTCTTTGGTTAATGGCTTGATTGAGCTTGCTTGCTGGATCAGGGGGAGGATTGCTTGTAGTTGACCTTCTCTTCTTCATGAATATTGTCCTTTGTAGCTTGGTCACAATCCTCTTCTCGGTGCTTTTGTTAATTGCCTTCACTTCCTTGAATCCAAGTCTTGGTGGTTGTGTGATTGTTGGAGTATTCTCTTCATCAAGAGCTTTTTGAATTGATGGTTCAGTGGCCGCTTCCTTCCTGTAATCTTCTGCTTCAATTGAGTGTGAATTTCCTTGATTGGTTTCCTCCTCTTCTTCATGATTTTCCATTAAGTCTTTTGGGAGTGAAGTTTCATGTTCCTTTATCACCTCAATCAGCTTCTGTGAATATGAAGCCACAGGTTCAAACACCTCCACAACCTCCTTTTCCATTGAAATTTCACTTAACACAGAGGCTTCCTCATCTTTCTTTTCCACTTTCTCACCCATAAATTGGTCTTCATTCTCACTGTTTGATGGTTCTAAGTTTCCCCTTGTTTGCTCTAAGGGTCCATTCATCTTCTTGAGGATGATTTCTTTCCAGGATTGGGGTTGTGTGTATCTTTCCACGAGTTTTCTATGTATTTCAATGGCTTGAAGGTAATCCTCATCTGCTGGTTCAAGAGATGAAGGTTGAGAATAATTTTGGTGACATGGATGTGTTGTGGTGAAGTTGTGTTGAGGGGTGTGGAATGAGTTGTGTGATTGATGGGATGACTTGTATGGATTTTGGAGGAAACTTTGTGTTGAGGCATAATCAAGTGATGAAGAACTTTCAAATGAGAAACTGGGAGGTAAGGGTGGACAATTTTTCATGACTTTATTGAGAGTATACTCCAAGGAAGATGTCTCTTGATGAATGGAACATGAATCATTGAAATTCCCTTCCCAGCCACGGTTTGTGTAACTGTCATCACAGTGGGAGTCACTTTGTGGCTCTGGGAGGTGTTCATGCTTGTTCATTCCTTGGTGATAATCCCATCCACCATGAGGATAATGATATGAATCATTTTGTGGTGGTGGTTGGTATCCCATATGATTCTCTTGCTCATCTTGTGTCTCTAAAGCAAATCTCCATAAATTGGAGTGCTCAAAATTTGTATTTTCTTGGTGATATTTCCAGCCACCATTAGAGATTGGTGGTGGTGGGTGATATCCCAGAAATTTTTTTTGATCAAAATATAAGGTAAACTCCATTTAAGTTTTGTAAAACACAATCACCAAAGCAATTGAAATTCATGTCTCAGATGAGGATTTCTTAGTGAGGCAATAACACAAACACCTTAGTGTCAAAAAGAAAACAAAAAAATTAAAAGAATTGTACAAAGCAAAAACAAAGAAAATGCTTAATCTAGACCACCATTCACTTAATCATTGTTAATCTTTGCCAATCCCCGACAACGGCGCCAAAAACTTGATACGCGAAAATTATAAATTAACGCACAACCGGCAAGTATACCGGGTCGTATCAGGTAATAAAACTCACTAAGAGTGAGGTCGATCCCACGGAGATTGGTAGATTAAGCAACTTTAGTTAAATGGTAAATTTATTCAAGCAAACATGGTTTTGATTTCATGAGATTTGTGATTTTTGAACATAATTGCAAAAATTTAAATGGCAAGGAATTTAAAGAACTAGAATAGAGAAAGAAAATGAAAGTGAATAACTGAAACTTAAAGTGCAAGAAACTTAAATGACATGGAAAATAAATTGCAAGAAAGTAAAGATTGCAGAATTTTAAAGAGCAGAAGAGTAAATTGCAAGAAATAGAGAAACAGAATGTAAATGGCAAGAATGATAAATTGCAAGAATGTAGAAGGAAATTGGGTAGTGGGTATTCAAAGAACTAAAGAACAAAAGAGATGAGAATTAATGACGGAGAGATCATTAGGGATCAGAGATGTAAATTGTCATGAATTGATGTTACTCAATTCCTTCTCAATCATGGGTATAGATCCATGGCGGATTGTGAATAATTGAATCTCAATCTCTTGGCAATTTAATTTCTCTTCAACACAATCAATTACCACTCTCGTGATCTAATTGGTCATGAGAAGAGGTGAAGTTCAATTTCTAATCCAAGGCCACACAACTTCCAGGATCTCAACTAAGGGAGGTTACATCTCACATACCAACCCAAAGTGTATTGATCAAAGAAATCATGAAAGGATGAACTCTAAACTGAGTTACATGGCTCCTTTCTCAAGTTCACCATATAATTCATGTAGATTCAACCCTTCTCTCGAATGTAGTTGAATCTTTGAAGAACAAGAGTTTCCTCTTGTATGAACCACTTGAATTGAGAAGGAAAAGAAGAATTATCAACCCATTCAAATAAACAGAGCTCCTCCCCCTAATGAAGGTGGGGTTTAGTGAATCATAGCTCTAAATTCAATAATAAATGTAAAAGTTGAAAATTAAACTAAGTGTAGAGAAGAATCAAGAAGAAGAAGAAGAAGTATTCCTTTAAAACTGAAATTCAAAGTTGCAAGAAAAACAAAATAGAAGACGGGTGAGATGCAGTAAAAAAAATAAAAATGCTAGTGTAATAGTAAAAGTGTCTAAAAAGTAAAAGTAAAAATAATCCTTTTAAGTACAAAACTCCTTCTCTATTTATACTACTCCTAAAACTCATTTAGAGATCTTCAATTGGGTTAGAAATGTGGGCTTTATCCTTGTTGAATATTGGCTCAATGGAGGAAGTGTTGCTAAACAGAGGAAACAGAGCTCATTCTTCTCACTTCTGGCCCAATGGTCTGGCGTTACTGGCAAACACGCCAGCTTTATGCACGTTGGCAACGTGCCCAAGAATTTCCTGGGCTGGAAACTTGGTGCTTGGGCGTTGCCAGCCCAAGTTGTTGCCAAACACTTGGCCCTTTCTGCCTTTTTAAACTCAGTTTTGATGCCCAAAGTTGCCTCTGGTTTGAGCTTCAATTTTGTGCTCCACTATAGACTATGATATATGGTTGGAAATCTCTTGATGTCTACTTTCCAACGCAACTAGAAGCACCTCAATTGGATCTTTGTAGCTCAAGTTATGTTCCATTGAAGAAGACATGGTCAGGATGCCTGGCGTTGTTGCCCAAGTTGTTGGCAAAACACGCCAGCAACAACGCCCTTAGTCTCTGAGGCTATAAATAAAGCCAGCTTTTGAGTCTTCAAATGAACTCAAATCTCATACTCTGATATATGGTTGGAAAGCTCTTGATGCCTACTTTCCAATGCCACTAAAATCACCTCATTTGGAGTTTTCTAGCTCAAGATATGCTCTATTGAAGAAGACATGGTCAGCCTGTCAATTTTTGCTGGAGTTGTTGCTGGAGTTGTTGTCAAACACGTCAGCAACAACGCCAGTTCTTCTCCATTTTGCATGGGCGTTGTTGCCCAAGTTGTTGGCAAACACGCCAGCAACAACTTGCAAGCCTTCTCCTCCATTTTGCATGGGCGTTGTTGCCCAAGTTGTTGGCAAACACGCCAGCAACAACGTGCAAGCCTTCTCCTCTGGTAGCTTCCTGGCGTTGCCAACTTGGTTCTCAAGTTGGCAACTTGCAATGTATCACCCTCCAGGGTTGCTGGCGTTGCTGCCCAAGTTGTTGCCAAAGTTGTTGCTGGACACGCCAATGACAACGTGCATCCTTCCTACACACACACTTGTACGTTGCCAACTTGGTTTCCAAGTTGCCAACTTGCTTGTTCTTCCTTGCTCCAGGCACACACATTGGCGTTGCCAACTTGGTTTCCAGGTTGCCAACTTGCTTGTTCTTCGTTGCTCCAGGCACACACATTGGCGTTGCCAACTTGGTTTCTAAGTTGCCAACTTGCTTCATCACCTCAACTCCAAAATGTGCCCAAAATTCCTCTTTTCTTCTTTTTAGCTTATTTTGTGCTCTTTTACTTCTTTTTCTTCTTATTTCCTACAAAATTTATAAAATCAAAAGATCAAGGAAATATACCATTTAAGCACAAAAGAATGCAATAATTAAGCACTAATTATAAATTTCTTGTATAAAAAAGCATAGAAAAACATGACATGGTGACATGTCATCAATAGCATCGAAATTACTTGAATGAATATGTTTATAATATATTGCAATCTTATTTAGTTGAATGGATGTAGGTTCACACTTATTAGATTAAATTCTTGTCAGAAACAAAAAATACTAAAATTTCTTAATTTTTAACACCAAAATATTACTACAAAAATACAGAAACTTCTTAATGTTGACACCAAAATTTTATTACAAACACATAAATGTCTTCTTATGATTCAATGAGAGTTTCTTTTCTTCCTCTACTTACTAACTAAAGATAATGAGAAGGAATATTCTAATTTGATGTTCTAATCTTGTTAGATAATCATGATGATCAAGATAATGAAAAATAAAAAAAGGAGGAGGAGGATGAGTTGTTTTGAATTGTTATTCTTTCTTTTTTAGGAGTATTGCTTCTCATGTTAGACTTGAATGAACATGTATTACAATCTTATTTAATTGAATGAATATAAAAAGTAAATTGCATACTAAAAAATCATAAAATAACACCGAAATTACTTGAATGAACATGTTTATATTATATTAGAATCTTATTTAGTTAAATAAATGTAGGTTCATACTTATTAGATTGAATTTTTTGTCAAAATAACACTAAAATTTGTTAATTTTGATACCAAAATACGAAAATACAGAAATTTTCTTTTTAATCCTACATTTTTTACTTCTTATTCATTTTTTTTATTGATCTTACTTCTTTTAAGATTATTGATTTTCAATTAGATTTGAATACACACTTATTGGATTGAAATCTTATATGTGTAAAAATTAAAAAAAAATAAAAGAAGAAAAGAAATATTATAATTTACATATAAAAAAAATGATAATAACAATGATAACGATAATGATAATAATGGGAGAAAAGAAAAAAGAAAGAGAAGAATAAATTTAAATGAAAAAAAAAAAAAGAAAAAAATGATGATGATAGTGACAATGACGAAAACAAAAAAAAAAGGATAAAAAAAAATTATTAGAGAAAAATTAAAAAAGATGATAACAGCAGCGATATAAATTAAAAAAAAAAAAAAAAGAGAAAGAAAAAAAAAAAGCGCATAAAGGAAAAGCACATTATAACACATCTCTAATTCATTGTTGGGTGCTATACATTAATACTCTCCATCCTAATAATTCATTGTGGGATATAACAAACTATATAAAATTTTAAAATTTATTTTAGAGTGTCACGATCTACATATAAATAAAAATAAACATTAATGCTATCTTTAGAACATATATTACATATATCTTTGTAAATGATTTATTTTAATAATTTGTCCTAAATTTTATTTGAATCACAAGTTTAATTGAGTAACTCAAACTTTATTTTTATTTAAATAATACAAGTTTCTTTTTCTTTTTTTCTTTTTTTGGCTTTGTGACAATGTTGATGATGAAAAACGGGTGCCTATATTTTAGTAGAATTCTATACTGATTGCACACAATATAAGAGCAAGATATAGAAATAGAGAAAACAAAACAAAAAACAAAGAATCTTATGTTTTTGGGACTTGGACTTGATTTGGCTCTAAAGTATTGCTAAACCTGTGCGCTGTTTAATTTTGATATTAAATTTATAGTAGTATTTCTTAATAATATAAAAAATTTAATGTACTTTTTATTTGAAGATCACAAATTTAACTATTTGATTTGTGAATTTTAATTTTTTTAAATTTTTAAAATATAAAATTGACTCCTAATTTATGAACTTACATATACTATAAGAAACAATGTAATTATCGACGCTAAAAATCGACGTCTAGATTTAATGTCGATATTTTTCGACAGTCTTTTGTCGATACAATAAAAAATTAATTAAGAAATAAAAATATTAAAATCGACAACAAAGTCGTCTATTTTTTTGGCGACTTTAATATTATCGTCGTAACGTCGACCGTAAATAAGGCGAAAATGCTTTTTCTTTAAAATCGACAAATACTTCGTCTATTTTAATATTTATAATATCGACGGTCTTTTTTGTCGATAAATTTAAATGATAGATGTTCTTTACAAAAATTAAATGAATGATGTTAGATCTATTATATAAAATCAACGGCGATGTTGATTTATTTTTTTAACTAAAATCGACTACTTTTCCGTCGATTTTTATCAACAACAAATTACCCCCGCTCTTATTCCCCGCCTCAATCGTTTCCCCCCAATTCACAGATTACATTTTACCCCCAATTTCTATTTTCTCCATTTCACCTGAGAAACCAATCTTCCCTCTTCGCTGCCGCCGCACCGTCTTCGCGTCGCCGTCGCACCGTCATGCTCGCATCGCTGCCGCTCTGTCGTTCAGTTACTCTCTCTCTCTCTCTCTCTCTCTCTCTCTCTCTCTCTCTATATATATATATATATATATATATATATATATCTTTTTCTTCTTTGATTCGGTTCTATGAATGAAGATTTTGTATAGAGAAATAGTTAGTTCATAAACCCTAGAAAGCAGAGTGAATTGACATTTTTGTTGCTTCCGCGCGGCTGCATTTCACATCCTTCCCCTAAGCGCCATGGTTTTTCCTTTCTTCATATGCATATGTTTCTTCAGATTAGATATACGTTCAGATTTTGTTTATATATTGAATTGTTTTTGTTCTTATATGACTTGGAATGAGTGTGAACACTTTAATGGATGCAGGCATAAGAGAAGAAGCTTGCGAACCCTATGAGGGAAATCAAAGTGCAGAAGCTTGTCCTCAACATCTCCGTTGGCGAGAGTGGCGATCGTCTCATCAAAGAGGTGTTTGATGGATAAATCAAAGTGCAGAAGCTCCATCCCTCGATAGATAAATTGTCTTGCTCGAATTGGTAAGTGAACTTGTTGCTGTTCCTTGCATGTCAATCTAGACTTTGCTATATGCAATTTTATTGTTATGAATCCTAAATGTTAAGATCAGTTTAATTACATTGGGAATAATATAGACATAGACATACATAATTAATTGCATTGAAGAAACATGAAACATTTATCTAACATTCCAGCGAGTTAAGATCGATCACAAAAGATAGATGTTGTTTTGACATTGATGACCATGCTGTTACTGTGTTTTCAGTCTAGTATTATGTATATACTAGATCTTGCTTCCTGTGCTTTTAGGGCTCTTTCATTCCCAAGTATAACCACTTCTTTGGATTGATTTTATTGAGATGAACTGTTTGATCCTTGTTTTCGTTGAAGATGCTTCAATATTTAGTTTCTGATTTTTGCTCATTGCAATCACATTCTTTTTTTTTTTTTTGCAAAGGTGAAGTATATGCAGGGTCGGTATGTGTGTTGTTTTTTCTGGCCTAGTGCCTGCTCTTTTTCTAATGAACCAAAGTAAAATGCGACCATGCTCTGCTGCATTTCTTTGGAGGAAAAAAAATCTGACTTCCCTTTTAGTATTTTAATAACAATTATTTTTATTAGTATTGTTACTTTGTGTTATCCTTGTCACATTAATTTAATTAAAGTACATTCCTTGCGACTAATGTTATTGTAGGCTAAATGAGAAATTGACAATGCACAATCAACTGTCTTTGTATTGTGACATGATTTTGTTGGCAAATTGTTTTACCAGTAACCAAGTGATTTGAATTTGAGAATTGAGATAACAGTGCACATTCCATTTCTAACAAGAGTCCCAATACCCCTTTTTTTCTCATAGAGTCCCAAACTCCCAATATTCAAGTTTAGAGGTTGTGGTTTATTGCAGAGTAGCTGAAGAGAGTGTATTATCATTCTGGAAGTTGAAATGTTTCTAAGGACTAATTAGAGTTAAGTGAAATGGAAGGTTAATAACAACTATTTTTTTTTCCATTTTCAGGTCTCTACAAATCAAAGGATTCTAGATTTGGAGATGGAAACCAAATTAGGATGGTGTGCTGTTATTTTAGTGAACGTGCAATCAGTTATTTTGTTGAGTTATATGTGTACTATTTTTTGCTGTGTTATTTGCAGATTAATCTAGTGGGATATTGTTCTTACCTATCTTTAATGTTTTATGCTTGTACTGAAGTGTTGACTTTTAACAAATACTTTGTGAATTCAGTCAGGAAACATCAAGCAAACTCTCATGTAAAAAAGGGATGGAAACAATTTACTGATGCTGTTATCAAAACAATATCACAGAAAAGGGAAGGTGTTGTTTTTCTGTTGTGGGGCAACTCTGCTCGGGAGAAATCTAGGTACTACCTCTATTGTATAACACACTAAAAGCTTACAAGCTTTAGAAACTAAATGTAGAGTCAGCATCCCGGGTTTATGTAGTCAGCTTGATCAGAAAAGATTAAACTTCAAGTATTTATTGTCTCTTTTTCAAAAATAGATGACAAGCATGTTTTTTGTGCAAATGTACATCTATAATGTATAAAACTATAAGCAGCTCCCAGAAGAGTTTCTATAAACTAATTTGGACTATTTTCTTTCCTTGCTTGGAAGATAATTTCTACAAAACTTGTTGATGAGCTTGTATTGAGTGCATACTTAGGTTAATTGATGCAACAAAACATCATATACTTCAAGGTGCACATCCTTCTGGTTTGTCTGCAGATAGAGGCTTCTTTGGGTGCAGGTAAGGTTGTTTTGAAGTATAATTTAATCGTGTTAATATGGTAAATAATGAGCGCAAGAAGAACTTCTGAATTGGTAAATAATGTACACAACACTACTGCTCTATAATAGGACTTGCAGAGTTCTAAAGTGGAAGTTATAAGTGTTAGCATCGTACTTGGTTGATTAAGTGGAGAGTGCAAATATATTTAGTCATCACAGTCTAAAATACAAACCTTCTTTTAATCTCTTTCATCAACTTGGCATTATTGTATTAAAATACATTTTTCACTTTTTTTTCTACTCCACTACTGGTTTTCATTATTCATCTTCATGGCGGGTGATCTAAAACAGTTGTTTCATATTCTGTTCCATTGACACATTGAGCCATATTTTGGTTTCCACTTAAATAAACAGAGACGTAGATCTCATATAATACTAAAAAATATTTTGAAAACCACCTTAATCAGTTATCTATTTATCATCCCCGTAAACCAGTTTTCATGCTTACTTTCTTTCTTGTGTATTCTAAATTCATCTGAGCAGGCACTTTTCTCGCACAAATCAACTTCTGGAGAAAAGGGGAATAGATCCCATAAATTGGCAACTATAATATGTAGTGTTTGAACTTTGAAGCCCAAAGCTTTGTTCCTTTTCATCAAAACCTTTTTGAAGTTTGGTTCAAGTTCTTGGGTCTTGTAAGCTAGTAGTTCTATTCACCTTATTTCAATATTTTTATATGTATAGTTTCATAATTACCACACAAAATGAGAAAAAGTTTAGAAGTTGTTTTATTATTTAATTTTACATGTATTTCAGTATTTTTATATGTATAATTTTTTTCTTGTGAATCAATATTATTAGGCATCATATTGATACATAATAATAGAATATTCTTTAAAAATTTATTTGCCTTATTTTTTAATCTTTAGTATAAATTTTATTTTTATATTTAAAAATTTATTGGTATTAATTATCTACTATTTTTAAATGAAAATAAATAATTAAAAAAAATAGCTATTAAAATTGACGACAATGTTATCGCTTTTTTAATTTAAAATAGACAAAAAATTGACGAAATTTTTGTTGCTTTTTAAATTTAAATAGATAAAAGAAAACAAAAATAAACGATGGCTTTGTTGATACTTTAATAATTAAATCGACGGCTAATTTGTCAATTTTAATAAATTAAATATCGACAGATATTTTGTCGATTTTATATAATATTATCGACAGTCGGGCTGTCGATTTTATTAAATATGTAAATATCTTAAATTCATATTATCGACATATTAGTTGTCGATTTTATTAAAAATTTATCGACGGTCTGACAAGCCATCGATTTTATTAGATTTTAAAAAAATGACTCATTTAAAAGAGATAACTTTTGCCGCCGATTTTTAATATTATCAATGGCTTTGTTGTCGATTTGGCCGTCGATTTTAATGGTATTTTTTATAATACCTTTTAATTTATAAACTTACACAAATCTAATCATTTCATTTGTGAACTTTAATTTTTAAATTTTTAAAACACAAATTGAATTCTTCAATTTATAATTATCTTTATACTAAATTAAAACACAATATACTTCTTTATAATAAAAAATAATACGACAATAATTTTTATATAAAAAAAATCAGCCACGCCTGTAACCTTTAGCACTTATCCATTTTTTGTACTATTAATTAAGAAAAAAAAATTTGAGATCAGTAATTTTTAATAATTTTTATTATTATTTAATTAATATAAATATTAATTTATATATGCACAAAATTTTTATAAATATAAATATAAATTATTATTAATTAAATATTAATAAAAAATAATAATATTTATTAGTTATGTAACATTATTTATTAATTAATATATAATATACTATTCTACGTGTTGTTTCATGAAATAGTAATTGCTATAACACAATGCAATAGGAAGATAAAGTAACAGGAAAGAAAACATAAAGTTTATTCGTTTTCCTAAGCTGCCTCTAATCACTATTATATCGGTCATATTATATGAATAAGTTATGTTAGTAAATTGATTTAATAATTTATTAATATAATAGAAAACAATTAAAAAAAGAAATACATAAAAAAATTTAGTTGATTTTAATTATAAAAATGAGTTATTCCTTCAGAATTTTTCCCATTATATATGGCGCTCTGATCTTTAACCTAAACTGCAACAAAATTATTCTGACAAAAAATTTAGCAAATGAGTTGTTCTTTTTATGTATTATATTATATTATATAATATTATATTGTTATTCGGTGCCCCGGGTGAATGGATAAAGAACCACTATGAGTATATTGAGTGCGTGGCATTGTTGTTGTTCCTTCCTTCTGCCACTTTAGATTCAGATTCTTCATCGGCACCGCCACACAGATGCTGATTGCATACGACTCAAACACATGCAACTCATTACTGCTTCCTGTGGCAATGTCTCTCCCACCATCACTTATCCTAATCTCGTGTTTTGAGATACAATGTAATATTAAAAGAAAAAAAATATAAAGAGCCAATGTAAATGTTAAATAACATGAACAACGATTAAAAAAAATTAAATTAATTATTAAAATTAGATTTTTAATTTATTAGAATAATTAATTTTTAAATTTAAATTATTAAAATTAGGCGATATAATCTCTTCTATCACATGACACTTTTATTCCATTTCAATTCTTTTTCTTTTCCAACTCATATTTTCTCCTTTTATCACGTCACGCCAAAATTAACGCTGTAACTTCAATCACTGTAAGGTGCAGTGCCGCCGTCCACCATTACGACTTTCTCCTCGTGCACCACAGTCACCGTTGAACGCTGTCTATCATCGCGGTGCCCTCCTTGCACGCCGTAGCCCTATAACTCATCACTATTATGATTACAAACATTATTATGTGTGCTACCTTCAAGATCACATAAAAAATAAGTTAAGTATACGGAATTGTAGTTATTAGGCATATGCTGATCATAATGTGACTGATTTCATTCGTAGTTATATGGAAGAAGAGCATATAGCAAATTGCTATCTTCTTATTGGTATTTGATTGCATAGTTGCTATTTATTTCTCGTCTTGGATAACAAAATTTATGGAAGGAGGCTATATTTTAATTATGTCTTCTTTGTTTTTGACAATGATTATGGGAATCACATGCACAAAGTAAGGTACATGTTCGAGCTTAGAAATAAGGTTTTCAGTGAGTATATGTTCATGATTGTATGCATTATTTTTTGTGCTGTCGATTTGTGCAGCACCTTTCTTCTCTTGTTTTTACTTTGTTGTGGTCAATCCATAATATACTGAATGATCATTTTAGTATGTAATGATTATTTTAATTCTTATGTGGATAGTTATTTGATTGGAATGATTTTAATTAAAAACAATTAAAATATGTTAGACATTCAATTCACTAGATATATGCAGATTATTATGGATCTCGGTGGCGACGATGAGAGCTGGTTGGCGATCAAGCTACGGCAGAGAGTTTGGGAGAAAAGCTAGTACTTTGGTAAATTAAGGTATATGAATAGTTAAAATTTTTGAATTATTGAATGAAATTTTTTTATTAAACAATTTGGATAGAGTTTTTTTTTTTAAATTTTATTGTGCCAAATTTTCAATTCATTGTTTACGTTGTTTAGATTTTCTATTATCTATCTAGTATAACCAATACTAAAAACTTTTTTTAGATTTTTACGGTATTTTTGGTTCGAACTAAAAATGAGTCAATTATAAATTAAAATTTTATTTAAAAATTTATTGTTAAATAGAAATTGTTACATGTTTTAATATAATAGTAAATTAACTAGTAAATCAGTTTGAATTGATTAATTAATTAATATAATAGTAACACTAATACCAACTTAATCAAGGTTGGAAATCAGTCATAAGTCATTGTAAATATATAGATTCTAGAATCTGCCATATTATCATCGTTATGATAAAATCTTCTTTCTTTTTAAATTTAAACACACTAAATAGTTATAATTTTAATAATTATTTTTATAATTATTATTTTTAGTTATTATTGTAATTATTATTATTATATTTATTATTGTTGCTATACTATTATTATTATTTTATTGGATTTATTTTTATCTTATATTTGAAGAGCACATATTAAAATTATATATTAATATTTTTTATTAAAATATAAAAAATTTAAATTTTAATGTATTTATTTAAATTTATTAAATAAAAAAATTTAAAATTTTTATTAATAATAAATTTATAATGTGTTTTTAAGATATATGTTAACTAAATTTATTATTATTATTATTATTATTATTATTATTATTATTATTAAATTACATAAATAATCTTTAAATATACTTAGTAACACACTAATACATTGTAATTTTAACGTGTTTCGAATAAAATATATTTATTCTTTATATTACTAAAATAATTTTAAATAGGTTATAGTAGTTCCGATAAAAAAATGTGATCTTTTAGTTTGGTATAAAAAAAATTATTCTAATCTAATAAAATTTAAAAGTAACTTATATTAGTATTCATTGTTAGGCTAAATAAAAACGAACAAATATTCTAATATGTATTATTATCAATAAATTATCCAATAAACTCATATTAATTGTTATTATTTTCTAATAAATATAATTAATAAATTTATAAAATAAATCTAAATTTATTATGCAAAGATTAACTCTACTCTACACTCACATATTATTATTTTTAATATAAACTAATTTTTATATTTACACAAAATATTTTAATATTATCATTTAATTTATAAATAACATTATATCTACAAAATTATTATATATTTAAATTAAAAAATTAAAATAAATACTTACATAATTTGACTGACTAAGATAATTAATAATGTGAAGTTTAAGATAATTAATTTTTTTAATATTTTTTATAGACATTGTAATTTTGGTTAACAAAATTTTGGTATTCTAATTGTATGAACTATAAAAGTTGATGAGATGAAAGGTTTGAAAAAAGGAATGAGAGTGAGAGAGTTCAGCGTCGAGGGAGAGAAGAAAGAGAGGAGTTTCACATCCCACTAGAACAGGTTGCATATGCGACATGTGTTATTACTTATTAACCACAAAATTGAGGATTTGATTTGCGTGTCAATTCTTACCGTCAGATTTTTTCTGATTAACCCTGTCCATCCGATTTGTCTTTGGCACAAAATCGAGGCGATCTATTTTTCTTCGTCCAATCTTTTAGAATTCGGTTCCACTACGTTACCAACAGCATATCTGTCAATTTCTGCCAACTTTTATTTATAATTGTGTTTCATAAAAGTGTATTTGTGAATGTATCTAATAAAAATATCTTTTTTATAACTGTGTTTAATAGAAGTGTCTTTATAAATATATTTTCTGGATATGTCTCTTTATATATGTATTTAAAATATATTAATTATTAGACACATCTACGAACACACTTTCATAAAACACAATTATAAATAAAAGTTGGCAGAAGTTGGCAAATAATATGTTGGTACGCTATACTTTTCCTTTTAAATTTAAATTTGGTCATTAGATAAGCTCAAATCTGACCCTTTAATTTGAGTCAATACCGACAATCTGACTTGTGATAATCCTAAATCAAACCCTCTGATTTATTGAAAGTCATCTTTTACACTCTTAAATAACACATAAAATTATTTTAAAGTCCCAATAATAATGAATCACACTACTGTTTTTTCAATATGAAAACTAAAAAGCGTTCATTGTTAATCATGCTACATTAATATTTAAACTGTCATCTCATTCATAAATGGAATTATGAAATTATTGATGATAAATTCAAAATAAACAACCTTAAAAATTCTACTGGACCAGAAGTTTTTAAAAACTTATTATTATTTTACGCCAACTAATCATTATTAATTTTGATTTATATTTGATTTTGTGAAAACGTGATCACGTCTCCTTAAATAAACAAATTGTACAGGCAGGGAAAGTTTGTTTCATAATTATTTCATTAATAGAAAATGATAGTTATGTACAGAAATTATTTTTCTTATGGATATAGAGGTGGTGTATTGGCTGAATATTAGCCAATAAAAAGGAGTATTGCCGCAGTATGAAATTCACGGTTAACACACTGGAGGCGTGGTATCTGAGCAGGTAGCGACGTGGCAACACGCCGGGAGCGTGTTTCCTGTGACGTGACGGCACTCCTTCAACATGCCAGGAGTGTGCTGACTCACCATCGGAAGGGGGAGGCGTGGTGCTTGAAGACCCGTGAAGCACAGTAGAGGGGGAGGGGGAGGGTGTGGGGTTTGGAGACCCGGTAAAAGTTCACGGAGTTCCAATGCTGCTGTTGCACCACGCGGGGCGTGTTGCAGGCTGCCTGCATGCAGGGACAGCCCCTCCGGGAACTAGCGAGCTATCTCCTTCTTTTATATATATGCATTCTTTTTCTTTGCCATTGTTAATCAAATAGGTAGTGAAGCAAAGAAATTAGAGAGAAGTAAAGAAGTGTGGACTGTCTCGGTGTATAGGTTTAGGGTGAGAAGAGTGTAGTGAGCAGTAATTAATAGTAGTGAGGTAAAAATTTCTACCGTGAAAAAAATTTTTAGTTTAAGGGATTAAAAAAAATGGTACGTAATTATATGGCGTCCGAAGAACATATTATCAACTATTTGCATCATCCTATTTATGTAAGTTGGCAAATTTTAATTTTTTTTCTATATTTAAATTTTATTTTTTATGTATTTATATTTTTTTTTATGTATATATATTTTGTAATGAGAATATTATTTTGTGTATTTTATAAATATTTTAACAATATATTAATAGTTTGTATAAAATAAAATAAACGTTAATAATAATAAGAATATGGAATTTTTTTAATTATTTTTTTAATTTTTGTTATTATGAATATATTCAAGAAAAAAAAATATTTTGACTTTTTAAATATAAATATGTTGCGTATATTAATAAATAAATATTATAATAATACATTAAATATGTAAAATGTATAAAATATATTGTTATTAAAAAATTAAAAAAATAAATAATTTGATAACTAAAGATTAGTAAATAATACGTGATAAATGTTATTAAATACTGTTATCGCATAAATTTTTTTTGGTAAGAATTAAATATTTTATTCGATAAATAAATAAAGAATTTAAATTTTTAATAAATAAATAAATAAATAGATAAGCTATGTTAAATATTTTAATAAATAAGATATTAAAATAAATATATGAATGTTTATTAAAATATTTATAAGGGTTATTATTTAATTAATGTAATATATATCTTTGTTGATGCAGCCTAACAGAAATTTGTTGGTGCGTAAACTGGATCCACCACAGTTGTGGAATCCGATGGTGGAGAACTACTTACGCGCCACAGAATTCTATCACGTCTCTAGAATTGGAGTCATAAGAGAATTTCACCCCATGTTAGCTGCTCTGGTTGAGAGGTAGAGGCCAGAAACCCACAGCTTTGTATTGCCGGTCGGTGAGGTTACAGTGACATTAGAGGATGTCGCTCATATATTCGGCCTACCCATTGATGGAGAGCCTGTCAGTGGATGGACATATAGTAGTGGCGACTTCCTTCAAAGTCATAGCATAGCAATATTTCGGTCGTGAGCCATTAGTCAGTCATTCTTCGAAGTCCTATATAAAGCTGGGTTGGGTTCGACGTATTAGAGATGCAGAGCCGTTGGACACTGAGGAATCCATCAGGAGATACGTCAGATATTAGATCTTCTGTTTATTAGGGTCGATCCTATTCACGGACAAGTCGACCGCATATGCCCATGCGAAATATCTACCATTGCTTCGCGATTTCGAGCAGATCCATACTTATAGTTGGGGGTCAGCATGTCTCGCGCATCTTTACAGAGCACTATGCCGTGCATCACGATATGATACAAAGGAGATGGATGGCCCTCTGAATCTGTTGTTTGTTTGGACATGGGAGCGAATGTCGTGTCTTGCTCCCGTACCGAGACAAACCCTTCCACCGGCCGAGATACCAGTTGCCAGGAGGTAATAAGTCTTATTTTAGTCATGTGTTATATTCATGATGCATGTTTGACTTATGGTGAGTTATTTAAATTTTTTCAATTAATAATGTGTCAGGTGGAGTCATTCGGAACGGACCACAGCGTGGTTATCGAATACCGTAGAGACATTCAGGCATGATATAGACTACATGTAGGAGGTAAATAGTTATGGTTTTTCTTATCCGTTTTTCCAACCATTATAGTTAGGGTTCTAATATACCAATACTACTGTGGCAGTTTGAGTGGCGGCTGTACCACGGATTGATTGTTCCCGACGAGTTGCATCCCCATCTTGAGGTATGTGACATCGTTGCTCCGTTGTTGTCGTTCGAGTGTGTCGAGTGGCACCCTGCAGACCGAGTGATGCGTCAATTTGGATATGCACAACCTCCTTCACGGGCAGCAAGGGATATTCCACTTGACTAGCATTGCATCGTTCTACGCCGAGTGCAGCTTCATGACTGGACAGTTTTGCATGGGCCATGGATAGCGGAGTGGGCCAACAGGCAACACAGTCGATTGCAGGATTAGCACCCCCTTCCGACCTGGGATTTTTTACCGAGGTGGAGTACCGGGATTGGTACATACGCTCCTACGGACATCTGTTGAGATTGACGGGGTACGTTCTTCATCATCCACAGCCACCTGCCCCACAGCCACCTCAGCATGCAGTGTTTGAGCCGATTCCTTATTATATACCACAGCCACCGGCCTACAGTCATGGTAGCCATCACACTCAGGACAGCCACCACTCTCAACACTCTCAGCACAGCCACCACTCTCAGCACTCTCAGCACAGCCATCACGTTCAGGGCAGCCACCATTCTCAGCACTCTCAGCACAGCATAGCCACCATTCTGAGCACCACAGAGACGGCATATTCGAGGACCACGCATGTCATGTGAGTCCATTTCATTCAAGTATCGGGTCAGTTTAGGCCTGCCTTTAGACGTTCGCCCCAGGGCGGGATTAGCGACCAATGTGGGTCCCTCATAAGCAGGCCATGTCTCGAGATCTCCTAATGGTGTGAACTCAAATCTATATACCTTACAAACCTCCGTCATCTTGTACACATCATGCACATACAACTGCCAATCGAGACGCTGGTTAGCACAGCAAGCAATAACATGGCGACATGGTATTCGTTCAACCTGAAAGTGCCCCTAGTCACACGTCCGTCGCGCAAGATCAACAACTAACACCTTTTCAGTAGTCATTTCGCGCACCTCAAACACCTCATTTCGTCTATCAAAGCGGTGCACAACTATATTCCCAGCATGTTGCATATTTTCTTCTATCCGCTGTTGCGCAAATACGGAGTACGTAAATCCAGCACGCTTGCGTTTGTGAGTCTCGGCACTCTTCCGCGTAAAGAGTTCATTTAACCTATAATATGTTGCTCGGACCAGCGCCAACACAGGTAGATTACGGACACCCTTCAACACTGAGTTAATGCACTCGACAAGGTTCGTTGTCGTATGGCCCCATCGATGTCCCTTGTCGAATGCCAATACCCAATGTCTGAGTCCGATGGCATCGCACCACCTGGCATATGCCTCGCCTCGCTCTTCCAACCTCTTATAGTTGATATTGTACTCCTCCACCGTTCTTGAATACCCTATGTTGACAACAAGCTTCTGCAAGTGAGGGACTTTGAATGCCCTTAAGAAGTTACTGCCGATGTGTCTTATACAAAACATCCACCATGCTCTTGGAAGTTGCCAGTCACCACCGGAACGATTAACTGCTGCCCGTATTGACTCATGCCGGTCTGAGATCATACCCACACCATCTTTTCTAACAACATACGTTTGCAAATTCCTGAGAAAGAAGTGCCACGCATCAGCTGTCTCCCCTTCCACCAAGGCAAAGGCGATAGGCACAATGTTCTGGTTCCTATCTTGTGCAACAACGACTAGAAGTGTACCTTTGTATTTTTCGTATAGGTGTGTGCCTTCAACCTGAACCAGGGGCTTGCAATGCCTGAATGCCCTAATGCATGGATTGAAACTCCAAAATACACGATGAAGTATTTTTACGCCTTGTGCCTCCTCATTCCCGTTGTACAGTGGTCGTGTTTCTATTTGGACAACTGAACCAGACATCTTCTGCACCATGACCGAGAGCCACCATGGCAAGGCTTGGTAAGAATCCTCCCAACCACCGAAAACTTTGGCTATGGACTTCTGCTTTGCCAACCAAGCTTTTCGGTAACTGATGGTATAGTTGAACCTTGACTGGACTTCCGCAATTATAGATTTCACCTTGATGGACGGGCCCGTCTCGACCAATGGCCTTATAGCCTCAACAACTGTATCCAAGTCCAACTTGGAATGATCTTGTGAAATCGTTCCGATCGTGCACGTGTGCCTACCGTTGATCTGCGTATCTCCCAACAACCTTTTTTCCGTATCAAGCTGGCTCAGATAAGCCAGTCACATCCACGCCCGTACATCTTGCATTTTGCATAGAACGTCTGTGGCTCAGACTCATACACATCATAGTCAACTCCTCTAGATATAGTGAAACTTCTAATTGCTGCGACGACCGACTTTCTAGAATTGTATTCCATTCCAATCCGAAACTCTCCGTCCTTAGGACCAGCAACGCCTACAGAAAGCCAAAATCATCGTTTATTGATCAATCCAAAGTATAAACTAACAAAAACTTATTACTTAGTCAACACGTACCAATTTTTGCATATTCCGGAAACTCAAGGGCATGCATGGCGTCGAGATCCAACTCACGCATAAAAGGAGGAATCCCCATCGGTTGACTGCTCAAGGGATGAACCACTACATTCTCTGCTGCTGCCTCAACTCCCACATCACCATCCTCATCTTCGTCGCCGGCTTCATAAGTGGCTTCGAAGTCCTCTTCGCTATCACTATTCATTCCTTCGTACACTGCAGCTCTATCATCATCTATATCTATATCATTTTGAACCGCTACTGGCTCTACAGCTTCAAACTCAATGTACAACTCAATCTGTGGGTGTCGCATCTGGGTCTGCCGGTGAATTTGAAACATATTCTGCATACTCGCTTCATCAGTGATCGGCATGGTATCAAACTATACTAGACCACCAAAAACTATAATCGAATTTTGGTATAGAATTCTGCTCACTCTCATTAACGTACCGTTCTTCATAGTTTGACAGAGGCCGTTCTGCAGCTCCATTAACGTCATCGTTCATGGAACCACAAACAAAAACGGATTTTGGGACACAAACTTCACTCCCTCATGAGTATTATGTATTATCTCACCGTTGTGATACACTACCAAGTTTGCGGTGCCCTCCATTACACTAACAATAGCCTCAAAGAACACTGAAAATACACTCAACTCTTATTCAGTATGCAAAACACCATCGAGCTCTGCCTTATATAGAAGGGTACACCTAACACGCCCACACGTGCTGTCTGTCTCAGCTAATCACGCTTTGACACGTGTCAGAACGCCCTGCGTGCTGACTCAGCACGCCCCCCACGTGCTGCATACTTGGACCAATCAGTCTTCGACACCTCAGCACGCCCCCACGTGCTGTCCCTCCCAACCAACCAGCCTTTGCCATGTCAGCACGCCTCCTGCGTACTACCTAGTTGGCTCAACCACACCGTGCCACTTAGCTTCCACGCCCCCCACATGATTCAAGCTACATGCCTCCTGCGTGTTGTGCTTCCATCTGACACGTCTATCTATGTGTAATACACACAGTATCTCCATTTTCAGCCAATACACCACAATGTTTTTCATTATCCAAATTAATGAGCCTAGTTATGTAACCTTTTCCTTTTTGACAAACTTAAGCATAATAATTGTTACATGAACACATCTACATGTACTTTTCGTTTTATTGGTTATCAAATTTTGTATAACTGCTGGATACTCTTCTGGCCAAATAAATCTAGCATGGTTTAATTTCGAGCAAATATTACTAACTTATGAATTATGAAACATAGATATTTCATCGAATTATCTTATTTTTGTATCGAATATATTTTAGACACGATAATTTTTTGACATTCTTTCAACATTTATTTTTTATATTTAATTATATTTAAAATAAAAAATAATTCTTCAGACACGTTTATACACACTTAAATATTATCATATGTCGACATATTTTTAAAAATAAATTTATTAATAAAAAAATTATCTTACATATGATTTATATAATAAAAAAGACATTTAAAATATTTTAAAAAATTATTTCGGGCCTTAATATTAATAAAAAAACCAAAATATTATTGTAATTAATCTAAAAAATAATATATATATCCATATTTTACAAAAAATTAAAATTAGTGTGTCCACGTATCGTGTCATGCTCTATATCTGTATTAGTATTTGCACTTCATAACTTATCAACTATTTGGTTGGTCACTTGCTTTGTATGTGTGAATGGCAAGATTGAAGTGTGTTTACTAACTCTAAAATAGAAAAGTATAGAAATGACAACTGAATGGATAGGGATAGATTTTTGTACTATCCAATTCCTTTCTTTGCTCTCTGTTCTACTATATTTTAATAAAATCCGCCTCGCTACTATTTGTGAGTAATAAAATTTTGTACACTAATCTATTTTTTTGAGTGTTCATACCTACTTGTTCCTACATCTTTTTAAATTAATTTTTGAATAATTATCTAAATCAGTTTCTAAAGATTTTAAAAGTGGATATTTTAGCCTTAAAAAAAAAATTTAACACATAAATCAGTTCTTATAATATTTTTTTGTCAAACATATTAGTCCCAAACTATTTTCCGACGTAACTCATCAATAAAAATTACTGAGTTTGCACGTTAAATCGCACACATGGCAGTTAAGTACCCACGTGTGCGAGGAGGACAAAACAGTCTCCAAAAATCTAATTAAAACGTCATCGTATTAATAGGTAGGATGAAACGCTTCTCACCTCTTTGTTTTTTTCCATATGTCTTCATCCTCTTGAAAAGACATCAAACCCCACCAATCACTCCCCTTTTTATATAGAAACGCTTCTCCTTACAGACGTGGATACTTAACTACCACGTGCACGAGTTAACGTACCAACTCAGTAATTTCTGTTGATGAGTCACGTCGGAAAATAGCTTTAAAATTGATATGCCTGAGGGAGGAAAATCATGGGAACTAATTTGTATATTATTTTTTTTGGACTAAAATGTTCGCTTTTAAAATTCTTGAAGATTGATTTAGGTAATTATTTTTAATTTTTATTAATTTTTATATATTTTATAGGTTTAATTATTTTATAAATTCCTATAGTTTCACCAAATTTTCAATTAGATTCGCATATTTTTTTTCTTTTTAATCGAATCCCTATACCATATAATTTTTTTTTTCAATTTAACCCTTGTTAAAATTAAACTCTAAAAAACATTAGTGAATTATAAATTTATTTATATACATTTATCTTCTACTTATAATAAATTCATATGGTTTGAAATTTCTCTCTTCCTCATTTTTTCTCTTCTACTTTCTTTGAGACTTCTACACACATAACTTGTGTTAGTTACATTACAACATCCCCATGTTTTCTAATCGCATTTGCATCTAAGAAAAAAAAAACAACTTTAACACTTTTTTTCTTTTTTTTCTTTTAATTATATTTTTTATTGTGTTCCGTTCTTTGATTGTTGAAATAGAATGTGAATTTTCATTTTTTGCTCGTGATTTCTCAGTCCAGCTCCATTGTATTTGTACCTCTTAATAATCATGTATTAGATGCGCACAAATTCTTTTTTTTTTTCTTAATCGTGTGTGGAAGATGAATCAGCAGAATCAAGCTTCAAGCTCTCTCATCATAAGTGTTCCAATGAAGCGAAAACATGGGCGGCCATAGAAAGAAAAAATTGCAGTTCAAGGAGAGACCATGTCTGCAGTGCCTCCTTCTAATTATTAATCCACAAACTCTGACTAATGATTATGTTCCCTTACCACCATACATTCCTTCACCAGCACAATGCCGCAAGCAACCTTGTGAGGAAGGCAGAGTTGCATCTGCCTAATCCTCAATGGAGGGTATCCTTAGGTAATATCAGAGCCTAGATATGAGAATCAATCTTCTTCTATGGTGTCAAAGTTTGAGTGTGAAAATCCTGTTAGGAGAAATAAAACATTGCATCAAATTAATGCCTCAACTAATATAAAAGAATCAGGTGTTGATAGAGGAGCAACAAAAAGATCCAAAGCCAGCATGTGAACCTATCATCTTTCTTTCAACAATTGAAACAACTCAAACAGGACAGCAGACTACTATGCCTTCTGAGCAAAAGCTGAATGAGCCGATTCGTGATGAGATAAATAAAACATCAGAGATTAAACTCATCAAAAGCCCTGCTGAATCCATGCCATCTGAACAAGTTAGTGAACCGGTTCACAACTTCATGGAGAAATAGGCCTCGCCGAAAATCGAAGGACTACAAGATATGGTGGGAAAGCTTGCTACTACTGAGATGTTGAGCTTAATTAACACCTCAAATTCAAATGGAAAATCAAACACAGGTGTTGGAAATGGTATTGATATGGTTGGACTTGGATCAAACTATGCCCCTGACAGTAGCCAACCGAAATCCATGGTATATGAAGAGAATAAGATTTCATCTGAAGGATGTGCTTTCCAAGACAAAAGTGGTGGCTCTTTTGATGCCATTGGTAAGGTGGACGTCAATCAACCTACTGAAACTTAGTTAATGCAAAGGAAAGGATGGAGAAGGTGGTATACCGTGGTAAATTTGGTCAGCTGATTTATCAGTTTTGATGAAATCAAGTAAGAGTATTCAAATCGAGCAGCAGTTCAGGCAACAAAACCATGAAAGAGAAGCGAGGGAGGGACGGAGGCGCGGTGCGGAGAGACGCGACCACTCACCAGGAAGCACAGCGAGACGCGAGCAGTGGAGCACACCAGGCGTTGGGTGATGTGAGCCTGTGATGGCGGACGAGCATATACGAGGCAGATGGAGGCAAGACCGCTGGCAACGAGCACGTCAGGGATGACGAACGGAGGAGACGCGGCAAGACGGGACCGTGCGGTTTAGTGTACGGAAGCTCAACGAATAACTTATGTTTATGTTATGTTTGGTTAGAAGGAAAGAAATAAAGAAGAAAGGAAGTAGAATGGAAACAAATAAAAAAAATTGAATGAATTTTTATTTTTTTAGATGTGTTTGAATAAAAAAAGAGGAGTGTTAGAGGGTCAACAATTTTTGTGATTTGTAGTCATTAATGATGATTTTAATGGTGTGAGATTGGTGTGAGATTTCATCCAATGGCGTCAGAATTTAAAAAAGTTGCTGCTCCTTAGACTTTTCCTAAAAAAAATGTTATAAAAAGATAATTTTATTTTTGTATTATAAAATATATTAAAAAAATAATATTAGAAGTAGAAAAAAACATAATAAATTTTTTCTCTTTTTTCTTTCTAATATTGGAGAAAAAAAAATTTGTGGACCTCATCCACTTTTTTACACTATTCAACTTTTTTTCTTTAATTTTTTTCATAATCAAATAATAAAAAAATAATAAATTTCTTTCCAATTTTCTTTCTTTCATTTTCTTTCATTCTCATTTATTCTCAAATAAACATAATCATGGAATTAGGATTGTGTGAGTGTCTGACAAAATAATAAGGGTACTTTTGTAATTTTTAAAATATGAAAATATTATCAATTAGATCTCTTATCTTAATAGTGTGAGAATATTTATTTTTTAATAAAATATTTTATTATTTTAAACGTTTTTGTCACGGTAAATATTAAATTTATATATATATATGATATAATGATCCAATTAAAAAATATGTAGAAAAAGACTTAATTAAAAATCAGTAAAATTCTATCGAGTAATTAAACCTATTTTATATTACTTATTATATATACATATATAAAAATATTGGAATATGTATTGTAAGAGCGGTACATTTAGAATTTGATTTTACTCTGTCTCACAAAGAAAATATTATGTTCAAAACTCATTTCACATCAAAGTAGATAATTATTCACCTTAATTGAATAAGAACGGAGTGAATATTTTTAAATATAAATTGTATTGCCATTCTTATAAAAGTAAGAACTTGCATAGCTGTTGTACGGTTGCTCGGGTACCGGACGGATCAGGGTGATACTTCGGTGGGTAAGGTGGGGTATCGCCTGGTTCCGGGTTACTGGGTTGTAGGTGGAGTAGCCGACGTCCCGAGTTCTTCGTGTGGAGAGGGGGGTGTCACCTGCAAAGACACTCCGACGCTCTAGTCAGTTAAGTGTGCAGGCGAAAAGGGAGTAAGATGATGTGTGTGACGTACCTTAGGGGAGGGATAGGACCCTCCCCTTATATACCTTGTCAGACAAGTGGGCCCATAGGATGAGGCCTCCTTCCAGAAAGTTTCCTTCTTCCCAGCTATTAGGCAGCCGGCAAGAAAGGTACGTGGCCGAGTTGCCAGCCAGGCGGGCATGATGACCCGCCCAAACGGGTCGGCAGGTCTCCGGACTGGGTCGGTCCCCATGCTCAGCTGGGCTGGGCCGTAACAGCTGTTAATCACTCTAATTGAATAGTTAAATCTTAAATATCTCTTTTTTTATTAAAAAAAAAACTCTTTTCATTTTACTAGCTCTTATTCATGTGAAAGATACTCGAACAACACCAGGAAATAGCAGAAAATGCGTCATATACAATTTACTTGAATAACAAGTTAGTTACTCTAGATAACATATATTCGGTTATTATAGATTAGTTATAGTTAGTTATTCTTGTAATATCTGATTCAGCTAGCTGCTACTAATATATAAGCAGCAATGGTTGGAATAAATAATTTTATTAACCCAGATCGTCCATATTAAATCACCAAAAATATCTCATAATGCGGAAGCGTACTTTTACTCATAAAAGTCAGAAATTGATGAAAGGATTTGGATCTAGTGGTTCTTTCGATCTTCCTCAACCAAAACCTTCTGTATTCCTAGGCGGCTGAATTGCAACTCTTTTGATGGGGAAAGAGCAACAAAGGCGGTTTTGGTATATTGGGACCAAAACCCTGAAGGCACTATTTATATTTGAGTATGGCACCCATTAAACCCTAAACCCCAAATAAAATAGTATCTAAAGTCCAAAAGATAATATATCTAAAAATCCAAAAGATAATTATCTAAGAAATAAAAGATAATATCCGATTTTATTCTCATTTAATTCCAAATCAAAAGTAATAATGACTTATTCAATTTAGTATTTATAACAATAAATGAGATCGTCATTATATAATTTATTTAATTTGAAATAGCATAATTTGTGATTATAATTAATATATGTATTGCCCACAAATAAATTAGAAAATTAAATAATTTCCTAACAATCTTCCACTTGGGATATACATATATTCTTTCTTGACATAATCACATCCTATAAACTTTATGCGCGCATCTGAATGCTATTTCTCTCATTACTTTAACAATCTGGTCCGTCTCATATATCAGATATGGAATCGCTGCAGCTTTCATCACATTAATGTCGTGTCTAAACCACAACAATCACCATCCTAACATACTTAACGACATATATCAAATTTGGGTGAGTAATATGAAAATTACATGCCAAGTGATCTCATGCATGTCTTTTTCCAACTGGTCCAACTTTAAAACTTTATTGAGATCAAACGCAAAACAAATATTGCAAAATGAACATTTCACATAATATGAAATAAACCATCAACTTAATTCTGCAGGAAAAATAATTCAATATATATCATAGGACATATAGCATAAAATAAACTCCCACTAAACCAAGGCATCACAAATATTGACACCCATCCGAGCAGTGTGCTCATGAAAGACTTTAGGGATCAATCCCTTGGTTAATGGGTGTGCTAGCATATACTTTGTTCCAATATGTTCTATGGAAATCTATTTTTCTTAACATGATAATAAGAATTTACTAACATGTTTTTTTTTCTTAGGGTAAGACTATTATGGGACACAGAAAAAATTACCGTTCACTCCCCCAGGCGGAGTTAGTGATGAGCGGATAATTTATACGCTTTTTGGCATTATTTTTAGTATGTTTTTAGTAGAATCTGGTTACTTTTGGGGATGTTTTCATTAGTTTTTATGTTAAATTCATATTTCTGGACTTTACTATGAGTTTGTGTGTTTTTCTGTGATTTCAGGTATTTTCTGGCTGAAATTGAGGGACTTGAGCAAAAATCAGATTCAGAGGTAGAAGAAGGACTGCTGATGCTGTTGGATTCTGACCTCCCTGCACTCAAAGTGGATTTTCTGGAGCTACATAACTCAAAATGGGGCCCTTCCAATTTCTTTGGAAAGTAGACATTCAGAGCTTTCCAGCAATGTATAATAGTCCATACTTTGGCCGAGTTTAGACGACGTAAAAGGGCGTTGAACGCCAGTTCTACGCTGCTGTCTGGAGTTAAACGCCAGAAACAAGTCACAAACCAGAGTTGAATGCCAGAAATACGTTACAACCTGGCGTTCAACTCCAGAAAGAGCCTCTGCACGTGTAACATTCAAGCTCAGCCCAAGCACATACCAAGTGGGCCCCGGAAGTGGATTTATGCATCAATTACTTACTTCTGTAAACCCTAGTAACTAGTTTAGTATAAATAGGATTGTTTACTATTGTATTAGACATCTTGGGACGTCTGGTTCTTAGATCATGAGGGCTGGCCATTCGGCCATGCCTGAACCTTTTACTTATGTATTTTCAACGGTAGAGTTTCTACACTCCATAGATTAAGGTGTGGAGCTCTGCTGTTCCTCAAAGATTAATGCAAAGTACTGCTGTTTTTCTATTCAATTCAACTTATTCCGCTTCTAAGATATTCATTCGCACTTCAACCTGAATGTGATGAACGTGACAATCATCATCATTCCCCACGAACGCGTGCCTGACAACCACTTCCGTTTCACCTTAGATTGAATGAGTATCTCTTGGATCTCTTAATCAGAATCTTCGTGGTATAAGCCAGATTGATGGCAGCATTCATGAGAGTCTGGAAAGTCTAAACCTTGTCTGTGGTATTCCGAGTAGGACTCTGGGATTGAATGACTGTGACGAACTTCAAACTCGCGAGTGCTGGGCGTAGTGACAGACGCAAAAGGAGGGTGAATCCTATTCCAGTATGATCGAGAACCTCAGATGATTAGCCGTGCTGTGACAGAGCATTTGGACCATTTTCACAAGAGGATAGGATGTAGCCATTGACAAGGGTGATGCCTCCAGACGATTAGCCATGCAGTGACAGCGCATCGGACCATTTTCCAGAGAGGATTAAAAGTAGCCATTGACAACGGTGATGTCCTTACATAAAGCCAGCCATGGAAAGGAGTAAGACTGATTGGATGAAGACAGCAGGAAAGCAGAGGTTCAGAGGAACGAAAGCATCTCTATACGCTTATCTGAAATTCTCACCAATGATATACATAAGCGTTTCTATCCTTATTTTCTATCTATTTATTCTTTATGTTCGAAAACTCCATAACTATTTTATATCCGCCTGACTGAGATTTACAAGGTGACCATAGCTTGCTTCATACCAACAATCTCCGTGGGATCGACCCTTACTCACGTAAGGTTTATTACTTGGACGACCCAGTGCACTTGCTGGTTAGTTGTATCGAAGTTGTGAATGAAAAACGATTTATTAAGACGTGCGTACAGAGTTTCTGGCGCCGATGCCTGAGATCACAATTTCGTGCACCAGTTAGAAAGCCAAAGATTGAGCCCTGATGGTTTTCAGTGGCTAAGAGAAGGGGGGTTGAATCTTAGCCCCCTTTTCACTTCAGTAACACTTGCTGGTCTTTGAAACAACTTATGGAGACTTTTTGCCTTTTTGTCTCGTAACCAGCCACGAGATTTTTTCTTTTGTCTCGTACCCAGCCACGAGACTTTTCTTTTTGTCTCGTCGATCAGCACGAGATATTTTTTAATTTTATTTCCTGTGCAGCAGAAACAGAAATGGAGTAGAAGAGAGAGAAAATTACACCCAGATATATCCTGGTTCAGCTGCTAAGTGCAGTGCAGCCTACATCCAGTCTCCATCACAAAGATGATGGAATTTCACTATAATCATTCTTGATTACAAACACCAATTCTCCCTAGGAACTACCCTTCCTATCCGGGACAAGTCCAGAATCTAAGCCCCAATCCTGAACTTGACTTGGTCACAGCCAAGCTTTCAACTGCTAAGTGCTAACCCAACTTGCAAGGGGATTCCCACAGAATCATGAAACACAACACAGATGTACAAAGGACCTCTAAGGACATCTATGGCTTTTTCTTTTAATTTTGCACTCTCTGCCTTTTTTCGCTCTATGGCTTTTTTTTACAAACCTCACTGTTTGCCTTTTTTCATGAGACTCAAGACAGACAAAATTAAATAGAAAATTTCAAAATAGAAAACATTGAAAGAGAAGAACTTCTATTAGCTTGGGGAGCTATAGGAACTTTGTGCTCACTCTTTTCCTTACTCCAAACCCTGGCTGTTCACCCTTACTTATAGGGAGAGGCCTCCACGGTTGAAACCAAGCAAACTAAGCTAATCTTCTTCTTCTTCAAAACAGAACTGGTTCGGACAGAGAGAGATAGAAGAGATAACCATTGCAAAACCCAACATGCAATTACCTCTAGTCCTTCCTTGGTCACCAATCTTCATCAATCTGAGCCCTCCATCCTTGCCTTGATCTCCAAGATGGACTCCTGTCCCTTGATGCTTCATGATAATGATGATAGATTCATCTGCTCCAACTTCTGCCTCCTCCATCACGTAGCCACTATAGCTACCTCCTATGGTGGTTGAGCAAAGTCAGAATCAAGCCATCCCTCCAAGGATCTTCTTTCTCTGACCGATATCTTCTTCAACCATTTTTGGTATGGAGAAGCCAAGATCTCTTCACCAAATCTTATCATAAGTGATGAGAATCTCAGCCACAGCATACTTTATATTTTCTTTTTCTTGCCATCATTGTGATGGTCTTGTAGCGTGCTTCTTCTTCTCTTTGGTGGCTAGATTTAGCTTCCATGGTTGCTACTGTGATATGACCGAATAGAGAAGAGAGATGAGAGAGAAGAGAGAGTTTGAAAGAAAAGCAATTAAATGAAATATAACAAATTAATTAAAGTGAGTTGCTTTTACTTCCCTCTATACTGAGTAGCGTGTAGCATTAATGCAATCAATCATATCAATTACATTTTCTCTCTCATGGTTTCCAATGTAAGTTAAATTCAAATTAATTGAATCTGAGATCCATCACATGATGAAAGGTGGGATCCGTTGGAAGCAATGAAGCAAAACATTTTGCTTTCTTTCTTACTTAGATTCGGACCAAGTATTGGATCATTTAGCAAAGATTATAATTTAGCTTGTAGTAACAAAAATCCAATCTGGCCCAATTCATTTTGATTTCGGACCAACTTTAATGGTCTTGTAACAAGTATTTCAATTGGGCTTGTATCACAAATTCTGACCCAAATAACACAACAACTATTCAGCCATAAGGATCAAATTAATTTTGTATCAATGCTGAATGTATTTTCAATATAATTGGGCTTGCAACATTTTTCTTTTCTGTTCGGCCCATATGCAAAATCTGCACCAACAAAATTGTCAATCAATACATATGAATTAAAATCAAATTAACAATTTTGTAATTTAAATTAAATTAATAATGTTTGTTCATCATCAAATTAAATTTAGAGTTTTCCAAACTCATCAATCTCCTCTTTGATGACAAACATTATTAAAATTGAAATGGAAAGAGATTAGAGTATTGAGTATTGAGTACTCCCTTTGAAGATTCGTGTTTCTCTTCCTTTTCAATTGTCACAAGGCTCCCCCTTAATATATGCTATTTTACCAAGGAAAGCTTTATACCTGTAACTTTAAAATCAAGCTTGAGGCAACTATGTTATTCAACATATTATTTTTGAAATTGTTGAATGCTTGATTTATGAGCAGAATTGGATTGATAAACAAAACTCATTTGTTATCATAAATTGATTTTCTGCTCAATCTCTTACAAAGTAATTGAGTTCATATCAACCAAAAAATTTGATGTTTCAAGAGGTTGCTGTTCAAGCTATTTTGAAAATATTTTCCAATTAACCAGTCAAAGCAAATTAATCATAGCAAGGAAAATATTTCTGATCAAGCATGATCATCTCAAACCATAGCAATAATCAAACTTTATTTTTATATCACGGCTTAAAAGAACTGCCAAAAATAAATCCAAAACAGCAAACAAATTATCAAGGTAAGTCAAATGCATCACAAACACAGCAAACAAACATTTTGCCAAGATAAATCAAATAAATTACAAACATCAAGCAGTAGCAATCATGTTTACCAAGATTCAATAGATGCATTATCAACATCAAACATATCATCATAACAAGATATTGAAACTTGAAACAAGGAAGATCATGAATCCTCAAAAGGATTTCATCCCCTGTTTTGTTAATTTCAATTTTCCAGCATTTCTCCCCCTTTTGGCATCAAGGGGTACTTGCAAAAGATGACATAGAAAATAGAATATCCAAAATATACCCAAAATATCAAGAGTGTTTCACAGTGTCATATGTCTACAGAACTAAAATAAACTACTAAAGTATCAGATTGAGGCAGAACAAGCCAAATATCAACGAAAAGAAAAGAAACAAGGATTAATCATCAGATAAGTGGAACTCAGATTCATCAGCCTCTTCTTCACTAGAAGCACCCAGCTCCTCCTCAAAACTCTGCAACATTAGTCCTACCCGATCTTTACACCTCATCCACGCCCTCTCATTTTCATAGGCCTACTTGCGGGCTGCCTTATGGGATTGTACCATTAGCTCTGACATGTTGGAGAATTCAGTAAGGATTTCTTTGATTGATTCAGTGGTTTTGGAAAACTCAGGCCGACTCTCAAACTCACTATCCGAGGCTGCTGATTTCTTTCCCTTGGTTCCCTTCATATCTCTTCCCCCTTTGATCATAGATACTTTATTTTCTACAGCTTCATTTAGGAGATCAATTTTAAAATATTCAAAAATACTTGTTAAAAATATGCCATAAGGCAGATTCGCCTTTTTGGTACTCTTAACTGATTCCCACGTGTCTGATCATAAGGTAACCAAATGATATAGGAGTAGATGTAACAAGAGCAAAACGTATGAGATAGTCAGAAAAGATTACTCTGTTATGGGAACCACTTTGAGGGGGTCAGGATGTGAGTGATGATCCTGTGAAGCAGAGAGTTTGTAGGGTCGAGGGCTTTGTGGGTTGGAATTGTGTCGTCCAATCCAGATAAGTTTTCACAAATGTGTTGCAGGACAATTTTGTATGTGACCCCAACCTGAGAGTCCCACTTCTCGGTCATATAAGCTCGTGGCCCCTCATCTGTATAGCCCAGGGCAGTTCCGATTACCTCAGTGTTCAGAGTTATGTAAACCTTCTTGACATAGGAGTGGATGGTGCCATCAATCAGCCGCATGTTAGCATAGAACTCACGTACCAAACCGGGATAGACCGGTTTCTGAATATGAAGCAGTAGTGTCCATTGAAGAAGTTCAAACAGAGGAGCAGCATTGATCCCTTTATTTGTGAGTGAGTCGAGATTGACAAGATAGGTGGCACAATTACCTCCTTGTGGAATTCATAGGAGGCACAAGAGTTGAACCTGGTCGGATCAAAATGAGAGTGTGATTTGTTGAATTTATTTTTAAAATCCAATGACTCCAAGTTTGCTGGCTCCCTGATGTTATGCAAGGCAAACCCTTTTATCTTCTGGGTACTCCGTCCGGGTGTAGTCTTCCCTGGTGGTGATTATGGTGGTGATGGAAGGGGTGAAGTGTGTGATTCTTTTTCTTCAGCCACGGGAACCTTCTCCTTCTTTTTCCTTGAAAATGTCTTCATTGCTATTACTTTCCTCCTCATGGTGTCTGTGTGTTTGGATGGTGGTGTGGGAGAAGATGAAGAGGTAGAATGGATATGTATGTGGGTGTGAGTTTGAGGTGTGGAAGGTTTTTGAGAGAAGAGGATTCTTTCACTTTTTCTAGGGGCTGTTTTCTTTTTCATGATAAAGAAAATGGAGAAGTGGAATAGGGAGAGTTGAAGAGAACCGAATTGGGTGAGGGAGGAGGGAGGTTAGGGACGCATTAAATGTGGAGTGGAGAGAGAATTGAAGGGAGTTTAATGACCATTAGTGGCGGTTATTAACCAAGGGAGTTTTCTTTTATTTGAAATAAACTGAAAATTGGTTTCCTAGAATCAAAGGATTAGAGGAGGGAAAAGATTTGATTTGACAATAACCACTTCCAACAAGATTTGATGAGACAATAAAAAGAGATTGTGATTTACATAAAGAGAAACTAATAAAACGGTCAGAGTGGGGTCAAAGAAATTCGGTGGGGCCCATAAGAATTAATTTCTGCGCAGTCTCCCCCTTGATCATAGCCCTTCCAACACACCCTGATTTTTATCTCCTGCTTTCTTACGAGACAAAACTGAGCAGAATAAAAAATTTCACAAGTTATCAATAGAACTTAAATCAATCATTCCCAAACTTTTTCTCAAAGTGCAGAATCTATCTTCACAGAGGGGTTTTGTAAAAATGTCAGCAAGTTGGTCTTCAGATTTTACAAATTGAATATCAATAGTACCCTTTTGCACATGTTCTCTAATAAAATGATATTTAATTTCTATGTGCTTGGTTCTTGAGTGCAAAACAGGATTTTTTGAGATGTTTATAGCACTCATATTATCATAAAATTAGGGTATACTATTGATCTTTAATTTGTAATCTTCCAACTGCATTTTTAACCAAATTAATTGTGAACAACATGCAGATGCAGAAATATATTCAGCTTCAGCTGTGGATAGAGCCACTGTGGTTTGCTTTTTGCTTGACCATATGTTGAGTGAGATTCCAAGGAAGCAACACATGCCGGAGGTGCTCCTTCTATCCACTCTATCTCCCACATAATCTGCATCACAAAATCTTACTGTAGAAAAGTCATTAGATTTAGGATACCATAAGCCATAATCACTAGTTCCCTTAATGTATCTAATGATGCGCTTAACGGCTAAAAGATGGGATTCTTTTGGGTGAGATTGAAATCTTGAGCATACACCCACACTTTGAACAATATCCGGTCTAGAGGAGGTAAGGTACATAAGTGAACCTATCATTCCTCTATACCTTGTTTCATCCACATCTTTGCCATCATCATCCTTTTCAAGTTTTGTGTTTGGATGCATTGGTGTTCCCATTAGTTTGGAACTATCTAGGCCAAATTTTTTGATTAGTTCTTGTGCATACTTTCCTTGGTGAATAAAGGTACCACTAGGAGTTTGTTTAATTTGGAGGCCAAGAAAGAAAGTTAGCTCTCCCATTAAACTCATTTCAAACTCACTAGTCATGAGTTTTCCAAACTCTTCACACAAGGACTCATTGGCCGATCCAAACACAATGTCATCCACATAGACTTGAACTAGGAGGATATCATCATTAGATGCTTTAATAAATAAAGTAGTGTCGGTGGTACCCCTTTGAAATTTATTTTCCAACAAGAAGGCACTAAGCCTTTCATACCAAGCTCTTGGAGCTTGTCTAAGGCCATAAAGAGCCTTAGAGAGTTTGAAAACATGGTTTGGAAATTCTTTTTCTTCAAAACCCGGGGGTTGTGCCACAAACACTTATCTATCAATAAAGCCATTAAGAAAAGCACATTTTACATCCATTTGAAATATTTTAAAACCCTTATGGGTAGCATAGGCAAGAAGCAACCTAATTGCTTCCATTCTTGCTACCGGAGCAAAAGACTCATCAAAATCTATACCCTCTTCTTGATTGTAACCTTGGGCCACTAATCTAGCCTTGTTACGAACAACTTTTCCATCCTCACCTAATTTATTTTTGAACACCCACTTAGTACCCGTAACTTTTTACCATCCGGATGGGGTACAAGTGTCCAAACCTCATTCTTGTCGAATTGAGCAAGCTTTTCTTGCATGGCTTTGACCCATGATGGATCTTCAAGAGCTTGTTTTACATTGTTGGGATCCATTTGTGACAAGAGGGCAAGGTTGCTTAGTTTGGATTGCCTTTTGGTTGAGGATCTTGTTGTTACACCTTGAGAGGGATCTCCAATGATGAAGTCATGAGGATAACCCCTAATAGACTTCCATTCTCTAGGCTTCCGGAGTGGTGTTGAACTTTGATGACCTTCGGTGGGTCTTACTGTTTCAGTTTCTCTTGCTGGATCAGGAGAAAAAATGGAAATGTCTCCTCCAATCTGACGAGACAAAACTGAACTGACAGATTCTTCATTTTAAGTAGACTTGGAATTTTCTTCACTGGTTTCCTTGATGACAATATCTTCAAAATCTGTATCATCTTCAATCACAGCACTGGGAATTGAATTAGAATCACAAAAAGAGACATGTATGAATTCCTCTATGGTCCTATGTTCCTTGAGATAAATCCTATAGGCCTTGCTAGTAGTGGAGTATCCAACAAACATCCCTTCATAGGATTTTGGATCAAATTTGCCAAGGTTTTCTTTATTGTTAAGTACAAAGCATTTACATCCAAAAACATGAAAATACTTAAGATTTGGAGGAGTTTCTTTCCATAGCTTATAGGGAGTTTTCTTCAACCATTTTTCTAATAATGGTCCTGTTCAAAATGTAACAAGCTGTATTTACAGCTTCAGCCCATAAAAATTTTGGAATCTCATTCTCACAAAGCATGGCCCTAGTCATTTCTTGAAGGCTTCTATTCCTTCTCTCAACTACCCCATTTTGTTGAGGGGTTCTAGGGCATGAAAAGTTATGAGCAATTCCAAAGTCATCACAGAATTTTTCAAAGTCTTGGTTTTCAAATTCTCTTCCGTGATCACTTCTCAAATGGGCAATTTTTAAATCCTTTTCATTTTGAATTTTCTTGCAAAGGGTTGAGAAGGCATGAAAAGCATCATTTTTATGAGCAAGAAAAAGTACCCAACCAAATCTAGAGTAATCATCTACCACCACTAGACCATAGTGTTTACCTCCTAAACTTTGAGTTCTTGTTGGACCAAAAAGATCAATGTGTAACATCTCTAATGGCCTTTTGGTTGAAATTCTATCTTTTGGTTTAAAAGAGGATTTTACTTGTTTGCCTAATTGGCAAGCATCACAAGTAAGATCCTTATCAAATTTGATATTTAGAATTCCTCTCACCAGATTTTTCTTAACTAGCTTAGAAATTTGGTACATGCTAGCATGACCCAACTTTCTATGCCATAGCCATTTTTCAGATTCAAGAGAAGTAAAACATGTTACATTTTGTTCTTTCAAGTCCTCAAGAGTCAATCCATACACATTATTGCACCTTTTAGCCTCAAATAAAATATTCCCAGTTTTTTACAAACAACCAAACACACCAACTTTCTAAAAATAACTTCAAATTCTAGATCACACAATTGGCTTATACTAAGTAAATTATGCTTCAAACCATTTACAAGAAGAACATCATTTATACAAGATGAAAAGCTTTTACCAACTTCCCAATAGACACTATCTTTCCTTTAGCATCATCACCAAATGTGACAAATCCTCCATCATACTCATCAAGCTTTATGAAGAAGGTTGTCTTTCTGGTCATATGCCTAGAACATCCGCTGTCCATGTACCACATATTCTCCTTCCGTTTAGATGCTAGGCATACCTACAAAACAAGCTCAAGTGACCTTAGGTATCTAAATTTTCTTGGATCCTTTCACGTTAAACCATCTCTTATGTCCTAAACCATTATAATCAAAAACAACTTTGTAAACTTTATCACCAATCATCCTTTCACCAAAGAAACATTGAATGGGAAAGTGTCCATTTCGGTTACATAGTCTACAAAATCTTGGAGTTGCTGTTTTGTTAAAGCTTGTTGGGTTTTGAAACCTTGTGTCACTAGAAGATGAGGCAATGTTTTCAAAATAAGGTTTCTCAACAGAATTATAGAACCCCAAGCCAGCTTTATCATAAAGAGGTTTTTGACTAGCCAAGATTTGATTCAGATTTTCAAAACTTTGAGTGAACTTGGCTAAGTCTTCTTTAAGCCTTTTAACCTCTTTAAGCAACTCTTCATTTTCCTTAAAACAGTTTACATATGCAACAACAAAATGATCACTTTCACAACTCCTAAGTTGGGCTTTGAACTACTTATTTTCCTCAACAAGTTCACAAGCAGTTTCGGTCTCCCTTAGTTTTTCTTTGAGAAAACCATTTTTAGCTTTAAGGATGGTGATTTGTTGTTCAAGATCTTGGTTATCAAGCAAAAAACATCTTATTTTTTCAGAAAGGTGGTCTATCATAAGATGAAGATCTTCAGTGTTTGGGTTATGAAAGACTACCTGTTCAATGTGATCTGCCATGAGACATGGTTGAGACTTTGTTTCAGATTCTTCATCGTCTTCAGAGTCATTTTCCAGGTCCTCCCATGACGTCATCAGTCCCTTTTTCTTTCCTTTCTTCGGCTTTTCTTCCTTCTTCAATTTAGGGCAGTCAGATCTGAAATGCCCCGTTTCCTTATAGTTGTAGCATGTCACCTTGCTGAAATCTTTCTTTTGTTTTCTTGAACTGCCTCCCTTACCTCTCTCCTTGAGCTTCACCATTTTCCTGAATTTTTTGGCAAACAACATAAATTCATTTTTAGACGAGTTATCACTGGATTCATCATCCAGAGGGTTAGTAACAGATGAAAAAGCTATTCCTTTCTTTTCTGAATCTTTTTTCAAATAGGTATTTTCAAAAGCAAGTAAATTTCCTCTCAAGTTATCATATGTCATAGAGTTAAGACCACTACTCTCAGAAATTATTAATGCTTTTGTTTCCCACTCTTTTGTGAGACATCTCAACACTCTTCTCATAAGCACAAATTCAGGATACTTGATTCCCATAGCATCCAAGCCGAAAATGATGATGTTGAAGCGCTCAAACAATTCATCAGTAGATTCTCCTTCCTTCATGGCAAACATTTCATACTCTCTGTTTAGCATATCTATCCTGGTCTTCTTTACAATGGTGGTTCCTTCATGAGTAACTAGAAGTTTGTCCCAGATTTCCTTTTCCGTTGTGCATCGTGATACTCGTCGGTATTTCTCGAAGCTGATAGCACAGTTGAGTAAATTGATGGCCTTGGCGTTAAGTTCAATCTTCTTTCTGTCTTCTTCGGTCCAGCTTGCTTCCGGTTTAAGAGAGACAACTCCTTCGACACTTGTGATGGTTGGATATTGAGAACCCTCCAGGATAATCTTCCAAAGTCTGTAATCCACTACTTGCACAAAGATCTTCATTCTCTCCTTCCAATAGGTGTAGTTTTTCCCATTGAAAAGAGGAGGTCTGTTGCTTGACTGTCCTTCGGTCAGGTTGTAGGACACCAGATTTGAGCCACTATTTTCTGCCATCTGGATCTTTTCTCCAAGCTGCAAAGCTTGATCTCTTTGAGACCAAGTTCTGATACCAATTGATGGTTTTTAGTGGCTAAGAGAAGGGGGGGTTGAATCTTAGCCCCTTTTTCACTTCAGTAACACTTGCTGGTCTTTGAAACAACTTCTGGAGACTTTTTGCCTTTTTGTCTCGTACCAGCCACGAGATTTTTTTTTGTCTCGTACCCAGCCACGAGACTTTTCTTTTTGCCTCGTTGATCAGCACAAGATATCTTTCAGTTTTATCTCCTGTGCAGCAGAAACAGAAATGGAGTAGAAGAGAGAGAAAATTACACCCAGATATATTCTCGTTCAGCTGCTAAGTGCAGTGCAGCCTACATCCAGTCTCCATCACAAAGATGATAGAATTTCACTATAATCATTCTTGATTACAAACACCAATTCACCCTAGGAACTACCCTTCATATCCGGGACAAGTCCAGAATCTAAGCCCCAATCCTGAACTTGACTTGGTCACAGCCAAGCTTTCAACTGCTAAGTGCTAACCCAACTTGCAAGGGGATTCCCATAGAATCATGAAACACAACACAGATATACAAAGGACCTCTAAGGACATCTATGGCTTTTTCTTTTAATTTTACACTCTCTGCCTTTTTCAGCTCTATGGCTTTTTCTTACAAACCTCACTGTTTTCCTTTTTCCATGAGACTCAAGATAGACAAAATTAAATAGAAAATTACAAAATAAAAAACATTGAAGGAGAAGAACTTCTGTTAGCTTAGGGAGCTATAGGAACTCTGTGCTCACTCTTTTCCTTACTCCAAACCCTGGCTGTTCACCCTTACTTATAGGGAGAGGCCTCTACGGTTGAAACCAAGCAAACCAAGCTAATCTTCTTCCTCTTCAAAACAGAATCGATTCGGCCAGAGAGAGAGAGAAGAGATAACCATTGCAAAACCCAACATGCAATTACCTCTAGTCCTTCCTTAGTCACCAATCTTCATCAATCCGAGCCCTCCATCCTTGCCTTACTCTCCAAGATGGACTCCTGGTCCTTGATGCTTTATGATGATGATAGCTTCATCTGCTCCAACTTCTGCCTCCTCCATCACATAGCCACTGTAGCTACCTCCTATGGTGGTTGAGCAAAGTCAGAATCAAGCCATCCCTCCAAGGATCTTCTTTCTCTGACCGATATCTTCTTCAACCATTTTTGGTATGGAGAAGCCAAGATCTCTTCACTAAATCTTACCATAAGTGATGAGAATCTCAGCCACAGCATACTTTATATTTTTTTTTCTTGCCATCATTGTGATGGTCTTGTAGCATGCTTCTTCTTCTCTTCAGTGGCTAGCTTTAGCTTCCATGGTTGCTACTGTGATATGACCGAATAGAGAAGAGAGATGAGAGAGAAGAGAAAGTTTGAAAGAAAAGCAATTAAATGAAATAGAACAAATTAATTAAAGTGAGTTGCTTTTACTTCCCTCTATGCTGAGTAGCGTGTAGCATTAATGCAATCAATCATATCAATTACATTTTCTCTCTCATGGTTCCCAATGTAAGTTAAATTTAAATTAATTGAATTTGAGATCCATTACATGATGAAAGGTGGGATCCGTTGGAAGAAATGAAGCAAAACATTTTGCTTTCTTTCTTACTTAGATTCGGACCAAGCATTGGATCATTTAGCAAAGATTATAATTTAGCTTGTAGTAACAAAAATCCAATCTGGCCCAATTCCTTTTGATTTCGGACCAACTTTAATGGTCTTGTAGCAAGTATTTCAATTGGGCTTGTATCACAAATTTTGACCCAAAGAATACAACAAATATTCAGCCATAAGGATCAAATTAATTTTGTATCAATGCTAAATGTATTTTCAATATAATTGGGCTTGCAACATTTTTCTTTTCTGTTCGGCCCATATGCAAAATCTGCACCAACAAAATTGTCAATCAATATATATGAATTAAAATCAAATTAACAATTTTGTAATTTAAATTAAATTAATAATGTTTGTTCATCATCAAATTAAATTTAGAGTTTTCCAAACTCATCAAGCCCAAATCATTCAATAAATCCAAGGCGTCTTATGCACTGAGCCAACCCACATAAGACTATAGAAGACCTGTTTATTTCCTTTTCATTACCAACGTAATTACCTCTTAGACACCAATCTTTAATTATCTAGTTTGTTATGAGTTGTGCTAATTAACCATCTAGTCTACAATGTGTGTTGCTAATACTTTTGTGTTAAACTTTGTAGTCAATGAAGTGTAAATTTATACCAACTCCAAACATGCGTCTTTTGGAAGATTAGATAAAGGCCTATGCATATGCATTTTAAGCCTTGCTAGATCCAGCATAAGTTAATTTGATATTATCTATGTTGTCAATCAATGAGGACCCATCTAATGTGTTTTGGTTTTTAATTGATACAGTGAAGAACTTGTGGTAATAGATACAATCAGAGGTACTAGATTGGACTTTGATCATTTCATACCTGACAGATCCATTACTGATAAGGTACATAAATCATCTATTAATTAATTTATATTTGATTTTCTGCACAATATATTTAGATTATGGTTCAGATTCTTGAAATAGCGGCATTGAGATGCACTGATGAACAATCTGATGTAAGTTTCAAGACAACATGATAACTTCCACCGAGATTTGTGGTATGTTATATAACACCTCACAAGATAATTTTACTGATTATAAGTTATAAATGTAATGCCGATATAGAACCATGCTTTATCATGTACTAACAGTTATATGAATACATTAATGAATTAGGTGGATGTCTTCAGCAAGATAAATTTAACGCAGAAGATGCAACACTATATTTATAAATTTATGCAACCTACTGCTGATTTAAAATTTGTAAGATTTTTTTTGGATATTCTTTGTTGAATATAGTTTTTCCTCATCAACATACATAACTCATGGACAAATTTTATGGTCTAGATATATGTTCTTATTCAAGAGGGTGACCACTGGTATCTAATGATAATCTCGGTTGACAATCGCACAATCTATCACTTGGACACCCATTTTAATGATGACAGAATTCACTATTGTGAACGTGTTATCAATACACTAGTAAGGCCAAAAGAAAATTTATTTAAGCTTATTTGCTGATATTTTGTTTTTAATCTTTAACTAGTTAATTGAAATCAGGCAAACGTATTGGAGTAAATCATCATGTCGAACTTTTACAAGGATGATGGCATTCAAGAGTATAATAAACAATTTCATGACTACAAAATTAAAAGGCCAGAAGATATACCTCAATGTAGTTCAAGCTGGAACTCTGCAACTTGGGTGATGAAGTGGATAGATATGACTTTTGAGTTTAAACCAAATGGTAACAAAAAGGTGAGCATTTATAAAACAAATCTCTTATATTTAATCCCTATTTTTTTGTACTAATTTATAATAAATAAATTGCAGCTTGAGGATCATGATATTCGCATGATTGTGCATTTACTCAGGAGCCGGATCAACCAGAAGAAGTCACAAATTATAGCTGTCCGCCAATGAGTTGTGGAATATGCACACAAACCATGAGATGTAAAGATAATAGTAGTAATTTAGATAAATTATAATACTTTGGTTATTGAGTATTTATTTGTTAGGTTTGGTGGATGTACTTCTTTAGTTATTTTTCAATGACTTCTTAAATAAATATTTATTGCTTTGTGGCTTTTATAATTTTTCTCTATTTCTATGCACTATATAGATATTTTAGTTTAAAAAAACTCATTTTTTATGATAAAGTAATGTCATTTTCATTTATTATTTCAGCAACAATGCCATACAAATATTATATCTTGTGAATTATATTTTATTTTATATAATTAATTTATTTAAAAAAATCCTATTTTTTTTATTTGTTTGCATTCTATTTTGTTGTTTTCATATGTTCAAGATTTGAACTCTCTATTGAATCTTGACTAGAAAAAAAAAGACTCTACAATATATACCAAAGAAAATTAATAATATGTTCATATTTTGCTAAGACATAGGCAGTATATATGTTACAAATTTTTAAGCAATTCTTCCTAGATTAACATGGTTCTAAAATGGACATACTTAATTCATTAGTAAAAAGTAAATTACTCTTATTTGGAGAAGTATGATAAATGATCTTTCAAGCCACAAAGGATTTTTTTTCTAAAATCCTCTTGTTCATATTTTGTAAGGCATATTTTAGACTTGTTTATATTTGTGAGATGTACGTTAAACTTATTCAGGTCTAAAATAATAAGAAATTTTCACTAATAGGGATTACAAGAAATCTATTAACCGATACTATAATATTCTTGATGCAAATGTGATTGAAATTGTCAAATACAATTAGATTCAATCATCAAAAGTAGTTGTAGATTACAAATTTACTAGTACAATTGGATTTAATCATCACACTCAAACAATTTCTTTAAACTTCTTGTCTCCAGCTCAAGTTCTTTTACTCTCTGCTCATCAATCAGCAGAAAATTAGTTATTTGCAGCTAAACTAAAATATGGATACGTAACATAAAACTCTATATAAAGTTGTCTTTGTACCTTTTCACCATTTGCAGAGGCCAACTGAATTAAAAAATTCCAACTTTTGGGTTTATTTTGTATATACTTATGTAAATATTCTCCGGCCAACCTTGGCTTCACAGGTTGAGCCTGGAGCTTGAATATTTGTACCTTTGACACTCCCTGTTTATTATTCATATACATATATCTTACGTTTCTTCATACGCAAGTTTTTCGTTGACGTGAGCGTTACGACTTTTGTTTTAGACTTTCCTTCAAAGGCTCCTCGTTATAAAATTTCTTTCAATTATTATAATATATATTTTTACTTTTAAACAATACCTTGCCACCTCAGTTTTATGACTTAAGTGTGGTAAAGTGTTACATTATGGTATCAGAGCAGTTCGTTCTCATAGAACCTGGGAAATAGACTGACTATGCTTCTGAGCATACTCTGGCTATATGTATATGCTATTTTGGATGTTTGCTTGACATATATAGCATAAATGTTTATGAGCATACTTTTGGAGATTCGAAGTATTAGACTTTAGATATTAAGACTGATCACCTTAATATCAATTGTTCAGTGTGGATAAGACCCAAATGGCGTCTCGTGAATGCGAGTGAGGTAATATGGTTGGTTCTCTGGCTGCTGTTGTGCAAGCTTCTGCTAAAGGGATGGAGTGAGCAAACTAGGAACGGTAATGGAGGCGGTAATGAACCTAGTGGTAGAGACAACTAACGGATTTTGAACTCGTGTAGTTGAAGTAAAGGTTGACGACATTTAGTTAGTGTGAGAAGGAGATTCCAGCCGATTTTCGATTGAATGGATTAATGATTAAGATCGTAAAGATAAATGATCAGAGTGACGCAGCAAAAATGTGTTAGAGCATCAATGTAGTGAGAAGTGTGTAGCCTTTGGATTCTAAAATTTGAATGAAGATGTCGGATGAAGCTAGAAAAACCCTTGTAGTTGAACCTAAAGGTTGAACCTGAGACCTCTAGTATAACCATTGAACTCTATCGAATGGGGACTCGAGGAGTTGCTCTTTGGAAAAGAGGAAATATATGTGGAGTTTAGAGAAACAAATTTTCGAGGGCGAAAATTTTTGTTCGGGGTAGGATGTAAAACCGCGAAATTAATAAATAATTAGTCAATAAATTAATTATTAATTCAAGAAATTAGAAAATAGAATTTTATAGTTTAATGAGGTAGAAATAACTAAAATAAGAATTTTGACACTACTTTTAAAGAATTTGCCCTAAAATTGGACCAAACGGGCCGAACCAGGCGAACCGGGCCCGTATTGGGCCCAAGGCCTAGCCCAACATACATAAGCAAATGAGATTTAGCTCATTTCCTTTCTTCATCACCATTTTGGAGTTAAATTGGTGGATATTAGAAGCTTGAAATTGAATCCTGGTAGTTGGAAATTCAGTTGGTGAGGAGTTGGAGTTTTGGAGCTTGAGAAACGGTGGATGATTGAGGCATTTCGAGCTTAGAGAGGAATCGGCCAAGGTATGGTTTTGGTTTCTCGTAACAAAAATATAATGTGTCATGAAAACTTAGGTTAGATAAACGTAAGATAGGATTAAAATGTTGGTGTTGTTGAGATTGATAATTGTTCGTATTTATGAGGTTGATAATTAGTAATATAAATGAGGTTGTTGTTATTGAAATAATGATTTTTGAGTGATCAATGATATATGTTGATAATTATATATGATGTTGTTTGGGTATGAATTAATGTGTGAATTGAGTTTAATTGTGGATTTGGAGTGTTGTGGAGTGCTTTAGTATATTAGAAGCATAGATTGGCTGGTTTGGTGTTGATGTGGTAAGGTTGGGTAGTTAAAAAGGTTTTGGATTGGAAAAGTTTGGGAAAAATTAAGAATTTAGCTTTTGGTAAAACGTTATTTTAATGAACTTTGGCGGTCCATAACTTGAGCCTTGAATTTTGGATTTGAACGAAATCTGTCGCACATTAAAGGTATTTTCATTAGCTTTAAAACAGTATAAAATTTGAGAAAAATGGAATTTTGTAGTGAAAGTTATGGAAGTCGGAAAACGGGTGCAAAAAACTAAATTTTCGAAGTTGCAGGAATATCAGAATCAAATCAATCAGTTAATAGAACCACATCATATCAGAATCAATATTCAAGATCACCTAAAATCCTAAATCATAATAATGAAATATTACAGATTAGCTAACCAATTAAAATGACAATTACAGTTAAAAAAATACCTTCTAGAGAGAGCAAACAGAGCACAAAGGGGGACAAGGAGCATGACGGAAGGGCTGACGCGGTTGAAGGGCTACAGCATAGTGGAACAGAGCTGGCGCGGCGGGGCAGCGGTTGCGCATTGGAGGCACGAGGCTAGACCAGTTGTAGTGGCGGCGGTGGCTTCAAAGTTTGAACAATGGCAGAGACGACGGTGCGGCGAAACAGTGGCAGAGCGATGGAAGCACGAGGCCGACCAGTTACAGTGGTGATGGTGGCTTCGAGGTTCGAATGGTGGCGGAGATGACCGTAGTGGGGAAGGAGGCTTCTAGCAATTGCAACGGCAACAGTGACAGGGCAGTGGCTGTACGAAAGTAAGGGAGTGAGGGAGGAGAAGGAGTGACTAAGTAAGTGAGAGAGACGAGGGTACTATGCAACTTGGCTAGGGTTTTTTGAACAAACGACACCGTTTAGGAAAAAATTTGAAAATCAGTCAGGTCCCAGTTCAGTTCGATCAGTGGTTCCTAGCCGGTTTGATGGTCCAAATGCAGTTTTGAATCCGACAGTCATGGCTTCTGACCGATCCGTCTTTCTCACCGGTTCATGGTTAGACTGGTCGATTCAAATCAATTTTCAGAATCTTGGTTTATAATTTTGTTATATACATATGTATTAGTAACACATATATTGATTGAACATTCTCAAAAGTAATTCCATGAGACTTAAGATTATATATAGTATTCTTTTATCATTGATGAGTCTAAGTTTTAGAGTCAAGCATTTTGTTTAATTTTTTAATTTATTAGTTTTTCTTGACTACTTTATAGAATAAAAATGTATCTTTCATTTTTTATTGAAATTGAAGGTTGTGGTAGGCTTAGAGAACGGGTGTTGAATCTATGCCTGCCTTTTTAGTTGCAGTTATGACCCTTTTAAAACAAACTTTCAATTCTAATTCTGTTTGTACTCAGCAGTAGAAATTTATGAGACAATTTATTTTTGTCTCATGAATATCAGAAAACAGAACACAGCAGAGAAGAGAAAAGCTAACACCAGCATGTATCCTGGTTCAGTTGCCTTGTGCTATGCAACCTACATCCAGTCTCCTCCACAACAGTGGAAGAATTTTCACTATAGTTAACAGTATTACATACACCAATTTAACAGGATTGACCCAATCCTTTCACACTCAAGTTCTAACCTAACTTGACATTGGCTATGCTAATACCTAACTATTCACTCTTAGTGCTAACCCAACTAAGAAAGGGATACCTTACAGGTACAAGATACAAGACACTTAACCAACCTAAAGAAATCAGGAAATAACTCTAGGCTTTTCTCTCAAGTGTTTCTCTCAACCTTTTTCCACTCATGGCTTTTTCTTAAGCTTTCTCACAATGCCTTTTCTTATAAGAAATTACAGAAAGATAAACATAGAAAAGTACTTCACAATCTGTAAAACATGAAGGAGATTGACTTCATCAGCAGCCTCTTTGCTATGTACAAAACCAGATTCACAAACCTCAAATACAGTTCTTCAGTATTGGCCGAATGCTTCTTTGAAAGAAAGCATTATCCAAGTAGAGGAACTTCTTCAGAACACAACTCACAAACTCTGGTTTTCTCTCCTTACCTCTGAATGAGCAGAAAGTCATCTTTTATCTCCTTGCATATTGCTGAGTTCTTCTTCTAAGGTCAACACCTTGAGTCTTGAGCTTCACCAACCCACAGATTCACTTTTTCCCATTAAACCTTAGAGTAGAGACTTTGCTTCTGACTTCCTCATCTTGACCGAAAGCCATAAAACAGCAACCACAAAAATCTTCCAATGGTCAACTTAATCTGAGCCATTGAGAAGCTACTTACTCCCCAAGAATTACTTGTGACCGTAGATATACAGCAGATTAGGGCAGAAAACAACTTTCCCTTGTATGCCATTTTCGGACTTGCAGAGAGTTTAGAAGAAGAGAAGAAGATCTGATGCATGCAAGAGGAAATGGGTTACCTTTAACCTAAGCTTGATTTGGTTTGAACTTGGTGATTTGACATCTGCCTTTCAAGCTTAATCTTTCTCTTTCTTGCTTCTTTGTCAAATGGCTTAGTGAAGAAGCTCTCTCTTTCTCTTTCTCACTTTTCTGAGTTTCTGACCAAGGTTCAGAAGTGAACGTTGCTTTTGGTAAGGCAAAAGAGAGGGATTTGCTTGTTGAAATTAAATCGGGCTTGGATCGGGTAGTGATATGATTGGCCCATTTTGATTTCTTCAGTTTTGATTCCTTGGGCTTCTGATTTTTCTTTCAGCCCGATATCCTTGCAGTTTGCTTTTTATTCCATTTGGGCTATTAAATTTTGGCCTGCAACAATAATCAATTAGTAATAAGTAATTATAATTGATCAACACTAATTATTTATTTTGCCCAAAAATAATGTTTGTCATCACTAATTAATTTAGTTAATTTCTTAACTCAACAATCTCCCCCTTGATGACAAACATGATTTAAGCAATAATCAAAAGAAAATTAATTTGAGTAAGGTTTAGGAACTCCCTTTCATTTTTGTCATTTGTTTTTATGTTGCTCCCCCTTTCCTTTTCAAGATTAGCTCTCCATGGATTTATGCTTTCCTCTTTGTACCTGATTTACATTGTACTTAAAGAGAACACAATAGAGAGCTATACACATTTATCTTGTCTAAGGGATTTCCAACAAACAACACCACATAATTGGCCCAACATCAAACTAATATCAGCAGCACAAAAACTTAATAAGTGAAAGCAATTTTTAATGCAGCAATCATACAAAAAAATTCCAAAAGAAATACTAGTAGCTGCAGCAATGCCAAAAAATTTCTAGGACACATTTACAGGACACATTTACCATCCTAATGCTATTACTCCCCCTTTTGTCATCAAGGACAGACAATAAGCATGATCAACAAAAATAATGTCTTGAATCCTGCAGAAAAGAGTCAGTTCACAGTGCAAAGTACGAACTAAACTACCAAAGGTGCAATAGTATTTAGAGTTATTACAGTCATCCAAAATAAAATAGTTCAAAAGAAGCAAAAGAAAACAGAGTTCATGAGACAAAAAGGAGATCAGTAGCAGCAGTTTTCATGAGACAAATCCTAGGCATCAGAACCATTCCCCTCCGAGTCAGCTTCCTCTTCAACATCAGTGGTATGGTCTTCATCCTTTTGAAGGTTATCAATGAAAGTCATGAACACAGCCACTCTATCCCTTGATTTCTTTAGGAAATTCTCATGCTTGCTAGCCAGCTTCCTTTGCTCTTTGCTCATAGCAATCAAGTGATTTGATTGAGAAACGAACTCCTGAACAACATCTTTGACCACATTCAGCAAGGCAGATTTCTTCCCAGTAGAGATGGATGTACCCTCAGTGGAAAGAGAGAGAGATTCCTCATGAACAAAGTCATCATTTTCATCATCTAAGACCACCCTTTCAGATCAAGTAGGTCCTTTGGACTATTTCACTGAACCACCCCCTTTTAGGTATGAAAGTCTATTTTGATATTCCTCATTGGTCAAGTCAACACCAAAATACTCAAATATGCAAGTTAGAAACATGCCATAAGGAAGTGCTTTGTCTTTTTCACTCCTAACAGAGTCAAACATATATCTAACCATCAAGTATGCAAATGAAATTTCAGTTTTGATGAGAAGGGCATATAAAACAAGAGTATCAGTGTAGGAAACCCTTTGATATGAGCCACTTTGAGGAAGTATAATGTGGTTGACCATTCGTGCAACTGAGCACGCTCATATCCTAGGGCTTTGTGAGTGGGTGTAATACCATCAATTAAAGAAACATGTTCACAAATGTGAGCCAATGCATCATGATAAGAAATTCCAACACCTTCATCCCACTTAACCGAAGTGTAAGCACAAGGCCCAACATCAGTATACTTCAAAGCATCACTGATAGTTTCATTGTTTAAAACTATGTCTCGACCCTTTACATATGAGTGAGCAGTGCCTTCATGATAAGTCATGTTGGCATAAAATTCTTTGACCAATAAGGGGTAAACAAGATTTTTGATATCAAAAAGATGATTCCAGTCCAAAAAAATCAAGTTATCAACAAATGGAAAACCTTTTCTTTTCAAAGATGGCAAATCAGCGAGAAAAGATGGACACAGGGTACGATACTGGATAACCCCCTCATAAAAGTCATTATTCATGGCAGATTTGAATCTATAGGGGTTATAGTTCGAATGAGAGGTCAAAAAATGAGCTTTGTGATCAAAAGGTCCAATGTCTGGTTCTTTAACATTTTTGAGAGGGACTCGAGTTTTACCTCGTTGAGAGCGCACAGGAACCGACCTGGATTTTGGTTGTGTTGGTTCGAAAACAGGTTCCTCAGCCGCCGGACGTTTGCCTTTGGAGGAGCTAGGCTTTGAAGAACCAGGTTTTGAGGAGCCTGGCTTGGAAGGAGTCACCTTCGGTGGTGGCATCGGTTTGGTAGAGGCAGGGAATCTGGGAGTATTTTTGGTATGAGCCATGGAGAGGTAGGAGGAGAAGGAGAGGGTGTGAAGGTTTGGTCTTGGGAGCAAGTTGATGGCTTGGAGGACCGCTTGAAGATTTTTTCACGAGGAGGCCTTTTAGCAATGGTTTTCTTCCTCATTTGGTAATATTTAGGCTTTTGAGGGAAGAGAAGCTATAAAGAGTGTGGGAAGAAACTGAAGAGTTTGAGGAGAAGTTATGGAGGGAAGAAAGGGAGTGTTGGTAACCGTACCCAAAAGAAAGTTTCTCAAACCATGCAACTGCATCACCACTGATTTGACTTGAAAAGACATGACCTCATTAAAGAAAGATTTTATTTGATTTTAAAATAAAACTAAAAATTTATTTTAAATTTTGAAAAACAAAAAATAAAATCAAACTGAAAATCCTTTCAAAAGATATTTTAAACACACAGCCCAACAAAAAAAATTAACAACCAAACAAAACTTGTAACATCCATATTTGGACCCAGAGATGGTTGGATTTAAGGAAACATATAGGACCACTCTGAATCTGATTTATGAGGTTAGCCCAATTCATTTCTTACTTGCAACAAGCCCAGAACACAGTGATTAAGGGGAAAGTTCATCTTCTGCCCAGAATTGTCTCATATCTGTTTATGAGACAAAATGCTCCAGCAAACACATCAGCAGTTGTTAAACAAAGAATCATAACTCAAAATACCTAGACTAGTCCTAAGCATGCAGAATCTGTCCTCAGCTAGTAGTTTTGTGAAAATATATGCTAATTGCTCCTCCGATTTAACAAATTGAATGCTAATATCCCCTTTTTGGACATGTTCTCTTATTGAGTGAAATTTCACTTCAATATGTTTAGTCCTAGAGTGCAAAACTGGATTTTTAGAAATATTAATGGCACTCATATTATCACACATCAAGGGAATATTTTCAACATTTAATTTATAATCGGCAAGATGTGTTTTTAACCATAAAAGCTGAGAACAACAAGAAGAAGCAACAATATACTCAGCCTCTGCAGTGGATAAGGCCACTGTTGGTTGCTTTTTGCTTGACCAAACATTCAATGACTTTTCAAGGAAGCAACATAGGCCTGAAGTGCTCCTTCTATCAACTCTATCACCAGCAAAATCTGCATCACAATAACCAACTGCAGAAAAATCATCAATCTTAGGATACCAAAGACCAAAATTAGATGTGCCATGAACATATCTAATGATCCTTTTAACTGCAGAAAGATGTGACTCTTTTGGTTTGGATTGGAACCTAGAACATAATCCAACACTTTGCACAATATCGGGTCTAGAGGAAGTTAAGTACATAAGAGAACCAATCATTCCTCTATACCTAGTCTCATCAACATCTTTCTCAGTTTCTCCCTTATCTAATTTTGAATTAGGATGCATGGGAGTTCCCATGGGTTTGGCATTTTCCATACCAAATTTCTTAACTAATTCCTTGGCATACTTCTCTTGATGAATGAAAATACCATTTTCAGTTTGTTTAATTTGCAGCCCAAGGAAAAAATTAAGCTTACCCATCACACTCATGTCAAATTCACTTGTCATGAGTTTTCCAAATTCAGAACAAAGGGATTCATTGGCTGATCCAAAAATAATGTCATCAACATATATTTGGACTAGAATAAAAGAATCATTATAGTTCTTAATAAATAGAGTTGTGTCTGTGGTGCCTCTTTGAAAACCGTTTTTCAAAAGAAAAGAGCTAAGTCTTTCATACCAAGCTCTAGGAGATTGTCTTAAACCATAGAGAGCTTTTGATAATTTAAAAATATGGTTAGAATGCTCTTTATTTTCAAAACCAGGTGGCTGCTCCACATACACTTCTCTATCTATCACACCATTCAAAAATGCACATTTCACATCCATTTGATATAATTTAAAACCACAAAATGCAGCATAAGCTAAGAGAAGTCTTATGGCTTCCATTCGGGCAATAGGGGCAAAGGATTCATCAAAGTCTATTCCTTCTTCTTGGTCATATCCTTGTGCCACTAGTCTTGCTTTGTTTCTTGCAATGTTGCCATCTTCTCCTAACTTGTTTCGAAATATCCACTTGGTTCCGATCACTTTCTTTCCACTTGGCCTTGGAACCAAAGTCCACACTTGGTTCTTCTCAAACTCAAGAAGCTCATCCTCCATAGCTTTAACCCAAGAAGGGTCACTAAGGGCTTCCTTGACATTTTGAGGCTCCATTTGTGAGAGAAGGGCAATGTTTGTTCCTTCATTTGCCTTTCTAGTGGAAGACCGAGTTTGCACTCCATGAGAGACGTCCCCAATGACAAATTCCTCAGGATAATTCTTCAAGAATCTCCATTCTCGAGGTCTGGTAGACTTGGAGGCAGATTCAGATACCAAAGGATTCTGGGTGCTGCTAGCTTCAGGATTTTCTTCATTCATGAGACAAAATGGAATTGTCTCTTGAATTTTCAGCGACTGTAGTATCTGGTTCAATTTGAACAGAATTTCCATTTTCTTGATTTTGCACAATTTCAACATCCTTTTGAGCTTGATTTCCTGCATCACAATCTTCCAAAATACTTTGTACCAAATTAGTATCACAAAATGTAACATGTATGGACTCCTCAATAATCCTAGCATCTTGATGATAAACCCTATATGCTTTACTAGTTGTGGAATATCCTACAAACAAACACTCATACGCCTTTGGATCAAATTTACCCAAATTATCCTTGTTATTTAAAACAAAATATTTGCATCCAAAGATGTGCAGTAGTCTAAGTTTGGTGGGTAACCTTTCCAAATTTCATAAGGGATTTTCTTCAAAAATTTCCTTATGAGTGTTCTATTCAAAATGTGGCAAGCCGTGTTAACCGCTTCAGCCCAAAGGAATTTTGGAACATTACTCTCACAAAGCATAGCTCTTGTCATTTGTTGAATACTTCTATTTCTTCTTTCCACCACACCATTTTGTTGTGGTGTCCTTGGACAAGAGAAGTTGTGACATATTTCAAATTCCTCACAAAAGGATTCAAATAAATTATTTTCAAATTCAGTTCCATGATCACTTCTTATAGAAGAAATCTTTAAATCCTTTTCATTTTGAATTTTCTTGCCAAAAGGTCCAAAGGCCAAAAAGGCTTCATTTTTGTGTGCAAGAAATAAAACCCAACCAAACCTAGTATAGTCATCCACAATCACTAAACTATAATGTTTACCACCTAAGCTTTGAGTTCTTGTTGGACCAAATAAATCAATGTGTAGCAACTCAAGTGGTCTTTTAGTAGAGATGTCTTCCTTTGGTTTAAAAGAACTTTTTGTTTGTTTTCCTATTTGGCAAGTATCACAAGTGATGTCTTTGTCAAACTTTATCAAAGGAAGGCCTCTTACTAATTCTTTCTTTACAAGTTTGTTTATTTGAAACATACTTGCATGGCTCAATCTTTTGTGCCACAACCACTTTTCAGATTCTTTAGAATGAAGACAAGCTGCATTTTGATCCTTTAGTTCATCAAGAGTAAGTCCATACATATTATTAAAACGCTTGGCAACAAAAATCACTTCATTTGTCTTCTCATTAACAACACAGCATTCAAGCCTTTTGAAAGTCACTAAATATCCTAAATCACACAGCTGACTTATACTCAAAAGATTGTGCTTCAAACCACATACCAAAAGTACATCATCAATGAAAGTAGATTGTTCATTACCTACTTTTCCAACAACAATGATTTTACCTTTACCATCATCTCCAAAGGTCACAAAACCTCCATCATACTTGTTTAGTTTGATGAAATAAGTTGACCTTCCAGTCATGTGCCTTGAGCATCCACTATCCATGTACCACATATCTTTTTTGTTCTTGGATGCTAGGAAAATCTACATGAAGAGTTTCAAGTAGCCTTAGGTATCCAAATTAATTTGGATCTTCTGAAGTTAATCCATCTTGGTTGTCCAAGTGCATTGAAATCACAAACAACATTATAAATTTGGTTTCCCACAACTCTCTTTTCAATGAAACATTGTGCATATGAGTGACCAAATTTTTTGCAATTAAAGCAATGATTTTCTGATGTATGTTGCTGAAATTTTGATGGGCTACCATGCTGGAAATGATTAAATGATTGAAATTTTCTGGTTTTTGGAAGAGGTGCATTTCTTTTAACAAACTGATTTTTGTTATAATTTTTCTTCTTTGCAAAAGTATTTTCACCAGAATTTTTGAAAACTTTTGGGTTTTTCGAAAATGAGGTATTGTTGAAAAAAGGTGGTTTCATGAAAGCGTCCTCATTTTTTGAAATGTATCCCAAACCTGGGCTATTTGAACTAGGTTTGGTTCTTGGTGAAGGTTCAATTTCACTAGTGTATACTTCATCAACTTTTTCTTCAAATATTGGAACATATCCAATACCAGATTTGATTGGTGTGGATTTAGTATTTTATGAAGAAGCCACAAATTTTATAGAGGAATCATTGGAAACTGCATCTTCCTTGGCTATGTAACCTAAACCAGATTTTTCAAACAATGGTCTTTGGCTTGCAAGCAATTTGTCCAAGTTACTAGAACTTTGAGAAAATTTTGCTAAGTCACCATTCAGTCTTTTAATCATGTTATTTAATCTTTCATTTTCAGCAATCAACTCATGAGAAGGATCCACAATGTGCTTTTCTTTTAACTTTTCAAGTTCAGATTTTAGAAATCTGTTTTCTTCAATAAAGTCCAAAGCACATTCTGTTTCCTTCACTTTTTCTTTTAAAAAATCATTTTCAGCTCTTAACACATCTCTTTTGTAAAGCCCGGTTAATTAACGGCTAATTAACCCATAAATGAGAATTTATTCTAGAAAGCCTAAAATGATATTTTTATGGCTTAATATGATAGAGGAAATTGAGACGAGAATTTTGGTACCAATTTTATAGAATTCGGACCAAGATTGGACCGAACGGGCCAAACCGGGCCAACCGGACCCAAAGTGGGCCCTTGGCCCAACATAACTAAACCAAAACCCTAGTTTTCAGCACTCTCTCTCTCCTCACACAACACCAAACACGCTGAAAAAGAGAGGAAATGGGGGAAGAACACTCTCTCAAACCTCTATCTCTCACTTGATCTTCAAACCACCATAACTTTTGATCTAGAGCTCCGATTGCCGCTCCGTTTGCGGCCACGCGTTCACCGCGGAGAGCTCTACAAAACCCATACAACTAATCTTGAGGTAAGCCACGTGTTTCTGTTCGAAATTCCAGCCCTTATTTTCGAGTTTCATGGGTAAAATGTTGAGATTTTGGGTTCTTTGATGTTATAGGACCCAACTCTCTTGAAGGAGAAGGTTAATCTTGTCTCCTTGGACCTTGGGTGTGGTAAGATTCTCAACCCTAGTGTGATTTTGTTGTTCTATGATGTTTGGGTTTTGAGATGTTGTGTATGGGTATGATGGTTGTGGCTTAGGTTGTGTATGTGTGGGTATTGGAGCTTGATTGGTGACTTTGAAAAGCTTGGAAAGGGTTTGGTGGTGAAAAATCTGTTCTTGGAGGTGTTGAGGCCTTGAGAGCTTGTGGATAAGTGGTTTGGAAGTGCTCCGGGGGAGCTTGGGAAAATCGGCTAAGGTATGGTTTCGGTTTCCCGTATCTAATATGTAATGTGGTAGGAAATATTTAGGCTAGAGGCCCTAAGATAGGCATTGAATTGTTGATGTTGTTGAATGATTGAGATATATGATGTGGTCATATATGTGATGATGATTATTAATGCCCTAGTGGTATGATGTATGAGAAATATGCATGTTGTGGTATATACTTGATGATTGGTTATGGTTGAATTGTGGGTTGAACCATGTTGATGGTGAGTATGATGTTGATTGTGTACAATAATAATTTATTGGAATTGGTGTTGTTGAGAATTGGCATGAGGAATAGTATATGATATGTCAATGTGTTTGAGTTTGAGCCACTTGGGTGAAGTGGGGTAAAATGATGAGATAGTGATTTTGGTAACTTGTGGTAATGTGTCAATGTGTGAGTTGAGGAGGCTTGATGTTGAATTTGATATATTTTGATTGATTTCAAAGAAAAGGGATGAACTTGGCATGTTTTGATTGGTTTTGAAAAGAGTTGGAAATGGCTTGTTTTGAAATTGGCACTTTGTGGTTTTGTATGAAAATATGGTTTTTGGGCACACTTTGGCGGGACATAACTTGGACTACGGATCTCCGTTTTGTACCAAATCTGTTTAGAAATGAAATTGGATCCGGGATGTCCATGCCGTTCAAAGAACGGGTGAAAAACGATTTAAAATGAGGAAGTTATGTCCGTTGGAAGATTGGGGTTTAAATCTGTGAATTCTGCAGCTTTTAACTTAGAAAATTTTTAGCAGAATGACCCCTTGCGCGTGGGCGCACCTGGCGCGTACGCGCCGATCTTCCAGAAAGCGCCATCCACGCGTGTGCGTGATGTGCGCGGGCGCGCCGATTGTGCTGCACCCAATGCCCAGCCATTTTCCAGAGAGTTATGCCAGAACTGTGCCAGTGTTGTGCCTGGGGCACGAGAACACCCGCGCGTACGCGTGGTTGGCGCGTGCGCGTCGATTGGCAAATCTTTAATCCACGCGTTAGCGTGCATGACGCTTGCGCGTCGATGAGTTTTTGAGGCCATCCACGCGTGCGCGTGGAGTGCGCGTACGCGTGGCCCTGTTTTCATCCCAAAGTTGATTTTTGAGTTTTAAAAGCCAAATCTCATACTTCTAAGCCTCCGATCTCACCATTTATGTCTTAAATCATTATGACATGCCTAGCTATTAAAAAAGGGCTAGTGAATGAGGTAACTTGCGAGTGAAGCAAGGGAAAAATGAATGATCAATGAGGATCAAGATGATTATGTGAGATGCGGAGGATGGTGGTGGAAGTGCTTGTTAAGCCATGGGCAGAAAGGCTGTAATTGCTAATGAAACGGCTGGTTATGGATTTAACCGTGAGCCGGAAAGGCTGTGTATAATATGAATATTGGCTGGTTCTGGACTGAACCGTGAGCCGGATGGCTGATATGGATGTTGATCCATGGATGAGAATTTATGCATGCTTATGCTGAATTATTGATAATTGAGATTTGCACTTCCACTATCAGAGGCACGAGATCCCTGGGAGGAAGCAGTGGCTAGCCACCACGTGCTCCAGGTGGAGGCTCGAGACTCTGTTGACCCTATGTCGTAAGTGTGGCCGGGCACTGTGAAAGACCCGGATGAGCTCGCCCCCGAAATATTCACCAGTGAGGGTGATGGATATGGATCATGTTTATGATCAAGTTTATAACGAGTATAACTCGAGTTGGGGATGCGCGACAGAGGGACAGTCCAATGGTTAGCTACCAGGACTTGTCGGGTTGGCTCTATAACCGACAGATGATATCATCAGCCACTAGGGACAGGCATTCATCATATGCATACTATGTGAATTGTTTGAGATTGCCTATTTGACTGCATATTACTTGCTAATTGTCTAAATGTCTTAACTGCTCCTATTTGTATATTCTTTGTCTGATATAATTGTGTTTGCTATTATATACTCCTGCTGGTGGTTGGGAGGTTTGAAGGAATTGGAAAGGGAAGTATTAGTTAGACTGAAGAATCTTTAGTCAGATACCCTTATATGGTTTAGCTTGTTTATAAGCTTTGATATTATCTGGAGGAAGTTCTAGGATTGCCTTTGGCTTTCCTCTATTATTATGTATTATATATGTGGAAGCTGTTACCGTGCTGGGGACCTCTGGTTCTCACCCATGCGGATTTTGTGGTTTTCAGATGCAGGACGCGAGGCTTCTCGTTGAGGCATGCTGGAGACTTCTGGATTAGCGAAGATCCTTTGTTCTTGGGACTCTGTTTTGGTTTATATATCTTGTTTAGATACTTTTATCTCCATTAAATAATACAAACTGTGATGACTCCTTCTAGAGGGGATTTTGGAGAATAGGTTGTATGTATTTGTGTCCCTTTGGGTTTCCTTTGGGGTTTCCTTATTTTATTATATGTATATATTATTATGCTCGGACCGGTTATCTTCGCAGCCGGATTTTGAGTCTTGATATTCCCGTTTTTGACACTCTTTATATATATGATCTTGCGTTAGCTTATCCTTTTCTCGTTACGTTATCGATCGGAGTGTTGCGCGTTCGAGTTACGGTTTTTGTTTACCCTTTTTTCTACAAAGGCTCCTAGTTATAATCAATTATTCATACTACTATACGTACTAAATTTTTGTTTTAGAGGTCGTAATACCTTGCCATCTCTGTCTTATGACTTAAGCATAAGACTCTGTATGGTAGGGTGTTACATTATGGTATCAGAGCAGTTCGTTCCTATAGAGCCTGAGGGATGGACTGACTATGCTTCTGTGCATTCTCTGTGTGTGTGTTATGTGCTATTAGTATATCTGCTTGATATAATTGGCATAAACGTTCATGAGCATGCATTTGGGACTTTGAAGCACTAGACTTCCGATATTGAGACTGATCAACTTAATATCGATTGTTGGGTGTGTATAGGAACCAGATGGCGCCTCGTGGACGCGGTAGAGGTAGTGTGAGAGGTCGTACGAATGCTCATGCACTGGAGAATAACCCTAATGACCCGGTGAACTTTATGGCTGCGTTGGAGAACATGGCTGCTGCTATGCAAGCCACTGCTGAGGCTCTTGGTCAACAGATGAACAACCATGGTAATGATGGAGGTGGAGTTCAGGGTCCGATGACCTTGGCAAACTTTTTGAAGGTTAATCCACCTAAGTTCAAGGGAACTACTGGCCCGACTGAGGCTGATACATGGTTTCAGGCTATAGAGCGAGCATTACAAGCACAAGTGGTACCTGAAGGACAGCGTGTCGAGTTTGCCACTTATATGCTCACCGGTGAAGCGTCGCATTGGTGGCAAGGCATCCGACGTCTTCTGCAGCAGGGTGATGACTATATCACCTAGAATGTCTTTCAAGAAGAGTTCTATAAGAAGTACTTTCCGACTTCTGCTAGGACGGCTAAGGAACTTGAATTGTTACAGCTGAAGCAGGGTACTATGTCCATATCAGAGTATACTGACATGTTTGAGGAGCTGTTCAGGTTCTCTCGTATGTGCCAAGGGACTCCGGTGGAATATGAGGAATGGAAGTGTGTTAAGTATGAAGGAGGACTCCGTAGTGATATCTTCAGTTCAGTAGGACCAATGGAGATTAGGACTTTCTCCGAATTAGTGAACAAGTGTAGGGTTGCTGAGGAGTGTGTGAAAAGGGCAACCGCTGAGAAAGGGAGTCACAAAGGTTCATTTCCACAGAACCGAGGGAAGGGCTTTGCACCTAGAGGTCCGTCTTTCAAGAGGGGAAGCTCTTTCAGGAGGCCCAACAACAACAACAATTTCCAAAGGAAGAATTTTGGGAAGCAACCTCAGAATGAACAAGCTTGTACTAGGTGTGGGAGTCACCATCCGGGATTACCATGCAAGGCCGGATGGGGTTTGTGCTACAATTGTGGAAAGGCGGGGCATAAAGCCGCAAGTTGTCCAGAGAAGCAAAAGCAAGGTGCTGGGAAAGCACAACAGACTGGTCGGGTGTTCACCACCTCAGCTGTGGGTGCAGAGGGATCCGAGACACTCATTCGAGGTAACTGTGAAATGGCTGGTCAAACTTTAAATGCTTTATTTGATTCGGGAGCATCGCATTCATTCGTTGCATTTGAGAAAGCCCATGAGTTAGGGTTGAAGATCGTAACCTTAGGTTATGACTTAAAAGTGTATAATGCTACCCATGAAGCCATGGTAACTAGACTAGGATGCCCGAAAGTTTCATTTAGGTTCAAGCAGCGTGATTTTGTCCATAATCTAATCTGCTTACCGATGATCGGTCTTGATCTTATCTTGGGATTGGACTGGTTATCCGAAAACCATGTCCTGCTTGATTGTTCTACCAAGTCGGTGTACTTTATGCCGGAGGATACAGAAGGGCCGGTTGTGGTGAATAATTATTACTTGAATTCAATGATGGTGAACTGTTCTGGAACCGAATGTCAGGGTATCCTGTTGTTAACCGCGGGTGTTTCGGGTGATGATCAAAGGTTGGATCAGATTCCGGTAGTGTGTGAGTTCCCGGAAGTGTTTCCCGATGATATTGAGGAATTTCCACCTAACCGAGAGGTCGAGTTTGCTATTGAATTGGTGCCTGGGGCGGGACCAATCTCAAGTGCTCCTTATAGGATGTCACCGTTAGAGATGGCCGAGCTAAAGTCTCAGTTAGAGGAATTGTTGGGTAAGAACTTTATCCGACCAAGTGTTTCCCCGTGGGGTGCTCCAGTGTTACTGGTAAAGAAGAAAGATGGAAGTATGCGACTCTGTGTGGATTACAGGCAGCTGAACAAGGTCACCATAAAGAATAAATACCCATTGCCAAGGATTGATGATCTCATGGATCAGTTACAAGGAGCTGGGGTTTTCTCTAAGATCGATTTGCGATCCGGTTATCACCAGATAAGGGTGAGGGGTGAGGATATCCCTAAGACCGCTTTCAGGACTCGTTATGGTCATTACGAGTACACTGTAATGTCCTTTGGGTTGACGAACGCTCCTGCAGTATTCATGGATTACATGAATAGAGTGTTCCGTCCGTTTCTGGATAAATTCGTGGTTGTCTTCATTGACGATATACTAATTTACTCCAAGACTGAAGAAGAGCATGCGGAACACTTGCGGACCGTGTTGCAGATTTTAAAGGAGAAGAAACTCTATGCGAAACTGTCTAAGTGTGAGTTCTGGAAGAGTGAGGTGAAGTTTTTGGGTCACGTGGTGAGTAAGAAGGGAATAGCCGTAGATCCAACCAAGGTAGAAGCTGTGATGGATTGGAAGCAACCAACCACAGTAACTGAGATAAGGAGTTTTCTGGGTTTAGCTGGCTATTACCGAAGGTTCATCAAAGGCTTTTTGTAATTAGCTTTGCCGTTGACAAAGTTAACTCGCAAAGACACTCCGTTTGTTTGGACTCCTGAGTGCGAGGAGAGCTTTCAGACATTGAAGAAAAAGTTGACAACTGCACCTGTGTTAGTGTTACCTGAGCCGAACGAGCCTTTTGAGGTGTACTGTGATGCATCGTTAAAGGGCCTAGGATGCGTGCTGATGCAGCATCATAATGTGGTGGCGTATGCCTCACGACAGTTGAGACCTCATGAAGTTAGTTACCCTATGCACGATCTGGAACTCGCTGCGGTCGTGTTTGCCTTGAAGGTGTGGAGGCATTATCTCTATGGGGTTAAGTTCCAAGTCTTCTCCGATCACAAGAGCTTGAAATACCTCTTTGATCAGAAAGAGCTTAATATGAGGCAAAGGAGGTGGATGGAATTGTTGAAAGACTATGACTTTGAGTTAAATTACCATCCTGGAAAGGCGAATATAGTGGCGGATGCGTTAAGTCGGAAGTCGTTATATGCGTCTTGGATGATGCTTCAAGAGGAAAAGTTGCTCAAGGAATTCGAGAGTCTAAAAATTGGTGCTCGAGAAGTATCTGGAACCTTGTGTTTGAGCCGATTAGAAATCTCGAGTGACTTTAAGTCCGAACTCCTAAAGGCTCATGAAAATGATGAAGCGTTATGGAAGGTGTTACCGGCTATCGAGCAAGGAAAACAGTGGAGAGTGTCGGAAGAAAAAGATGGGTTATGGAGATTCAAGGGTAGGATCATTGTGCCGGATGTTGGCACTTTGAGGCAAGATATCTTAAAGGAGGCACACAAAAGCGGATTCTCCATTCACCCGGGAAGTACTAAGATGTACCATGATTTAAAGGCGATGTTTTGGTGGCCGGGTATGAAGAATGATGTGGCGGAATATGTTTCAAAGTGCTTAACTTGTCAAAAGGTAAAGATTGAACATCAAAGACCTTCCGGGATGTTGCAACCCTTAGAGGTTCCGCAATGGAAGTGGGAAAGTATTGCAATGGACTTTGTGTCGGGATTGCCAAGGACTAGGACTGGTTTTGATGCTATTTGGGTGATCGTGGACCGACTGACGAAGTCAGCTCACTTTTTACCCGTTCGGATGACTTACACCCTTGAGGAGCTAGCTCGGTTATACATAAAGGAGATTGTGAGACTCCATGGTGTACCTGCTACTATAATCTCTGATAGAGATCCTCGTTTCACTTCGAGGTTCTGGGGTGCATTTCAGAAAGCTTTTGGAACTCGATTAAGCTTGAGTACAGCGTACCATCCCCAAACAGATGGTCAATCCGAGAGGACGATCCAAACACTAGAGGATATGTTGAGAGCTTGTGTTTTGGACCAACCGGCGAGTTGGGATCGGTATATGCCGTTAGTAGAGTTTGCATACAATAATAGTTACCATGCGAGCATCGGAATGGCTCCGTATGAGGCTTTGTATGGGAGAAAATGTCAATCTCCACTATGTTGGTATGAAGCTGGAGAGAAAGGCTTGTTGGGGCCGGAAATGATAGCTGAGACCACTGAACAAGTCAAGAAGATCCGAGATAGGATGCTTACGGCGTAGAGTCGTCAAAAGAGTTACGCCGATCAAAGGCGGAGGCCCTTAGAATTTGAGGCAGGAGATCATGTTTTCCTGAAAGTTACTCCAACTACAGGAGTAGGTAGGGCGATTAAGGCAAAGAAGTTGAATCCTCGATACATTGGTCCATTTCAGGTCCTGGAGAGGGTTGGACCGGTGGCGTATCGGATGGCTCTACCACCTTATCTCTCGAACCTGCACGACGTGTTTCACGTGTCGCAGCTTCGGAAGTACACTCCTGATGCTAGCCATGTGTTAGAACCTGAGTCGGTTCAGTTAAGGGAAGATTTGACGCTTCCAGTGGCTCCGGTCAGAATTGATGATACTAGTATTAAACGGTTGCGTGGAAAAGATGTTTCATTAGTCAAAGTGGCATGGAGTCGAGGCGGTGTTGAGGAACACACTTGGGAACTTGAGTCGGAGATGCGAGCGGATTATCCGCATTTATTCTCAGGTAATTGCATTTGAATTTTGTGGGCAAAATTCCCAATTAGGTGGGTAGAATGTAAAGCCCGGTTAATTAACGGCTAATTAACCCATAAATGAGAATTTATTCTAGAAAGCCTAAAATGATATTTTTATGGCTTAATATGATAGAGGAAATTGAGACGAGAATTTTGGTACCAATTTTATAGAATTCGGACCAAGATTGGACCGAACGGGCCAAACCGGGCCAACCGGACCCAAAGTGGGCCCTTGGCCCAACATAACTAAACCAAAACCCTAGTTTTCAGCACTCTCTCTCTCCTCACACAACACCAAACACGCTGAAAAAGAGAGGAAATGGGGGAAGAACACTCTCTCAAACCTCTATCTCTCACTTGATCTTCAAACCACCATAACTTTTGATCTAGAGCTCCGATTGCCGCTCCGTTTGCGGCCACGCGTTCACCGCGGAGAGCTCTACAAAACCCATACAACTAATCTTGAGGTAAGCCACGTGTTTCTGTTCGAAATTCCAGCCCTTATTTTCGAGTTTCATGGGTAAAATGTTGAGATTTTGGGTTCTTTGATGTTATAGGACCCAACTCTCTTGAAGGAGAAGGTTAATCTTGTCTCCTTGGACCTTGGGTGTGGTAAGATTCTCAACCCTAGTGTGATTTTGTTGTTCTATGATGTTTGGGTTTTGAGATGTTGTGTATGGGTATGATGGTTGTGGCTTAGGTTGTGTATGTGTGGGTATTGGAGCTTGATTGGTGACTTTGAAAAGCTTGGAAAGGGTTTGGTGGTGAAAAATCTGTTCTTGGAGGTGTTGAGGCCTTGAGAGCTTGTGGATAAGTGGTTTGGAAGTGCTCCGGGGGAGCTTGGGAAAATCGGCTAAGGTATGGTTTCGGTTTCCCGTATCTAATATGTAATGTGGTAGGAAATATTTAGGCTAGAGGCCCTAAGATAGGCATTGAATTGTTGATGTTGTTGAATGATTGAGATATATGATGTGGTCATATATGTGATGATGATTATTAATGCCCTAGTGGTATGATGTATGAGAAATATGCATGTTGTGGTATATACTTGATGATTGGTTATGGTTGAATTGTGGGTTGAACCATGTTGATGGTGAGTATGATGTTGATTGTGTACAATAATAATTTATTGGAATTGGTGTTGTTGAGAATTGGCATGAGGAATAGTATATGATATGTCAATGTGTTTGAGTTTGAGCCACTTGGGTGAAGTGGGGTAAAATGATGAGATAGTGATTTTGGTAACTTGTGGTAATGTGTCAATGTGTGAGTTGAGGAGGCTTGATGTTGAATTTGATATATTTTGATTGATTTCAAAGAAAAGGGATGAACTTGGCATGTTTTGATTGGTTTTGAAAAGAGTTGGAAATGGCTTGTTTTGAAATTGGCACTTTGTGGTTTTGTATGAAAATATGGTTTTTGGGCACACTTTGGCGGGACATAACTTGGACTACGGATCTCCGTTTTGTACCAAATCTGTTTAGAAATGAAATTGGATCCGGGATGTCCATGCCGTTCAAAGAACGGGTGAAAAACGATTTAAAATGAGGAAGTTATGTCCGTTGGAAGATTGGGGTTTAAATCTGTGAATTCTGCAGCTTTTAACTTAGAAAATTTTTAGCAGAATGACCCCTTGCGCGTGGGCGCACCTGGCGCGTACGCGCCGATCTTCCAGAAAGCGCCATCCACGCGTGTGCGTGATGTGCGCGGGCGCGCCGATTGTGCTGCACCCAATGCCCAGCCATTTTCCAGAGAGTTATGCCAGAACTGTGCCAGTGTTGTGCCTGGGGCACGAGAACACCCGCGCGTACGCGTGGTTGGCGCGTGCGCGTCGATTGGCAAATCTTTAATCCACGCGTTAGCGTGCATGACGCTTGCGCGTCGATGAGTTTTTGAGGCCATCCACGCGTGCGCGTGGAGTGCGCGTACGCGTGGCCCTGTTTTCATCCCAAAGTTGATTTTTGAGTTTTAAAAGCCAAATCTCATACTTCTAAGCCTCCGATCTCACCATTTATGTCTTAAATCATTATGACATGCCTAGCTATTAAAAAAGGGCTAGTGAATGAGGTAACTTGCGAGTGAAGCAAGGGAAAAATGAATGATCAATGAGGATCAAGATGATTATGTGAGATGCGGAGGATGGTGGTGGAAGTGCTTGTTAAGCCATGGGCAGAAAGGCTGTAATTGCTAATGAAACGGCTGGTTATGGATTTAACCGTGAGCCGGAAAGGCTGTGTATAATATGAATATTGGCTGGTTCTGGACTGAACCGTGAGCCGGATGGCTGATATGGATGTTGATCCATGGATGAGAATTTATGCATGCTTATGCTGAATTATTGATAATTGAGATTTGCACTTCCACTATCAGAGGCACGAGATCCCTGGGAGGAAGCAGTGGCTAGCCACCACGTGCTCCAGGTGGAGGCTCGAGACTCTGTTGACCCTATGTCGTAAGTGTGGCCGGGCACTGTGAAAGACCCGGATGAGCTCGCCCCCGAAATATTCACCAGTGAGGGTGATGGATATGGATCATGTTTATGATCAAGTTTATAACGAGTATAACTCGAGTTGGGGATGCGCGACAGAGGGACAGTCCAATGGTTAGCTACCAGGACTTGTCGGGTTGGCTCTATAACCGACAGATGATATCATCAGCCACTAGGGACAGGCATTCATCATATGCATACTATGTGAATTGTTTGAGATTGCCTATTTGACTGCATATTACTTGCTAATTGTCTAAATGTCTTAACTGCTCCTATTTGTATATTCTTTGTCTGATATAATTGTGTTTGCTATTATATACTCCTGCTGGTGGTTGGGAGGTTTGAAGGAATTGGAAAGGGAAGTATTAGTTAGACTGAAGAATCTTTAGTCAGATACCCTTATATGGTTTAGCTTGTTTATAAGCTTTGATATTATCTGGAGGAAGTTCTAGGATTGCCTTTGGCTTTCCTCTATTATTATGTATTATATATGTGGAAGCTGTTACCGTGCTGGGGACCTCTGGTTCTCACCCATGCGGATTTTGTGGTTTTCAGATGCAGGACGCGAGGCTTCTCGTTGAGGCATGCTGGAGACTTCTGGATTAGCGAAGATCCTTTGTTCTTGGGACTCTGTTTTGGTTTATATATCTTGTTTAGATACTTTTATCTCCATTAAATAATACAAACTGTGATGACTCCTTCTAGAGGGGATTTTGGAGAATAGGTTGTATGTATTTGTGTCCCTTTGGGTTTCCTTTGGGGTTTCCTTATTTTATTATATGTATATATTATTATGCTCGGACCGGTTATCTTCGCAGCCGGATTTTGAGTCTTGATATTCCCGTTTTTGACACTCTTTATATATATGATCTTGCGTTAGCTTATCCTTTTCTCGTTACGTTATCGATCGGAGTGTTGCGCGTTCGAGTTACGGTTTTTGTTTACCCTTTTTTCTACAAAGGCTCCTAGTTATAATCAATTATTCATACTACTATACGTACTAAATTTTTGTTTTAGAGGTCGTAATACCTTGCCATCTCTGTCTTATGACTTAAGCATAAGACTCTGTATGGTAGGGTGTTACATCTTTCAGATCTGCACTCATTGTATTTGTCAAGCAGTTTTGAGGTGTTTAAGGTGAGATAATCAATAATAACATGTAGATCATCCATAGACAAATCAAAGTAATTTACCTCATCAAAATTTTTGTTTCTAGCCATGAAATAGTCTTTGTTTTCACCTTCAGACTCTTCTTCCTCATTGGAGTCGTTCTCGAGATCCTCCCAAGCTGCCATGAGCATTCTCTTCCTTTCCTTCTTTCCTTTGTCCTCCTTTTTGAGCTTTGGATAGTTTAGCTTGAAATGTCCAGCCTCCTTGCAGTGATGACATGTCACCTTGCTCAAGTCGATCTTGTGCTCTTTTGAGCTTGAACCCTTGTATTTTCCTTTCTTCTTCATCCTCCTTCTAAATCTCCTAGCAAAAAATAAAAGCTCATCATCTGAAATGCCATCACTGGACTCACTCTCTTTTGGTTCTATTTTTGACTTGAGGGCTATTTCCTTTTTCTTTGAGTTCAGGTTTGTGTGTGTGGTTTCATAGGCAAGGAGTTTTTCTCTCAGCTCATCATAGGTTATGGGGCTTAGGTTATTGCTCTCGGTTAGGACAGTGGCAGTGGTTTCCCATTCTTTTGTGAGGCTTCTAAGGAGTTTTCTCACCAAGGTTTATTCTGCATAGTTTGTACCCATAGCATCAAGGTTGTTGATTATGATTGAGAATCTCTCAAATGCTTCATCAATGCTTTCTCCATCCTTCATGTTAAACATCTCGTATTCTTTTCGCAGCATATCAATCCTCATTTCTTTGACTTGTTTAGTGCCTTCGTGTGTAACCTGGAGTTTTTCCCAGATTTCTTTGGCTGTCTTACATCTAGACACCTTCCGGTACTCTTCAAAGCTGATAGCACAGTGAAGAAGGTTGATTGCTTTAGCATTTAGCTCCATCTTCTTCTTATCAGCTTCATTCCATTCAGCTTCTTCTTTTGGAGTCACCACTCCATCAGCACTTGTTTTTGTTGGAATCTTAGGACCGCTCACAACAATCTTCCATATGTTGTAGTCAATGGATTGGATGAAGATCTTTATCCTTTCTTTCCAGTAGGCATAGTTCCTCCTGTTGAAGAAAGGTGGCCGGTTGTTTGACTGGCCTTCAGTGAGGGTGTAGGCAACTGTGGTTGTGCCCAAGTTGTTCGCCATTGGATCTTTGCTCCAAGCAGTTAAGCTTGATTCTTGAGACCTTAGCTCTTGATACCAATTGAAGGTTGTGGTAGGCTTAGAGAAAGGGGGGTTGAATCTATGCCTGCCTTTTTAGTTGCAGTTATGACCCTTTTAAAACAATCTTTCAATTTTGATTCTGTTTGTACTCAGCAGCGGAAATTTATGAGACAATTTATTTTTGTCTCATGAATATCAGAAAACAGAACACAGCAGAGAAGAGAAAAGCTAACACCAGCATGTATCCTGGTTCGGTTGTCTTGTGCTATGCAACCTACATCCAGTCTCCTCCACAATATTGGAAGAATTTTCACTATAGTTAACAGTATTACATACACCAGTTTCACAGGATTGACCCAATCCTTTCACACTCAAGTTCTAACCTAACTTGACATTGGCTATGCTAATACCTAACTATTCACTCTTAGTGCTTACCCAACTAAGAAAGGGATACCTTACAGGTACAAGATACAAGACACTTAACCAACCTAAAGAAATTAGAAAATAACTCTAGGCTTTTCTCTCAAGTGTTTCTCTCAGCCTTTTTCCACTCATGGCTTTTTCTTAAGCTTTCTCACAATGCCTTTTCTCATAAGAAATTACAGAAAGATAAACATAGAAAAGTACTTCACAATCTGTAAAACATGAAGGAGATTGACTTCATTAGCAGCCTCTTTGCTATGTACAAAACCAGATTCGCAAACCTCAAATACAGTTCTTTAGTATTGACCGAATGCTTCTTTGAAAGAAAGCATTATCCAAGTAGAGGAACTTCTTCAGAACACAACTCACAAACTCTGGTTTTCTCTCCTTACCTCTGAATGAGCAGAAAGTCATCTTTTATCTCCTTGCATGTTGCTGAGTTCTTCTTCCAAGGTTAACACCTTGAGTCTTGAGCTTCACCAACCCACAGATTCACTTTTTTCCATTAAACCTTAGAGTGGAGACTTTGCTTCTGACTTCCTCATCTTGACCGAAAGCCATAAAACAGCAACCACAAAAATCTTCCAATGGTCAACTTAATCTGAGCCATTGAGAAGCTACTTGCTCCCCAAGAATTACTTGTGACCGTAGATATACAGCAGATTAGGGCAGAAAATAACTTTCCCTTGTATGCCATTTTTGGACTTGCAGAGAGTTTAGAAGAAGAGAAGAAGATCTGATGCATGCAAGAGGAAATGGGTTACCTTTAACCTAAGCTTGATTTGGTTTGAACTTGGTGATTTGACATCTGCTTTTCAAGCTTAATCTTTCTCTTTCTTGCTTCTTTGTCAAATGGCTTAGTGAAGAAGCTCTCTCTTTCTCTTTCTCACTTTTCTGAGTTTCTGACCAAGGTTCAGAAGTGAACGTTGCTTTTGGTAAGGCAAAAGAGAGGGATTTGCTTGCTGAAATCAAATCGGGTTTGGATCGGGTAGTGATATGCTTGGCCCGTTTTGATTTCTTCAGTTTTGATTCCTTGGGCTTCTGATTTTTCTTTCAGGCCGATATCCTTGCAGTTTGCTTTTTATTCCATTTGGGCTATTAAATTTTGGCCTACAACAATAAACAATTAGTAATAAGTAATTATAATTGATCAACACTAATTAATTTAGTTAATTTCTTAACTCAACAGAAATTAATCATTTTAAGGTACGAGTTACATTTGTTTATAATTTTTTATTGATTTAGCTATTCTCTTATTTTTTTAATAATTTGATGATTATTCTTACTAAAACTTATCTCTTTCATCTAACCGTACATCGTAATTGTCCTTTGCCAATGCACCATATCCATCAAATACCACATCGAGTTGTATTCACTGATCCGAGTTCTAATTACATGAATGTAAGAGTTTAATGAAGGGCAATAAACTTTATTTTCTGAAGGATGTTTGGATCTGTTTATATATTATGACAAACCTAATAGAATGTGGGTCGGGTAAAGTTAGTTTTCTTAGAAGAAACTTGATTTTTGATTTAGCCAAAGTATTTTGTTTTTGTTTTTTATTTTTTTAACTATTTTATATAATGATAATGTATTTTTAATAATTACAATGATTTTTTTGGTTTAATTATTCTGTTGGTAATTCCTATGATTTTACCAAATTTATAAGTAGGTTTTTATAATTTTTTTCTTTCAATTGAGTCCCTATACTACTTTTAATTTTGTAATTAGATTCTTTCTAATGTAAAAAATATTAGAATCAACTAAATATTTATCCGCAAATTGAATGTATCCACAATTAAAAGATCAATAGAATAATTAAGGTATCCATAATTTTTTTTGTTTTTTAATTCTTCTTTCTACCTTCATTATTTCATATAATGATATTGTATTTTTTTTTGAAATTAATGCTTTTTAAAGTATAAATTATAATTTTGTCATTCTTTTACGAATCTAACCTTACTTTTTATTCTTTTTAATTATATAATAAGGGTTTTTACTCAATTTTTTTGTCATTGTAGTTAATTAGGGTTACATATGTTAATGCCTGAGAACTTGTTTATGCTGACACATGGGGACTAGCTCCTACGAGATTAAGAAATAGCTTTAGATATTACATTAATTTTGTTGATGCACATACAAAATTTACTTCTGTCTCTTCTAGTTACTAAGTTAGAAGCACTAACAACCTTTAAAAATTAGAAAACCTTGTTTAAAAAAGCAAACTGGACATAAGCTAAAATCCCTACAAACTGATTATGGTGCTAAGTTTTTTTCTAATTCTTTTAAGTAGTCTCTTTTTCTAATAATTGTATAAATCACAGGTTGACATGTCCATATACACACCAATAACAAGAAATATTAGAAAGAAAGCATAGACATCTCACTGAGGTTGGTCTATCTTTGCTAGTCACTGCTGCCTTACCTCTACAGTTTTAGGGTGATGCATTCCAAGCTATAGTATATCCATTAATAGAATGCATACACCTATTTTACATAATATATCACCATTTGATCAAATGTTTAATCATAAACCAGATTATCAATTCCTAAAGATATTTGGGTATGCTTGTTACCCTCTTTTGGGACCTTACAATAAGCACAAGTATTATAACAATCACAAAGGATATAAATGTTTAATACAAAATGGTAAATGATACAAGCTCATAATACTACTTCCACATCAATTTCCATTTTTGAAATAAAGATTACTCTTTCATTTTCTACTCTACCATCTCCACCACCACTTCCATACAATACTTATCTTATGAAAACCAAATCTAAAACTGGTATCTCAAAGTCTTAGGCTCTGATTACTACCATATACTCCAAAAACTACACAACAAGCTTTAAAGCACTCTCATTAGTTAAAGGCTATGAAAATTGAGATAGAGGATCACTCAAAATGCAAAACTTCGGAGCTTATTGTCCCTCCAACTAATGTTGTCATCATTGGCAGTAAATGAGTATTTGCCTTGAAAAAGACAAGTTATTAGATACAAAGCTAGACTTGTAGCCAAAGATTTTCATCAAAGAGAGAGCTTGGACTTTGAACAAACTTAGTCTAGTTATAAAGTCTCAAACTATTAGAATTGTAATCTCAATTGCCTTAGCTAGAGGCTGGTATTTCAGACAATTCGATTTTGACAATGTATTTCTCAATGGAAACTTGCATGAAACAGTGTATACGATACAGCCACAAGGCTTTAATGATACTAATCGTCCTGTGCAGATTAAAGAAAGCAATTTGTAGCCTCATACAGGGCCTATGAGCATGGTTCTTGACTTTATCTACTACTCTACACAGATTTGGATTTAAGAGCACCAAATAAGATCCTTTTCTATTTGTGAGAATAACTCATAATTATAAGACTCCAGATTTTTAAAATTTAAATAATAAGTTATTTATAATTTATTATATTTAATAATAATTTTATTTAAAAAATTATTTTTTAAAAATAATTAAATTAAATTTTATGATATTTTGAATTTAAAATCTGTTAGGATTAAAATTTTTTTTTAAATAATTGGATATTTTTATATTAGAGATTTAAAATTTTAGTAATTAAAAATAATGATTTTTATACAATTTAAATTGAATAAATAAAAGTTTTGATTGATTTTATGAACTAAAAAAAATTATTTATTTATCTCTAATTTTAAATTAGAATACTTAATTAAAAATAATTTGTAAGTTAAAAAATAAATAATATTCTTAAAGTTAATTATATTAGATTAAATTTAATTTTAAATTATTACCCTTTTCTCTTTTGCAGAGGGGAAGAAGGAGAAGAGAAGGAAAGAGGGGGAGAAGGAAGGGGACCGCGCCAGCGCCGCTGGGCCTCGTCACCGTTGTCGCGTGCGTCACCGCTGAGCTGCTTCATCTCGTCGCTTCTGCTACTGCCTTTTCCATGCGCTGTCGTTGAAGTCACTGGAAGGAGAGAGAGTTTTCGTGGTTTTATAAGGGAGAGGGATCGCCATTGCCACCGTTCGTCATGTCAAATCGTCCCCGTCGCGTCCTGCCGCTGCTGAGGATCTCATCGCCATCAGATTCGTTGCGTCACCGTCGAAGGGATTTGAAGGGAGAGACACATGATGAGGAAAAGGAGCTGGAATCGCTGCTGTCGCCACCGCTGCTGGAGGCCAACCACCGCGCCGAGCTTCTGCCGCCGTCTGGTAACCGAGTATGGCGCAAGTGTCGTCGGAGCTGTCGCTGCTTCGTTCTTGGTTCCTTTTGTGCAGTAAATCATTCTGCACTGGAAAACCCTTTTTTCGTTACTTCGTTATATATTACTGAGGTTTCTGCGCGTTATTATGATAGGGTTGAGCTTTAGAGGTTGCATGTAGCGACTAGAGTTGCTATGGTTGTTGCAGAAGTGGTATGGAGCTGGGTTTGCAGCTGCCGCTGCTGCGGGCCGGTAGAAAGGGGTTTTGATGCATTTGGTTTTGTGAGTTTCGACGAGTTGAGGTTGGGGTTTCCTTAAAACTTATTTTTTATCGCAGAATTGTTATAAATAAATATTGATGTGAAAAATATATTTTTTTAATTTCGTGAGTCTTATGGATTGAATTGAGTTGCTCTAGATGATTGTAATTGTTTGTCTAGTTGAATTATTGATTATTAAAAAAGATTGAATATTTTGGGTTATTGATTAATTTTGTTAAATTGGCGGTTGCCGAATTGGTTTCTTGAGATTTGGAAATGAGTTTGTTTTATTGGAAATGAATTAAGATACAGAAATAATTTGATTTTGGAATCGGTTTGATTTTGACATGGTTTGACATCGAAATGATTTGATATTTGGAAATCTGAATTTTGTTCTATTGGAGAATGATTTGGTTTTGAACCCATTGGAAAATGTTGAGAAATGATTTGGTTGGGACCCTTGAAGGGTGGCAAAAGTCCGAGTTTTAGAGGAGATGCTTGTAACACCCTTATTATTAGAATGTCACGCTTCCGACTGTGCCACTCTAATAGCGAGAAATATTATAACGACTTCATATACTTAATAATAAAATAGGAGCCTTTGACTTGAAATCGTATCGCTATTTTCTTTGAAAAACGAAAAAAATACTTCGTCTTGAAAACAAACAAGCATATTCATATATACAAAACTTATTACATAAGTAGCTTATAAATATAATATACATATAAAATATACAACTCCTATCCCTCTTACAATATTATAAAAATAAAGGCGAGGAAAGAATGATTATCTAACTAAAACAACATCGTATAAGCAAAACGCAATAAAACTCTTCGTATGCTTCTTCATCTGATTCCTAAAAAGGCAAAGCTGTAGGGGTGAGAACCTAACCAAATGGTCTCACCACGCATTTTCAGAATTACCATAAAGAGATATTTAATAAGAAAACTATTTTCAAGCACAATGATCATTGCTTGTCTTATGAATCTTTTGAAGACCAACAGTTTATTATTCAAAAATTCAAAATATTTTTAAAAGAAATCAGTTAATTATCCAAAGTCCAAAACCTTTCTTTTCTTATAAGAAAATCTTGAAAGCTTCCTAGATTGTATGAATGACCAACCTGTTCCAAGCATAAGTTCATTAAGTCTATGCTGAACCAGCTTGATTTTTTATACTTTACTAAAACCTCAAACAGAAACCAACCACGACCTCAATCCCAAGCAATTCTATCAAATCAATAATTAAATAATCACATCAGAAAAACAACCCTCAACTTCATCACCACCAGCATGAGGGATCTCTCAGTTGTACACACATACAATACAAACAAGGAAAACACAGATAGGATACAAATATAGCAAGTAGGGCAAATAACAGATAAGCATAGTTAAATAAATAGGCAAACCAAAACAATGCACACTCAAGCAAAACATACAAATGCATATGATGTATACCTGTCATATAGCTGATGATATCATCTGTCGGTTATATAGCCAACTCGACATGTACTGGTAGCTAACCTTGGACAGAAATACCCCATCGCGGAGCAAATAGGTCTGAGCCACAATCCCCTTGCTACTATCCGCTTAACCTAGAGCAAGTGGAATAAACCACTACTGCTACTACTACCCAGGCAGGTATTTAAAAACTCAACCTGGCACAAGTGGAATAATCCACTACTGCTACTACTACCCAGGCGTCACAATCTCTGACCTGGAGCAAGCGGGACGAACCACAATCCTTGTTACTGCTCAGGTATCTCAATAAACTTAAATTTCATTTTTAAATCCATTTCTCAATATCATTCAATTCATTCAAAAATCATACTTTTAAAATCAAACCTCATCATCCTTCATCCAAATTCAATCGTCATCACTCGTCATTATCACACTCATCCTCAATTTCTCATCACACCTCCCATTCCGTTCATCAATAATTCAAACTCAAAACATAGTTCATTCTTTTCTAAATAAATCAAATTCAAAACGTATTTGTAATAACTCAAAATCAAATCATATATTCCTTAAATCCAAATCTTTCTAAATAACCACTTCAAACGAAACCTACCATTTTTATAAAAATTTCGGCAACATCTCCTCTAGAATTTGGACTTTGCCACCCTTCAAGGGTCCCAACCAAACTATTTCTCAAACTCTTTTCAAATCATTTCCATAAGCAGACCAATTCCAATATTTCAAACCATTTTCAACTCTCAATATCATTTCCGATAAATCAAACTCATTTTTAATATCAAAACATTTCCAAATTTCAAGAAAACCAATTCAGCAATAGCCAATTTAACAAAATCAATCAATAATCCGAAACATTCAATCTTATCAAATAATCAAGAATTCAACCAGACAAACAATTACAATCATCCAAAGCAACTCAATCCAATCCATAAGACAAAAAAATTTATAAAAATATATTTTTCACATCAATATCTACTTATAACAATTCTGCAATATAAAATAAGTTTTAAGAAAAGCCCCTACATCGATTGTCGAAACTCAAAAGCTATGAAACGCGTCAAAAATCCCTTTTTCCTCCTGGCGCGCAATAGCGACAGCTTCAATCGTGACTCGCAATGACCGGAACACGACCCTATGCTGCCGAAACCTCAGAATCTCTAACCAAACATAAAAGAATACTAATTTCAACGGTTCCAGAACAAAAACGCTTACCATAACCAAAGAGGATCGACCACACCAAACGGCAGCAGCTCAAACAAAGGTTTCGACGGCCATAGTATCATTCCCGACTGCTAGAGGTGCGGCGGCTATGGAAACAACAGCAGCGGAGCTCCAACGGAGTCGGAAATTAATGAGCGGATATTTTATACGCTTTTTGGGGTTAATTTCATGTAGTTTTTAGTATGTTTTAGTTAGTTTTTAGTATATTTTCATTAGTTTCTAGGCAAAATTCATATTTCTGGACTTTACTATGAGTTTGTGGATTTTTCTGTAATTTTAGGTATTTTCTAGCTGAAATTGAGGGAGCTGAGCAAAAATCTGATTCAGGCTGAAAAAGGACTGCTGATGTTGTTGGATTCTGACCTCTCTGTACTCGGAATAGATTTTCTGGAGCTACAGAAGTCCAATTGGTGCGCTCCCAATTGCATTGGAAAGTAGACATCTAGGGCTTTCAATCAATATATAATAGTCCATACTTTGCTCAAGAATAGACGACGTAGACTGGCGTTCAACGCCAGTTCCATGTTGCAGTCTGGCGTTAAACGCCAGAAACAGGTTACAAGTTGGAGTTAAACGCCCAAAACAGGTTACAACCTGGCGTTTAACTCCAGAAACAGCCTAAGCACGTGTAAAGCTTAAGTCTCAGTCCCGGCACACACCAAGTGGGCTCCAGAAGTGAATTTCTGCACTATCTATCATAGGTTACTCATTTTCTGTAAACCTAGATTACTAGCTTACTATTTAAACAACTTTTAGAGGATTATTTTGTACCTCATGACATTTTAGATCTGAACTTTGTACTCTTTGACGGCATGAGTCTCTAAACTCCATTGTTGGGGGTGAGGAGCTCTGCTGTGTCTTGATGAATTAATGCAATTATTTCTGTTTTCTATTCAAACACGCTTGTTTCTATCTAAGATGTTCATTCGCACTTCAATATGATGGATGTGATGATCCGTGACACTCATCACCATTCTCAACCTATGAACGCGTTCCTGACAACCACCTCTGTTCCACCTTCGATTGAATGAGTATCTCTTGGATTCCTTAATCAGAATCTTCGTGGTATAAGCTAGAATCCATTGGCAGCATTCTTGAGAATCCGGAAAGTCTAAACCTTGTCTGTGGTATTCCAAGTAGGATTCAGGGATTGAATGACTGTGACGAGCTTCAAACTCACAAGGGTTGGGCGTAGTGACAGACGCAAAAGGATCAATGGATCCCATTCCAGCATGAGTGAGAACCGACAGATGATTAGTCGTGCGGTGACAGCGCACCTGGACCATTTTCACTGAGAGGACGGATGGTAGCCATTGACAACGGTGATCCACCAACACACAGCTTGTCATAGGAGGAACCTTGCATGCGTGAAGAAGAAGACAGGGGGAAAGCAGAGATTCAGAAGACAAAGCATCTCCAAAACTCCAACATATTCTCCATTACTGCATAACAAGTATTTAATTCATGCTTTGTTATTTTTCGCAATCCAAACTGATAATTATAATTGATATCCTGACTAAGAATTACAAGATAACCATAGATTACTTCAAGCCAACAATCTCCGTGGGATTCGACCCTTACTCACGTAAGGTATTACTTGGACGACCTAGTGCACTTGCTGGTTAGTGGTACGAGTTGTGAAAAGTGTGATTTACAATTCGTGCACCAAGTTTTTGGTGCCGTTGCCGGGGATTGTTTGAGTTTGAACAACTAACGGTTCATTTTGTTGCTTAGATTTAGGAAAAGTTTATCTTTTTTAGTTTAGAGTCACTAAAATTGCGTCTTCTATTATTATTGTTTTTGGTTGAAAATTTTTTAAATCCTTATTTTCTCTTTTTAAATTTTTTGAAAATTTTATAAACTGATAATTGAGTTTTTCTGTTTGAGTTTAGTATCATATTTTAAGTTTGGTGTCAATTGCATGTTTTTATTTTCTTTTAAATTTTTGAATTTGTGTTCATTGTTCTTTCTTAATCTTCAAGTTGTTCTTGTTTATTTTCCTTGTTTGATCTTTAGTTTTTCTTGTTTTGTGATTTTTCTTATTTTTCTTGTGCATTTTCGAATTATTAGTATCAAAAAAAAATTTTAAAATAAAATATTTTTATACATTAAATATCTTTGTTAAAACACTTTAAATTTATAGCTCAGTTGGCTAGAGCGTTGTGCTTATGTTCTTGGTAATTGGCTATCTCCTTTTAAAAAAAAAAAAACCTTTTCAAAAATAATTTTTCTTTGATTAAATCTTGTGCCAAACTTTAAGTTTGGTGTTTTCTTGTTAACTTTTCTTTAGTTTTCGAAAATTTTATTGTGATTTTCTAAAAAATTTTAAGTTTGGTGTTCTTTCTTCATGTTCTTGTTGTTCTTGTGAGTCTCCAAGGTATTCTTGAGTTTTCCTTGTGTCTTGATTTTAAAATTTTTAAGTTTGGTGTTCCTTGGTGTTTTTCTCCAAAATTTTCGAAAACAAGGAGCATTAGATCTAAAAATTTTAAGTCTTGTGCCATTTTATTATTTTTCTTTTTCCTCATTAAATTCAAAAATATCTTTTCTCTCTATTTTAAAGTGAATTTTCGAAAATTACTTTTAAAATTCAGATTTTTATTTCAAAATTTAAAATCTTTTTCAAAAATCATATCCAAAATTTTTCAAATCTTCTTAATTAAGTAATTATTTTAGTCTTAATTTTTTTGTTCTTAATTTTCGAATTCTATATTTAATTTCAAACTATTTTATTCTCTTTTCTTTTATTATTTTTTTATTTGTTCGTTCCCTTTTTACAAAATAAATAAATAAATAAATAAAATAAAAATATATTCTATTTGCTATTCATATCAGTTCCCTTTTCTCCATCATGGACCTAAGTGGAAATGAACAGTCCAGAAGGACTCTGGGGTCATATGCTAACCCCACTACTGCTTCATATGGGAGTAGTATCTGTATACCCTCCATTGGAGTCAGTAGCTTTGAGTTGAATCCTCAGCTCATTATCATGGTGCAGCAAAGTTGCCAGTATTTCGGTCTTCCACAGGAAGAACCTACAGAGTTTCTGGCACAGTTTTTACAGATTGCTGACACAGTACATGATAAAAAAGTAGATTAGGATGTCTACAGATTATTACTGTTTCCATTTGCTGTAAAAGACCAAGCTAAGAGGTGGTTAAATAACCAACCTAAGGCTAGCATAAGGACATGGAAACAGTTGTCAGAAAAATTCCTGAATCAATACTTCCCTCCAAAACGGATGACACAGCTAAGGCTGGACATCCAAGGCTTTAAACAAGGAGATAATGAATCTCTTTATGATGCCTGGGAGAGATACAGAGAGATGCTAAGGAAATGCCCCTCTGAAATGTTTTCAGAATGGGTGCAGTTAGACATCTTCTATTATGGGCTTACAGAGAATGCTCAAATTTCTCTAGATCACTCAGCTGGTGGATCTATACACATGAGAAAGACAATTGAAGAGGCTCAAGAGCTTATTGATACAGTTGCCAGAAATCAGCATCTGTACCTAAGCAGTGAATCTTCCATGAAAGAAGAGGCTAAAACAGTAACTGCTAAACTCAGTCCTGCAGAACAAATTACTGAATTCAATCAGCAATTAGACTTTCTAACAAAACAGCTGGCCGAATTCAAGGAGATACTACAAGACACAAGAATGGCTAATATAAATATGGAGGTACAGTTGAAGCAAACAGAACAACAGTTATCAAAACAAGTAACAGAAGAGTGCCAAGCAGTTCAATTAAGAAGTGGGAAAATATTAAATACCTCACTTCAAGGCAGCAGGAAGCCAAGAAATGAACAAACTGCTATCCAAAATCCCTCTGAGGACAGTAAGAGCCCAGAGAGGAATAACTCTGGCGTTCAAACGCCAGCAACAAGCAAGGAGTTGGCGTCAAACGCCCAATAGAAGCTCAGTTCTGGCGTTCAAACGCCAGGAACAAGTAAGGAGTTGGCGTCCAACGCCAATCCAGCTTCTAACTCTGGCATTCAAATGCCAGTGAGGGATCAGACATACACAAGTGCTGATAATAACCCCTCTAAAAAGGTTTCTTCAACCGCCTCTGTAGGAAATAAACCTTTAGCAACTAAGGTTGAGGAATATAAAGCCAAGATACCTTATCCTCAAAAACTCCGCCAAGAAGAGCAGGATAAGCAATTTGCTCGCTTTGCAGATTATCTCAGGACTCTTGAAATAAAGATTCCGTTTGCAGAGGCACTTGAGCAAATACCTTCTTATGCCAAGTTCATGAAAGAGATCTTGAGTCATAAGAAGGATTGGGGAGAAACTGAAAGAGTTCTCCTCACTGAAGAATGCAGTACAGTCATTCTGAAAAGCTTCCAGAAAAGCTTAAAGATCCCGGGAGCTTTCTGATACCATGCATATTAGAGGGTAATTGCACCAAGACAGCTTTATGTGATCTTGGGGCAAGCATCAACCTAATACCTGCATCCACTATCAGAAAGCTTGGTTTAACTGAAGAAGTTAAACCAACCCGGATATGTATCCAACTTGCTGATGGCTTCATTAAATACCCATCAGGCGTGATTGAGGACATGATTGTCAGGATTGGGCCATTTGCCTTTCCCACTGACTTTGTAGTGCTGGAAATGGAGGAACACAAGAGTGCTACTCTCATTTTAGGAAGACCTTTCCTAGCAAATGGACGAACTCTCATTGATGTCCAAAAGGGGGAAGTAACCCTGAGAGTCAATGAAGATGAGTTTAAGTTGAATGCTGTCAAAGCCATGCAGCATCCAGACACACCAAAAGACTGCATGAAAGTTGATCTCATTGACTCTTTGGTAGAGGAGGTCAACATGGCTGAGAGTCTCGAATCAGAGTTGGAAGACATCTTTAAAGATGTTCAGCCTGATTTGGAGGGTTCAGAGGAATTGAAAGAGCCTCTGAGACTTCCTCAAGAAGAGGAGAAACCTCCTAAACCCGAGCTCAAGCCATTACCACCATCCCTGAAATATGCATTTCTGGGAGAAGGTGACACTTTTCCAGTGATCATAAGCTCTGCTTTAAATCCACTGGAAGAGGAAGCACTAATTCAAGTGCTAAGGACACACAAGACAGCTCTTGGGTGGTCCATAAGTGACCTTAAGGGCATAAGCCCAGCTAGATGCATGCACAGAATCCTATTGGAGGATGATGCTAAGCCAGTGGTTCAACCACAGAGGCGGCTAATTCCAGCCATGAAGGAAGTTGTGCAGAAAGAGGTAAGCAAATTATTGGGGGCTGGGATTATTTATCCTATTTCTGATAGCCCCTGGGTGAGCTCTGTCCAAGTTGTTCCCAAGAAGGGAGGTGATGAGCGGATAATTTATACGCTTTTTGGCATTGTTTTTACATAGTTTTCAGTATGATTTAGTTAGTTTTTAGTATATTTCTATTAGTTTTTAAATAAAAATCACATTTCTAGACTTTACTATGAGTTTGTGTATTTTTCTATAATTTCAGGTATTTTCTGGCTGAAATTGAGGGACTTGAGCAAAAATCAGATTCAGAGGTTGAAGAAGGGCTGCAGATGCTGTTGGATTCTGACCTCCCTGCACTCAAAGTGGATTTTAGGGAGCTACAGAACTCCAAATGGCGCGCTCTCAATTGCGTTGGAAAGTAGACATCCAGGGCTTTCCAGAAATATATAATAGTCCATACTTTGATTAAGGATAGACGACGTAAACTGGCGTTCAACGCCAGCTCCATACTGCATTCTAGAGTCAAATGCCAGAAACAGGTTGCAAAGTGGAGTTAAACGCCAGAAACAGGTTACAAACTGGCGTTCAACTCCAAGAGAAGCCTCTACATGTGTAAAGCTCAATGCTCAGCCCAAGCATACACCAAATGGGCCCCAGAAGTGGATTTTTGCATCATTTACTCATTTCTGTAACCCTAGAAACTAGTTTAGTATAAGTAGGAATTTTTACTATTGTATTTACATCCGATCTTTGATCAGTTTTATGATATCTTAGACCTTTATGGGGGCTGGCCATTCGGCCATGCCTGGACCTTCATCACTTATGTATTTTCAACGGTAGAGTTTCTACACACCATAGATTAAGGTGTGGAGCTCTGCTGTTCCTCAGGAATTAATACAAAGTACTACTGTTTTTCTATTCAATTCAAGCTTATTCCACTTCTAAGATATCCATTCGCACCCAAGAACATGATGAATGTGATGATTATGTGACGCTCATCATCATTCTCACTTATGAACGCGTGCCTGACAAACACTTCCGTTCTACATGCAACAAGCTAGAATGAGTATCTCTTAGATATCTAATACAGAGGACCGAGTCCGAGATATTAGAATCTTCGTGGTATAAGTTAGAACCCATGGATGGCCATTCTTGATATCCGGAAAGTCTAAACCTTGTCTGTGGTATTCCGAGTAGGATCTGGGAAAGGATGGCTGTGACGAGCTTCAAACTCGCGAGTGCTGGGCGTAGTGACAGACGCAAAAGGATGGTGAATCCTATTCCAGTATGATCGAGAATCTCCAAATGATTAGCCATGCAGTGACAGCGCAGCGGACCATTTTCACATAGAGGATGGGATGTAGCCATTGTCAATGGTGATGCCCTACACAAAGCTTGCCATGGAAAGGAGTAGGAATGATTGGATGAAGACAGCAGGAAAGCAGAGGTTCAGAGGGACGAAAGCATCTCTATACGCTTATCTGAAATTCTCACCAATGAATTGCATAAGTATCACTATCCTATTTTATATTTTAATTATCTTTTAGTGTACTATAATCTCTTAATACATTTGAATACGCCTGACTGAGATTTACAAGGTGATCATAGCTTGCTTCAAGTCGACAATCTCCGTGGGATCGACCCTTACTCAAGTAAGGTTTATTACTTGGACGACCCAGTGCACTTGCTGGTTAGTTGTGCGAAGTTGTGAAGAAAGTGCTGAGTTTATAAACGCGCATACCAAGTTGAACGCCATTGTTAGAGATCACAATTTCGTGCACCAAGTTTTTGGCGCCGTTGCCGGGGATTGTTCGAGTTTGGACAACTGACAGTTCATCTTGTTGCTCATATTAGGTAATTTTATTTTAATTTTTAAGATTTTTATTTCTTATTTTCGAAAAAAAAAATATACAAAAAATTTTTCTTCTTTTTTCGTTTTTCCCAAAATAATTTTCGAAAAAAAAATCCAAAAATTTTTTTTTTAATAAAATCATAAAACCAAAAAAGTTTTGTGTTTCTTGTTTGAGTCTAGAGTCAAGTTTTAAGTTTGGTGTCAATTGTATCTTTTTAATTTTCTAAAAATTATTTTCGAAAATTTCATGCATTGCATTCTTCATGATCTTCAAATTGTTCTTGGCCAGTCTTCTTGTTTGATCTTCATATTTTCTTGTTTTGTGTCTTTTGTTGTTTTTCATATGCATTTTTGCATTCATAGTGTCTAAACATGAAAAATCTCTAAGTTTGGTGTCTTGCATGTTTTTCTTTTCTTAAAAATTTTCAAAAATAAGTTCTTGGTGTTCATCTTGACATTCATAGTGTTCTTGCATGCATCATGTGTTTTGATCCAAAATTTTCATGCATTGCATCATTTTCATGTTTTTATCTTTCATCATTAAAAATTCAAAAATAAAAAATATATCTTTCCCTTTTTCACTCATCAAATTTGAAAATTTGAGTTGACTTTTTCAAAAAATTTTAAAATCTAGTTGTTTCTTATGAGTCAAATCAAATTTTCAATTTAAAAATTCCATCTTTTTCAAATCTTTTTCAAAAAATCAAATCTTTTTCATTTTTCTTTTATGATTTTTGAAAATTTCAAAATTGACTTTTAAAAATCTTTTTCTTATTTTTATCTCATATTTTCGAAATTAATACTAACAATTAATGTGATTGATACAAAAATGTTAAGTTTGTTACTTGTCTAGTAAGAAAGGTTCAATCTTTAAACTCTAGAATCATATCTTTTTAGTTTCTTGTTAGTCAAGTAATCAACTTTAATTTTCAAAATAAAATCTTTTTGAATTTCTTTTTCAAAATCAATTTCAAATCTTTTCTAACTTCTTATCTTTTCAAAAATTGATTTTCAAATCTTTTTCAATTAATCTTATCTTTTTGTTTGATTCTTATCTTTTTCAAAACTACCTAACTAATTCTATCTCTAATTTTCGAAAATCACCTTCCCCTTTTTTTCAAAAATTCCTTTTTGAATTAACTAATTATTTTAAACTTTAATTTAATTTAATTTAATTTTTCCTTTTTTTATTTTCAAATTTCAATTTTAATTTTAAATTAAAACCAAAACTATATTTTTTTTATTTATTATTTTCGAATTCTTCTCCTTCATCTCCTTCTATTTATTTATTCATCTACTAACACTTCTCTTCCACCCAAAATTCGAACACCATCTTCCTCTCTTTGTTCGAGTTTTTCTCTTCTCCTTCTTACATTCTTCTCTTCTTATACTCACATAAAGGAATCTCTATACTGTGACATAGAGGATTCCATATTTTCTTTTGTGTTCTCTTCTTTTTCATATGAGCAGGAACAAGGATAAGAACATTCTTGTTGAAGCTGATCCTGAACCTGAAAGGACTCTGAAGAGGAAGCTAAGAGAAGCCAAATCACAACTCTCTGGAGAAAATATGACAGAAATTTTCGAAAAAGAAGAAAACATGGCCAAAAATAATAACAATGCAAGGAAGATGCTTGCTGACTTTATTGCACTTACTTCCAATTTACATGGAAGAAGCATCTCAATTCCTGCCATTGGAGCAAACAACTTTGAGCTTAAACCTCAATTAGTTTCTCTGATGCAACAGAACTGCAAGTTCCATGGACTTCCATCAAAAGATCCTTTTCAGTTCTTAACTGAATTCTTGCAGATCTGTGATACTATTAAGACCAATGGGGTTGATCCCGAGGTCTACAGGCTTATGCTTTTCCCATTTGCTGTAAGAGACAGAGTTAGAGTATGGTTGGACTCTCAACCTAAAGCTAGCCTGAACTCTTGGGATAAGCTGGTCAAGGCTTTCTTAGCCAAGTTCTTTCCTCCTCAAAAGCTTAGTAAGCTTAGAGTGGATGTCCAAACCTTCAGACAGAAGGAAGGTGAATCCCTCTATGAAGCTTGGGAGAGATATAAGGAACTGACAAAAAAGTGTCCTTCTGACATGCTTTCAGAATGGACCATCCTGGATATATTCTATGATGGTCTGTCTGAGCTATCAAAGATGTCACTGGACCATTCTACAGGTGGATCCATTCACCTAAAGAAAACGCCTGCAGAAGCTCAAGAACTCATTGACATGGTTGCAAATAACCAGTTCATGTACACTTCTGACAGGAATCCTGTGAATAATGGGACGCCTATGAGGAAGGGAGTTCTTGAAATTGATACTCTGAATTCCATATTGGCTCAGAATAAAATATTGACTCAGCAAGTCAATATGATCTCTCAGAGTCTGAATGGATTGAAGGAATCATCCAACAGTACTATAGAGGCATCTTCTGAAGAAGAAGCTTATGATTCTGAGAACGCTGCAATAGCAGAGGTGAATTGCATGGGGGAACCCTATGGAAACACCTATAATCCCTCATGGAGAAATCATCCAAATTTCTCATGGAAGGATCAACAAAAGCCTCAACAAGGCTTTAATAATGGTGGAAGAAACAGGTTTAGCAATAGCAAGCCTTTTCCATCATCCACTCAGCAAAAGACAGAGAGTTCTGAGCAGGATCCATCTAGCTTAGCAAATATAGTCTCTGATCTATCTAAGGCCACTCTAAGTTTCATGAATGAAACAAGGTCCTCCATTAGAAATTTGGAGGCACAAGTGGGCCAGCTGAGTAAAAGAGTCACTGAAACCCCTCCTAGTACTCTCCCAAGCAATACAGAAGAGAATCCAAAAAGAGAGTGCAAGGCCATTGAGTTGACCATCATGGCCGAACCTACAAGGGAGGGAGAGGACGTGAATCCCAGTGAGGAAGACCTCCTGGGACGTCCAGTGATCAATAAGGAGTTTCCCTTTGAGGAACCAAAGGAATCTGAGGCTCATCTAGAGACCATAGAGATTCCATTGAACCTCCTTCTGCCCTTCATGAGCTCTGATGAGTATTCTTCTTCTGAAGAGAATGAGGATGTTACTGAAGAGCAAGTTGCCAAGTACCTTGGTGCGATCATGAAGCTGAATGCCAATTTATTTGGTAATGAGACTTGGGGAGATGAACCTCCCTTGTTCACCAATGAACTGAATGCACTGAATCAACTGAGATTACCTCAGAAGAAACAGGATCCTGGAAAGTTCCTAATACCTTGTACCATAGGCACCATGACCTTTGAGAAGGCTCTATGTGACCTTGGGTCAGGGATAAACCTCATGCCACTCTTTGTAATGGAGAAACTAGGAATCTTTGAGGTACAGGCTGCCAATTTCTCATTAGATATGGCAGACAAATCCATGAAACAGGCTTATGGACAGGTAGAGGACGTGCTAGTAAAGGTTGAAGGCCTTTACATCCTTGCTGATTTCATAATCCTAGACACTGGGAAGGATGAGGATGAATCCATCATCCTTGGAAGACCCTTCCTAGCCACAGCAAGAGCTGTGATTGATGTGGACAGAGAAGAGTTGGTCCTTCAACTGAATAAGGACTACCTTGTGTTCAAGACTCAAGGTTTTCCTTCTGTAGCCATGGAGAGGAAGCATGAAAAGCTTCCCTCACTACAGAGTCAACCAAAGCCCCCACAGTCAAACTCTAAGTTTGGTGTTGGGAGGCCACAACCAAACTCTAAGTTTGGTGTTGAACTCCCATATCCAAACTCTAAGTTTGGTGTTGGAAAGTCTCAACAATGCTCTGAACATCTGTGAGGCTCCATGAGAGCTCACTATCAATCTATTGACATTAAAGAAGCGCTTGTTGGGAGGCAACCTAATGTTATTTTATTTTCTCTTTGTTATTTCGTGTTTTATTAGGTTGATGATCATGTGGAGTCACAAAAACTACTGAAAAATCAAAAACAAAATGAAAAACAGCATTAAAAACAGCACACCCTGGAAGAGGAGCATACTGGCGTTAAACGCCAGTAAGGAGCATCTAGCTGGCGTTTAACGCCAGAAACAAGCAGCAGTCTGGCGTTTAAACGCCAGGATTGCACCCAGAGGAAAGCTGGCATTAAACGCCAGAAACAAGCATCATACTGGCGTTTAACGCCAGAAATATGCACCACACTGGCGTTCAACGCCAGAAACATGCTATAGACTGGCATTGAACGCCCAAAACAAGCATGGAAGTGGCGTTTAACGCCAGAAACATGCTGTAGTCTGGTGTTAAATGCCAGGATTGCCTACAGAGGGCGTTTTACACACCTAATTGGACCAAGAATGTTAAGTCCTTGGCTCCATTGGATCTGTAGACCCCACAGGATCCCCACCTAACCCTATTCTCTCCTCTTCACACCTTTTCATAACTCTCTTCCCCAAATGCCCTTCACTAATCACTTCAATCACTCTTCCCCATCACTCCCTCACCACTCACATCCATCTTCTTTTCCCCATAAACCCCACCTACCTTCAAATTCAAAATATTTTCCCTCCCAAACCCAACCCTAAATGGCCGAACCCTAAACCCCTCCCGACTTCTATATAAACCCCTCATTCCTTCTTCTATTTCACACAACACAACCCTCTCTTCTTCCAGTTGGCTGAAACCTACTCTCTCTCCCTCTCCTCCATTTCTCTTCTTCTTCTACTTCTTTCTTTCTTCTTTTGCTCGGGGACGAGCAAACATTTTAAGTTTGGTGTGGTAAAAGCATAGCTTTTTGTTTTTCCATAACCATTTATGGCACCTAAGGCCAGAGAAACCTCTAGAAAGAGGAAAGGGAAGGCAATTGCTTCCACCTCTAAGCCATGGAAGATGGAGAGATTCATCTCAAAGGTCCATCAAGACCACTTCTATGAAGTTGTGGCCAAGAAGAAAGTTATCCCTGAGGTTCCTTTCAAGCTCAAGAAGAATGAGTATCCGGAGATCCGACTTGAGATCCAAAGAAGAGGTTGGGAAGTTCTCACCAACCCCATTCAACAAGTTGGGATCCTAATGGTTCAAGAGTTCTATGCAAACGCATGGATCACTAGGAACCATGATCAAAGTGTGAACCCGAATCCAAAGCATTGGCTTACATGGTTCGGGGGAAATACTTAGATTTCAGTCCAGAAAATGTAAGGCTGGCGTTCAACTTGCCAAATATGGAAGAAAACGCACGCCCCTATACAAGAAGGGTCAACTTTGATCAAAGGTTGGACCAAGTCCTCATAGACATATGTGAGGAAGGAGCTCAATGGAAAATTGACTCAAGAGGCAAGCCGGTTCAACTAAGAAGGCATGACCTCAAACCAGTGGCTAGGGGATGGCTAGAGTTCATTCAACGCTCAATCATTCCTACTAGTAACCGGTCTGAAGTTACTATAGACCGGGCCATCATGATCCATAGTATCATGATTGGAGAAGAGGTGGAAGTTCATGAGATTATACCTAAAGAACTTTACAAGGTGGCTGACAAGTCCTCCACTTGGGCAAGGTTAGCCTTTCCTCACCTCATTTGTCACCTCTGCAATTTGGCTGGAATTGACATAGAGGAAGACATCCTCATTGAAGAGGATAAGCCCATCACTAAGAAAAGGATGGAGCAAACAAGAGATCATGGACCTCAACATGAGCATGAGAAAATTCCTCACCATGAAATCCCTGAGATGCCCGGGGATGCACTTTCCTCCACAGAATTATTAGGAGCAAATCAACACTTCCCTAGGAGAATTAAGTTTCAACATGGGACAATTAAGGGTGGAGCACCAATAGCACTCCATCATCCTCCATGAAATTAGAGAAGATCAAGGAGCTATGAGGGAAGAGCAAGAAAGGCAAGGAAGAGACATAGAGGAGCTCAAGAGCACCATTGGTTCTTCAAGAAGAGGAAGACGCCACCCTCACTAAGGTGGACTCATTCCTTAATCTCCTTGTTTATTTACTTTCTGTTTTTCGATTTTTGAGCTTTATGTTTATTTATATTTGTGTCTTATTACATGATCATTAGTGTCTAAGTGTCTATGCCTTAAAGTTACGAATATGAATCCATCACCTCTCTTGAATGAAAAATGTTTTAATTACAAAAGAACAAGAAGTACATGGTTTCAAATTCATCCTTGAAACTAGTTTAATTATTTTGATGTGGTGACAATACTTTTTATTTTCTGAATGAATGATGAAAAGGAGAAATATGTCTTTTGAAGTTGTTGTTTATGAATGTTAAATATGTTGGCTCTTGAAAGAATGATGAAAAGCAGAAATATTATCTGATAATCTGAAAAATCATAAAAATGATTCTTGAAGCAAGAAAAAGCAGTGAATACAAAAGCTTGCAGAAAAAAATGCGAAAAAAAAGAGAGAAAAAGAAAAAGAAAAAGCAAGCAGAAAAAGTCAAAAGCTCTTTAAACCAAAAGGCAAGGGTAAATAAAAAGGATCCAAGGCTTTGAGCATCAGTGGATAGGAGGGCCTAAAGGAATAAAATCCTAGCCTAAGCGGCTAAACCAAGCTGTCCCTAACCATGTGCTTGTGGCGTGAAGGTGTCAAGTGAAAACTTGAGACTGAGCGGTTAAAGTCAAGATCCAAAGCAAAAACAGAGTGTGCTTAAGAACCCTGGACACCTCTAATTAGGGACTCTAGCAAAGTTGAGTCATAATCTGAAAAGGTTCACCCAGTTATGTGTCTGTGGCATTTATGTATCCGGTGATAATACTGGAAAACAAAGTGCTTAGGGCCACGGCCAAGACTCATAAAGTAGCTGTGTTCAAGAATCAACATACTGAACTAGGAGAATCAATAACACTATCTGAACTCTGAGTTCCTATAGATGCCAATCATTCTGAACCTCAATGGATAAAGTGAGATGCCAAAACTATTCAAGAGGCAAAAAGCTACAAGTCCCGCTCATCTTATTGGAGCTAAGTTTCCTTGATAGTTTGGAATTTATAGTATATTCTCTTCTTTTTATCCTATTTGATTTTCAGTTGCTTGGGGGCAAGCAACAATTTAAGTTTGGTGTTGTGATGAGCGGATAATTTATACGCTTTTTGGCATTGTTTTTACATAGTTTTCAGTATGATTTAGTTAGTTTTTAGTATATTTCTATTAGTTTTTAAATAAAAATCACATTTCTGGACTTTACTATGAGTTTGTGTGTTTTTCTGTGATTTCAGGTATTTTCTGGCTGAAATTGAGGGACTTGAGCAAAAATCAGATTCAGAGGTTGAAGAAGGACTGCAGATGCTATTGGATTCTGACCTCCCTGCACTCAAAGTGGATTTTCTGGAGCTACAGAACTCCAAATGGCACGCTCTCAATTGCGTTGGAAAGTAGGCATCCAGGGCTTTCTAGAAATATATAATAATCCATACTTTGATTAAGGAGAAATGACGTAAACTGGCATTCAATGCCAGCTCCATGCTGCATTCTGGAGTCAAACGCCAGAAACAGGTTGCAAAGTGGAGTTAAACGCCAGAAACAGGTTACAAACTAGCGTTCAACTCCAAGAGAAGCCTCTACACGTGTAAAGCTCAATGCTCAGCCCAAGCACACACCAAATGGGCCCCAGAAATGGATTTTTGCATCATTTACTCATTTCTGTAACCCTAGTAACTAGTTTAGTATAAGTAGGACTTTTTACTATTGTATTTACATCCGATCTTTGATCAGTTTTATGCTATCTTAGACCTTTATGGGGGCTGTCCATTCGGCCATGCCTGGACCTTCATCACTTATGTATTTTCAACGGTAGAGTTTCTACACACCATAGATTAAGGTGTGGAGCTCTGCTGTTCCTCAGGAATTAATACAAAGTACTACTGTTTTTCTATTCAATTCAAGCTTATTCCGCTTCTAAGATATCCATTCGCACCCAAGAACATGATGAATGTGATGATTATGTGACGCTCATCATCATTCTCACTTATGAACGCGTGCCTGACAAACACTTCCGTTCTACATGCAACAAGCTAGAATGAGTATCTCTTAGATATCTAATACAGAGGACCAAGTCCGAGATATTAGAATCTTCGTGGTATAAGTTAGAACCCATGGATGGCCATTCTTGAGATCCGAAAAGTCTAAACCTTGTCTGTGATATTCCGAGTAGGATCTGGGAAGGGATGGTTGTGACGAGCTTCAAACTCGCGAGTGCTGGGCGTAGTGACAGACGCAAAAGGATGGTGAATCCTATTCCAGTATGATCGAGAACCTCCAGATGATTAGCCATGCAGTGACAGCGCAGCGGACCATTTTCACAAAGAGGATGGGATGTAGCCATTGACAACGGTGATGCCCTACACAAAGCTTGCCATGGAAAGGAGTAGGAATGATTGGATGAAGACAGCAGGAAAGCAGAGGTTCAAAGGGACGAAAGCATCTCTATACGCTTATCTGAAATTCTCACCAATGAATTGCATAAGTATCACTATCCTATTTTATATTTTAATTATCTTTTAGTGTACTATAATCTCTTAATACATTTGAATATGCCTGACTGAGATTTACAAGGTGACCATAGCTTGCTTCAAGCCGACAATCTCCGTGGGATCGACCCTTACTCACGTAACGTTTATTACTTGGACGACCCAGTGCACTTGCTGGTTAGTTGTGCGAAGTTGTGAAGAAAGTGTTGAGTTTATAAATGCGCATACCAAGTTGAACGCCATTGTTAGAGATCACAATTTCGTGCACCAGGAGGCATGACAGTGGTTCATAATGAAAAAAATGAACTGGTTCCTACAAGAACAGTTACAGGGTGGCACATGTGTATTGGCTACAGAAGGCTCAACACAGCCACCAGAAAGGATCATTTTCCTTTACCATTCATAGACCAGATGCTAGAGAGATTAGCAGGTCATGAATATTACTGCTTTTTGGATGACTATTCAGGTTACATCCAAATTGCAGTAGATCCTCAGGACCAAGAGAAAACAGCATTCACATGTCCTTCTGGAGTATTTGCTTACAGAAGAATGCCTTTTGGTCTGTGTAATGCACCTGCAACCTTTCAGAGGTGCATGCTCTCTATCTTCTCTGATATGGTAGAGATGTTTCTAGAAGTCTTCATGGATGACTTTTCAGTATTTGGAGACTCATTCAACTCCTGCCTTGACCATTTAGCACTTGTTCTGAAAAGATGCCAAGAGACCAACCTAGTTTTAAACTGGGAAAAATGCCACTTTATGGTGACTGAAGGAATTGTCCTTGGGCATAAAACTTCAAACAAGGGAATAGAGGTGGATCAAGCTAAAGTGGAAGTAATTGAAAAATTACCACCACCTACTAATGTTAAGGCAATCAGAAGCTTTCTGGGGCATTGATGACAAGTCATCTTAGCCTATTTTAGCTAGTCTTTTTCTTTTGTTTTCATTAGAATTATGCACTTTCTTGAGCTACAAGCAAGCTAATTGAGTAGATTTTCATGTTTCCCTTGATTGAACCAACCATATATGAATTCATGCCATTTCATGAGGTTTTATGCTATATTTGTTGCATATTATGAAAGATTGAATATCTCATGATTTTGAGCATAGCTTTGATGAGTTTGGTTGATTAATGATAGGTGAAGAAAGCTTGGAGAAAGGTTGAAGCAAAGAGGAATGGCTAGGAGTGAAGAGAGGACAATGGAATAAGTGAAATTGAACCATGAAGCAAAAGGTTGGACCTAAAGTTAGCCTCAAAGTTAGACCCCTAACTTGAAGGCTAACGTTAGGCATGAAGAATTCTCCCTGGGCTCCCCACGTTTGAGCCAACGTTAGCCCCCTAACTTGGAGGCTAACGTTGGCAAGAGAAACTTCCTCCCTGGGCCACCAACGTTTGCGCCAACGTTAGCCCCCTAACTTGGAGGCTAACGTTGGCACATAAATCACAAAGGGGGAAAAGGCCAACGTTTGCGCCAACGTTAGCCCCCTAACTTGGAGGCTAACGTTGGCGCCACTAGCACTAAGCATTGCCAACGTTAGGGTCAAAGTTAGACCCCTAACGTTGGCACCAACGTCCATACCAGAAGAATTTTGCTTGCTGCTATGAAAAGTTGGAGCCAAAGTTAGACCCCTAACTTTGGCTCAAACTTTAAGTCCAACTTTGGCTAACTTCAAAACCGGTTCAATTGGTTCACTTCGGTTCTTCTCCAAACTTCAAGAGCAATCAACCAAGGCCTCTTTCAACCCAATTCCACCAAGAACAAAGGCCCAACTCAAGGCTTGAAGATCATTTTGGAAAGTGTATAAATAGGATAGAATTCAAGTTATTCGGGGAGCTTTCCTTTTAGAATTTTCATAAGAGTTTTTGGGAAGCTTTTGTTACTGAGTGAACTTTAATTTCTTTGTTTCCATTGCTTTTAATTTCATTTTACTTTTGTCTTGGATCTTGGATTGGAGAATTGAAGAAATTCTGTTTCAATCTCAATCTTGGATCTCTCTGTTTCTTTACTGTTAATTGAATTAGCATTTCCGTTTCTGTTACTTGATCTTCATCTCTTTTCTTTGCAATTTACAATTTCCTGGCAATTGTTTTTGTTGGATCTAGGAAGGCATTGAGATCTAGACTTGGTTTTCTAGTCTCTGGGTCCTGAGATCTAAATTTCCATTTCAATTCCCTGTTTACTGCTTCTTATGTTCATTTACTTTTCTGCTTTATTTCCGGTTCAATCCCAATTCCTTTTTACTCTTCTGTTTGATGCAATCTAATTTTTCCTTGTTTAATTTCTGCATATCCACATCCCAATCCCCTTTACATTTCAAGCAATTTACATTCCTTGCACTTTAAGATTCCGCAATTTACATTTCTTGCACTTTAAGTTTCTGTCATTTAATTTCTTGTTCTTTAAGTTTTAGCAATTTATTTCTTGTTCTCTTTACTTCAATGCAATTTAATTCTGCAAGTCACAAAACCATCAACCAAATCTTGATTCGCTTGACTAAATCAACCACTAAACTAAAATTGCTCAATCCTTCAATCCCTGTGGGATCGACCTCACTCCCGTGAGTTTTTATTACTTGATGCGACCCGGTGCACTTGCCGGTTAGATTTGTGGTGTTTTGGAAGAGATTCGTTTCTCACCAAAATATCTCATCAGGCATGCAGGATTCTACAGGAGGTTTATAAAGGATTTTTCAAAAATTGCAAAATCCCTGAGTAATCTGCTAGCTGCTGACACGCCATTTGTGTTTGACACAGAGTGTCTGCAGGCATTTGAGACTCTGAAATCTAAGCTGGTCACAGCACCAATTATTTCTGCACCAGACTGGACTTTACCATTTGAACTAATGTGTGATGCCAGTGACCACGCCATTGGTGCAGTACTGGGGCAGAGGCATGACAAGCTTCTGCATGTCATTTATTACGCTAGCCGTGTTTTAAATGATGCCCAGAAAAATTACACAACCACAGAAAAAGAATTGCTTGCAGTGGTTTATGCCATTGACAAGTTTAGATCATACTTAGTAGGATCAAAAGTGATTGTGTACACTAACCATGCTTCTCTTAAATATCTACTCACAAAGGAGGATTCAAAACCCAGGCTCATAAGATGGGTGTTGCTTCTGCAAGAGTTTGATATAGAAATAAGAGACAGAAAAGGGACAGAGAACCAAGTAGCTGATCATCTGTCCCGGATAGAACCAGTAGAAGGGGAGTTTCCTCATGCTATTAAGATCTCTGAGACCTTTCCGGATGAGAATTTATTTGCCATTTAGGAAACACCATGGTTTGCAGACATTGCAAACTATAAAGCTGCAAGGTTCATACTCAAGGAGTACAGCAGGCAACAAAAGAAAAAATTAATTACTGATGCAAAGTACTACTTGTGGGATGAACCCTATCTCTTTAAGAGATGTGCAGATGGAATAATCCGTAGGTTTGTGCCTAGAGAAGAAGCACAAAGAATCTTATGGCATTGCCATGGATCACAATATGGAGGCCATTTCGGAGGTGAGCGAACAGTCACCAAGGTCCTCCAATGTGGCTTCTACTGGTCTACCCTCTATAGAGATTCCCGAGAGTTTGTACGTAACTGTGACAGTTGCCAAAGAGCTGGTAATCTGCCTCATGGTTACGCCATGTCTCAACAAGGGATCTTGGAGATTAAGTTGTTTGACGTATGGGGAATTGACTTCATGGGCCCTTTCCCACCATCATACTCAAACACTTACATTCTGGTGGCAGTCGACTATGTATCCAAATGGGTAGAGGCCATTGCCACACCCATTAATGATACTAAGACAGTACTGAAGTTCCTCCAGAAACATATCTTCAGCAGGTTTGGTGTCCCTAGAGTATTAATCAGTGATGGGGGCACTCACTTCTACAACAAACAGCTTTACTCTGCCATGGTCCGGTATGGGATTAGCCACAAGGTGGCAACTCCATATCATCCACAGACAAATGGGCAAGCTGAAGTCTCTAACAAAGAACTAAAAAGAATCTTGGAACGGGCTGTAAGTACCTGTAGAAAGGATTGGGCAAGAAGCTTGGATGATGCTCTGTGGGCTTACAGAACAGCATTCAAGACTCCTATAGGGACCTCTCCATACTAGCTTGTGTATGGTAAGGCCTTTCATCTGCCCGTGGAACTGGAACATAAAGCCTACTGGGCAACCAGATTCCTGAACTTTGATGCCAAATTAGCCGGGGAAAAAAGATTACTCCAGCTAAATGAGCTAGAAGAATTTAGACTCACTGCTTTCGAAAATGCCAAGCTTTATAAGGAGAAATAAAAAAAGGTGGCATGACAGAAAGCTGTCATCAAGGGTCTTTGAACCAGGACAAAAGGTTTTGTTGTTTAACTCTAGGCTCAGGCTATTTCCTGGGAAACTGAAATCCCGGTGGAGGGGACCGTATGTGATTACAAGTGTATCACCATATGGTTATGTGGAGCTTCAAGACATTGATTCTGATAAAAAGTTCATTATTAATGGACAGAGAATCAAACACTATCTTGAAGGCAATGTTGAGCAAGAGTGCTCAAGGCTGAGGCTAGTTTAAAAGCTCAGCAAAGTCCAGCTAAAGACAATAAAGAAGCGCTTGCTGGGAGGCAACCCAGCCATTGGCAAAACTCTTTCTGTTATTTTTCCCTATTCTTTATTTTATTTATTTATTTTTAAAGTATATAAGTTCAATGTTAATAAGGTAAAGATTCAATTACATAGGCTCACAGGGTTACAGAAGGATTCAGCACACAAAACAGAGAAAAAGAGCTCACTGGCAAGAAAACGCCAGTAAGAGGCACAATTGGGCGTTAAACGCCCAAAACGAGCATCTACTGGGCGTTTAACGCCAGTAAAGATAGCCATCTGGGCATTAAACGCTAGAAAGAAGCAGCTTCTGGGCGTTTAACGCCAGATTTACAGCATCCTGGGCGTTCAGAAAAACGCCCAGTGACAAAGGGGTTTCTGGCGTTTAACGCCAGCTAGAGGCAACAGCTGGGCGTTAAACGCCCAAAACAAGCACCAACTGGGCGTTAACATGCAGCAGTTGGGTGTTTAACGCCAGGATTGTGGGGAGTAGGCAATTTCGTTTTCAATTCAAATTTTTTTCAATTTTTATGTTTCAATTCATGATTTCTTGCACAAACATGTTACAAATCCTAATTTTTCAAATCCTTTTTCAAAATATATAAAATGTATCGTAATTCATAAGCCCTTTTTCTTAATCCTCTTCAAATCCTTTTCAAAACAAATCTATCTCTTTTCACTCTAAAATCTTTTCAAATCATCAATATCTTTTTCAAATCTTCACATCATCTTTTTCAAAATTCAGATTTATCTTTTTCAAATATCTTTCATATCTTTTCAATTTTAAAGTATATCTTTTTCCTATCATACTTATCTTTTACAAATCATATCTTCTATCATATCTCCTTCAAAATTCTCGAACCCACCCCCCCTTTCCCCTTTAAATCCTAATTCGGCCTCCCCCTCTCCTCCATAAGTTGCGCTTGGCTCTCCCTCTTTCCCTCTCCTTTCTTTTCTTTTGCTTGAGGACAAGCAAACCTCTAAGTTTGGTGTTGGTTTATCCGTGATCACTAAGCCAATATCCACTAAGATCATGGCTCCCAAGGGAAAACAAACCGACTCAAGAGGCAAAAAGGAGAATATTCCGAAACCACTTTGGAATAAAGGGAAGTTCATAACCAAAGAACATTCAGACCATTTTTACAAAATAATGAGTCTAAGATCAGTGATCCCAGAAGTTAAATTCGATCTGAAAGAAGATGAATATCCGGAGATCCAAGAGCAAATTCGAAACAGGAGCTGGGAAGTCCTAGCTAATCCTGAAACAAAGGTGGGAAGAAACATGGTTCAGGAATTCTATGCTAATCTATGGCAGACGGACAGGCAGAGGATAGCTGGAACCGCATTCTATGATTATAGGACTTTGGTCAGAGGGAAGATTGTTCACACCCACCCTGATAAAATAAGGGAGATATTCAAGCTGCCTCAACTGCAAGATGACCCAGACTCCTTTAATAGGAGAATGATGAGATCAAACCTGGGCTTGGATAAAATTCTAGAGGACATATGCCTCCCTGGAGCCAAGTGGACAACCAACACAAAAGGTGCCCCGAACCAACTCAAGAGAGGAGATCTCAAACCAGTCGCCAGAGGCTGGCTGGACTTCATTGGGCGCTCTATACTACCCACTAGCAACCGCTATGAAGTCACCATCAGAAGAGCAGTGATGATTCATTGCATTATGCTGGAAAAAAAAGTGGAAGTTCATCAGCTGATTGCTTGTGAGCTTTACAAAATTGCAAATAAGAACTCCAAAGATGCCAAATTGGCCTATCCAAGCTTAGTTTCTCTGTTATGTAAAGATGCTGGGATAAAGATGGGAGTAGATAAGTATATCTTAGTTGAGCAACCAATCACCAAAAAGTCTATGGAAGGACAACAAGTGCAGGACGACCCCATCAAGAAAAAAGCAGAGGAGTTCCTCCCGGAAATCCCTCAATTTAAATACTGGGAGCGCCTAGAAGCATCTGTCACCAAGTTGCAAGAGGCTGTAGATCAACTGAAGGAAAAACAGCAAAATCAAAACAGCATGCTCTGCAAACTGCTTAGAGAACAAGAAGAGCAAGGGCGTAAACTGAAGGAATTAAAGCGTCAGAAACTATCTGTTGAAGGGCCAAGCACTCTACAGACTAAAGAGGCATCCACCTCCCAAATTCAAGGTTGTTGAGTTCTAATCTTAGCCTTAACTCTGTGATAATTGTTCTTATTTGAGTTTTACCTTAGAAGTTATATATGAGTAGTAGTAATTAGTATCTATATTGTGATTTTATCTTCAATTAAGCTATAATTTATTTTTCTCATCATCACTAAACATGAATAAAATAGCAGATTTTCTTTAGAATAAGGAGGCAATGTTTTTCGAGTTTTTAATAAGAAAAATTCTAATTATTTACATATAGTGGCAATGCTTTTTGTCTTCTGAATGAATTATTGAACAGTGCATATGTCTTTTGAATTTGATGTTTATGAATGTTAAATATGTTGGCTCTTGAAAGAATGATGAAAAAGGAGAAATGTTATTTGATAATCTGAAAAATCATAAAAAAATGATTCTTGAAGCAAGAAAAAGCAGTGAATATAAAAGCTTGCATTCAAAAAAAATGGCGAAAATAAAAGAAAAAACAAGCAGAAAAAGCCAATAGCCCTTAAAACCAAAAGACAAGGGTAATAAAAAGGATCCAAGGCTTTGCGCATCAGTGGATAGGAGGGCCTAAAGGAATCAAATCCTGGCCTAAGCGGCTAAACCAAGCTGTCCCTAACCATGTGCTTGTGGCGTGAAGGTGTCAAGTGAAAACTTGAGACTGAGCGGTTAAAGTCAAGGTCCAAAGCAAAAAGAAGAGTGTGCTTAAGAACCCTGGACACCTCTAATTGGGGACTTTAGCAAAGCTGGGTCACAATCTGAAAAAGGTTCATCCAATTATGTGTCTGTGGCATTTATGTATCCGGTGGTAATACTGGAAAACAAAGTGCTTAGGGCCACGGCCAAGACTCATAAAGTAGCTGTGTTCAAGAATCAACATACTAAACTAGGAGAATCAATAACACTATCTGAATTCTAAGCTCCTATAGATGCCAATCATTCTGAGCTTCAATGGATAAAGTGAGATGCCAAAACTGTTCGGAAGCAAAAAGCTACTAGTCCCGCTCATCTAATTAGAATCTGAGCTTCACTCAAGAACTCTGAAATATTATTGCTTCTTGAATTATTTGTATTCTATTTTATTTGTCTAGTTGCTTGGGGACAAGCAACAGTTTAAGTTTGGTGTTGTGATGAGCGGATATTTTATACGCTTTTTGGGGTTAATTTCATGTAGTTTTTAGTATGTTTTAGTTAGTTTTTAGTATATTTTCATTAGTTTCAAGGAAAAATTCATATTTCTGGACTTTACTATGAGTTTGTGGGTTTTTCTATAATTTCAGGTATTTTCTGGCTGAAATTGAGGGAGCTGAGCAAAAATCTGATTCAGGCTGAAAAAGGACGGCTGATGTTGTTGGATTCTGACCTCTCTGCACTCGAAATGAATTTTCTGGAGCTACAGAAGTCCAATTGGAGCTCTCTCAATTGCGTTGGAAAGTAGACATCCAGGGCTTTCCAGCAATATATAATAGTCCATACTTTGCTCAAGGATAGATGACGTAAACTGGCGTTCAACGCCAGTTCCATGTTACAATCTGGCGTTAAACGCCAGAAACAGGTTACAAGTTGGAGTTAAACGCCCAAAACAGGTTACAACGTGGCGTTTAACTCCAGAAACAGCCTAAGCACGTGTAAAGCTTAAGTCTCAGCCCCAGCACACACCAAGTGGGCCCCAGAAGTAGATTTCTGCACTATCTATCATAGTTTACTCATTTTCTGTAAACCTAGATTACTAGCTTACTATTTAAACAACTTTTAGAGGATTATTTTGTACCTCATGACATTTTAGATCTGAACTTTGTACTCTTTGACGGCATGAGTCTCTAAACTCCATTGTTGGGGTGAGGAGCTCTGTTGTGTCCTGATGAATTAATGCAATTATTTCTTTTTTCTATTCAAACACGCTTGTTTCTATCTAAGATGTTCATTCGCACTTTAATATGATGGATGTGATGATCCGTGACACTCATCACCATTCTCAACCTATGAACGCGTGCCTGACAACCACCTCCGTTCCACCTTCGATTGAATGAGTATCTCTTGGATTCCTTAATCAGAATCTTCGTGGTATAAGCTAGAATCCATTGGCAGCATTCTTGAGAATCCGGAAAGTCTAAACCTTGTCTGTGGTATTTCGAGTAGGATTCAGAAATTGAATGACTGTGACGAGCTTCAAACTCACAAGGGTTGGGCATAGTGACAGACGCAAAAGGATCAATGGATCCTATTCCAGCATGAGTGAGAACCGACAGATGATTAGTCGTGCGGTGACAGCGCACCTGGACCATTTTCACTGAGAGGACGGATGGTAGCCATTGACAACGGTGATCCACCAACACACAGCTTGTCATAGGAGGAACCTTGCGTGCGTGAAGAAGAAGACAGGGGGAAAGCAGAGATTTAGAAGACAAAGCATCTCCAAAACTCCAACATATTCTCCATTACTGCATAACAAGTATTTAATTCATGCTTTGTTATTTTTCGCAATCCAAACTGATAATTATAATTGATATCTTGACTAAGAATTACAAGGTAACCATAGATTGCTTCAAGCCAACAATCTCCGTGGGATTCGACCCTTACTCACGTAAGGTATTACTTGGACGACCCAGTGCACTTGCTGGTTAGTGGTACGAGTTATGAAAAGTGTGATTTACAATTCGTGCACCAGAAACCCCTCATTCTTCTTACCCGTTCCATTCTCCTTCTCTCCCACAGCAGCAACGGCAATGGCAGAGCCTTCACAACGGCAGCGGCAGCTCAGCGATGGCGGCGACAACAACGCCGTCCTTCCCTCGTCCGCGCGCGTGCTTTCTCTCTCTCGTCGAATTCCTCCCTTACATCCCTCTCGTTCATAGTTCAGTTTCTGACACGGCTCAATGACGATCGGCGGTGACGACCAGATCTCCAGCAACGACAACGAGGTGCGGCAGCGCAAGCAACGCCTCCTTCTTCTTCGTTGCACGCTCCTTTTGCCCTTTGTCTTTCTTTCTCTGCCCGATCTCTCTCTCTCCCTCTTCCTTGTGCGACGACGGCGACAACAGCGTGGAACACGGCGACACGTTGTGACGCCGAGCTGGGTGGTCGCGGCACGGACAGCTGGACGTAGTCTCCCTCTCTTCCCTCCTCTCTTCTCTTCGCAGCCTTCTCGTCTCTTTCTTTCTTCATTTCTTCCATGTGGGGGGGGGGGAGGGCTTGGGGTGAGTGGTGAGGTGATGCGGTGGCTAGGTTAGGTTTGGGTTAAAGTGTGTTTTAAATTTTAAAGTTAGGGTTTAATTTGGAGATTTTGGGATTGATTTGAGTTTGGTTAATTTTAATAAAAATTAGGAATCATATAGTAATTGAAAACTAATTTTAATCCAACAAAATTATATTTAAAAGAAAGTAATATTTATTTATAAACTTACAAATTATTTTCAAATAATTACTCTAATTCAAGACTTAGAGACAATAAAAATTAATTTTCTTTAAAATCATAAAATAAAGTTCAAAATTTAATTATTCAAATTAAAGCATATAAAATCCTTATTATTATTTAATTACTAAAATTTTAAATCATAAATAATTTATTATTTAATTTTTAAAAATCTGGGATCTTACATCCTACTCCACTTATAAAAATTTTCGTCCTCGAAAATTCCTACAAAATGAAAGAGGATTATATCATCTTCACTTTTGAAAGCATGTAGGGAAAAAGCAAAAATATCTTAGTATATATACATACAATTTCAAATACTTAGATTTTCATATGGCATAAAGATATAAGGGTGGAAGTGCGATGCAAAGTAGAGGTTATAAGGCAAACTTGATGTAAAAGATGACATGGTTCAAATATGCGATGGTAAAGTAAGACGGCGGAAGGTTATAAAATAGGCGGGCTTAAAACGATGTGCTTCACGTCCACACACTAATCTCGTACCAACTTCAGAGCTTTAACTTCCCAAACTTCAACTTCTAATATTTTCCAAACCCCACAATATGCGTTACCTATTATTTCTATTTCGCCAACGATAACCTGTTAGTGCTCTCATATACATAAACCATCAGTATTAAGTCGGCCAAACTTAATACTGTGATGTATACAATTGTAGACTAACGGCATTAATCAATATGCAATCATGTGCATAAAACTCTAATTCTCGTCATCAGGACAAGACCTGCAACATGACAGATGCTCAGAGTATGCAACTGAAGCATAGTCAGTCCATTCCTCAGGCTCTATAGGAAAGACAGATCTGATACCATAATTTGTTAAATATAATCTTAATTAAATATAATAAATCATAAATAATTTATTATTTAATTTTTAAAAATCTGGGGTCTTACAATGCTGCCAAAATTTTTATAAAAATTAGAGACTTCATTTGAAGTGGTTATTTAGAAAGATTTGGATTTAAGAATTTTATGATTTGATTTTGAGTTATTAAGAAAAGGATTACATTTTGAGTTTAATTTATTTAGAAAAGAATGAATTGTGTTTTGAGTTTGAATTATTGATGAACGAAATGGAAGGTGTGATAATAAGGAATGAAGGATGATGAGGATTGATTTTAAAGTATGATTATTGAATGAATTGAATGATATTGAAAATGGATTTGAAAATAAAATTGAATTTGATTGAGATATATGTGACCTGGTAAGAGGTAGTGGCGTTGTCCACTTGCTCCAGATAAAAGTTCGAGACACAGGTAAGAGCCGAGGGTTGAGTTCTGTCACCACTTACTCCGGGTTGAGAATTCTAACACCGCCTGGGTAAGAGGTAACGGGTGAGGTGGTTACCCTTGTTCTGGGTACGCGGGTGAGATGCAAGGGTTACGGTTTGCTCCCACTTGCTCCGTGTTTGGTGTTCTATCCAGGATTCGCTACCAGACATGTCGGGTTTGGCTATATAACTGACAGATGAGACTCATCAGTCATAGGGCAGACATGCATCATATGCATTTGCATGCTTTGTTTGAGTTTGAATTTGTTTTGGTTTGCCTAATTGCTTAACTGTTATTAACTGCTATCTGAGCTATTTGTTGTAACTGCTATCTATACCTGTGCTCTCGTTATCTGTTTTGCCTGTGTTTGCTTCTGAGAGATCCCTCTGGCAGGTAGAGGAGGTGCCGAGAGTTGTTTCTGATGTGGTACTTTTGTGATTGAGTATTGGTGACGAGATGATGATAGTGTTGATTGATTATGTGATGGACTGGAGGACATGATTGGTTTTTTATTAAGATTTAGTTAAGTATGAAAAATCAAGCTGGTTCAGCATAGACTTAATGAACATATGCTTGGAACAGGTTCGTCATTCATATAGTCTAAGAAACTTTTAAGATTTTCTTATAAGAAAAGAAAGGTTTTGGATTTTGGATAATTAACTAATTTCTTTTAAAAAGGTTTTGCATTTTTTTTTGGATGTTAAACCATTAGTTTTTAAAAGATTCATAAGACAACAACTGTGCTTGAAAACAGTTTTTTTTTTAAATATCTTTTTATGATAACTCTAAAAATTTGTGGTGAGACCATGTGGTTAAGTTCTCACCCCCTATAGCTTTATCTTTTTAGGAATCGGATGAAGAAGCTTACGAAGATGTTTAATTGTGTTTTTCTTACACAATATTGTTATATTAGTTTTTAAAAGAATAGTTATACAATATCGAATTTTACAAAGGCTTATATTTTATTATTAAGTATATGAAAGTCATCGTAATACTCCTAACTATCAGAGTGGCACAGCCAAAAGCATGACATTATGATAGTAAGGGTGTTATACTAATTCTATTACCCTTCTTTGTGTTTATATTGACGATATAACTGATAACAATGATATCAAACTTCAATTACTAATTCAACAATTACATTTAATATTCTCTTTAAAAGATCTTGGCAAATTCAATTTCTTCCTTGATTTAGAAGCAACATACATTAATAACACAAATTCTTCATGACACATGACAATTCAGCTCCTACTCCAATGGTTAATTCTAAAAAATTAAGCTCTTTAGATTCAACACACTTTGAAGATCCTAAACTATTCAGATTTATTGTAAGTGCACTCTAGTATTTGACACTGACAAGGCCTGATTTGACATATGCAGTCAGCAAAATATGTCAATACATGCATAATCCTATAGTGTACCATTGGAGAGCACTGAAATGTATTCTCAGATACATCAAAGGCACCATGGATCAATGACTCCTTTATACATCTTGTACTGACTCGAAATTATTTGCCTTTTCAAATGCTGATTGGGAAGCTGATGCAGATGATCTAAAATCTATTATAGGATATTATGTATACTTGGGCACCAATTTGATTGCTTGGAAGAGTAATAAACAACATGTTGTTAGTAGATCAAGTACCGAAGCAGAGTTTCCTGCACTAGCAGCAGCTCAATCTGAATTGATTTGGACACAGAACCTACTTCAAGAATTACATCACTCCCTTACAGCACCTCCAACTATATACTGTCATAATCAAAGTGCTTGTGTACTTGCAACCAATCCCATTTTTCATAGCAAGTCTAAGCACTTTGAATTGGACCTCCATTTTATTAGAGATCAAGTAACTCAATGAAAAGTAATCGTCAGCAACATTCCTTCTTAAGATAAAGTAGTTGGCATCTTTACTAAACCAATCTCTATCACTCTTTTTACCAAATTTTGTAGCAAACTTCGAGTGAGCTCATATCCCACTCTTAGTTTGAGGGGGCCATGAAGGATAAAGATAAAGATCAAGAAAGAAGAGTTGTATTAGAGAATGGTTAGTTAGAATCTATTAGAAAGTTAGCATAGAAACTGTTCTGTTAGAGTTAGTTAGTAAACTTCCTATATATAGCAGTTGGCTTCTATTCCAAGTAATGCATTAATGCTTAGTTTCCAAAACGTAATACAAATTTGATTTTCTCTCTACTCTTTGTCAATCTCTCTTCAATCCTTCTATCATTCATTCTTTATTTTCATTAATTCATTTCAATCTATCTTCTCTGCATAACTGCAAATATTAACAAGGACCATGACTTAAAAGTTGATAAGATCACAAAACAAAGCAAATCAACCTTGTCAGTGCTGTACACGTGGTTGCTCGCCTATGCAGTAGCTAGAAGCTGGTACATGCGGACGACTGCATGCGTGGTGCACGAAATCGTGATTGTTCATTCCCAGCAACGGCGTCAAAAACTCAGTACGCACGTTCTGACTCTTAATTATTTTTCATAATTCCGATACAACTAACCAGCAAGTGCACTAGGTCGTCCAAGTAATAAACCTTACGTGAGTAAGGGTCGATCCCACGGAGATTGTCGGCTTGAAGCAAGCTATGGTCATCTTGTAAATCTCAGTCAGGTGGATTCAATTAGTTATGGAGATTTGATAATTAAAATATAAATAAAATATAAGATATGATAGAGATACTTATGTAATTCATTGATAGGAATTTCAGATAAGCATATGGAGATACTTGTGTTCCTTCTGAACCCCTGCTTTCCTACTGTCTTTATCCAATCATTCATACTCCTTTCCATGGCAAGCTGTATGTTGGGCATCACCGTTGTCAATAGCTACATCCCATCCTCTCAGTGAAAATGGTCCAAATGCACTGTCACCGCATGGCTAATCATCTGTCGGTTCTCGATTATGTTGGAATAGGATCCAGTGATCCTTTTACGTCTGTCACTACAGCCAACACTCGCGAGTTTGAAGCTCGTCACAGTCATCCCTTCCCAGATCCTACTCAGAATACCACAGACAAGGTTTAGACTTTCCGGATCTTAGGAATGGCCGCCAATAATTCTAGCTTATACCACGAAGACTCCGATCTTTTGGAATGGAGGCTAAGAGATACACATTCAAGCTTATTTCCATGTAGAACGGAAGTGGTTGTCAGGCACGCGTTCATAGGTGAGAATGGTGATGAGTGTCACATAATCATCACATTCATCATGTTCTTGGGTGCGAATGAATATCTTAGAATAAGAATAAGCTTGAGTTGAATAGAAAAATAATAGTACTTTGCATTAATTCATGAGGAACAGCAGAGCTCCACACCTTAATCTATGGTGTGTAGAAACTCTACCGTTGAAAATACATGAGTGATGAAAGTCCAGGCATGGCCGAATGGCCAGCCCCCCAAAGGTCTCTGAACATAAAATTATTCAAAGACTAAGCATAGATCTAAAATAAATCACTAAAATTAGTTTTTATACTAAACTAGTAGCTAGGGTTACATGAGATAAGTAAATGATGTAGAAATCCACTTCCGGGCCCACTTGGTGTGTGCTTGGGCTGAGCATTGAGCTTTCATGTGTAGAGACTCTTTTTGGAGTTAAACGCCAGGTTGTAGCCTGTTTCTGGCGTTTAACTCCAGAATAGGGCAGGAAGTTGACGTTTGAACGCCAGTTTGCATCGTCAAAACTCGGGCAAAGTATGGACTATTATATATTTCTGGAAAGCCCTGGATATCTACTTTCCAAAGCAATTGAGAGCACGCCGTTTAGGTTTCTGTAGCTCCAGAAAATCCATTTCGAGTGCAGGGAGGTCAGAATCCAACAGCATATGCAGTCCTTCTTCAGCCTCTGAATCAGATTTTTGCTCAAGTCCCTCAATTTCAGCCAGAAAATACCTGAAATCACAGAAAAACACACAAACTCATAGTAAAATCCAGAAATATGATTTTTGAATGAAAACTAATAAAAATATAATAAAAAGTAACTAAAATATACTAAAAACTATGTAAAAATAATGCCAAAAAGCGTATAAATTATCCGCTCATCAATGCGCTAAGTATTGCCACTTACGCGGCTGCGCAAACACATGACGTGCTTAAGTAAAGCACGTGAGATCACGTTTTGGGCCCAAAGACCCCCCAAATATTAAAGGGAACAAGGGTAAAATAGTTTTAGGTTCTTATTAGGTTTAGTTTTATGTTTTTACTAGAATTTTTAGAGAAAAAAGTTCTCTCGTCTCTTTAGAATTAGGGTTTGGTTTTATGTTAGATTTTTTACTTTAATATTAACTAAATGTTGCAAGGTTCAATCTCTAAGTTATCATTTCGTTCCATTTTCATTTGGTTTGCACTTTTTTTTGTTTTATTTCACTTCATGTTATGAATTAGTGTTTGGACTTTTAATTTGAGTTTAGTGAATAATTTTTTTAGGTATTTTGAATTTGTTTTTTTGTATTGATTTTATGTTATTGCAAATTTGGTAATCTTAGACTTAGACTTTAATTACTTGCAAGTTTATGTTTTAATCATGCTTATTATGTGTTTGTTAAAATGTCTAATTTAAAAATAGAGTAATTTACTTATTTGGTTTTGGAATATGAGCTTGGTTAGTCTTCAGCTACACAATTGGTCTTAATTAATTGTAATTAAGGTGGTTGAATTGGCCTAATTAACATCACTTTAACTGCCTTGCATATTATTGGTGGTTGACTGGTTAGAATTTTGTTAGTTAGTTGAGAAACTCTAGTAAACTTCATCATTATTATAGGTTAACGTAATAAGACAACTTCACCGATAGGATTGATCCGAATTAGTCTGGCTAGGTTAGCATAATTCCAATTGATCTTCTATGTTATTGATGGTTGATTGGTTTGGATCTTGTTAGTTCAATTAGTTGACAAACTTTAATAATTACTATCACAATATTGTGGTTGACTTGTTAGAATAATTTACTCTCTTTTATTAACATAAGTAAAATAGCAGTGATACTACAATATTTTGGGTCTATGCCCACGGTTTTTTTGGTCACGGTAAAAAATCGTGACTATAGAGAGTCTATGGTCATGATTTTTTACCGTGACAAAAAAAAATTATGGTCACGGTTTTTTAAAAAAAAGTGGCCTAAAAGGGTCTGTGGTCACGATTTTTGGGGGATGACCTAAAGGGGTCTATGGTCACGATTTTTCAAAAAAGGGTGATCTAAAAGGATCTATGGTCACAGTTTTTTGGGGTGAATTAAAGGGGTCTATGATCATGGTTTTTGGGGTGACCCAAAGAGGTCTATGGTCACGGTTTTTCAAAAAAGGGTGACCTAAAAGGATCTATGGTCACGGTTTTGGGGGTGACCTAAAGGGGTCTATGGTCACGGTTTTGGGGGTGGCATAAAATGGTCTATGGTCACGGTTTTTCACCGTGACCAAAAGTCATATATGGTCACAGTTTTACGAAAAGGGTGACCTAAAGGGGTCTATGGTCATAGTTTTTTGGGGTGACTTAAAGAGGTCTATGGTCACGGTTTTCAGGGGTGACCTTAAATGGTCTATGGTCACGGTTTTTCAAAAAAGGGTGACCTAAAAGGGTCTATGGTCATGGTTTTGGGGGTGACCTAAAGTGGTCTATGGTCACGGTTTTTCACCGTGACCAAAAGACATCTATGGTCACAGTTTTGAGGGTTGACCTAAAAGAATCTACGGTCACGATTTTAAGAAAGGGTGACCTAAAGGGGGTTTATGGTCACGATTTTTTGGGGTGACCTAAAGAGGTCTATGGTGACGGTTTTGGGGAGTGACCTTAAATGGTCTATGATCACGGTTTTTCAAAAAAGGATGACCTAAAAGGGTCTGTAGTCACGGTTTTGGAGAGTAACCTAAAGGTTTCTATGGTCTTTACGTCGTTTGTCGCCAGCCCCTCTCCTCTGGTCATCAATCGCTAGCATGGTTCTGAAAATTAGACCGGTCGAACCGGTCTAACTGTGAACCGATATGTTTTATGGTTCGGTTCTTTAGGTAAAATAGTTGATTCAAAAACTGGATGCAAATCGCTAAACTGGCCGGTCAAACCGAATCGGAACCAGGTTAGTTCAAATGAAACGACGCCGTATCGCTTCAGAAAGCATGCGAGTGCCGCCAGCCCTAGAGCCTCCTTTCTCCCTTCTCCTTCCTTCTCCCCAGTCCCCAAAGAAAAAGGAAGCCCTAGCCTTTATCAACGCTGCGTCCGTCAAACTCAACCCTAGCCTCCATCGTCACTGCCATTCTTCTCACTGCCGCCGTCCTTATGGTCTGGTCGTCTATCTACTGTCCAATCGGTCGCCTCCAATCCCTCTATACATCACAAGCTTCTCTGCGTCGTCCGTCGCACGTCATGGGTCGTCATGCTCGTCTCCTGTTGTCCGTCGTCACCCCAAATTTTTGAAAATTAAATAATAAATTATTTATAAGATTATATTTTTAAGAGATTTTATATATAAATTAAACATTTTTTTAATTTATGATTTAAAACTTTAATAATTGAATAATAATAAGGGTTTTATATACTTTAAGTTAAATAATTAGATTTTTAACTTTATTTTATGATTATAGAAAAAATTGATTTTTATTATCTCTAATAATTAAATTAGAGTATTTATTTAAAAATAAATTTTAAATTAATAATTAAATAATATTTTTATAGATATTATTATTGAATTAAATTTTGTTTTAAATTAATATTCTACCTAAATTCTAATTCGCAAAGCAAAACCTTAATTTAACCCTAACTTCCCAAATTAAAACCCATTAACCCTAACTTAACCCTAATTTCACTGCCTCACCGCCATTCACCACCACACTTCCCTTTTTTACCATCAGCAGCCACCAAACCCCCCATTTCCCTTTCCCTCCACACACACACACACACACACACATGGACCTCCCTCTAGACACCCACACTCAGCCTCACACACCTCCCTCACCCTCCATTGTCGTGCCAGCCACCCATGCAGAGAGAGAGAGAGAGAGAGAGAGAGAGAGAGAGAGAGAGAGAGAGAGAGAGAGAGAGAAACGGAGGAACGTCGCCGGCAGAAGGAGAGGTCATCGCCGCTGCCGAATCGTCGAGTCGTCGCGCCCTGCCACCGCGAAGCCACCGAACTGCATGCGTCATCGCCGCAGTTGGAGGAAGCCCGTGTCGCCGTCTTTCTCGCCATTGCCGGAGAAGCCTGAGGAGACGGGGAGACAGAACACGAAGGATGCCATCCGCGTCACTGCCATCGAGCCACAGTCGCCGCTGTGAAGGCTCTGCCATTGCCGTTGCTGCTGCGGGAGAGAGGGAGAACGGAATGGGTAAGAATGAGGAACTGGGATCGCCGCTATTGAGGGCCAGCCACCGCACCGAGCTTCTGCCGCCATCAGGTCTGCCGTCTGGTCACCGGTATCACGCGGGTGTAGCCGGAATCACTGCCAGTCCTTTCTTTGTGTGGTGAGTTATTTTACCCCTGTTCTTTATGTTTCAATTTTTGTTGCTGCATCACTGCACTTTGATTTTGTTGCTGAAAGTAATTTGTTGCTGAAAGTGTTGCTGAAATTTGTTACTGATTATCATGAACCTTGAATTTGTTGTTGGCTTTCCAAAATAATTACTTAAGTTTGCAGTTGCATTTTTCTTCTATTATATCGAATAAGATTACAAAAACTGTTCCCATTCATGTAGAATGAAGTCACTTAGTGTTTGTTCTCTCGCTAAGTGTATAGTTTGCCTATTGATACATAGATAGTTATCATGTTATCCCCTTTTACTTATTTTCTTTGTTATTTCTCCTTGCTTTGTGGTTTCCAGTAGGTCCATGTGTTCTCTTCAACTAGCTCTTTTATTTTGAAAAAGTAATTGCATTGCATTCATGTTATGTTATTTTTATATTCTCTGGTGTCACTCAATTTTTTCCTTTTAAGGTTGGCAACCTGGTATCCAGGAAGGAGCTACTGACTGGGATAAAGATTGGGATAAGCTTGAAGATAAAGGTATATTTATTTGTTAATATATATAAAATTTTGAGGTATCTTTACATAAGGTTATGGAAAGGTCATTATTGATCATTATTCTTTCTGAGGGATAAATTTTGAGTTATATAGTTCAGGTGACTACAAATAGATTATGGTTTAACTGCTATTACTTTATTTCTCCATTACAGGTTCACCTAAGAGTGATAATGAGTCAAAAAAACCCCAGACCACAGATGAACAAGAAGTTGACAATGAATCTGTTCATAATGAGTCAAATAAAACATGTAGTTTATTTTAATTTTTTGGGGGTTCTGAAAAGATAATTCGCTCTTTGCTTGATCAGTTATATGATATCCTTGATTCAGTTATATCTCCTTTAATCAACAATTTGTTATAGTGATAGTAGCTATGCTTCCTTAGATACTTTTTCTTTTCTATTTTTTCCGTTATTCCCTATGTTTATCTATGAGCTTCTTGTGTCATGAAAATTGATTTGAGATATTTTGTTTTGTGTGATATCTGATTTGTTCATATCTCATGAAAGAGTCTAGTTTTATCAAACACTATATTCTATAATCTCATTGTTCATGCTGTCATATATAACTTTTTTTCCCTTTGTTAGGTCTCAAAGATAAGAAGTGTGTGCCATGCAATCTGAAGGAACTACGACTGATGACGAGGATGCAGCACACACTTTGATGCCACACATTTATTTGTAATCATCATAATCATCATCATCAAAATAAAGCTTTTTCAACTTAAAGTGTTTTGGAAATTGACATTTTCTGGTTAGGTTTCTGAGTGGAATTTGGTAAAAGAAGATGGCATATTTAAACTGAAGAGGACATGGAAAGTAAAGACTTTCACCAAAGGCTTGGAATTCTTCAAGATAGTAGCTGACCTTGCTGAAAGTGAAGGTATCATTCTCTGTTCTCTTTTTCTAATCGCTTTTTCAAACTCAAACAAAGCGATCAACTGTTTCAGATTTTTTAGATCTTGTGTGTCTAATACTCTAATGTGTTTGTGTGTTTTTTTAATGTAATTTGTCATGTTCTAACTAATTTCTAATCAATTGTTCAATTGTTCAATTTTTTTTTGGGTTGCAGGTGAAAAACATTACAAGATGATCGAACAAATTAGAGAAGAATTTTTTTTTTTTTTGGTTTTCAAAGGATGAGAAGAATATGTACTATATTAGAGAATATTTTTGTTTTCACAATATAATATTTTGATGTCTTTTGTAATTTTTTAAGAGCTTTTACTTGGTATTATATGTAATGGATAAATTATACATGTAATAGATACATTTATTTTGTGATTATCATAATTTTAGGATCTGATTATGCTTTAAAAAAATAAATCTAAAAAAACAGAGTAAATTATGGTCACGATTTTAAAATAGGGTGACTATAGATAAGGCTATGGTTAGGGTAAAAACCGTGACCATAAATAAGGTTATGGTCACGGTTTTAAGGATGGGTGACCATAGAGGCTATGGTCACGGCGAAAAATCGTGACCATAGGCTATGGTCACGGAGAAAACCGTGGCCATAGATAAGGTTATGGTCACGGTTTTAAGATGGGGTGACTATAGATAAGGCTATGGTCACAATTTTAAGGTGGGGTGACCATAGAGGCTATGGTCACAGAGAAAACTGTGACCATAGATAAGACTATGGTTATGGTAAAAAAACGTGGCCTAAAGTGCCAGAATTTGAAAATTGAAACCGTGACCACAGAAACCGTGACCATAGATAAAAAAATCGTGACCATAGACTTATGGCCACGGTAAAAAATCGTGACCATAGGTCCAAAATCGTGACCATAGATCTATCGTCATCCTTTTTTACTAGCTATTACCGTGACCATAGATAATCCTAAAAAATATGTCTAAGCCAAGTTCCAGTTTAATTCCCTTTAGCCCTGTTTACTTTAATTGCTTTAATTTGTAATTTCGTTGCTAATTCTCCTTTTTAATTTGTTTTCTTAGAATGCACCCAAAACTCTTCAATCCATAATTAATCTATGGGGAATGCTAGGTAAACAATGACCATCTTGAACAACATGAACAACCACCAATCAAATAAAAATATACTACACTTCCAAATTACCTACCTAAATCTTAATATTAAAATAACCATTCGTACACCTAGTGAAATGAACATCCGATATATTTATTCTTCACATTGTTTAGTATTTTCAATGTCTACCTATATTTTTCCTTAATCTATACAATCCTTTCTTGAAATACGACTCGAGTCTAAACTCCAAATTTAACTTTTAGAAGGTTTAAAGAACCTTTTATTATTATTTCAAATTTGATTATGGAAGCTAGTATTCGGAGTGTACTATAATGACAACGATATAACAACTTAAGATTTTACTCTGGATTCAATTTTTGCACATCAATTACTAATGATAAATGATTTCTTATCTCTATCTCATGTAACTCAAGATTGAAACATACTAACAAGAATACTACTTTGTAGTTATGTTCTAAATGAGTCTTTCCACAAATTGAAAAGACAGGCTCTTTGAAACTATTGTCTTCGTTTATATCTCCTTTAATTTGATTTTATCTTTCATGAATTTATGCTTTTTTCTCATGGTATTAATACACAATCTTTTTGCATTTCTAAGTGAAATTTTTTATATTAGATATATTAATATAATTTAATTTTAAGGTATTGACAGTGGCAGAATTGAGACAAAACTTTGGGGAAAAGGAGAGGATTTTAACAAAAAAAAGTTATATAATAGCATTTATATTGAATGAAATTTGTAAATATAAATATTCTTGAAATATGACACTAGTATATTAATAAATGAATAACTTTACAAATTGTTGAGTTTGAAAAACTAATAATATTTTATAGATGATGTCTAAATATTAATATTAGATTAAAATCTAATTATGTGCTTGATTATTTTGTTAAGTGTGTAGAAAATTAAGTTAATCAAAACAGACATAATGAAGCAAGAAAATAGACATAAACAAATGAAGCCCAATATTGATCAAACAAAGTACTCATATCATATATTCAATTGAAAGAAAGAGTGGCTAATCTCCATCAGAAAATGAAAGCAAACAATCTGACCAAAACAAGGAAAAAAAGAAAGCAATTGGCCCAAGATCATAAACAAGCCCAAATCGGTGGTCCACATCCAAATCCATTCATTTAACTTAGTTGCTAACTAAGTAATTCAATTTCATCTCAATTTGAACCAGACTCTACCACCGAAACCAAATTCTCTCTTCTCTTTGTCCAACCCCACGTGATTTTTCAGAAGAAAAAGTAAGAAAAAGGGGGAGCTCTAAGTTAAGGCAAAATTAAAGAACAAAAAAGCAAGTTTCCAAATCCAAGCAAAGAAGAGTAAGTCAAAGAAGCTAGGGCAAAAGTTAAGATCACATCCGAAGGGCAAATCACAAAAAAAGAAGTTTTCACATTTGTGTTTCATTGAAACTCGATGAAGAAATCCTCTCTTTGCAAGCACAGAAGTAGAAAGTTGAAAATATTGAAGATCATGGAGCTCTGCTGTGAAACAATGTTCAAGAATCTGACTTGGAGTCAAAGCAAGAATGAAGGATTTAGATTCAACAAGCAAGATGAAAAAGGTTGAAAGAGAAGATAGAAGGTATGGATGCATGTATGGTTAAGTCATTGCTTCTACCCTATCTCTCCTCTATCATGCCGCTGCTGCTTCTGATGTTTAGGAGAAGAAGTCAAATAAGTGCTGAAGCAAGTTTCAAGTCCTGGAAGTTTCACTCCTCTATTAAAAGGGTGAACAGCCAAGAATTGAAATAAGGAGAGAAAGCACAAAGTTTGGGTTTTCATAGCTCACTGAGCTATCCATTCTTCTCCTTCATGGTTCTCATTGAATGTCTTATTTTCTCAATTTAGTCTTTCTTTGTTTTCAATGGAAAAAGGTAATACATTGAGGATTGTATGAAAAAGTCATTGAGTGGAAAAAGGCAAGAGATTTAGACTTGGAGAAAAACCTATGTTTATTTCAGAAATTCTTTGTAAGTTTTTCTATTTTGTTGTCATGATCTTGAGGGGATTCCCTTACAAGTTGGGTTAGCACTTTACTGTTGAAAACTAGGGTGAGTTCCAAGTCAAGTCTAGTTTGAGTTAGAAACTGGATTTGTCCCATATAGGATTAGTTAGAATCCTAAGGAGAATTGATGATTGTAATTTTGTTGAAAGATAGTGAAATTCTGTCATTATTGTGATGTAGACTGGATGTAAGCTGCATTGCACTAAGTAGCCAAACCAAGATATATGGCCGTGTCACTTCTCTTTCTCTTCTCTGTTTCTGGTTCTGTACTTTAGGAGACAAAATAAAAGTATCTCCTGATTCTTCTATTCAGCTATACTTCACTGTAACACACCTTGCTCGTAACTCTATTTTGCCTCCTACCATGTCAAGAGACAAAACCAAAGTATCTCTTGATTTTCTACTTAAAGTGTCGCAATAAAATCCCAGTTAAAAAGTAAAATAAAAATAGGCCAAGATTCAACCCCTTTTCTTAGTTACTGATATCCATCACAAATAAGAATTATAAAATACTTAAAAATGATACTCTTTAAATCTTAAGTAATTTGATATTTTTAATAATTGAAATAAAAACATAATTTTTAAAATTTTTTTATCAATATGAATAACCAAAATAAATGAATATTTGAATGCCTTTGTTTAAAAAATTTCAATTAAAGAATTCATAATTTATAAAAAATAAAATAATATTAAATTAAGTAAAAAGAATAAAAGAAAAATAAAATTTTAATGATAGTAACTGAAGATTAGAAAAGGAGACAAGAAAAGATATTTATGGAGGCAAAAGCTTTTGTGGGATGTTTTTAGTTAGTCAAAATTTGAAAGTATGGATTCGAACATAAGTATTCAACACTACTAAAAAATTATTTATTATAGACGAATATTTTTAACAAATTTTATTCCATGAAAATATAGATGAAATTTGTGAGTAATTTTTTGTCAGAAACAAAAAAAAATGAATTAACATAAATTATAAACAGAAAAGAGAATTCATCAATAATTCTGTTAGAAAAATTAATTTTTTTCGTAAAAAATAGTTACCGACAAAAAATCTTTCTATAATTTAAAATATTCCATCGAAAAGGTTGATATTCTGCATTTATGATCCTTGTAGTCAAGTTTGTGCCCGAACTCCATTTATTCACAACACACAAATCAAACGAGCTAAACCTAACATTCCCCTCTCCGTCGACGAGCTTTTTCTTCTCCTTTCCTCACCCACAGCGCCACCGCTGGCCACCCTAACCGCCGCAGCTACCTTCTCCTTCTTCTCCTCTTTTTTAAACATTAAACCAGTAGAACACATCCCCTATCTCTCTCATTCTTTCTCATTTGCATAACAAAGCAAGCTCAAGCTACACCACCGCCGCGCCTCTCTCTCTCCGTTTATCCCCCTCAGTTCTGGCTCGCATATCTTCTCAGCGTCGTAGCCATCATCTCCTCCAGTCAATTCCGCAGCTACCTTCGCGCCTAGCTCAGTGGCGACCAAAATTGGTTCCACCGTCACGCGGTTCCACCTCTCTCTTTCCCTCTGTTTGAACCGTAGAGACCTGGGAATCCTTCTTTCCCTGTTTTGATTGTCTCTGCTTCCAGGTTTTGGTTTCAAAATTCTTTTAATTTCTGTTGAATTCAATTAATTTTGTTTAGTTAGTTTGATTTTAGTAATTAGTTAAGTTAGATTTGTTTTCTGATTAGTGGATTTTTAGGTTGTTAAAATAGGATTAGATTAGGTTCTGATTCTGAATAGCTGAGAAATATTTAGATTGTTAATCTGGATTGCTGAACATTGTTAATATGAGCTTGATGAATGCTATAGTGCTCTAGAACAGAAATTTAATTCAGTTAATACTAGTTTGGATTCATCATTTTTAGTTTTTAAATTCAACTCAATATCCTCAGCTACAGTACGATTTTTTCTTTGTTCCTTGTTTTGTTTTTTTCTATCATTTTAACACAAAAGAGAGTAATTACTTGCTTCTTCCTTTGCAGACTATTGTTCTGGTCTGTATTTTTGCATGTGTTTGATGAAGATGACAATGAATTAGAAGTTCTTGAAATAATTCATCATTATGTGGAGATTCTTGATCGGTATTTTGGCAGTGTGAGTTCTCATCAAAGCTTTAACTTTTGAATACTACTATCTAATTTACTAGTGGAAGTATTCCCGTTCTGTTTCGAAAGATATAGTGTTGATCTAATGACTGAACTGCTTTTGACCATAGCCAATATTGGTGCTATTCATTTACTGTTATAATCGATGCTGACAGATAAACAAGGGGAAAATTAAGAAAGTTAGTATTGGATTTTGTTAATGGTGAGATTTAGATTTACATTAGAGATACACACTACATATAAGATGGTAACTATCAAGAAACTAACACATTGTAGTAGCCAACATCCAGAAGTAATTAACCTCTAATTAAGTCACTAATATCTCTAAAATTTAACTTGACTGGTTGAGTGATTAAAGGATTGGACTAAGATTTTTCTTTCATTGAAAACTTCAATTTTCAGACGGAGAAAACCAAGAGATCTGATATAAATAGACCAAAAGGAATTATCAGCTCAGTTGAAATATCTACTGGTTTTGGATTTGGTTACATATTAGGCATTACCTTTGCAGTTACTGATATCCCTTACCTATTGAGTGAAGACAATGATGCTGGTGGATATGCCATTGCTCAAATATTTTATATGGAATTCAAGAAAATATATGGCCATGGATTTGGGGTTTTTATGTGCTTGGTGATTATTGCTATTACCATATTTTTCTGTGGTATGGGTTCAATTACCAGCAACTCAAGGTAAATGTACCTAAAATTTGGTGCTGTGCATGTTGCATTTGCATATTAGAGGCTTTATAATCTCTCTAGTTGTTTATATTTAAGTACTTAAAAAATGTACAGGATGGCTTATGCTTTCTCAATAGATGGGGCCATGCCCTTGTCATCATTGTGGCATAAAGTTAATTAGAAGGAGGTTCTTATAAATGCTGTTTGGCTTTCTGTTTTGATTTCATTTTGCTTGGCTCTAACGGTATGTGCTTTTTTATTTTGTTAAGAAATATTAAATATTTTAAATTTTAAAATGCTCTTAAAACTACATCTTCTCTTATTTGTCCTTGGCAACAATGTAGGGGAACTAGTATTTATCTAACTCTGCTAGAGATTCATAAGCACTATTCAGTTTATAGTCTCTAGTACAAGTGTTATGCTAACTGAAAGTAGAAACTAAATAACAGAATTGTAACTAACCACTAACTGTGAGCTAACCAATTCTATATAAACAATGCTATTTGTGTGTGTGAAATCTGTTCTTGGCAAATATCTAACTCAACTCTAATTCTATTATAGTCTCTTGGAAGTATGGTAGTATTTCAGGCCACAGTGTTAATAGCAGTAATTACTATTTATATAGCATATGCACTTCCAATATTCTTCGGAGTGACATTGACAGCAAAGCATTTTGTGCCTGGGGCTTTCAACTTGGGCCGGTATGGGCTCATTCTGGGTTGCAGTTATCTGGGTTGTGATAAGCTTTAAAGTCGTCAGGATGATTTAGAGTCTCTTGGCTATGTGCTTATGTATTTCTTAAGAGGAAGGTATGTTTTTTCCCACTATTCGTTCTAACTTTCAAGACATATTAAGTTTTAAAAAAATGTTGCATATCAATTGAACAAGAAACGGGTCTTGACTATTTAGTTTTTGCCTTTCAGCCTTCCCTGACAGGGTCTGAAAGCTGTCACCAAAAAGGAAAAATATGATAGGATTTGTGAGAAGAAGTTGTCAACTCCCATTGAGGTATGTGTGTGTTTTTTTTTTCAGTTTGATAAAATGATTGATCTTCGAACTTAAGATTGAGTACTTGAAACCTTGACTAAAGATTGATATGTTTTTCTCCTAGATGCTTTGCAAGTCATATCCCGTGGAGTTCGCTTCTTACTTTCATTATTGCCACTCCTTGACATTTGATCAACTACCAGATTATGGATTCTTGAAGTGCTTGTTTCGTGATTTGTTCTCTCGTGAAGGTTTTGACTGTTTGCTTTTATATACTTGATTTGATTTTAACTAATTTGCCAGATAACAGGAAAATTTAGTCTATGTTTAGTAAGGGTAATAATTTGCTTGTGAATTAGTATTTTGATGGTACCAATTAACATTAATCCTAGGATTTCAAAACTTCATGGTATGTGTTCTATTTTAATTCTTCCTTGTCGAAATAATCTTATTCAGCCGAATTCAATGTGCAGAATTTGAATCTGACAATTTGTTTGACTGGACCATTCTAAAGTACCAGCAGACACAGCAGAGACACAAATAGCTACAAAATCAAACAACTGTTAGTAGTTTCTCGCTATATTTTTATTATCCTTTTTGAACAACTTTCACACCATAATTGCATGTAGTTCAATATTTTTATTACCCTTTTAGAACAAATTTCATGCCATGGATTGATATTGTTAATTGGCATTTGTGATAGTTTCTTTGAATGATGTCCTAATCTTATTCTTTTTCTGACATGATGAGTGTTTGGAAATTTTCAGCCTTCAGCTGTTGTGCCTAGCAGTTTAGAACCCATGGCTACGGACAAGAATACAGGTAACTTCATTCTTGTCACTTACAAGGCGAAAAACAATTATTAGAAAATAATCATAATAGCTAACTTAGGTTATTTTCATGAAACTTGTTGTCTAAATCTTAAACACAAAACCTAATAGCTTCTGATATAATCCTAAGATGGGAATATGAGAACATATATTTTCCAACTAACTCTGTCTTATCTTAACTGTTAACTGCATTCCAAGAATTTTCAGTATAGTGAAGTGATGCTTTATGATCCTGATGCTTCACATTCCATTTCAGGTTCAGGAGTCAATGATTCAACTCATGTAACTGCAACAAGACAGTTGGCGAACCAGAGTCATGATCGTCCAAGCGCAACTGCACAGTCATGAAATTGCAAGTCTTGCATTTCTTGCCTCCAATCCCTCTTTAAATGTGTATTCTTGTCCTTCCTGTGTTTAAGAAATTTTAGAAAATTCTAAGGATGCTACTCTACTAATGTTTCTGAGACATGGATGTAATTTTCACTCCATATGGATATATAACTGTACATTATTGAATGAATTGAGTTATATGCAAAGAAATATTATATAGATAATCTATTTTTCATATATCTCAAAGGAAAAAAATAATATATAATTTATATGAGTTGAGTTGGGTTTTTTATATTTATTTTGTATGAAAACATGTTTATTTTTGCAATGAAAAAATCTAAAAAAAAAATTCTATTTTATCTTACTGATGGATTTACAGACGAATTTTCTGTCTATATTCAGGGTTTGGAATGGTATTCCAAGGCTCAAATTACCGATGAAAAATCTGTCTCTAATTACCGACGAAAAATCCGTCAAAAAATCTGTCTCTAATTACCGACGAAAAATCCGTCAAAAAATCTGTCTCTAATTACCGACGGAAAACCCGTTTGAAAATTTGTCTCTAATTACTAACGAAAAATCCGTTGGAAAGTTTGTCGCCCAAGGGAAATGGAGGGGAGAATTTACTGAGGGAAAATCTGTCGGTAACTAGTAAAAATCTGTCAGTAAATTATCGACGGAAAAAAATCTGTCGGTAAATAATTTCTGACGAGACTTTTACAAAGGGACGAAATCTGTTAGTAACCAAAATTCATCTGTAATAAAGACTAAATCTGCCTATATTAAACAATTTTCTAGTTGTCTCAAGTTATTGAGTTAAATAATTAAAAAATTCAACTAATTGGACAAATACTACTCTATGCAAAAAAAAACTTTAAATTCATCAATCAAAACTTCAAGAACTTAAAATTTGCAAATATTAACAAAGCACTTGAACCAAAGGAAAATGAGGGTAAATGTGATGTAATTAAAGAGAAATTAAAGAGTACTTACAAAAGAGTTGATCAAAATCCAAGATGAAAACTTGAAACTATAAAATGCTACAAATGGAAATTTAGTAAACCCTAAGGGAGAATTTTCTACTCTACACTACTTCTACTCCTAATGCATATTTTTAACTAATCTAAACTAATGAAAACCTAATAAAACCTAATGCCTTCATATGTCTTCATTCCCCCTTGATATATCACTTCCAAAAGGCTTCAGCACTCCAAAAATTGGGCCAAGAGAGCCCCAAAATCGCAAACCACGTGCTTCATTAATGAAGTCACGCGTAGGGACCTGTGCGTACGCACACTTGCTGTTTTGCCACTTGTGCATACACATGGATGGTTGTGCGTACGCACACCTCTGATTTTTGTACTGGTGCGCACGCACAGATGGTTGTGCGTACGCACACTTCAGTGTGTGCTTCTCCTTTGCTTTCTTCATGTGTTCTCCCATTTTGCATGCTTCCTTCCACTTTCTACCAACCCACTCTTGCCTAATTGACCTGAAATCACTGACAAAACATATCACGGCATCGAATAGCATAAAAGTGGAATTAAATTGCTCAATTTAAGCACAAAAACGCATGTTTTCACATTTAGGTTCAATTTAGGGATAAAACACAAAAGTATGCTATTTTGGTGATTAAGTGTGAGTTTATGTGATGAAATCCATCCAAATTGAACAAAAAATTATCATCAAATATGGACTCATCAAGCATAAGAGGAGAAGACCTCCATCATTGTAGAGCTTACTCATTCTAGTGGAACAGGAACTTCAGGCGAGTGTATCTAGCATGAAGGTAGTCGACGCTAATAAGGGTGATCATGAAGCTTCTCGCGACATCACGATGGCTACTCATTAACGGGTACCTGATTCCTCTCTCTCTCTTTTTTTTTTATGGTTATTATGGATAGTACAAATTTCAACATCTTGACTTGGAATGTGAGGGGAGCCTCTAATAAAATGGCTAGGGTTTACTATAAGGAACTAGTTAAGAGATATCATCCATCGTTTTTTATTTTGGTTGATACTCATGTCCCTTTTTCTAATTTAAAGTCCTTTTGGGAGAAGTTGGGGTTTCATGATGTGGGTATTGTTAAGGCATGTGGCCATAAAGGGGGAATTTGATTTCTCTCATCTGTTAGTAATGTTAGCTGCAATATTATGGAGTCCTTCCCATCAATGTCTTACTGTTGATGTTCAGTTGGGTGATAAAAGATGGTTATGCAGTGCACTATATCAGAGTCTGAAACATTCCAATCGTGCTCTCCTTTGGGATCACCTCGTTTCTCTATCTTCTGCACATCAATGTCCCTGGATTTTTATAGGTGATTTTAATGAAGTTTTGTTTTCGAAAGAAGTAAGAGGTGGTATTTTTAATGAAACTAATTCTGGTGTCTTTGTTGAGACATTAGACGATTGTGATCTTCTTGATTTGCCTTGTAAAGGTAGAGGTTTTTACTTGGTATTGAAAAATTCAGGTGACAACAATATTACCAAAAAACTTGATAATGCTATTTTGAACATTTCTTGGAGGTACTGTTTTCTAGAAGCTTATTTGGAAGTTTTATCTAGACTTCATTCAGATCACTGTCCCATTCTTCTTAGATACTTTGGTTTGGCACAACCAAAAGGGAACAAACCTTTCAGATTTCAACAAGCTTAGACTACTCATCCTAGTTATAAGGAGGTGGTGCAACAAGCATGCAGAAGGAACACACTTTGAATAACTGATTATTTAGTTGAAGTGCAAAAGAGTTCTCTGAAATTCAACTGAGAGATCTTCAGGAGGTGGTATTTTTAATGAAACTAATTCTGGTGTCTTTGTTGAGACATTAGACGATTGTGATCTTCTTGATTTGCCTTGTAAAGGTAGAGGTTTTTACTTGGTATTGAAAAATTCAGGTGACAACAATATTACCAAAAAACTTGATAATGCTATTTTGAACATTTCTTGGAGGTACTGTTTTCTAGAAGCTTATTTGGAAGTTTTATCTAGACTTCATTCAGATCACTGTCCCATTCTTCTTAGATACTTTGGTTTGGCACAACCAAAAGGGAACAAACCTTTCAGATTTCAACAAGCTTAGACTACTCATCCTAGTTATAAGGAGGTGGTGCAACAAGCATGCAGAAGGAACACACTTTGAATAACTGATTATTTAGTTGAAGTGCAAAAGAGTTCTCTGAAATTCAACTGAGAGATCTTCAGTAATATCTTTGTGAGGAAGCAAAATTTGAAAAATCAGATTGAAGACATTGAAAAAAAACTTGAGCATTCAGATGTTCTATCTCTCAAAGTAAAGGAGAAAGAGTACCTTGAAGAATACAATGTTATTCCGCTACAAGAAGAGATGTTGTGGGCTTAAAAATCAAGAAAAAAATGAGTTCTTTTGAGTGATAAAAATAATAAATTTTTTCATACTCAAACGCTTGTGAGATAGAAATACAACAAGATTCATGGCTTATTTATCAATGATGGAACCTGGGCAACGGAGGCAGATATCTTACAAAGAGAAGCAAGGACATTTTTTCAAAATCTTTTTTGTTCCACATAGGATGTAGTGCTAGACAGCATGGGCGAGTGTCCTTTGCCTTCTCTCCCTCATGAAGCTTGTGATGCTTTGACAACTCCTGTAAGGTTTGAAGAGGTGAAATAAGCTTTGTTTAGTATGAGTCCCCTTTAAGGCTCCTGGATTTGATGGATTCCAAACCATCTTCTTTAAGAAATATTGGAGTATAGTGGAAAAAGATGTCTAGACTTTGGTTACTAGTGCTTTTTCGGGTGCTCCCATCAATTCCTCGATTTTGAAACTTTAATTATTTTAGTCCTGAAGGATAGTTCTCCAACTAGTTTGAAAGAGTTTAGACCTATCAGCTTATGCAACGTGGTTTATAAGATTATTACTAAGGTCTTGATTAATAGACTACATCTCTTTTTAACTGATATTATTTGCCCGTTGCAAGGTGGTTTTATTACGGGTAGAGGGACCACTGACAACATCATCGTTGCTCAAGAGGTCTTGCATTTTATGAAACGTACCAAATCCAAGAAAGGCACTTTGGCCTTCACGATTGACCTTGAAAAGGCTTATGACAGAGTTAATTGGAGATTTCTAGAGCAGACTTTACAGCTTTTTGGTTTCCTTATTGCTACTATCCACCTTATTATGTCTTGCGTTCATTCATCCTTTTTATCTATTATGTGGAATGGTTCAAAGCTTGAAGGGTTTTTCTTTTGTAGAAGTCTTATGCATGGAGACCCGATGTCTTCCTATTTATTCATTCTCTGCATGGAGCGATTAACCTGTCTTATTAGTACAAAGGTGGATGAAGGTTTGTGGGAGCCGGTTGCGGTGTCTAGAGAGAGGCTTTGGATTTCTCACTTTATGTTTATCGATGATCTGCTTCTTTTTTGTAAGGCTACAAAATCCTAGGTCCAGCTTGTGATGAATGTGCTTCACTTCCTTAGCAAGGCCTCAGGTTTGAAGGTGAATGTAGATAAATCCAAAACTCTTTGCTCCAGAAACGTTTCAAATAGAATAAGAGAATTATTTACTAGCATTTCATTTATTCGTTTCACTCATAATCTGGGGAAGTATTTGGGGGGTAAACTTGAATCATGAGAGGGTTAATAGAACTTCTTTTTCATGGAGTTTTGGACAAGATTCGATCTAGACTAGCTAGATGGAAAGGTAAGCTTCTTAACAAGGCCGGTAGATTTTGTCTCATTAATTATGTTGTTGTATCTATTCCCGTATACCATATGCAAATTGCTTTCTTTCCTAATTTTGTTTGCAACAAAATAGATTCTATGATGCATCAATTCTTGTGGAAGGAGAATTTGAGGGGAAAGGCTTAGCTTGGTTAAATGGACAACGGTGATTACTCCCAAGTGGTACGGTGGTATTAGAATCAGCGATGCTTACTGTGTTAACATTGCTCTCTTGGAAAAACTTATTTTGCATCTTTTATATTACAAAGACAAGCTCTGGGTTCAATTGATGATTGTTAAGTATTTATCTAATAGATTTCTTTGAGAGTTTTCTTATGTTTGTGCTCCATTTTATACTTGGTGCAGTATTGAGAAAGCTAGTAGATGGCTTAGAGAGGGTTACTCTTGGTTTATTGGACCTTTGGACCAATCTTTTTGGTTTGGCAAATGAAAACCAGAGGGCCCTCTGATAATAAAAGTCCCTTACGTCCATATTAGTGATTCGGATCTCAAACTGTAAGACGTGGAAAGATGGCAGGTGGTTTTAGAAAAGTGCTACTCTTCTATTTTGAATAATGTGCGGTTTGAGCTCAATAGGTACAATCCAAATGTTCAAAGCGGATCAAAGGCTGGTTGGATCTAGGGACATTATAACTTTTATACAACCAAGAATGGGTCTGAATGGGTTGCGTAGAGAAAATTCAATTGGCAGTGGGTGTGAAAATTACAAACTTTGCAGAAGATTAAATTTTTTGTGTCACTTGCTCTTCATAAGGCTTTGCCTATTGCATCTTTCAGAGCTAGAAGAGCTCTTGCTAGTTCTGATATTTGTTCTCGTTGGAATAATGAAGTGGAGTCTATTTTTCATTATTCGAGTGACTGCAGTATGGCAAAAAATATTTGGTATAGGCTCGGTTTTTTTCTCAATCTTTCTTCTCGAACTATAACTTTTAGGATTGGTTTACTTTGAATGTTAAGAAGGATGTTTTTCTTTTCTTATCTGATGTGTGGTGGATTTGGCGTAGTCGCAATAATGACATTTTCAATTCTGATCATCCTTGTTCTCCAACTAAACTTCAAATCCTTATTTATAATTCATGTCAAGACTTCATTAATTCAGTTCATATCCGAGAAGATGTTACCCCTCCTTTTTTGTTGACTGATTGGATGGTCCCTTCTTGAATAAGTTCAAGATAATATTAGTTTAGCAGGGGTTTGGTTGTAACATTAAAAATTCAGTTGGTGAGTGCGTGAAAGATTATGTTGGTCCTCTTTCATTTAAATCAATTCTTATAGGGGAGCTTTTTGCTATTTAGAAGTGTCTAACTTTAGCTTGAGAGATGGATATTCGTGATGTTACTTGTGAAACAGACTGTCTCAAAGCTATTTTTCTTATTCAAACTACAAATGCCTTTATTCATGTCATGGATAAGGATATTGTAAAAAAAATTAAGATTTGCTGATGAGAGACTAGCCTGCTTCGATTAATTTAGTACTGCATTCTGCTAATATTGTTGTTGGCTCATTAGCTAAAGATGCCGCAAAAAATAATGAGTCTTATAACAAGTGGGCTATTCTTATTAAGTATATTAGAAGACTAATTCAAAAAAATTTTAAAAAACTTTTAACTTCTTAATTGTATTATCTGCTATTTTTTTTCTTGTTGGTTTTTATTTATTTATTTTTTCTTTCTCTATCAAACACCAAAAACCATGGTTTTGAAAATGGAATCGGACCGGCCAGTTCAACCGGGTTAACCAGGAACTGATCACCTAGCCGGTCCGGATAAGCCTATAAATTGCCTGACAAAAAATCGGTGAAAAAATCGGCCGAACCGAAAGTTAATCGATGAACCGGCAGAACCGTCCGATTTTTTGGCGGGTTTTGGGTTTGAAAATAAACCCTCTAAACGGCGTCGTTTGGTCCTTTAAAAAAAAAAGAGGAAACAAACTAAGAAAGCCTAAGCTAACTAACGAAGTGCTGAACCCATCTTCTTCAGTTAGTACTCAGCAGCAACTCATCTCATCTCTCTTCTCTGAGAACCATAGAAGCCACCAACACCAATCGAGCAGCCCACCGCCACCGCATCCGGCAACCACCGCGTCCCCCAGCCACCGCATCCTGCAGCCACATCAGCGACGGGTTTGACCACCGCAGCCACCACCACTGCAGCCCATCGCTACCGCATCCCGCAGCCACCGCGCTTCTCAGTCCGCTCAATGGCTCACTCTGCTTCCCCTTTCAACAAAATCACCATCCAAAGGGACAACACTGTTAGTCTTCTTTCCCTCTCCCTTTCCCATTTATTTTCCAGGTTTTCAGTTCTGGACTCGGAGTCTTTGTTTTATTGTGTACATCCACTTTATAAATTGTGTTCTCAATATCATCTTTCTAAGCAAATTCTAGGGTATCGAATGCAATACTACTCTGTGTATACTATGCACCTGTTCTAAGCAAATTCTAGGTTCCTAATTTGCGGTATCTATTTTCAATTATTAGACATTTGATGCATACATCGTTAGAAAAGAAGATGCTCCTGGAATTGTTGTTCGTTAGAAGTGGTGGGGTGTGGATTTTGAAATCAAGAATCATGCTGTCAAGATTTTTCAGCTAGGTCCCAGATTTAAAGCTCTTATTCCAGAGTAAGATAACGGTGCTTTCATAAGATTTGCTGATCTGAATTCTTTATCCGTTATATGATATTATAATCTTCAATTGGATAACTTATGAAAATTGAAATTGCTTCCATTGTTCTTTTTCTTTTTTTTTTTTGGTCAGAAAATTGCTTCCATTGTTCCACTCTGTATAAAGGAAAGGTTGGTCTTGATGTTGCGGAAGCCCAACATTTGATGGATGGGCTAGATTGGCAAGGCGCTGTAAAGGATATAGAGGCCTTGGTTAAATGGCTTAAAGAAAATGGTTCAAAGAAGGTTTGTTACCGTTAATTTGTTTTGAACATGATCTGATGGATATGTTAATTTCTTCACTAGTTTTTTAATTTTGTAATTTTATGATCATTCCCTGGTTGACTTGAACCTACAAAAGCATAAATTAGCCTTAGCTTTATGATTTGAAGTAAATTAGTTTGAAACTTTTGGTGGTACTTCTGAAGATGGTGGCTTTGGATTACCTGTTTATGATGGAGATATTAAAACACTTAATAATGATTATGATTTGTGATGAGTTGCACCTTTGACTAGTTGAGAACTTGTTAGTAATTGTTTCTTTTGATAGTAAAACATTATGTGTTTGTCATTATGTGCTTTTTGTTGTTTTTAGTTATGAACTTTGAAGTTGTTTGTGAACTTCTAATATTAAATTATGGATAATTTATTACGTGAAATTTTAAATTTTTTAAGTTAGAAATTATTTAATTTATATATTTAATATTTAATTAAGCCGGTTAAACTCCGGTCGAACCATTGAACTATTGAACCAGTGTTCTCACCGATTTATTGACCAGTCCGGTTCTTGCAACCTTGCCAAAAACCAACACATGGAAAAAAATATTTTTTCTTCTATTTTCTTTCTACTTATTTCTTTTTCTCTCATATTCTTTTGTTCCATCAGACATCAGCTATCCAAACCAAGGTTCTGAAAATCGGTTCGAACCGATCAGTCGAACCAGTTGAACCATGAACCGTTGCCAAACATGGTCTGGTCAGAAATTAAAATCGTAAAATTTAAAAACCAACATTGGACCGCTGAATTGGCCGAGAACCGATCAGTCGAACTGAACCATGAACCGGCCGGTTTTTGAAATGGGTCAAAAATCAAAATTTCCAAAAACAGTGCGTTGAAACTTGGTTGTGATTTTTGAACCCTAATATGCCTAACACACAGTAACACCCCTCTTGGCCTCTCCTCTCCAAGCAGAACGCGAAGCAGCACATAGTAACACCCTAGCCCTAGGTTCCTTGCCGCCGCCGTCCCCAGGTTCTCGGCGCCTCCACTTCTTACTCTTCCCCCTGTCCGGAACCCAGGTAGCTCAGCTCGTCGTCCCCATCTTCCCTGGCTTCTTTGTTCGTGGCTTGGAGCAGCTCGCCGTTGGGTCGCCGCTTGCCGTTGCCTCGCCTATCGCCGTCGTCTGGCCAGTTGCCATCCGTGTCTTCGTCGAAGGTTAGTGATGGCTCTATTTAATTTTGCTTCTGGTTACTTATGGCTCTGTTAGTCTGTTTAATTTTGCTTCGCATCCGCTCTTTCTTTTTAATTTTGCCATGGTTAGTGGTTACTGATGAGTGATGAGTGATGGCTCTGTTTAATTTTGCTTCTGGTTACTGATGGGTCTGTTTAATTTTGCCTCGCATCCGCTTCTTCCTTTTTATTTTGCTCTGTTTACTGATGAGTGATGGCTTTGTTTAATTTCTGAATGCTTGGTGGTTCTTATTCTTTTTAATTTCTGGAATTTTTGTTCAAATTTTTGTGTAATGTTTTGTAATGTTTTATAATGTTTGTTGCTGTTTTGTAATTGCTAGTTGCTGGGTGCAGGATTAGTGTCATCACTGTTTTGAAATGTTTATGTACTAATTTTTGTTTCTATTTTGTCATTGCTGGTTGCTGGTTGCTGGATGGAGGTTTAGTGTAATTATTGGTTAATGATTGTTGCTCAATGCTGATTGTTGAGTTTAGATATGGTCTTGTTGCTGAATGCTGTTTGTTCTGAATGGTAAATGTTTGTTGCTGAATGCTGCTGCTGTTTTTAATTTCGTGAATGATTTATTAATTTCATTGTTCTTAATTTCTGTTCTTATTAAAAAATTTGCAATTGGTGATCTTTTAATTTATTATATGCTTCATGTTTTTAATTTCACTCTGCTTCTAGGCTTTGAAATCAGTTTATGATAACTGTGATGCAATTATTTAGTTGGATAACTGATGTAATTATTGAGTTCAAGAGACTAGTTTTTCTGTTCTCGTTATTAGTAAGACATGGATAGTTTAGAATTTTCTATTTCTTTCCCTTACTTCTGAAGTTCATTATTTCAGAAGGTTCAGTGTTGGCTTCAACTTTCAAATGGGAATTGGGAGCTGGTGAAGATAATAACATCTTTTGGAAGTGAGTCTGTTGTTTCCTTGCCTAATGGAAAAGTAAGATATGATCTAGAATTACAACAATACACAGTGATGTTTGTTACATCTATAGCTGGACTCAGTGAGACAACTGGAAAATGTTCTTTTTATTTAACCTTGTTAACCGTATGTTGTACAATTCAGACAAAAGCAGGACCTATTTTGGTTGCCATAAATCCCTTCAAGAAAGTTTCTCTGTAGAATTAAAATGGCCTGTTTTGTTTTACTTTTTGACTACATTAAGACAATATTCTCTATCTTTAACTTGTGCACTATAATTCAATCTAGTTATTTTTAATGGAAATATAATTATGTTAATTGTGAACAAATTTGTTGTATGTTTTTGTGTATTTTGATGATTAATTACATTTAGTTGGTGATATTTTATGTATGGTTTTAAATTTGAAAGATATTTTATGATGTTTATTTATAATTTATTTATTATTTTATTAAAGAACAGTTTTTTCGGTTGAATCACGGTTAGATCGGTTGGACCAATAAACCAATAAACCAATGACTAGAACGGTTCGATAACCGGTTCGATTTTCAGAACCTTGATCCAAACAGAGTGAAACCTCCAATTTTACCCTTATTCCCTTAAGTCTATCCGCGAACACTCCTGTCCGCCCAGCCCCAGACCTCCTCAGTCCTCACTCCTCAGACACAACCCCTCGTCCTTCAATCTCCTCCGCCATCCGCCGGACAGCAGCAGCCGCGGAGGCCCTATCCGCTTTCCCTCCACCCTCCTCAACTCTCTGTCAGCCCTATCCTCTCCCGCTCCCTTCGTCGTAGTCGCGCTCCCTCTCCGTCGCCCTCCACGCAGCAGCAGCCTCTGTGTCGTCCTCCACGCAGCAGTATCCCGTGTCGTCCTCCGTGCATCGCAGCGCACTCCAGCTGGCAGCCACTTCCGTGTCTTCGTCCTCTCCTTCCTGCACTCTGCCACATCATCAGCATCATCAAGAATGGAGCCTTTGACTCAGGTTGGTTCTTGATTTTTTGTCTGATTTTTCCCTGCTTATATTTTTTTCTGTTCTTGATTTGATTCTGGTCTGTTCTTAATTTTTTTAGTTCTTGATTTTTGTTCTTGATTTTTGTTATAATTTTTAATTTGTTCTTGATTCTTGGTTGAGATATTTTCTGAAGTTCTCTAGTGTTTTTTTGGTTGCTGTTCTTGGTTCTTGTTTTTTGGTTATGATTTTCGACTGCTGTTTTTTTCTTCTGTTCTGTTTTTGAGCTGATTCTGTTCTTGATTTTTGTTCTTAAGTTTTGTCTGCATCTATTTTTCACTGCCAGTTTCTGTTCTGTTCTTGATTCTTAGATTTTTGTTATGATTTGAATTTGTTTTCTAACTTTTGTGGTTGTTTTATTTGATTTTAACTTGTAGTTTGGTGTTCTAATTTCAATTTTGGTTTAGTGTTCTCTGTTCTTATTTTATTTTATTGTTTTTGATATTACTGCAGTTTGATAACAGTACAAGTGACAACATTGGTGAAACAGGAAGACCGAAAAACCAAATCAAATCAATCCAATTACAATTGGTTTAGTTTGGTTTGGTTAGCCTTAGATAAAAAACCAACCGAATATTTGTTCAATGTATTGGATGGCCTTTCCTCTAACAACCGAACTATACTGCACTGTGAACACCGGTACATAATATTGCTTGTACCTGCTTTATTTATTTATTGATTTATACAGAGCAATGTTAGGGGGCCAGCAACATTTGTGATTGGTAGCCATCAACTAGCCATCAATGATGATTTGATGGTGTGAAATTGGTGTGAGATATCATCCAATGACTCACATTTCTCTGCTGGTTACATGCTGGCCAAAATGCAATAAATTTGCTGGCCCCCTAGACTTTTCCTTATTTCACATGCTTGCACCTCCAGCTAGGATTAGCCATACCTTTCTGTATCTTTTCTTTTCTTTTAATCATCTGCAGTTTCGGCCTTTTCTAAAACTCGGGTTTGGGCTCCACATGAAATGTTATTGTTGTTGAAGCCCAACTCATTCTCACAAGGTTCTGAAATTCAAACACTTGGAAGTGTCTCACTATATATTCTGTATCTGGAAGTGTAATTGTGAAGAGGAGAAATCATGTGTCATAGTTACAAAGCTCTGGTTCTAATTCAAAAAATGGTGAAAGTGCCTCCAACAAAAGCACTTTCTTTGTTCAATTCTTTAAACCATCACCACACCCCTCAGTCTATTTCCTTCATTCTTAACCATCTTCTCTCCTCTGCCATGCTCTCCCATGCCCATTCACTTCTCCTCCGCCTCATCTCCAGCAGAATTTCCTCTCCTTTCTTCTCTCCATCATCACTCATGCACCAACTCACACACACCCAGTTCATTCATAATTCAACACATACTCTTCTCTACGAGGCAATCATTAATGCCTATGTTCATTCTCACTTACCTGATCAAGCTCTCTGTTTCCTCAACCACATGGTTCGTAATGCCCATTTTCCCACATCAAACACCTTTAATAACCTTTTGATCTTGCTCCTTAGATCTAATTGTTTTGGTAAAGCATGGCTGCTTTTCAATGAAATAAAGGGTAAGGTTGCTATGGATGTCTACAGTTTCGGGATTATGATCAAGGGTTGCTGTGAAGTTGGTGACTTGATCAAGAGTTTTCGGCTTTTGGCTTTGTTGATTCGCATGGGTTTCTCTCCAAATGTTGTCTTATACACTACCTTGATTGATGGTTGTTGCAAGATTGGTGATGTTCATTTGGCAAAGAAGTTGTTTTGTAAGATGGAGGGGTTGGGCTTAGTTCCCAATCAGCACACTTATAGTGTATTGATAAACAGGTTCTTCAAGCAAGGCCTTCAAAAGGAAGCATTTCTAATGTATGAAAATATGAAGCAGAGAGGAACGGTGCCCAATGTTTATGCTTACAATTGTATCATCAAAGAATATTGTAAGGATGGGAATGTAGATAAGGCTTTTAAGGTGTTCAATGAAATGCGTGAGAAAGGTGTGGCATATGGTATTGTAACGTATAATATTTTGATTGATGGGTTGTGCAGGTTGAAGAAGCTTCAGGAAGCAGTAAAGTTGGTTGATAAAGTGTATCTTGTTGGCTTAACTCCTAATTTAGTTACATATAATACACTAATCAATGGTTTTGTGGCATTGGAAAGATGGACACTGCTGTTAGATTATTTAATCAATCAAAGGCAATTGGACTATCGCCATCATTGGTGACCTACAATACTTTGATTGCAGGGTATTGTAAGATTGGAAATTTGGATAGAGCTCTTAACATGGTCAAGGAAACGGAGGAGAGAAGCATTGCTCCTTCCGAAGTGACTTATACAATCCTTATTGATGCTTTTGTACAATTAAATCATATGGACAAAGCATTTGAAATAAAGTCTTTAATGGAGAAGTCTGGTTTGAATTTAGATGTTTTTACATGTATCCTTTTGCATGGGTTTTGTATGAACGGTAATATGAAAGAAGCATCAAAGCTCTTCAATTCATTGGGTGAGCTGCGCTTGGAACCAAACAGTGTCATTTATAATATCATGATTCATGGTTATTGCAAAGAAGAAAGCTCTTACAGGGCTCTTAGATTACTCAAAGAAATGATTGACAATGGAATGGTTCCAAATTTGGCTAGCTTTTGTTCAACCATAGGGCTTCTTTGCAAGGAAGGAAAGTGGAAGGAAGCGGAGTTTCTCATACAGAAGATGATAAATTCAGGATTGGAGCCCTCAGTTTCTTTGTACAATATGATTTACCGAGCCAAAAGTGAAGTTCTGGTACAATAGCCATGAAAATAATATAACAGATTCATAGCTTTACTTTATCTTCCATTCTGCTTCATATCATAGTATAAATTATGATAATTAATCAAGCAAATTTAAGAATATTTTTTAATTTATTTGTTGCTCAATTTGATTATGATAGAATATCTTGAGTGCATATTTCTGCAGGAGGTGCAAGCATGTGAAATAAATCAATAAATAAATAAAGCAGGTACAAGCAATATTATGTACCGGTGTTCACAGAGCAGTATAGTTCGCAGTGCAGTATAGTTCGGTTGTTAGAGGAAAGGCTATCTAATACATTGAACAAATATTCGGTTGGTTTTTTATCTAAGGCTAACCAAACCAAACTAAACCAATTGTAATTGGATTGATTTGATTTGGTTTTTCGGTCTTCCTGTTTCACCAATGTTGTCACTTGTACTGTTATCAAACTGCAGTAATATCAAAAACAATAAAATAAAATAAGAACAGAGAACACTAAACCAAAATTGAAATTAGAACACCAAACTACAAGTTAAAATCAAATAATTAAAAAACAACACAAAAGTTAGAAAACAAATTCAAATCATAACAAAAATCTAAGAATCAAGAACAGAACAGAAAACTGGCAGTGAAAAATAGATGTAGACAAAACTTTAAGAACAAAAATCAAGAACAGAATCAACTCAAAAACAGAACAGAAAAAAAACAGCAGTAGAAAATCATAACCAAAAAACAAGAACCAAGAACAGCAACCAAGAAAACACTAGAGAACTTCAGAAAATATCTCAACCAAGAATCAAGAACAAATTAAAAATCATAACAAAAATCAAGAACTGAAAAATTTAAGAACAGACCAGAATCAAATCAAGAATAGAAAAAAATATAAGCAGGGAAAAATCAGACAAAAAATCAAGAACCAACCTGAGTCAAAGGCTCCATTCTTGATGATGCTGATGATGTGGCAGAGTGCAGGAAGGAGAGGACGAAGACACGGAAGTGGCTGCCAGCTGGAGTACGCTGCGATGCACGGAGGACGACACAGGATACTGCTGCGTGGAGGACGACACAGAGGCTGCTGCTGCGTGGAGGGCGACGGAGAGGGAGCGCGACTACGATGAAGGGAGCGGGAGAGAGGATAGGGCTGACAGAGAGTTGAGGAGGGTGGAGGGAAAGGGGATAGGGCCTCCGCGGCTGCTGCTGTCCGGCGGATGGTGGAGGAGATTGAAGGACGAGGGGTTGTGTCTGAGGAGTGAGGACTGAGGAGGTCTGGGGCTGGGCGGACAGGAGTGTTCGCGGATAGACTTAACGGAATAAGGGTAAAATTGGAGGTTTCACTCTGTTTGGATAGCTGATGCCTGATGGAACAAAAGAATATGAGAGAAAAAGAAATAAGTAGAAAGAAAATAGAAAAAAAATATTTTGTTTTTCATGTGTTGGTTTTTAGCAAGGTTGCGAGAATTGGAGCGGTCAATAAATCGGTGAAGACTCTGGTTTAATAGTTTAATGATTCGACCGGAGATTAATCGGTTTAATTAAATATTAAATATATAAATTAAATAATTTCTAACTTAATAAAATTTAAAATTTCACGTAATAAATTATCTATAATTTAATATTAGAAGTTCACAAACAAATTCAAAGTTCATAACTAAAAACAACAAAACGCACATAATGACAAACACATAATGTTTTACTATCAAAAGAAACAATTACTAACAAGTTCTCAGCTAATCAAAGGTACAACTCATCACAAATCATAATCATTATTAAGTGTTTCAATATCTCCATCATAAACAGGTAATCCAAAGCCACCATTTTCAGAAGTATCACCAAAAGTTTCAAATTAATTTACTTCAAATCATAAAGCCAAGGCTAATTTATGCTTTTGTAGGTTCAAGTCAACTAGGGAATGATCATAAAATTACAAAATTCAAAAACTAGTGAAGAAATTAACATATCCATCAGATCATCTTCAAAACAAATTATCGGTAACAAATCTTCTTTGAACCATTTGCTTTAAGCCAATTAACCGAGGCTTCTATATTCTTTACAGCACCTTGCCAATCGAGCCCATCCATCAAATGTTGGGCTTCCGTGACATCAAGACCAACCTTTCCTCTATACAGACTAGAACAATGGAAGCAATTTTCTGACCAAAAAAAAAAAAAAAAGAAAAAGAACAATGGAAGCAATTTCAATTTTCATCAGTTATCCAATTGAAGATTATAATATCATATAACGGATAAAGAATTTAGATCAGCAAATCTTATGAAAGCACCGTTATCTTACTCTGGAATAAGAGCTTTAAATCCGGGACCTAGCTAAGAAATCATGATAGCATGATTCTTGATTTCAAAATCCACACCCCACCACTTCTAAAGAACAACAATTCCAGGAGCATCTTTTTTGCCAACGACGTATGCATCAAATGTCTAATAATTGAAAATAGATACCGCATATTAGCAACCTAGAATTTGCTTAGAACGGGTGCATAGCATACACAGAGTAGTATTGCATTTGATACCCTAGAATTTTCTTAGAAAGATGATATTGAGAACACAATTTATAAAGTGGATGTACACAAAAAAACAAAGACTCCGAGTCCAAAACTAAAAACCTGGAAAATGAATGGGAAAGGGAGAGGGAAAGAAGACTCACAGTGTTGTCCCTTTGGATGGTGATTTTGTTGAAAGGGGAAGCAGAGTGAGCCATTGAGCGGACTGAGAAGCGCAGTGGCTGCGGGATGCGGTGGCAGCTGGCTGCAGTGGTGGTGGCTGCGGTGGTCAAATCCGTCGCTGCGGTGGCTGCGGGACGCGGTGGCTGCGGGATGCGGTGGCGATGGGCTGCTCGATTGGTGGTGGTGGCTTCTATGGTTCTCAGAGAAGAGAGAAGAGATGAGTTGCTGCTGAGTACTGACTGAAGAAGACGGGTGGTGGTGACTTCTATGGTTCTCAATCTTAATTTGCAAATTGGCATAAGGTATAATAAGCCTAAAACTTTGTTTATCTGTTATGGTATATTTTGCAATTTTTGGTTGAATATTTATTGCTGAATTTTGCCTAAAACTTCTGATTTTTGTGCCTTTTTGCTTTGAAACTCCTCGAAAATGTTCCAAAACCTGCATTGCCTAACTCTTCTTCTTGTAAAAGACTTCAGTTTCTTGATTTGAGTAATAACAGATTATAAATTAGAACATAAAATTCTAAGATACTAATAATTTATAAATTCAGAAAATCTCTCTCGACTCACCGACTCTTTGAAATCTTCCATATAATAATATTGTTACTACTTTCTTCTTCTCATGATTTTCTTCAGAAGAGTAGTCTCTATGTATATAGTACTACTAGTACTAGTATGTATATATATATATATATATATATATATATATATATATATATATATATATGCTTTAAATTATCATTTTTATGTAATTGTAAATTTTGATTTTATTCTGATTTATGTTAATTTTATACCCTCAGTAATTTTAATTTTATTGATATAGGTATTTTCAAATTACTTCATGGCTAGTAATGCTAGAAAAGACACACAAAGCAATATTGTTAATTTTCATTTATGTTAATTTTTTACATAGTACCAATTAATTTGTTAATTGTTATCTCTTTTGATTTTCAGGTTTAAATCTTGATTTACAAACTTTTTAATGATGATGAAGATGATGAAAGTGATCAAGAATAAGGGTTGAATATTCTTTTATATCTAATATTGTAATTTCTTTATTATGGTGAATCTAAATTTGTAGTGATCTAACACTTTTTTTTTTAATTTCTAGTTATTTGAGTTAATGACATTGTATGAATTTTATGTTTGTATTTTAATTTATCTATAAAGTTTAAGTTTTTGTCTTAATTTATATAAGAATATGTAAAAATTAAAATATTTAATTTTTATAGGGGCGGGTAGGGGTGGGGCGGGTACCTGCAGGGGCGGGTTCGGGTACTACAATTTACTACCCGCGGGTAGTGACGAGCCGGGTAGTACATGAGTAACAGGACGGCGGGGCGGGGTCGGATAGGGTAAAAACCCGCCCTTACCCGCCCCACTACCACCCCTATTTATATGCATGCCCTGTTGTAAAAAGCTACTAAATTTAGGAATTGATGTAACTAGATACAACTTTTTGCTACACTTAGTAGATTAATGATGCTTCATTCTGTACCTTGTACTTTCATCTAAACTAAGGTGATGTCTATGCAAATCTAATTAAGATTCAAGTGTTAGGTAGGTGCTGCCTCAATATTTTCTTCAGTAGGTGGTGCCGGGATGCTAGATGATGCATTAGCATCACTTCTAGCTTGTTGACCATATCTCTGAAGCACCCTCTCTTTATTTATGTTCCACCATTCTTCTGCTTGTTGCTCATGAAACCTTCGCTTGCTGCATAAATAAATAAAAAAATCATATAAAAGGTTTGAGAGGTATAGGAAGAGTTTAATTATTATGCACTAGAGGTATGCAAAAGAGTTTAACATTGTGATCCAGTAAAAAGCTTGTGTAACTTGGGTGCCATGAAAAGCTTTCCAAGTGATTTATCAAAAAATCATGTTGCACACATGCTAATGTCATACAATAATTCAAACAACATATATTATTTAGTAATAGCAAAATTAAAGAATGCGTCCATGCAAATTTCTGCAACTTCTTTTTAAAAAAATGTGTTGTGCATGCAGATCAAAACCAGAGAAATGGTTTAAATATTGTAGCAGCTATTTTGATCACACATTGATGTACATATTTCAAAAATGGGTATACACACCTTCACCTGAGATAGGAGAAGAATACAAATATAATTTTGTGAAGCTGACTACTATAGTGACTCATATGTTCAATACAAATCACACTGATACAGAAATTGAAAATGTAAAATTTATCAGATAAACAAGTAACTGTAGTATACCTGAATCTAACTCTCCTGAAAATTTTGACACCATTAGGCCTTACTATTAGTGTCACGTAAACACCAGGCTCAAATTGTTCAATAACTTGTGTTTCTCCATCTCTTGCCAACCTTGACGTCTCCTCGGAGCTTTGTGGTTGCACTGCTGTTCTATTATCGGATACAGATGATCCATTTCTTTCTTGAAGGACATTCCCCTCATCATGAGATGGGTCCGAAGCCGCCGTTTCATGATTTTCTTCTGTATTGTGCTCTTGCATTTTTGAATCCCCAATATCTGTGGCAGGATCAGGTGCATTTTGTCGAGTAGACTCTGATATTGATGGCGCGGAAAATGTTTCAGATGTCGAGTTTTCTTTCAGAAAATCTTCAGCTTGAGTAAGTGCAATTCTCAAATTTTCAGTTTCTAAAATCTCTGGTGGCAACTTCTCAGCCATTTGCTTCAACTAGATTGAACAAAAGGCAAGTATACTTAATCAGGATGATGTACTTGAAATTCTGATCAAGGAATTTGTTCTATTTCTCATATATTCTTATTGAAGTATTTTACGCCAGTAATTTGGGCGACTAAGAATTTTTTATAAAGAAATATGATGCTCAAATACTAAAGCAGTTTGTAGTAAGAAGTGTGGAATTGAAAGTTGAGCAATCGAGACATTTACATATATAAGTCAACGATTTCAACTATATCCTTGGTAAATAGAATGAAGATACCTGAATAATAGTGCACTCAAAAATTTCTAGCATTGCTTTATGCTTAGAAGACTCATCTGCTGCCAATGTTGTAGCTTCCTTAATATGTTGGCGAAGCTTTTGATTTTCCACATCTTTCATGTCACTTTTCTGTTTCAAACTTTGAATCTACATAAAAATAATATTCATTAACTTAATATTGGTGATCCTTGAGGTTTTTCAGAGAATATGGAAAGTGAATCAACAGGAAACTTACTTGTTTCTGCAATTTTGACACTTCTTGATTCTTAAGCTCATTTGTTTTCCTCAAACTATCAATAAGACTTCTAGAGAATCCACCAGTGCCGGAACGCGTAGGGCTTGGCCTTCTTGCATACGGGGATGCGGGCCTTGAAATGAGTGGTGGAGTTGGTGGTGGACTTGGAGTTGGAGGTATGGCAGCGATGGTAGGCTTCAAAAGATTTTGCATTATTGAACCTGTTGAACTTGGGAATGCAACATCTTTCAATTGCACTAGTGATGGAACCTGAACAACTTGCTCTGTAGTAGTCTTGTGAATCCTTGAGAGAGGGAAGAGAGTTCTTGAAGATCTTATTTCTCCCAGGGTAAATCTTTCCCTTCCATCTATAGAAGTACGAGGTGGAGTAGTAGCTCTTCTATTAAAAATGGCACCAGAATTCGACTCAACATTTTTAATCTTAGTATAACAAGAATCACACACACGATGAGGTTTTCCGGGTGTTGGAGCCAACGCTGCCCTCAATGCCTTTTTTGAACTACAACCATGGCAATGCACTAACCCACAATTATAACAATTGTGCCTTTTTCTAGTAAATCCAAATGGTTGCCTACATGCAGTACAACTAGATTGGTCAACTCCTGAGACCCATTTATGGATGCATATGCAAGTTGTAAACTTCGACCCACACGAAATGTTTTTTACATGCCTTTCTTTCAAGGCTTCCACTATTGTTGGACCCTTCCTATCTTCTGTGTCTCCATGTCCCAATCTTCCATTGGCACCTTTCCCCCATGTATATAGTTCACTTCTTGATGTCAATACAGCCACATGATGAGATCCACATGATATTTCCTCAACATACTCACCTACCAACTTATCTTGTACTAGCATTGGTACTTTTCCATCGGACAAAGGATTTCCTAGTTGACCATGTTCAGTGCCTCCCATAGTGAAAATATGACCCGATGTAGTGAGGGCAACAGTCATAGTGTTTCCACATGCTATCTGGTGGAAATTTAATTCTATAAGAGATGAGACACAAGTCGGTTGAAGGTATGTTTCCTTGTTTCCATGCCCCAAACGATACTTATCACCATCACCCCAAGTAAAGAGCTTCCTTGATGAAACATTTGAACTAGACTGAAGTGTTACCTCTACAATAGCTGCAGTGTGCCATACTCCACATGCAACTTTAAGTGTCCTCAATCCACTTAATAACTGCACTTCCTTTGGATATAACACACTCTCTCTATCTCCATGACCTAAGACACCAAATGTTCCATCACCGAACGTAAAAAGTTTTCCATTGGCAGTTGCCAATGCCGAATGCCATGTGCCACACGCAACAGATATAACTTGATGTCCTTCTAGAGGGCCACTAACTCTCTTTGGTATCCAATGGCTAGAATCCGAACCATGGCCAAGAAGTCCAACATTATATGCACCATCACCCCAAGAATATAGCTCATCTGATGTAGTCAGAGCACATGTATGGTTCTCTCCACATGCAACATAATCCACATTAGTAACTGCCAAGAACTCAACAAGATGGGGTTGACCAAAATCTTTATCGATTCCATGACCAAGTCTTCCCCCAGATTCCTCTCCCCAAGTGAAAACTTCACCTTGCCTTGTAACTAAAGCAATGTGGTGGACACCAGATGCAATCTGTTGAACATCAAGAACAATATTTGCCTCTAACGGTTTAGGAAGCAAAACATCAGTCATGGGAGGGAGCTGAGTCCCAAAACTATCAGGTGAAACATCTGCCCAAATTTGTCCCCATATATAAAGATCACCTAGAGACTCGATGTCCTCTGGTCCCGATCCCCCACTTGAACAGCTAGGTGTACTTGACACACTAACACGAAAACCATCAATACTTGTCCTAGGTAGCATACTTGCTTGCTCTACCCTCTCATTTGAGCTTATTGAATGCAATGAGGTTGACAGGAAATTGAATTGACACCATGCTTGAAGTAAACTCTAGCGCTGCACTAAAATGATGACCATTTGAAATAATATCAACCTGATCCTGAAACTAAAATTAAAAAGGCACTTGAGTTATGAAATAACAAATTACCATGCAGGATACACATAAACAACATGAATCTTAGGAAGCACGTATGTCATGAGATGGAATTATGCATGTTCTAATGGAAAAGAAATTCATAGCCACCTAAGGGCTTACTCATTTAATTGATACAATTTTTAAAATAAATTGTGAGAAAAAGGACAAAATGACTATTCAATGGATTTCTGTTAGAACTTACACTACATAGTTCTTTAGTATTCCATCTATTAAGTTTTCCAGTAGAAATCAATGTCTAAATCTGCCCCAATTTTGTACTTGCACATCTATCCAAAAAAAAAAAAAATCACTCTTCAATTTTTTTTCCTCAAGGAATTGAGAAAATCAAATACATTCTATGATTCAAATAATTTTTCCTAACCTGATTAAATGTCTATTCCAAGTTAAAAGGAAAGATAATCTTTTTTGGGTTGCAAATATCTTCTGAAAACAATCTACCTAGAAATGATCATTACAATTGTTACATATCTTAACAGATTGTTAACATGACCAGAAATATTAGCTGTTGTCTAAAGACCTACTTAACTTACAGAGCATGATACCGAAGAAAATTTTAAATTTATTTCCTTTTCACAAGATAGCCAATCATTGTTGTTTCATCCCATTAAGGCCACTAAATATGTCAAATTCATCATACACATGCCAACTCTAGATATTGGAGTATGCATGCCCATGATTCTACATTGAAGCCTCACCACGAGAGTTCGAATGGGCAAAGTGAGTACCAATCTTTAGAGCAATGAGTTCCTTTAATAGAAGCTAAAAGCAAACATTACCGAAATCCTAAATGATGAAATCTATATTAAAATAAAAACAGATCACGGGTGACATCTATAAACATACTTGTAGTGACTGCACGATATATTTTTTTCCTTAATTTTCCCAATGAAGTGATTTTATTATTGAGCAACGAAATGTAAACCTCGTTTTGCAAATTCTCAGCTTGTCCCTCTATGAATCTCAGCCAGCTCTTGATATTATGTCAAGTAATATGATCCATTGTTACATCGTTTTACCTACATATAAACTCATAAACTTCTTTCTAGTTTCTTCACATTCTTCCAATACTTTTAATTGTTAAACCATTCAATTATAAAACATCCTTCCCACTTCTCATTACCACTATGATCAAATTTTGGCTTTGATTTGCTTCTATTTCTCAATTCTATTATGTACAAAAAATGCAATGGCTGAAATTGTATTGTTATTTATTTTCTTTTGAATCTTCTTCCAACATTTTTTTCCTTGTTATCAAAGAAACCGCAATTCACCCTACTTTTTTTAGCCAAATTGATTTTAAGCATAGAAAGACACAATTCTACACTAAGAAAAACTACCAATGGTCAATACTGCATAATAGAACCATTTAATTCACATGCAATTGAATTTAAAAAATATATATATAAATAAACAGAGAGAAATCGATCATGAACGGAACAATTTTAGACATGTTGAGGAAAATGAATTTGCCAATTGAAGAAACTTTGGCGCAACTAACCTGGTGGACATGACGATCAAAATATCCATAGATGGCTGGTGGTTTCTTCTCTGTCCTCTGATACGAATATTGGAACAAAATACAAGAGAGGAACCAGCAGTATTTCCATGCACTTGATCCAGAAAAACAAAAGGATGAGAAAGAGAGCGAAAATGCAGTGAGTTTTCTGGGAAAAAATTGGAGTATGGCCAAAGGAAGCATGAGAGATGGAAGAATCGCAGATGAGATGAATGTGTGAGAGAGAGAAATGGCGAAATGAGTGGGGAAGTAAGCGGTTACATATTTTCTCACATTAATTATTCATGAACTATGAATTCATAACATACTTGCCCCATCCATGTTTAATTTATTTTCCACCACTAATTAATTTTTTATAACAATTTATAAAATTTATATTTTTAATGTATTTGTTATATATTTATTTAAAAATTTAATTTTGATGCATTAGTAATATAAAGTAGTTTTACATATATATTAAATTATGTATAGTTTATATCAATAAGATAATTATATTTTTTATTGACTTTGAAATAATTATTTAAAAAAATAAATATATTTAAATTGTGTAAAATATTTTATATTATTAATGTATTAAAATTAAATTATTTATTTAAATAAAAATTTTATAATTTTTTATTAATAATAATGTTAATCCTCTATTTATTTAGCTATATGATATGATACACTTTATAAAACAATAATTTTAGAATGTCTGACCATTGTAATTATTAAGATCAAACAATTTAATATTTATTAAGATAATTCATGAATAAATACAAATTGTGCTATTACAAGTTTAATAGCCCGTTTTATGTACGAAGCAAAATCATGTATTAACTATATAAATTATAATTTGTATATGTAAGAAATAATATATAAAATATGTAAATAATAATTATTATAAATATATATTATTGTATTTTTATTACATAATATGCAAAAATTTACTTACACTGAATTCAATGAAAAAATATATGATTAAGGTCCGAATTATAAATATAAAATTGTTCATATTTGAACTGATTAAAATATTAAAATTAACTATAAAATATTGTATTACTGACAAATTTGACTATAAAAAACGAAAACTAATATATAGTTATAAAAAATGAGTTTTTTTTTAATAAGATTTTTTAAACTCAAAAAAATTATTTAAAATTTTCAAACTACCTTTTTAACTTGTCTTAACTGGTCCGAATTCTAACTCCACTTTTTTTCTATTATCTCAAACTTTTTCGCTGCCACCACTCTAACCTCATGTCCTAAGAACAACTCTAATGATTTGGTTTTAATTACACTTTTTTTAACACAAAAAAAAAAAAACTAACCATTAAAAAAAAGGAGAATTTTTATACAATTTTTGAGAGAAAAAAATTTATCTAAATAAAAACTTACAATGTTCAATAACAACTTATTATGTGGTAAGTTATCTTTAAAATAAATAATGATATGAAATTATAATTATTTAAATAATTATATTAAATAATTATATTATAATTAATTTATTAAGAATTATAATAAATTAATATAATTATTAATTAATTAATTATAATTTTATTATTTAATTAGTTATTATAAAAATAAATATTTATATAAAATCATAATTAATTAAATAATTATATTAAATAATAAAATCATAATTAATAATTATAATAATTTATTATATTAAATAATTATATATCTATTTAATTAATTATTTTATAATTAGTTATATTAAATCATAATTAATATAAATAATTATATGAAATTAATATCAAATATTATTTATATTATTATATTAAATTATAATTAATTAAATTTATTTACATAAAAAATAAATTTTATTAGATTATTTATTTTTATTTTTAAAATATTAAAATACTAACCAAATTTAAGTTATCTATTTTTGTATTTTTAATATTAAATTATTTTTAAAATTATAAATTTTAATCATATTATTATAAAAAATCGTAACTGCGTTAATTTTAATTACTTTAATTAATTAATTAAAAAATCACAATAATGACTAAAATTATTTTTTTAATAGAGAAGAGAAAAATACTTTCAGTTTTTATTTATTGTCTACTTAATATATTAAAACTGAGTTTTTCTTCTCGCTAATGGAAGTGAGGTGTCGATTCCTCATGAATCCATTTTCCCGCCAAAATAGATGCACTATTTTCTCTTCTAAGTTTATTTTATAAAAATATCTTTATTATAATTATACTATAATTAGTATTTAAGTAATAATGCATAATTATACTAATTTAGAAAAATATCTTTATTATAGTTATATAAAATTACTATTTAATGCATTATTAAACTACTTATCAATTATCAATCGAAAATATTTTTAATCATTTTAATAATAATAATAATAATAATAATAATAATAATAATAATAATAATAATAATAATAATAATAATAATATGATAATTATATGATAATGGCACAGGTTATTAATAACCAATTTATATTTCTCTAAATAAATTTATTTAGAAAATAACTTTATTATAATTATATTACTATATTACAATTAATATTTAATAAATAATACATAATTATACTAATTTAAGAAATATCTTTATTAATAACTATTTTAGAGTGAATCCAATTAACACTAGATTAAAAAAAAACAAACAATATATAACATGTTATTTTTTATTAATCAAATTATTATAATTCAAAATAATTTTAAAAATAATTTAAAATTATAATTTTAATCTTATCACGTGCATAACACGGGTAATTACACTTGTTTGTGATATAAAAACTGATAGAGAATTTCTTTTTCAAAAATGCTATTTGTACACTACTTTTCAGCCACCAATTCAGCCACTCTCACTAAAATACAGTAAAAAATACGTTATGTATAAGGAAGTAAAAAAATACGGTTATGAGAGCATATACGTTACAGTAACAACCGCGCTGGGAGTGGGTTTCTTCATCAGCACGTGGGTTTCTTCATCGCGCCAAAATTTCTCGCGCTTTCTTCTCTTCTCACGGGTTCCATTGCATGCACCTCAATTCTCTTCTCTTCTATTCGATTGCACCAACCTCACTCCTCACTTTCTTCTCTTCTCCGCGGTTTCCTCTGCTTTGCTTTGCACCGTTTTTGGTTCTTGTTATCTTAGGATTTTGATTATAACTTTTGATTCAATGGAATCCACAAGCTTGAATGATGAGGTTTGTGTTTAATTTACTTCATTTGTTAATTTTTTATTCTTGATTTGACTATAATTTTTTGATTATCCATGTTTTACTTTCTTCTGATTTGGCTTATGCTTTGATTTGAGCGACATCATTGATTTAGTAAATTATCATACACCAAGCAATATTACTTTTCAGAAAATTTTAGTAGCATAAGCCTGTTAGAAAGAGGAGCATGTCACAAGCTTATGCCAATGGAAGCATTTGCATATACAAAAGTAATTGCCTTTGATACACAAGCTTATTCCATAGGCAAATTTCTAATAGTTATGCTTCTGATATGTGGCTTCATTATGTCATTTAGATCTTTTTACATCATGTACGTTGTGTGATTATATCCTGAAAAATTTATGTTATAAATTTGTGTAGTGAGAAAAATATTTAGCTTATGGATTGGAGTCAAATTGGTAGTTTTGTTTAAAATTTCTGCATTTGCTTAGATTAGATGATGATGTTGATTCTATGAATGTGTTGGAGTTTAGTGCTATATTCGACTATTGAGTTTGATTATCATGTTTACCAAGTTTGATTATATTCAGGATCAGTGCTATATTTGACTACTGAGTTTGATTATACATGTTTACTGAGTTTGATTATACTCAAGTTCAGTGCTTGACTACTAATTTGTTTTGTTCATTCATAGAAAATTGAGAGCATTTTTATACCTGATTTGATTTTATTAAATTTTTTATTATCTATATTTTTAGGTTGTTCCAAACATAGGAATGGCATTCTCCTCTGTGAAAGATTATGAAACTTTTTATACCAATTATGCAAAAAGGGTTGGTTTTTCATGGAATATAAGAACTACTAAATGGGATCAAAATAGACAAACTACATACCAAATCTTGGTATGTTCTAGAGTTGGTTATCGAAGATCAAAAATTGATCCACTAAAGAAAACAAATCTAACTTTCGAGCAAAATTGTAAAGCTAGGATTATTGTGAAAAGGGATAAGAAGATGGAATATGTGTTAACCTTTGTGAATCTCCAGCACAACCATGCTATTGGTCCTAGCATGGCAAATACACTGAGAAAGAACATAGAACTAAGCTTGCATGCCAAATGGATAGCTAAGATCAATGATCAAGCTGGTGTTACAATAAGAAACACCTATCAAAGCTTAGCAACTGCTGTTGGTGTCTATGATAAATTAACTTTTACTCAAAAAGATCTTCAGAATCATGTAGCAAGAAGTGTCAGAGTCATAGAAAAAGAAGGGGATGCGCAATAATTAATGCAGTATTTTCATAGGATGCAAGAACAAAACCGCAACTTCTTTTATAAAGTTAAATTGGACGAGCAACATCACATAAAGCATGCTTTTTGGGTTGATGCTAGAAGTCGTGCTGCTTATGAGTACTTTAGCAACGTTGTGAGCTTTGATATGACGTACCTAACAAATAGGTATGACACCACAATTATATATTTCAAGTTAATTATATGCACTTTGGTTTTTGCATGTGTTTGATGTATAGGGATAGGCAGAATAGAATGAATTTGCTGCTGCTGTGCATGATATACTAAGTTTGATTATGTAGTCTTGTTTTTGCATATGTTTGATGTATAGATACGTACATTAGAATGAGTTTGTTGCTGCTGCTGTGAATGATATACTGAGTTTGATTATGTACTCTTGTTTTTGCATATGTTTGATGTATAGATAGGTACAATAGAATGATTTTGCTGCTGCTGTGCATGTTATACTAAGTTTGATTATGTACTCTTGTTTTTGCATATTTTTATTATAGGTATGATATGCCTTTTGGCACATTTGTTGGGGTTAACCACCATGGCCAATCATTGCTACTTGGTTTCGCTCTTCTTTCATGCGAAGAAGAGAATTCCTTTGTTTGGTTATTTGATTGTTGGATACGATGTATGGGGGGCAAGCCGCCTATTGGCATATTGACGGATCAATGCAAAGTTATGCGGAATGCCATTGAAAAATCGTTACCAATGACACGACATCGATGGTGTATTTGGCATATCACAAAAAAAATTTCAGAAAAACTAGGAGCATGCAAGCAAGAGAACTCTTGCATTTTTTCCAGTTGTAATAGTTTTACATGTGGTTAGTGAATTTACACTGAAACATTCTGAGTTATCTAAAATTCTGAGTTATTATTGGCTTAGGAACAAAATGATTGGTGATCTCTATTCTCTAAGTCACAACAAATATTTAACTATACACTTCTAGCTATGGTGAACTTAATAAATAGTAACATCTAACAAGGCTTATTGAATATTATAAATGAAATCCACAACTTCTTACTCGAATTTTATTATAATCAAACTCAATAGTCAAATATAGCATCGAAGGTGACTATAATCAAACTCAATAAACATTTATAATCAAATTCAGTAGTCAAATATAGCACCAAACATGACTATAATCAAACTTAATAAACATTTATAATCAAACTCAGTTGTCAAGCACTGAACCTGAGTTTGCACCGAACCTGACTATAACCAAACTCAAGAAACATTTATAATCAAACTCAGTAATCAAATATAGCACCGAACGTGACTATAATCAAACTCAATAAACATTTATAATCAAACCCAGTAGTGAAATATAGCACCGAACGTGACTATAATCAAACTCAATAAACATTTATAATCAAACCCAGTAGTGAAATATAGCACCGAACGTGACTATAATCAAACTCAATAAACATTTATAATCAAACTCAGCAGTCAAGCATTGAACCTGAGTTTGCACCAATCCTGACTATAATCAAACTCAATAAACAGTTATAATCAAACTCAGTAGTCAAATATAGCACCGAACGTGACTATAATCAAACTCAATAAACATTTATAATCAAACTCAGTATTCAAATATAGAACCGAACTTGACTATAATCAAACTCGATAAACATTTATAATCAAACTCATTAGTTATTTATAATCAAACTCAATAGTCAAGCACTGAACCTTAGTATAATCAAAATCAGTAGACATATACTAATCAAATTCAGTAGACATATACTCAATATAGCACTAAATTTGAGTATAATCAAACTCAATAAAACATGATAATCAAACTCAAAAGTGTTTATGGTTTAGGGTTTAGGGTTGGTGGGTTTAGAGGTTTAGATAATTTATACCCTTTTTGGCATTATTTTTAGGTAGTTTTTAGTATGTTTTAGTTACTTTTTATTATATTTTTATTAGTTTTTATGCAAAAATTAAATTTTTGGACTTTACTATGAGTTTGTGTATTTTTCTGTAATTTCAGGTATTTTTTGGCTGAAATTGAGGGACCTGAGCAAAAGTCTGATTCAGAGGTTGAGAAAGAACTGCTGATGTTGTTGGATTCTGACCCTCTTGCACTCGAAGTAAATTTTATAGAGCTACATAAGTCTGATTGGCACGCTCTCAATTGCGTTGAAAAGTAGACATCTTGGGCTTTCCATCAATATATAATAGTCCATACTTTGCAGGAGATTTGATGGCCCAAACTGGCGTTCAAATGCCAGCCAGGGACCCCTTTTCTGGCATAAAACGCCAGAACTGGCACCAGAACTGGAGTTAAACGCCCAAACTAGCACCCAAGCTGGCGTTTAACTCCAAGAATGGCCTATGCACGTGAAAGCTCCAATGCTCAGCCCAAGCACACACCAAGTGGGCCCTGGAAGTGGATTTCTGCACTATCTGCACTTAGTTACTTATTTTTTGTAATCCCTAGTAACTATTTTAGTATAAATAGCACTTTTTACTATTGTATTTGTATCTTTGATCTATCTTGAGACATTGGAGGCTGGCCATTCGGCCATGCCTAGACCTTTCACTCTTATGTATTTTCTACGGTGGAGTTTCTACACCTCATTGATTAAGGTGCAGAGCTCTGTTGTTCTTTATGAATTAATGCAAGTACTATTGTTTCTCTTTCAATTCACGCCTACTTCTTCTCCAAGATATACTCTCATACTTAATTTAGTTAAGTCAAAATGAAGGGGTGACCCGTGACAATCACCCACTATCTTCGTTACTCGCTTAGCCAAAATCCGCGTGCCTGACAACTACAAGCGGTCTACATGATGTTCAACGTAGTCATTAGACGACAGCCGAAGTATAATCTCTTGGGTCTCTAATACACGAACCGAGTCCGTGAGATTAGTACCTTCGTGGTATAGGCTAGAACCAATTGGCAGCATTTCTTAGATCCGGAAAGTCTAAACATTGTCTGTGGTATTCCGAGTAGGATCTGGGAAGGGATGACTGTGACGAGCTTCAAACTCGCGAATGTTGGGCGCAGTGACAGTGTGCAAAAGGATAGAGAGATCCTATTCCGACGCTAGTGAGAACCGACAGATGATTAGCCGTGCGGTAGCTGTACCTGGTATTTTTCATCCGAGACGAGAAATCCGACAGTTGATTAGCCGTGCAGAAACCGTACCTGGTATTTTTCATCCGAGAGGATCATACAGCTTGCCATGGAAGGAAGCACGCATGATTGGAAGAAGACATTAGGAAAGCAGAGGTTCAGAAGCAACAAAGCATCTCCAAACGCTTATCTGAAATTCCCACCAATGAATTACATAAGTATCTTTATCTTATTTTATGTTTTACTTATCTTTGAACTATCAAAAACTCATAACCAATTAAATCTGCCTGACTAAGATTTACAAGATGACCATAGCTTGCTTCAAGCCGACAATCTCCGTGGGATCGACCCTTACTCACATAAGGTATTACTTGGACGACCCAGTGCACTTGCTGGTTAGTTGTGCAGAGTTGTGAAAAGTATGATCACAATTTCGTGCACCAAGTTTTTGGCGCCGTTGCCGGGGATTGTTCGAGTTTGAACAACTGACGGTTCATCTTGTTGCTTAGATTGGGTAATTTTATTTTATGTTTAAGGTTTTTATTTTTATTTTATTTTCGAAAAATATACAAAAAAAAAAGAAAAAAGTTTTCGAAAAATCATTCAAAAATTTTTAAGAATGAATTCTTGAGCTTCATGAAACATGTTGAAACCTGGCTGGCTGTTAAGTCATGTCTAATATTTTGGACTGAGGTTTCCACCTTCCAATGTAGAAAGGACATGTCTGTATGTGTTATGCTAAAGCTTGACTAATGGCCATGTCTAATTCTTTTGGACCAAAGCTTTAGACTAACACTGCATGAATCCTGGAATTCTTATTAAAAATTTTGAATTTCTTTATTTCCTTTTTCCAAAATAATTTCGAAAAATATACAAAAAATTAATAAAATCATAAAAACTAAAATTTTTTTTTGTGTTTCTTGTTTGAGTCTAGTGTCAAATTTTAAGTTTGGTGTCAACTGCAAGTTTTTAATTTTCTTAAAATTTTCGAAAATTCATGCATTATGTTCTTTATGATCTTCAAGTTGTTCTTGATGATTTTTTTTGTTTAATCTTGTGATTTTCTTGTTTTGTGTTTTTTGTTGTTTTTCATATGCATTTTCGAATTCATAGTGTCTAAATATTAAAAATTTCTAAGTTTGGTGTCTTGCATGTCTTTTTTTTCTAAAAAATTTTTCAAAAATATGTTCTTGATGTTCATCTTCATCTTCAAAGTGTTCTTGGTGTTCATCTTGACATTCAAAGTGTTCTTGCATGCATTATTTGTTTTGATCTAAAATTTTTATGTCTTGTGTCATTTTGTTATTTTTCTCTTTCTTCATTAATTCAAAAAATAAAAAAAATATCTTTCCCTTGTTTTACTCATAAATTTCGAAATTTTGGGTTGACTTAGTTAAAGATTTTTAAAATTTAGTTGTTTCTTATTAGTCAAGTCAAAATTTCAATTTAAAAATTCTATCTTTTCAAATCTTTTTCAAAAATCAAATCTTTTTCATTTTTCTTACTAATATTTTTGAATTTCTTAAATAAATTTTCAAAATCTTTTTCTTATTTTTATTTCACATTTTCAAAAACTTTACTAACAATTAATGTTTTGATTCAAAAATTTCAAGTTTGTTACTTTCCTGTTAAGAAAGGTTCAATCTTTAAATTCTAGAATCATATCTTTTAGTTTCTTGTTAGTCAAGTCATCAACTTTAATTTTAAAAATAAAATCTTTTTAATTTCCTTTTCAATCTTTTTCAAAATAAATTTCAATCATATCTTTTTCAAAATTTAATTCCAAAATCTTTTTCTAACTTCTTATCTTTTCAAAATTTATTTTCAAATCTTTTTCAACTAACTACTTGACTTGTTTGTTTTAATTTTAAAAAGTTTACTATTTCTTATCTTTTTCAAAACCACCTAACTACTTTTCCACTTCTCATTTTTCGAAAACAACTAGCCACTTTTTTAAAATTCTTTTTAATTAACTAATCGTTTTAAATTCTAATTTTATTTTATTTCTTTTAAAATTTTCGAATACTAACCAATAAATAAAATAAAAACAAAAATATTTTTCTTTTTCTTTTAATTAGTATTCGAAAACTCTCCCTCTCATCTCTTTCTATTTATTTTATTTATTTACTAACACTTCTCTTCTACTCATAATTCGAACCCTCTCCCCCTCCCTGTGTTCGAATTCCTCTTATTCTCTCTCTTCTCACTCTTCTATTCTTTTATTCTTATACTCACATAAAGGAATCTCTATATTGTGACATAGAGGATTCCTCTTCTTTTCTGTTATCTTCTTTTTCATATGAGCAAGAACAGTGATAAAGACATTCTTGTTAAAGCTGATCCTAAACCTGAAAGGACTCTGAAGAGGAAGCTAAGAGAAGCTAAAGCACAACACTCTGGAGAGGACCTTATAGAAATTTTTGAAAAAGAAGTAGACATGGCAGCCGAACCCAACAACAATGGTGGAGATGGAAGGAAGCTGCTTGGTGACTTTATTGTGCCATCTTCTGACTTCTATGGAAGAAGCATCTCAATTCCTGCAATTGGAGCAAACAACTTTGAGTTTAAGCCTCAATTAGTTTCTCTAATGCAGTAGAATTGCAAGTTTCATGGACTTCCATTGGAAGATCCTCATCAGTTCTTGGCTGAATTCTTGCAAATCTGTGACACTGTTAAGACCAATGGGGTTAATCCCGAGGTCTACAGACTTATGCTTTTCCCCTTTGCTGTAAGAGACAGAGCTAGGATATGGTTGGACTCACAACCTAAAGAAAGCCTGAACTCTTGGAAAAAGTTGGTCAATGCTTTCTTGGCCAAATTCTTTTCACCTCAAAAGATGAGCAAGCTTAGAGTGGAAGTCCAAACCTTCAGACAGAAGGAAGGTGAATCCCTCTATGAAGCTTGGGAAAGATACAAGCAATTGATCAGAAGGTGTCCTTCTGACATGCTTTCATAATGGAGCATCTTATGTATATTCTATGATGGTTTGTCTGAATTGTCCAAGATGTCATTGGACCACTCTGTTGGTTGATCTCTTCATCTGAAGAAAACGCCTGCAGAAGCCCAGGAACTCATTGACATGGTTGCAAATAACCAATTCATGTACACTTTTGAAAGAAATCCTGTGAATAATGGGATGACTTAGAAGAAAGGAGTTCTTGAGATTGATACTCTAAATGCCATATTGGCTTAGAATCAAATATTGACTCAGCAAGTCAATATGATTTCTCAAAATTTGACTGGAATGCAAGCTGCATCCGGCAGTACTAAAGAAGCTTCCTCTGAAGGAGAAGCTTATGACCCTGAGAATCCTAGAATGGAAGAGGTGAATTACATGGGAGAATCCTATGGAAACACCTATAATCCTTTATGGAAGAATCATCCTAATTTCTCATGGAAGGATCAACAGAAGCCTCAACAAGGCTTCAATAATAATAATGGTGGGAGAAATAAATTTGGCAATAGTAAACCTTTTCCATCATCTTCTTAGCAACAGACAGAGAATTCTAAGCAGAGCCTCTCTGACTTAGCAACCATAGTCTCTGATCTATCTAAGACCACTCTCAGTTTCATGACTGAAACAAGGTCCTCCATCAGAAACTTGGAGGCACAAGTGGGTCAGCTGAGTAAAAGAGTTACTGAAATCCCTCCTAGTACTCTCCCAAGCAATACAAAAGAGAATCCAAAGAGAGAGTGCAAGGCCATCAATATACCCAAAATGCCCGAAGCTATAGAGGAGGAAGAGGTAGTGATTTCCAGTGAGGAAGACCTCAATGGACGTCCACTGACCAATAAGGAGTTCCATATTGAGGAACCAAAGGAATCTGAGGCTCATACAGAGACCATAGAGATTTCACTGAACTTACTGTTGCCATTCATGAGCTCTGATGAGTATTTCTCCTCTGAAGAGGATGAAGATATTGTTGAAGAGAAAGTTGCTCAGTATCTAGGAGCAATTATGAAGTTGAATGCCAAGTTATTTGGTAATGAGACTTGGGAAAATGAACCTCCATTGCTCATCAATGAACTGAATGCCTTGGTTCAACAGAAATTACCTCAGAAGAAACCGGATCCCGAAAAGTTCTTAATACCTTGTACTATAGGCACCATGACCTTTGAGAAGGCTCTATGTGACCTGGGGTCAGGTATAAACCTCATGCCATTCTCTGTAATGGAGAAACTAGGGATCTTTGAGGTACAAGCTGCACGAATCTCACTAGAGATGGCAGACAAATCAAGGAAACAGGCTTATGGACTTGTAGAGGATGTCTTAGTGAAGGTTGAAGGCCTGTATATCCCTGCTGATTTCATAATCATAGACACTGGGAAGTAAGAGGATTAGTCTATTATCCTTGGAAGACCCTTCCTAGCCACAGCAAGAGCTGTGATTGATGTGGACAGAGGAGAGTTAGTCCTTCAATTGAATGAGGACTACCTTGTATTTAAGGCTCAAGAATCTTCTTCTGTAACCATGGAGAGGAAGCATGAAAAGCTTCTCTCAATACAGAGTCAAACAGAGCCCCCACACTCAACTTCTAAGTTTGGTGTTGGGAGGCCACCATTAAGCTCTGAGTCTCTGTGAAGCTCTCTAAGAGCTCACTGTCAAGCTATTGACATTAAAGAAGCGCTTATTGGGAGGCAACACAATGTTATTTAATTATATTTATTTTTATAGACATTTGTTTTCCATTGTCATGTTATGTTTTCTTTAGGTAGATGATCATGTGGAATCACAAAAACAGCTGCAGAATTAAAGCAGAATAAAAACAACATCAAAATAGCACACCCTGGAGAACAGGCTTACTGGCGTTTAAACGCCAGTAAGGATAGCAGAATGGCCGTTTAATGCCCAGTCTGGCAGCATTCTAGGCGTTAAACGCCAGAAAAGGGTGTCTAGTTGGAGGCTGGTGTTAAACGCCAGAATTGGCAGACAGACTGGCATTTAACGCCAGAAAAGTGTGTCTGGTTGGCGTTAAATGCCAGAAAAGGGCATCAGCCTAGTGTTTAACGCCAGAAAAGGGCATCAGCCTGGCGTTTAACGCCAGAAAAGGTAGTAGAGATGGCGTTAAACGCTAGAAATGGCACACAGAGGGCGTTTAAATGCCAGAAAGGTGCAGGGACCAGAATTCCTTGACACCTCAGAATCTGTGGACCCCACAAGATCCCCACCTACCCCACCTCTCCTTCTCTCCTCTTCACACCTTTCCATAATACTATTTCCCAAATACCCTTCATCTATCCAATCCTACCCTCTTCTCCATCATCTCTTCACCACTCATATCCATCCAATATTCCCCAAAAACCCATCATAAAACCCCACCTACCTCACCATTCAAATTCAAACCATTTTCCTTCCAAACCCAATCCCTTCATACATGACTTCCCTCTCTCTTTTACCCTATAAATACCCCTCCTTTCCACCTTCAATTTCACACATCATAAACACTTAAACCCCCCTTGGCCGAATCTACCACACCCCTCTATCTCCTCTATTTCTTCTTCTTCTACTCCTTTCTTTCTTCTTTTGCTCGAGGACGAGCAAACCTTTTAAGTTTGGTGTGGGAAAAAGCTATGCTTTTTGTTTTTCCATAACCATTAATGGCACCTAAGGCTGGAGAAACCTCTAGAAAGAGGAAAGGGAAGGCAATTGCTTCCACCTCCGAGTCATGGGAGATGGAGAGATTCATCTCAAAAGTCCATCAAGACCACTTCTATGAAGTTGTGGCCAAGAAAAAGGGGATCTCCGAGGTCCCCTTCATGCTCAAAAAGAGTGAATATCCAGAGATCCGATGTGAGGTTCGAAGAAGAGGTTGGGAAGCTCTTACCAACCCCATCCAACAAGTCGGAATCTTAATGGTTCAAGAGTTCTATGCTAATGCATGGATCACTAAGAACCATGATCAAAGTGTGAACCCGAACCCAAAGAATTGGCTCACAATGGTTTGGGGGAAATACTTAGATTTCAGTCCGAAAACTGTAAGGTTGTCATTCAACTTGCCAATAATGAGAGGAGATCCTCATCCCTTCACTAGAAGAGTCAACTTTGATCAAAGGTTGGACCAAGTCATCATGGACATCTGTGTGGAAGGAGTGCAATAGAAGAGAGACTCCAAAGGCAAGTTGGTTCAACTGAGAAGGCTTGACCTTAAGCCCGTGGCTAGAGGATGGTTGGAGTTCATCCAACGCTCTATCATTCCTACTAGCAACCGATCTGAAGTTACTGTGGACCGGGCTATCATGATCTATAGTATCATGATTGGAGAGGAAGTAGAAGTTTATGAGATCATATCTCTAGAACTATACAAGGTGGCTGACAAGCCCTCCACTTTGGCAAGGTTAGCCTTTCCTTATTTCATCTGTCACCTATGCAATTCATTTGGAATTGTCATAGAGGAAGACATCCTCATTGAAGGGGACAAGCCCATCACTAAGAAGATGATAGAGCAAATAAGAGAGCCCACTCATGGACCTCAACAAGAGCATGAGGAAGTTCCTCATCAAGAAATCCTTGAGATACTCAAGGGATGCATTTCACTCCACACAACTATTGGGAGCAACTCAACACCTCTTTAGGAGAATTGAGTTTCAACATGGAGCAACTAAGAGTGGAGCACCAAGAGCACTCCATCATCCTCCATGAAATCAGAGAGGACCAAAAGGCCATGAGAGAGGAGCAACAAAGGCAAGGAAGAGACATAGAGGAGCTCAAGCACTCCATAGGATCTTCAAGAAAAAGAACTAGCCGCCGTCACTAAGGTGGACCCGTTCTTTAATTTCCTTGTTCTTATTCTTCTGTTTTTCGATTTTTATGCTTTATGTTTTGTCTATGTTTGTGTCTTTATTACATGATCATTAGTATCTAGTGTCTATATCTTAAAGCTATGAATGATTCCATGAATTGCTCACCTTTCTTAAATGAAAAATGTTTTCTAAAAAAGAAAAGAAGTTCATGAATTTCAAATTCTATCTTGAAAATAGTTTAATTATTTTGATGTGGTGGCAATACTTTTTGTTTTCTGAATGAATGCTTGAACAATGCATATTTTTGATAGTGAAGTTTATGAATGTTAAAATTGTTGGCTCTTGAAAGAATAATGAAAAGGAGAAATATTATTGATAATCTGAAAAATCATAAAATTGATTCTTGAAGCAAGAAAAAGCAGTGAAGAACACAAAGCTTGCAAAAAAAAAAGGGGCGAAAAAAATAAAGAAAAAGAAAGAAAAAGAAAAAGCAAGCAGAAAAAGCCAATAGCTCTTTAAACCAAAAGGCAAGAGCAAAAAAGCCAGTAACCCTTTAAACTAAAAAGCAAGGGTAAAAAGGATCCAAGGCTTTGAGCATTAATAGATAGGAGGGCTTAAGGGAATAAAATCCTGGCCTAAGCGGCTAAATCAAGCTGTCCTTAACCATGTGCTTGTGGTGTGAAGGTGTCAAGTGACAAGCTTGAGATTGAGCGGTTAAAGTCGTGGTCCAAAGCAAAAAGAGTGTGCTTAAGAGCTCTGGGTACCTCTAACTAGGGACTTTAGCAAAGCTGAGTCACAATCTGAAAAGGTTCACCCAGTTATGTGTCTGTGGCATTTATGTATCCGGTGGTAATACTGGAAAACAAAATGCTTAGGGTCACGGCCAAGACTCATAAAGTAGCCGTGTTTAAGAATCAAGATATTGAACTAGGAGAATCAATAACACTATCTGTATTTCTGAGTTCCTATGGATGCCAATCATTCTAAACTTCAAAGGATAAAGTGAGATGCCAAAACTGTTTAGAAGCAAAAAGCTACTAGTCCCGCTCATCTAATTGGAACTAAGCTTCATTGATATTTTGAAATTTATTGTATATTCTCTTCTTTTTATCCTATTTTGTTTTTAGTTGCTTGGGGACAAGCAACAATTTAAGTTTGGTGTTGTGATGAGCGGATAATTTATACCCTTTTTGGCATTATTTTTAGGTAGTTTTTAGCATATTTTAGTTACTTTTTATTATATTTTTATTAATTTTTATGCAAAAATCACATTTTTGGACTTTACTATGAGTTTGTGTGTTTTTCTTTAATTTCAGGTATTTTCTGGCTGAAATTGAGGGACCTGAGCAAAAGTCTGATTCAGAGGCTGAGAAAGGACTGCTAATGCTGTTGGATTCTGACCGTCCTGCACTCGAAGTGGATTTTCTAAAGCTACAGGAAGCCCAATTGGCGCGCTCTCAATTACGTTGGAAAGTAGACATTTTGGGCTTTCCAGTAATATATAATAGTCCATACTTTGCCCGAGATTTGATGGCCCAAACTGGCGTTCAAACGCCAGCCAGAGACTCTTTTCTGGCGTAAATCGCCAGAACTGGCACCAGAACTGGAGTTAAACGCCCAAACTGGCACCCAAGCTAGCGTTTAACTCCAAGAATGGCCTATGCACGTGAAAGTTCCAATGCTCAGCCCAAGCACACACCAAGTGGGCCCTGGAAGTGGATTTCTGCACTATCTGCACTTAGTTACTTATTTTCTGTAATCCCTAGTAACTAGTTTAGTATAAATAGCACTTTTTACTATTGTATTCTTATCTTTGATCTATCTTGAGACATTGGAGGCTGGCCATTCGGCCATGCCTAGACCTTTCACTCTTATATATTTTTTACGGAGGAGTTTCTACACCTCATAGATTAAGGTGTGGAGCTCTGCTGTTCTTCATGAATTAATGGAAGTACTATTGTTTCTCTTTCAATTCACGCCTACTTCTTCTCCAAGATATACTCTCGTACTTAATTCAGTTAAATCAGAATGAAGGGGTGACCCTTGACAATCACTCACTATATTCGTTACTCGCTTAGCCAAGATCCGCGTGCCTAACAACCCCAAGCGGTCTACATGATGTTCAATGTAGTCATTGGATGACAGCCGGAGTATAATCTCTTGGGTCTCTAATACACGGACCGAGTCCGTGAGATTAGTACCTTTATGGTATAGGCTAGAACCAATTGGCAGCATTCTTGAGATCCAGAAAGTCTAAACCTTGTCTGTGGTATTCCGAGTAGGATCTGGGAAGGGATGACTGTGCCGAGCTTCAAACTCGCGAATGTTGGGCACAGTGACAGTGTGCAAAAGGATAGAGAGATCCTATTCCGACGCTAGTGAGAACCGACAGATGATTAGCCGTGCGGTAGCTGTACCTGGTATTTTTCATCCGAGACGAGAAATCTGACAGTTGATTAGCCGTGCAGAAACCGTACCTGGTATTTTTCATCCGAGAAGATCATACATCTTGCCATGGAAGGAGGCACGCATGATTGGAAGAAGACAATAGGAAAGCAGAGGTTCAGAAGCAACAAAGCATCTCCAAACGCTTATCTGAAATTCCCACCAATGAATTACATAAGTATCTTTATCTTATTTTATGTTTTATTTATCTTTTAACTATCAACAACTCATAACCAATTGAATCTGCCTGACTAAGATTTACAAGATGACCATAGCTTGCTTCAAGCTGACAATCTCCATGGGATCGACCCTTACTCACGTAAGGTATTACTTGGACGACCCAGTGCACTTGCTGGTTAGTTGTATAGAGTTGTGAAAAGTGTGATCACAATTTCGTGCACCAATCCTTAATTAGCTTAGGTTGAGGAGTGTGTTTCATTTAAGTGTGGGGGAATTTTGGGAAACATTGGTGGTGAATGAAAATGTTGAATTAGGGTATTGCATTGAAAATTTTGGAAAATAGGAACATTCATGGATGAACTACTTAACCATATGCAATTCTAAAATAAAAAATACTCTTCATTATAAAAAGGGTACAAAAGTCACCCTAAAGTGAAAAAGAAATGAATAAAGAATTGCATATGTGATGTTCTTGTGAGAAAAGCATACATGAGTGTTAGTGAAAAGAATTGATGGAAGGTTAGGATTGCATTTTGTTTTGATTTGGTTGATATAGGTTGATGTGGATGACTTAAACTAATCAAGGATTCAACCAATTTAGTCCACTTAGCCATATCTATCCCGCCTTTATCCTAACCCCATTACAACCATATTAAGTCCTCATAATAAGTGCATTCATGCATCACTTGTTGTTGATTGTTAGATGAAAAGCAATTCCTTGAAAACATGATTAGAGGAGACATGAGGGATTGAAACTCTAAACACCGAGTGATTAGAGTGTATACACACCTAGTGAGGGTTCAACTACTCAATTCTATATTTCAATTTTTTCTTATCATGTATTCTTTCAAGTTGCCTCACTTTGATGAGTTAAATCAATTCTTTAGATTTTAGATGCATTGGATTACGTCTTGGCTTAGCCCTATTTGTCTATACTTACTTGGGAATTTGATTGTTTGTTTTCACCAATTTCATATAGATACTATAGACAGATATATAGGTATAGATAGTAGTTACATACTTGCATGCATATAGATAGTTGCATTCAATAAGTTGATTACCCCTTTGATCATTATCCTTGTTAGTTTAGCATGAGGACATGCTATTGTTTAAGTGTGGGGGAGTTGATGAGTCCATATTTGATGGTATATTTTTTACTTAATTTGGATGGATTCTAGCATATGAACTCACACTTAAGCACCAAAATAGCATACTTTTGTGTTTGATCCCTAATTTGATCTTAAATGTGAAAACATGCATTTTAATGCTTAGATTAGTGATTTTTAATTCCACTTCTATGTCATTTGATGCCGTGATATGGTTTGTGAGTGATTTCAGGCCTTGAAGGCAAGAATGGATGGGTAAAAGTGGAAGGAAGCATGTACAAGGGAGAAAATATGAAGAAAACAAGGAAAAGCACACACAGTGAAGTGTGCGTGCGCACAACCCTGCGTGCGCGCAGACAAGCGAGAATTTCCACGCGTGCGTACGCACGCACCTGTGCGTACGCATAGGTCCCTGCACGTGATTGCATTAATGAAACATGTGCTGCGCGGATTTGGAGGTCTCTTGGCCCAAATTTTGAAGGCTTGAGGCTGAAATTGGAGTGCTATATAAGGTGGATTCAACACATATGAAGGAGAGCTTTTTATTAGGTTTTAGTTTAGTTTTTCTTAGTATTAGGAAGCTTCCATAGGAGTAGGAGTAGGAGTAGTGTAGCATTGCTCTCTTAGGGTTTATGCAATTTCAATTGTAGCATTTTATAGCAAGTTTGACTTTAGATTTTGCTTCTTTAAATTGTAAGTACTCTTTAATTTCTCTTTAATTACATCATAGTTGCTTTTATTTTCCTATGGTTCAAGTGCTTTGTTTATATATGCAATTTTGAGTTCTTGAAGTTTTGATTAATGAATTTCTTATTTCATGATTTCTTTATGCTTGTTTGGATGTTTATTGTTGATTTTGTGCATAGTTGGTTACTGCTTTCCATTTTCCTTTACAATTTCCCATGTTTTATTTTTATGCACACAAGGTGTTTGTGAAAATGCCAACCTTAGATTTTGAGTAGATTTTCACACCTTGGCTTGTGGTTTGAGTTCCTAGGATACTAGAGTCATAATGTCCGACATTTAGTGGTAATTCTTGGGTAGTTAGTTGACCCTTATTTCCATTGACGCTAGCTTTTTACCAACTAGCTTGGTAAGTTAGCTAGGACTTATGGATTAAGGTCAATTATGCTTGCTTGACTTACTCCTCGATGGTTGGGGTTGACTAGGCGAGATTGACTCATCATAATTATCATAGTTATGGTTATGGCGATGATAGGATTCCTTGGACTCTCATTCCCAAGTCAAGGCTTCTTTCATGCATTTTCACTAGTTTTGATTCTATTTACCCTTGCTTGCACCAATTTCCAATTTTGATCATTGTTTAGTTCTTTTATTGCTTAGTTTCTTTAATCTTTTGTTCTTTAATTACAAAACCCCTTTTGCCTTTCCTCACAACCGAAAGAGAAACACTTTCAATTGCGTCCTAGGGAGAACGTCCCAAGGTTGAAAGACTCTCGATTATATTTTGTTTTGAATTGGAATATTTGATTTGGGCGTTAATTATTGGTCTAGACTATACTTGCAACGAACATATTCTATTTTGAGAATTTCTAGATCGACGATAAATGCTTAACATCATGTCGTCACACCTCCACCGCGCCCTATTGTTCAATGATTTCGTTTCTGCATCCTGACGTTTGGATTTGGATTCATGCAACTTGTCAGTGAGTCTCCTGCGAGAGGTGATTCAGAGGCCACCGCAAACGTGGTTGTTGGCAGCAGCACATATCTCCAAGCAATAGAGGAAAACCTCCAAGAGCATTGAAGAATCTCTCCAAACAAAATGAGGGAGTGATATCATTGCTAGCTTGAAAAATAACACCTTTTTTGTTTATTCATTCTATGAATCTAACTCGTTTTGGGTTTTGCAGTGATTTTAGATCAAAGATGTTGACTTGCATTGGGTTTTTGTGTTCAAATTTATAGTATACGAAGGTCTTTATGGCTGATGGTTGATCCTTTAATTTTCAATTTTTTGTTTTTCATTTTTCTGGATTTTAGATCACTTTTTTTAATCTGATCTTGTTATAGCTAAGTTAGAGTAGTAGTTTTTAATTAAACGACGAATTATTGGCTTGTGATGAGCAGATAATTTATACACTTTTTGGCATTGTTTTTACATAGTTTTCAGTATATTTTAGTTAGTTTTTACTACGTTTTTATTAGTTTTTATGCAAAATTCACATTTTTGGACTTTACTATGAGTTTGTATATTTTTCTGTGATTTCAAGTATTTTATGGCTGAAATTGAGGGACCTGAGCAAAAATCTGATTCAGAGGCTAAAAAAGGACTACAGATGTTGTTGGATTCTGACCTCCCTGCACTCGAAATAGATTTTTTGGAGCTACAGGAACCCAATTGGCGCGCTCTCAATTGCGTTGAAAAGTAGACATCAAGGGCTTTCCAGAAATATATAATAGTCCATACTTTGCCCGAGTTTTGATGACGCAAACTGGCGTTCAAACGCCAACTTCCTGCCCTATTCTGAAGTTAAACGCCAAAAACAGGTTACAAACCAGAGTTAAACGCCACAAACAGGCTGCAACCTGGCGTTTAACTCCAGAAGAAGTCTCTACACGTGTAAAGCTCAATGCTCAGCCCAAGCACACACCAAGTGGGCCCTGGAAGTGGATTTCTGCACTATCTGCACTTAGTTACTCATTTTCTGTAAACCCTAGTGACTAGATTAGTATAAAAACTACTTTTAGTGATTTATTTCACATCTTTTGATCATTTTTGAGACTATCATTGTATCACTTTTGATCTCTTGATCACGTTTAGGGGGCTGGCCATTCGGCCATGCCTGGACCACTTTCACTTATGTATTTCTCAACAGTGGAGTATCTACACCCCATAGATTAAGGTGTGGAGCTCTGCTGTTCCTCATGAATTAATGCAAAGTACTATTATTTTTCTATTCAATTCAAGCTTATTCTTATTCCAAGATATTCACTCGCACTTCAACCTGAAGAATGTGATGATCCGTGACACTCATCACCATTCTCACCTATGAACGCGTGCCTGACAACCACTTTTGTTCTATTTGCAATAGCTTGAGTGTGTATCTCTTAGCCTCTTGGTTTACGACGCATGGTTGCCTCGCCTGATAACTGAGCCTTCTATTCCGTGAGATCAGAGTCTTCGTGGTATAGGCTAGAATTATTGGCGGCCATTCCTGAGATCCGGAAAGTCTAAACATTGTCTGTGGTATTTCGAGTAGGATCTGGGAAGGGATGACTGTGACGAGCTTCAAACTCGCGAGTGTTGAGCGTAGTGATAGATGCAAAAGGATCAATGGATCCTATTCCAACATGAGTGAGAACCGACAGATGATTAGCCGTGCGGTGACAGCGCATTTGGACCATTTTCACTGAGAGAACAGAAAGTAGCCATTGACAATGGTGATACCCAACATACAGCTTGCCATGGAAAGGAGTATGAATGATTGAATGAAGGCAGTAGGAAAGCAGAGATTTAGAAGGGACAAAGCACCTCCATACGCTTATCTGAAATTCTCACCAATGAATTACATAAGTATATCTATCTTATTTTATGTTCTATTTATCTTTTAATTATCAAAATCCCATAACCATTTGAATCTGCCTGACTGAGATTTGCAAGATGACCATAGCTTGCTTCAAGCCGACAATCTCCGTGGGATCGACCCTTACTCACGTAAAGTTTATTACTTGGACGACCTAGTGCACTTGCTGGTTAGTTGTGCGAAGTTGTGAAGAAGAATTGAGATTATGATTGTGCGTACCAAGTTTTTGGCGCCGTTATAGAGATCACAATTTCGTGCACCAAGTTTTTGGCGCCGTTGCCGGGGATTGTTCGAGTTTGGACAACTGACGGTTCATCTTGTTGCTCAGATTAAGTAATTTTATTTTAATTTTAAGTTTTTGTTTTTATTCTTTTAATTTTCGAAAAATTTTCAAAAAAAAAAATATTCTATGACTTCAGAATTTTTAAGAATGAATTCTAAAGTTTAATGATGATCTGTTGAAGTCTGGCTGGCTGTGAAGCCATGTCTAATCTTTTGGACCGAGGTTTCAACTTATCATCACAAGAGCTTGTTGATTTGTATCAATCTTGCTGTTGAATGTCATGCTGAAGCTTGGCTGGCCATTGGCCATGTCTAGTGTTTTGGACGGGAGCATTCATTGAAATCTTGGTTGGCTAGTAAGACATGTCTAATTCCTGGACCGGAGTTTTAGGCTAACATTGCATGATTCCTGGAATTCTAATTAGAAAATTTGAAATCCTTATTTTTTTTCAATTAATTTTTGAAAAATACAAAAAAGTTTTTAATAAAATCATAAAAACCAAAAATAATTTGATGTTTCTTGTTTGAGTCTAGTGTCAATTTTTAAGTTTGGTGTCAATTGCATCTTTTTAATTTCCTAAAAATTTTCAAAAATTTATGAATGTGTTCTTCATGATCTTCAAGTTTTTCTTGATGATCTTCTTTGTTCGATCTTTGCATTTTCATGTTGTGTCTTTTCTTGTTTTTCATATGCATTTTCAATTTGTTAGTGTCTAAACATTGAAAATTTCTAAGTTTGGTGTCTTGCATGTGTGTCTTTTCTTAAAAATTTTCAAAAATAAGTTCTTGGAGTTCATCTTGACATTCAAAGTGTTCTTGGTGTTCATCTTAGCATTCAAAGTGTTCTTGCATACATCATGTGTTTTGATCTTGAATTTTCATGTGTTTGAGTCATTTTGATGTTTTCTCTCTCCTCATTAAAAATTCAAAAATAAAAAATATCTTTCCCTTATTCTTCTCATAAATTTCGAAAATTTGGTTTGACTTAGTAAAAAATTTTTAAAATTTAGTTGTTTCTTATTAGTCAAGTCAAAATTTTCAATTTAAAAATTCTATCTTTTCAAAATCTTTTTCAAAAATCAAATCTTTTTCATTTTTACTTTATTTTCGAAATCTTTTAAAAATTAACTTTCAAAATCTTTTCTCATTTTTATTTCATATTTTCGAAGTTAATGCTAATAATTAATGTGATTGATTAAAAAATTTCAAGTTGTTACTTGCCTATTAAGAAAAGTTTCAATCTTTAAATTTTAAAATCATATCTTTTAGTTTCTTGTTAGTCAAGTAATCAACTTTAATTTCAAAATAAAATATTTTTAAATTTCTTTTTCAAATATTTTTCAAAATAAATTCCAATCATATCTTTTTCAAAACTTAATTTCAAAATCTTTTCTAACTTCTTATCTTTTCAAAATTGATTTTCAAAATCTTTTTCAATTAACCACTTAACTTTTTGTTTGATTTTAAAAAGTTTTCTATTTCAATCATATCTTTTTCAAAACCACCTAACTACTTTTCTCTCTCTAATTTTCGAAAATTCCTCCCCTCTTTTTCAAAATTTCTTTTTTAATTAACTAATTGTTTTAAAATTCAATTTTATTTTATTCCTTGTTATAATTTTCGAATACCAACTAATAATTAAAATAAAAACAAAAATATTTTCTTTTTATTTTAATTTAAATTTCGAATTCTTCTCTCTGTCACCTCTTTCTATTTATTTATTTATTTACTAACACTCTTCTCTTCTTCTTATAATTCGACCCTCTCCCCCTCTCTGTGTTTGAATTATTCTCTTCTCATTCTTCTACTCTTCTTTTCTTTTCTTCTACTCACATAAAGGAATCTCTATACTGTGACATAGAGGATTTCTATTCTTTTCTGTTCTCTTCTTTTTCATATGAGCAGGAGCAAGGATAAGAACATTCTTGTTGAAGCTGATCCTGAACCTGAAAGGACTCTTAAGAGGAAACTAAGAGAAGTTAAAGCACAACCCTCTGGAGAGGACCTGACAGAAATTTTCGAAAAAGAAGGAGACATGGCTGAACCCAATAACAATGGTGGAGATGCAAGGAAGATGCTTGGTGACTTTATTGCACCCTCTTCTAACTTCTATGGAAGAAGCATCTCAATTCCTGCCATTGGAGTAAACAACTTTGAGCTTAAGCCTCAATTAGTTTCTCTAATGTAACAGAATTGCAAGTTTCATGGACTTCCATTGGAAGATCCCCATCAGTTCTTAGCTGAATTCTTGCAAATCTGTGACACTGTCAAGACCAATGGAGTTGATCCCGAGGTCTACAGGCTTATGCTTTTCCCTTTTGCTGTAAGAGACAGAGCTAGAACATGGTTGGATTCACAACCCAAGGAAAGCCTGAACTCTTAGGAAAAGCTGGTCAGTGCTTTCCTGGCCAAATTCTTTCCACCTCAAAAGATGAGCAAGCTTAGAGTAGAAATCCAAACCTTCAAACAGAAGGAAGGTGTGTCCCTCTATGAAGCATGGGAAAGATATAAGCAATTGATCAAAAGGTGTCCTACTGACATGCCTCCAGAATGGAGCATCATATGTATATTCTATGATGGTCTGTCTGAGTTGTCAAAAATGTCATTGGACCATTCTGCAGGAGGATCTCTTCATCTGAAAACCCCTGCAGAAGCTCAAGAACTCATTGAAATGGTTGCAAATAACCAGTTCACATACACCTCTGAGAGGAGTCCTGTGAACAATGGGACGCCTCAGAAGAAGGGAGTTCTTCAAATTGATACTCTGAATGCCATATTGGCTCAAAACAAAATATTGACTCAGCAAGTCAATATGATTTCTCAGAGTTTGAATGAATTGCAAGCTGCATCCAAAAGTACTAAAGAAGCATCTTCTGAAGAAGAAGCTTATGATCTTGAGAATCCTGCAATGGCAGAGGTGAATTACATGGGAGAACCCTATGGAAACACCTATAATCCTTCATGGAGAAATCATCCAAATTTCTCATAGAAGGACCAACAGAAGCCTCAACAAGGCTTCAATAATAATGGTGGAAGAAATAGGTTTAGCAATAGCAAGCCTTTTCCATCATCTTCTCAGCAACAGACAGAGAATTCTGAACAGAGCTATTCTAGCCTGGCAACCATAGTCTTTGATCTATCCAAGACCACACTAAGTTTCATGAATGAAACAAGGTTCTCCATTAGAAATTTGGAGGCACGGGTGGGTCAGCTGAGTAAGAAGATTACTGAAACTCCTCCCAGTACTCTCCCAAGCAATACAGAAGAAAATCCCAAGAGAGAGTGCAAGGCCATAACCATGACCAACATGGCCGACCCTGGAGAGAGTGAGGAGGACGTGAATCCCAGTGAGAAAAGCCTCATGGGACATCCTCTGGATAGAAAGGAGTTTTCCTTTGAGGAACCAAAGGAATCTGAGACTCATACAGAGACCATAGATATTCCATTGAACCTCCTTCTGCCATTCATGAGCTCTGATGAATATTCTTCCTCTGAAGAGGATGAGGACATCACTGAAGAGCAAGTTGCTAAATATATAGGAGCAATCATGAAGCTGAATGCCAAGTTATTTGGTGATAAGACTTGGGAGGATGAACCCCCTTGTTCACCAATGAACTGAATGCATTAATGAGGCAGACATTACCTCAGAAGAAACCGGATCCCAGAAAATTATTCATACCTTGTACCATAGGCACCATGACCTTTGAGAAGGCTCTGTGTGACCTGGGGTCAGGGATAAACCTCATGCCACTCTCTGTAATGGAGAAACTGGGAATCTTTGAGGTACAAGCTGCAAGAATCTCACTAGAAATGGCAGACAAATCAATGAAACAGGCTTATAGACTAGTAGAGGACGTGCTAGTGAAGGTTGAAGGCCTTTACATCCCTGCTGATTTCATAATCCTAGACACTGGGAAGGATGAGGATGAATCCATCATCCTTGGCAGACCCTTCCTAGCCACAGCAAAAGCTGTGATTGATGTTGACTGAGGAGAGTTGGTTCTTAAGTTGAATGAGGACTACCTTGTATTCAAGACTCAAGGTTCTCCTTCTATAACCATGGAGAGAAAGCATGAAAAGCTTCTCTCAATACAGAGTCAAACAAAACCCCACATTCAAACTCTAAGTTTGGTGTTGGAAGGCCACATTCAAACTCAAAGTTTGCTGTTGGGAGGCCACAACCAAACTCTAAGTTTGGTGTTGAGAGGCCCCAACCTTGCTCTGATTATCTGTGAGGCTCCATGAGAGCTCACTGTCAAGCTATTTACATTAAAGAAGCGCTTATTGGGAGGTAACCCAATGTTATTTAATTATATCTATTTATTTTCCATTGTTATTTTATGTTTTCTTTAGGTTGATGATCATGTGAAGTCACAAAAATAACTAAAAAATCAAAAACAGAATGAAAAACAGCATTAAAAACAGCTCACCCTTGAGGAAGAGCTTACTGGCGTTTAAACGCCAGTAATAAGCATCAGACTGGCGTTTAACGCCAGAAAGAAGCATCAAGCTGGCGTTAAACACCAGAAACAAGCTACAGTCTGGCGTTTAAGGCCAGAAACAAGCACCAACTTGGCGTTAAACGCCAATAAAGGGAGAAAAGCTGGCGTTTAACGCCAGAAACAAGCAGCAGTCTGGCGTTAAACGCCAGGATTGCACTCTAAGGGCATTTACATGCCTAAATGGAGCAGGGATGATAAGTCCTTGACCCCTCAGGATCTGTGGACCCTACAGAATCCCCACCTACCCCACCTCTCCCTCTCTCTTCCCCAAATACCCTTTACCAATCACCTCCATATCTCTTCCCCAAATACCCTTCACCAATCACATCCATCCACTATTCCCCAAAAACCCCACCTACCTCAAAATTCAACATCCTTTCCCTCCCAAACCCAACCCTAATACACGAAACCTAACCCTCCCCCCACCCCTATATAAACCCCTCACCACTCCTTCATTTTTACACATTACAACCACTACTTCTACCCCTTGGCCGAACCACATATCTCCCTCCATCTCCTCCATTTTCTTCTTCTTCTACTACTTTCTTTCTTTTTTTGCTTGAGGACGATCAAATCTTTTAAGTTTGGTGTGGTAAAAGCATTGCTTGTTGTTTTTCCATAACCATTAATGGCACCTAAGGCCAGAGAAACCTCAAGAAAGAGGAAAGGGAAGGCAATTGCTTCCACCTCTGAGTCATGGGAGATGGAGAGATTTATCTCAAAGGTCCATCAAGACCACTTCTATGAAGTTGTAGGCAAGAAGACATCCTCATTGAAGAGGACAAGCCCATCACTAAAAAAAGGATGGAGCAAACAAGAGAGCCCACTCATGGACCTCAACAAGAGCATGAGGAAATTCCTCATCATGAAATCCCTGAGATGCCTCAAGGGATGCACTTTCCTCCACAAAACTATTGGGAGCAAATTAACACCTCCCCAGGAGAATTAAGTTCCAACATGGGACAACTAAGGGTGGAGCACCAAGAGCATTGCATCCTCTTCCATGAATTTAGAGAAGATCAAACAGCTATGAGGGAGGAGCAACAAAGTCAAGGAAGAGACATAGAGGAGCTCAAGCGTTCCATTGGATCTTCAAGAGGAAGAACTAGCCGCCATCACTAAGGTGGACCCGTTCCTTAATCTCCTTGCTCTTATCTTTCTGTTTTTCAAAAATTATACTTTATGTTTTATTTATGTTTGTGTCTTATTACATGATCAATAGTGTCTAGTGTCTATGTCTTAAAGCTATGAATGTCCTATGAATCCATCACTTCTCTTAAATGAAAAATGTTTTTAATCACAAAAGAACAAGAAGTACATGATTTCGAATTCATCCTTGAAATTAGTTTAATTATTTTGATATGGTGACAATACTTTTTGTTTTCTGAATGAATGCTTGAACAGTGCATATGTCTTTTGAATTTGTTGTTTATGAATGTTAAAATTGTTGGTTCTTGAAAGAATGATGAAAAAGGAGAAATGTTATTGATAGTATGAAAAATCATAAAATTGATTCTTGAAGCAAGAAAAAGTAGTGAAAAACAAGGCTTGCAAAAAAAATGGTAAAAATAAAAGAAAAAAGAAGAAAGAAAAAGAAAAAGCAAGCAGAAAAAGCCAAGAGCTCTTTAAACCAAAAGGCAAGAGCAAAAAGCCAGTAACCCTTTAAACTAAAAGGCAAGGGTAAAAAGGATCCAAGGCTTTGAGCATTAATGGATAGGAGGGCCCAAAGGAATAAAATCCTGGCCTAAGCGGCTAAACCAAACTGTCCCTAACCATGTGCTTGTGGCGTGAAGGTGTCAAGTGAAAAGCTTGAGACTGAGCGGTTAAAGTCGTGATCTAAAGCAAAAAGAGTGTGCTTAAGAACCCTGGACACCTCTAATTGGGGACTCAAGCAAAGCTGAGTCACAATCTGAAAAGGTTCACCCAGTTATGTGTCTGTGGCATTTATGTATCCGATGGTAATACTGGAAAACAAAGTGCTTAGGGCCTCGGCCAAGACTCATAAAGTAGCTGTGTTCAAGAATCAACATACTGAACTAGGAGAATCAATAACACTATCTAAATTCTGAGTTCCTATAGATGCCGACCATTCTGAACTTCAAAGGATAAAGTGAGATGCCGAAACTGTTTAGAGGAGAAAAGCTACTAGTCCCGCTCATCTAATTGGAGCTAAGTTTCATTGATATTTTGGGATTTATAGTATATTATCTTCTTTTTATCCTATTTGATTTTCAGTTACTTGGGGACAAGCAACAATTTAAGTTTGGTGTTGTGATGAGCGGATAATTTATACGCTTTTTGGCATTGTTTTTACATAGTTTTCAGTATGTTTTAGTTAGTTTTTATTATGTTTTTATTAGTTTTTATGCAAAATTCACATTTCTGGACTTTAATATGAGTTTGTGTGTTTTTCTGTGATTTCAGGTATTTTCTGGCTGAAATTGAGGGACCTGAGCAAAAATCTGATTCAGAGGCTGAAAAAGGACTGCAGATGCAGTTGGATTCTGACCTCCCTGCACTCGGAATAGATTTTCTGGAGCTACAGAAACCCAATTGGCGCGCTATCAATTGCGTTGGAAAGTAGACATCCAGGGCTTTCCAGAAATATATAATAGTCCATACTTTGCCCGAGTTTCGACAACGCAAACTGGCATTCAAACGCCAACTTCTTGCCCTATTTTGAAGTTAAACGTCAGAAACAGGTTACAAACCAGAGTTAAACGCCACAAATAGGCTGCAACCTGGTGTTTAACTCCAGGAGAAGTCTTTACATGTGTAAAGCTCAATGCTCAGCCCAAGCACACACCAAGTGGGCCCCGTAAGTGGATTTCCGCACTATCTGCACTTAGTTACTCATTTTCTGTAAACCCTAGTGACTACTTTAGTATAAAAACTACTTTTAGTGATTTATTTCACATCTTTTGATCATTTTCGAGACTATCATTGTATCACTTTTGATCTCTTGATCACGTTTAGGGGGCTGGCCATTCGGCCATGCCTGGACCACTTTCACTTATGTATTTCTCAATGGTGGAGTTTCTACACCCCATAGATTAAGGTGTGGAGCTCTGCTGTTCCTCATGAATTAATGCAAAGTACTACTGTTTTTCTATTCAATTCAAGCTTATTCTTATTCCAAGATATTCACTCGCACTTCAACCTGATGAATGTGATGATCCGTGACACTCATCACCATTCTCACCTATAAACGCGTGCCTGAAAACCACTTCCGTTCTATTTGCAATAGCTTGAGTGTGTATCTCTTAGCCTCCTGGTTCACGATGCATGGTTACCTCGCCTGACAACCGAGCCTTCTATTCCGTGAGATCAGAGTCTTCGTGGTATAGGCTAGAATTATTGGCGGCCATTCCTGAGATCCGGAAAGTCTAAACCTTGTCTGTGGTATTCCGAGTAGGATCTGGGAAGGGATGACTATGACGAGCTTTAAACTCGCGAGTGTTGGGCGTAGTGATAGACGCAAAAGGATCAATGGATCCTATTCCAACATGAGTGAGAACCGACAGATGATTAGCCGTGCGGTGACAGCGCATTTGGACCATTTTCACTAAGAGGACGGGAAGTAGCCTTTGACAATGGTGATACCCAACATACAGCTTGCCATGGAAAGGAGTATGAGTGATTGAATGAAGGAAGTAGGAAAGCAGAGATTTAGAAGGGACAAAGCACCTCCATACGCTTATCTGAAATTCTCACCAATGAATTACATAAGTATCTCTATCTTATTTTATGTTCTATTTATCTTTTAATTATCAAAATCCCATAACCATTTGAATCTGCCTGACTGAGATTTGCAAGATGACCATAGCTTGCTTCAAGCCGACAATCTCCGTGGGATCGACCCTTACTCACGTAAGGTTTATTACTTGGACGACCTAGTGCACTTGCTGGTTAGTTGTGCGAAGTTGTGAAGAAGAATTGAGATTATGATTTTGCGTACCAAGTTTTTGGCGCCGTTACTGAGATCACAATTTCGTGCGCCAAGTTTTTGGCGCCGTTGCCGGGGATTGTTCTAGTTTGGACAACTGACGGTTCATCTTGTTGCTCAGATTAGGTAATTTTATTTTAATTTTAAGTTTTTGTTTTTATTCTTTTTATTTTCAAAAAATTTTCAAAAACAAAATTATTCTATGACTTCAGAATTTTTAAGAATGAATTCTAGAGTTTCATGATGATCTGTTGAAGTCTGGCTGGCTGTGAAGCCATGTCTAATCTTTTGGACCGATGTTTCAACTTATCATCACAAGAGCTTGTTGATTTGTATCAATCTTGCTGTTGAATGTCATGCTGAAGCTTGGCTGGCCATTGGCCATGTCTAGTGTTTTGGACCGGAGCTTTCACTGAAAGCTTGGTTGGCTAGTAAGCCATGTCTAATTCCTGGACCGGAGTTTTAGGCTAACATTGCATGATTCCTGGAATTCTAATTAGAAAATTTGAAATCCTTATTTTTTTTCAATTAATTTTCGAAAAATACCAAAAACATTTTAATAAAATCATAAAAACCAAAAATAATTTGATGTTTCTTGTTTGAGTCTAGTGTCAATTTTTAAGTTTGGTGTCAATTGCATCTTTTTAATTTCCTAAAAATTTTCGAAAATTCATGAATGTGTTCTTCATGATCTTCAAGTTGTTCTTGATGATCTTCTTTGTTCGATCTTTGCATTTTCATGTTGTGTCTTTTCTTGTTTTTCATATGCATTTTCAATTTGTTAATGTCTAAACATTGAAAATTTCTAAGTTTGGTGTCTTGCATGTGTGTCTTTTCTTAAAAATTTTCAAAAATAAGTTCTTGGAGTTCATCTTGACATTCAAAGTGTTCTTGGTGTTCATCTTGGCATTCAAAGTGTTCTTGCATACATCATGTGTTTTGATCTTGAATTTTCATGTGTTTGAGTCATTTTGATGTTTTCTCTCTTCTCATTAAAAATTCAAAAATAAAAAAAATATCTTTCCCTTATTCTTCTCATAAATTTCGAAAATTTGGTTTGACTTAGTCAAAAATTTTTAAAATTTAGTTGTTTCTTATTAGTCAAGTCAAAATTTTCAATTTAAAAATTCTATCTTTTCAAAATCTTTTTCAAAAATCAAATCTTTTTCATTTTTACTTTATTTTCGAAATCTTTTAAAAATTAACTTTCAAAATCTTTTCTCATTTTTATTTCATATTTTCGAAGTTAATGCTAATAATTAATGTGATTGATTAAAAAATTTCAAGTTGTTACTTGCCTTTTAAGAAAAGTTTCAATCTTTAAATTTTAAAATCATATCTTTTAGTTTCTTGTTAGTCAAGTAATCAACTTTAATTTCAAAATCAAATATTTTTAAATTTCTTTTTCAAATATTTTTCAAAATAAATTCCAATCATATCTTTTTCAAAACTTAATTTCAAAATCTTTTCTAACTTCTTATCTTTTCAAAATTGATTTTCAAAATCTTTTTCAATTAACCACTTAACTTTTTGTTTGATTTTAAAAAGTTTTCTATTTCAATCATATCTTTTTCAAAACCACCTAACTACTTTTCTCTCTCTAATTTTCGAAAATTCCTCCCCTCTTTTTTAAAATTTCTTTTTTAATTAACTAATTGTTTAAAAATTCAATTTTATTTTATTCCTTTTTTTAATTTTCGAATACCAACTAATAATTAAAATAAAAACAAAAATATTTTTTTATTTTAATTTAAATTTCGAATTCTTCTCTCTCTCACCTCTTTCTATTTATTTATTTATTTATTTACTAACACTCTTCTCTTCTTCTTATAATTCGAACCCTCTCCCCCTCTCTGTGTTTGAATTATTCTCTTCTCATTCTTCTACTCTTCTTTTCTTTTCTTCTACTCACATAAAGGAATCTCTATACTGTGACATAAAGGATTCCTATTCTTTTCTGTTCTCTTCTTTTTCATATGAGTAGGAGCAAGGATAAGAACATTCTTGTTGAAGATGATCCTGAACCTGAAAGGACTCTTAAGAGGAAACTAAGAGAAGTTAAAGCACAACCCTCTGGAGAGGACCTGACAGAAATTTTCGAAAAAGAAGGAGACATGGCTGAACCCAATAACAATGGTGGAGATGCAAGGAAGATGCTTGGTGACTTTATTGCACCCTCTTCTAACTTCTATGGAAGAAGCATATCAATTCCTGCCATTGGAGCAAACAACTTTGAGCTTAAGCCTCAATTAGTTTCTCTAATGCAACAGAATTGCAAGTTTCATGGACTTCCATTGGAAGATCCCCATCAGTTCTTAGCTGAATTCTTGCAAATCTGTGACACTGTCAAGACCAATGGAGTTGATCTCGAGGTCTACAGGCTTATGCTTTTCCCTTTTGCTGTAAGAGACAGAGCTAGAACATGGTTGGATTCACAACCCAAGGAAAGCCTGAACTCTTGGGAAAAGCTGGTTAGTGCTTTCCTGGCCAAATTCTTTCCACCTCAAAAAATGAGCAAGCTTAGAGTGAAAATCCAAACCTTCAGACAGAAGGAAGGTGAGTCCCTCTATGAAGCTTGGGAAAGATATAAGCAATTGATCAAAAGGTGTCCTACTAACATGCTTCCAGAATGGAGCATCATATGTATATTCCATGATTGTCTGTCTGAGTTGTCAAAAATGTCAACGGACCATTCTGCAGGAGGATCTCTTCATCTGAAAACCCCTGCAGAAGCTTAAGAACTCATTGAAATGGTTACAAATAACCAGTTCACGTACACCTATGAGAGGAGTCCTGTGAACAATGGGACGCCTCAGAAGAAGGGAGTTCTTGAAATTGATACTCTGAATGCCATATTGGCTCAAAACAAAATATTGACTCAGCAAGTCAATATGATTTCTCAGAGTCTGAATAGATTGCAAGCTGCATCCAACAGTACTAAAAAAGCATCTTCTGAAGAAGAAGCTTATGATCTTGAGAACCCTGCAATGGCTGAGGTGAATTACATGGGAGAACCCTATGGAAACACCTATAATCCTTCATGGAAAAATCATCCAAATTACTCATGGAAGGACCAACAGAAGCCTCAACAAGGCTTCAATAATAATGGTGGAAGAAATATATTTAGCAATAGCAAGCCTTTTCCATCATCTTCTCAGCAACAGACAGAGAATTCTGAATAGAGCTATTCTAGCCTGGCAACCATAGTCTTTGATCTATCCAAGACCACATTAAGTTTCATGAATGAAACAAGGTTCTCCATTAGAAATTTGGAGGCACGGGTGGGTCAGCTGAGTAAGAAGATTACTGAAACTCCTCCCAGTACTCTCCCAAGCAATACAGAAGAAAATCCCGAGAGAGTGCAAGGCCATAACCATGACCAACATGGCCAACCCTGGAGAGAGTGAGGAGGACGTGAATCCCAGTGAGAAAAGCCTCATGGGACATCCTCTGGACAGAAAGGAATTTTCCTTTGAGGAACCAAAGGAATCTGAGACTCATATAGAGACCATGGAGATTCCATTGAACCTCATTCTGCCATTCATGAGCTCTAATGAATATTCTTCCTCTGAAGAGGATGAGGACATCATTGAAGAGCAAGTTGCTAAATATCTAGGAGCAATCATGAAGCTGAATGCCAAGTTATTTGGTAATAAGACTTGGGAGGATGAACCCCCCTTGTTCACCAATGAACTGAATGCATTAATGCGGTAGACATTACCTCAGAAGAAACCGGATCCCAGAAAATTATTCATATGTTGTACCATAGGTACCATGACCTTTGAGAAGGCTTTGTGTGACCTGGGGTCAGGGATAAACCTCATGCCACTCTCTGTAATGGAGAAACTGGGAATCTTTGAGGTACAAGCTGCAAGAATCTCACTAGAGATGGCAGACAAATCAATGAAACAGGCTTATGGACTAGCAGAGGACGTGCTAGTGAAGGTTGAAGGCCTTTCCATCCCTGCTGATTTCATAATCCTAGACACTGGGAAGGCTGAGGATGAATCCATCATCCTTGGCAAACCCTTCCTAGCCACAGCAAAAGCTGTGATTGATGTTGACAGAGGAGAGTTGGTCCTTAAGTTGAATGAGGACTACCTTGTATTCAAGACTCAAGGTTCTCCTTCTATAACCATGGAGAGAAAGCATGAAAAGCTTCTCTCAATACAGAGTCAAACAAAACCCCCACATTCAAACTCTAAGTTTGGTGTTGGAAGGCCACATTCAAACCCTAAGTTTGGTATTGGGAGGCCACAACCAAACTCAAAGTTTGGTGTTGAGAGGCCCCAACCTTGCTCTGATTATCTGTGAGGCTCCATGAGAGCTCACTGTCAAGCTATTGACATTAAAGAAGCACTTATTGGGAGGCAACCCAATGTTATTTAATTATATCTATTTATTTTCCATTGTTATTTTATGTTTTCTTTAAGTTGATGATCATGTGAAGTCACAAAAACAACTGAAAAATCAAAAATAGAATGAAAAATAGCATTAAAAATAGCTCACTCTGGAGGAAGAGCTTACTGGCGTTTAAACGCCAGTAAGAAGCATCAGACTGGCGTTTAACGCCAGAAAGAAGCATCAAGCTGGCGTTAAACACCAAAAACAAGCTATAGTCTGGCGTTTAACGCCAGAAACAAGCACCAACTTGGTGTTAAACACCAATAAAGGGAGAAAAGCTGGCGTTTAACGCCAGAAACAAGCAGCAGTCTGGCGTTAAATGCTAGGATTGCACTCTAAGGGCATTTACATGCCTAAATGGAGCAGGGATGATAAGTCCTTGACCCCTCAGGATCTGTGGACCCCACCGGATCCTCACCTACCCCACCTCTCCCTCTCTCTTCCCCAAATACCCTTTACCAATCACCTCCATATCTCTTTCCCAAATACGCTTCACCAATCACATCCATCCACTCTCCCCCAAAAACCCCACCTACCTCCAAATTCAACATCCTTTCCCTCCCAAACCCAACCCTAATACACGAAACCTAACCTTCCCCCCACCCCTATATAAACCCCTCACCACTCCTTCATTTTCACACATTACAACCACTACTTCTATCCCTTGGCCGAACCACATATCTCCCTCCATCTCTGCCATTTTCTTCTTTTTCTACTACTTTCTTTCTTCTTTTGCTCGAGGACGAGCAAATATTTTAAGTTTGGTGTGGTAAAAGCATTACTTTTTGTTTTTCCATAACCATTAATGGCACCTAAGGCCAGAGAAACCTTAAGAAAGAGGAAAGAGAAGGCAATTGCTTCCACCTCTGAGTCATGGGAGATGGAGAGATTCATCTCAAAGGTCCATCAAGACCACTTCTATTAAGTTGTGGCCAAGAAGACATCCTCATTGAAGAGGACAAGCCCATCACTAAAAAAAGGATGGAGCAAACAAGAGAGCCCACTCATGGACCTCAACAAGAGCATGAGGAAATTTCTCATCATGAAATCCCTGAGATGCCTCAAGGGATGCACTTTCCTCCACAAAACTATTGGGAGCAAATTAACACCTCCCCAGGAGAATTAAGTTCCAACATAGGACAACTAAGGGTGGAGCACCAAGAGCATTCCATCCTCTTCCATGAAATTAGAGAAGATCAAAGAGCTATGAGGGAAGAGCAACAAAGGCAAGGAAGAGACATAGAGGAGCTCAAGCGTTCCATTGGATCTTTAAGAGGAAGAACTAGCCGCCATCACTAAGGTGGACCCGTTCCTTAATCTCCTTGCGCTTATCTTTCTGTTTTTCAAAAATTATGCTTTATGTTTTATTTATGTTTGTGTCTTATTACATGATCAATAGTGTCTAGTGTCTATGTCTTAAAGCTATGAATGTCCTATGAATCCATCACCTCTCTTAAATGAAAAATGTTTTTAATCACAAAAGAACAAGAAGTAAATGATTTCGAATTCATCCTTGAAATTAGTTTAATTATTTTGATGTGGTGACAATACTTTTTGTTTTCTGAATGAATGCTTGAACAGTGCATATGTCTTTTGAATTTGTTGTTTATGAATGTTAAAATTGTTGGTTCTTGAAAGAATGATGAAAAAGGAAAAATGTTATTGATAATATGAAAAATTATAAAATTGATTCTTGAAGCAAGAAAAAGTAGTGAAAAACAAGGCTTGCGAAAAAAATGGCAAAAATAAAAGAAAAAAAAGAAGAAAGAAAAAGAAAAAGCAAGCAGAAAAAGCCAAGAGCTCTTTAAACTAAAAGGCAAGAGCAAAAAACCAGTAACCCTTTAAACTAAAAGGCACGGGTAAAAAGGATTCAAGGCTTTGAGCATTAATGGATAGGAGGGCCCAAAGGAATAAAATCCTGGCTTAAGCGGCTAAACCAAGCTGTCCTTAACCATGTGCTTGTGGCGTGAAGGTGTCAAGTGAAAAGCTTGAGATTGAGCGGTTAAAGTCGTGATCTAAAGCAAAAAGAGTGTGCTTAAGAACCCTGGACACCTCTAATTGGGGACTCAAGCAAAGCTGAGTCACAATCTGAAAAGGTTCACCCAGTTATGTGTCTGTGGCATTTATGTATCCGGTGGTAATACTGGAAAACAAAGTGCTTAAGGCCACGACCAAGACTCATAAAGTAGCTGTGTTCCAGAATCAACATACTGAACTAGGAGAATCAATAACACTATCTAAATTCTGAGTTCCTATAGATGCCGATCATTCTGAACTTCAAAGGATAAAGTGAGATGCCGAAACTGTTCAGAGGCAAAAAGCTACTGGTCCCGCTCATCTAATTGGAGCTAAGTTTCATTGATATTTTGGGATTTATAGTATATTCTCTTCTTTTTATCCTATTTGATTTTCAGTTACTTGGGGACAAGCAACAATTTAAGTTTGGTGTTGTGATGAGCGGATAATTTATATGCTTTTTGGCATTATTTTTACATAGTTTTCAGTATGTTTTAGTTAGTTTTTATTATGTTTTTATTAGTTTTTATGCAAAATTCACATTTCTGGACTTTACTATGAGTTTGTATGTTTTTCTGTGATTTCAGGTATTTTCTGGCTGAAATTGAGGGATCTGAGCAAAAATCTGATTCAGAGGCTGAAAAAGGACTGCAGATGCTGTTGGATTCTGACCTCCCTGCACTCGGAATGAATTTTCTGGAGCTACAAGAACCCAATTGGCGCGCTATCAATTGAGTTGGAAAGTAGACATCCAGGGCTTTCCATCAATATATAATAGTCCATACTTTGCCCGAGTTTTGACAACGCAAACTGGCATTCAAACGCCAACTTCCTGCTCTATTCTGAAGTTAAACGCCAGAAACAGGTTACAAACCAGAGTTAAACGCCACAAATAGGCTGCAACCTGGCGTTTAACTCCAGGAGAAGTCTTTACACGTGTAAAGCTCAATGCTCAGCCCAAGCACACACCAAGTGGGCCCCGTAAGTGGATTTCTGCACTATCTGCACTTAGTTACTCATTTTCTGTAAACCCTAGTGACTACTTTAGTATAAAAACTACTTTTAGTGATTTATTTCACATCTTTTGATCATTTTTGAGACTCGTTGTATCACTTTTGATCTCTTGATCACGTTTAGGGGGCTGGCCATTCGGCCATGCCTGGACCACTTTCACTTATGTATTTCTCAACGGTGGAGTTTCTACACCCCATAGATTAAGGTGTGGAGCTCTGCTGTTCCTCATGAATTAATGCAAAGTACTATTATTTTTCTATTCAATTCAAGCTTATTCTTATTCCAAGATATTCACTCGCACTTCAACCTGATGAATGTGATGATTCGTGACACTCATCACTATTCTCACCTATGAACGCGTTCCTGACAACCACTTCTGTTCTATTTGCAATAGCTTAGCCTCCTGGTTCACGACGCATGGTTGCCTCGCCTGACAACCGAGCCTTCCATTCCGTGAGATCAGAGTCTTCGTGGTATAGGCTAGAATTATTGGCGGCCATTCCTGAGATCTGGAAAGTCTAAACCTTGTCTGTGGTATTCCGAGTAGGATCTGGGAAGGGATGACTGTGACGAGCTTCAAACTCACGAGTGTTGGGCGTAGTGACAGACGCAAAAGGATCAATGGATCCGATTCCAACATGAGTGAGAACCGACAGATGATTAGCCGTGAGGTGACAGCGCATTTGGACCATTTTCACTGAGAGGACGGGAAGTAGCCATTGACAACGGTGATGCCCAACATACAGCTTGCCATGGAAAATAGTATGAATGATTGAATGAAGGCAGTAGGAAAGCAGAGATTCAGAAGGGACAAAGCACCTCCATACGCTTATCTCAAATTCTCACCAATGAGTTACATAAGTATCTCTATCTTATTTTATGTTCTATTTATCTTTTAATTATCAAAATCCCATAACATTTGAATCTGCCTGACTGAGATTTGCAAGATGACCATAGCTTGCTTCAAGCCGACAATCTCCGTGGGATCGACCCTTACTCACGTAAGGTTTATTACTTGGACGATCCAGTGCACTTGCTGGTTAGTTGTGCGAAGTTGTGAAGAAGAATTGAGATTACGATTGTGTGTACCAAGTTTTTGGCGCCGTTACAGAGATCATAATTTTGTGCACCAGCTTGGTATCATATTTTTCTTTTTATTTTTTTATTTTGGGTTTGCTGGATGAAATTTTCAATTTTTCCTGAGTGTTACAGTAAAGTGCATGGTGGTGGTAAAAAGAAGCAAAAGATTAGATGGTTCCAAAACATTTGGGTTATTAAATAGTCTCATAACAAAAATTGTTAAATAATTTTTTTTAGTTTTAATTACAAATTAATCCCATATACTTTATTTAATTATAAAAATTATTTTTTATTTTATAAATTATTATTTTATCATTCATCTATGATGTTTATTAACAATCAAAATAAAAACAATAACGAATTAGATTTTCCATTGATCGTAATAACTTTTTCGCAATCTCAATCGATTAAAAGTTTATTTTTGATCCGTTACATCCGTAGAGGGTTGTGAAATCGTGTTTCTTAGAAAATCAATCGATTGGATAACAAAATAATCGATTGAATTTCAGGTTTCTCATAATTGGACTTCAGGTTATCACAAAACAATCGATTGAAAGTTGCAAGGCAGTGTAGTTTGCCCAAAAATCAATCGATTTATCATATTACCCAATCGATTGAACGTTGACTAGAATGTGAATTTTTTATAATTCAATCGATTGTTTATATTACCCAATCGATTGAAGGCTTCATAGCAACTTGAGGTTTCACAATTCATTGATTGGTTGTGTTACCCAATCGATTGAAATCTTGAAAGCAATATGGATTTGCCCAATTCAATTGATTGGTTGTGTTACCCAATCGATTGAATTATGCACTACGCCCTTTTCAATTTTCTTATCTTTTTTATAAATTATTATCTTATTATTCATGTATCTTATCTTTAAAATTCTATCTTCAATTTTTAAATTTTTATTTTGATTTAGATACTCTAATCTTATCTTTTTTTAATATTAATATTATAAATTGAAGAATAATCTATCACCAATTATTCAATCCCACAATTGGAATCGTGTATCAATCTCTTTGATTATAAAAAATTTCATTATTTTTCTTTTGAATATCCATCTATTTAATATCTAATTTTTCTTTATTTTTTATCTGTCTATTTAATAACCAATATTTGTTCATCATTAATTGATAATCACAGTTGCAACAATCAACAAAGGTCCAATCAATTTTTTCATTGTAGTGTTTAGAAAATAATCCACCATTTTGATTACAAAATCGAGGTTAGTGAATAGAATCTCTAATTTTGCAATTCTTTGTTTCGATACTTTATTCGTGAAATTGATTTCGTAATGAAAAAATATTTTTTTATCTTTTACTAATTCACAGACATTGAGAAATACTAAAAAGTAAATAAATTTTATTATTTTTTTATTATTAATTAGCTAGCAATCAGGGACAGACCTAGAGGGGGAGTAGTGGCCTCGGTCCCCCTCCCCCCAAATTTTAAGAAGCTATACTTATATATAAGATATGTGTTTAAAAAATAAAAAAATATTATATAATTTAATAGTTTTATATGTATTAATTTTTTACTATGTAATGGATTTATGTCTTAATTGTTTAATTCACTAATATTTTTTACTTAACTAATTTAATATCTGCCCTCAAGTCTTTGTATCTTTCAAATTAGTTTTTATATAATAATCTCTATATTTATTTTTAAAAAAATCTTTTAGTTTTTTTATATTAATATATTTAACATTCATATTATTATATTAATAATAACTTACGTAGTTATATTTTGGTAATCACATTATGTACTTTAGATATTATTTTCTTGTAAAAAATACTCATTTTTCTTCTAAATTTACACTGTTAAAAGAAAAATTTTATCAAGATATCTTATATCTTGTATTCTATAAGGATACTGTGTCTTTCAAATAATTAATAATTAATAATTTATTTTCAAATTTTTTAAAATTTTTGAAAGAATTAATTTTAATTAATAAGATATGTGATAATTTTTAACTAAACATGCTATAAATTATTGGTATTTTATAATTTTAGAATGTACTATTGATATTGTTATATTTTTTTATGTAATTATCATATTAAAAATAAAATTGTGAAAAAAAATTATATATATATATATATATATATATATTTTAAGAAATCTTTTAAAAAACTAACTCTAATAACTATATGTTAATTATTTTTATAGAATAAAAAAATATTTAAAATTTGGCCCCTCCATATTAAAATTTATGGATTTGTCCCTGCTAGCAATATTAGAAGCTATTTATTTTTTTTAATGTTATAAGACGGAGTGTACTGAAACTTTTTTTTTCATTGGACATTTTTAAGATGTCAGATATATTTACGGACATTGAGATGGATAAGCAATACGAGGAGGACGATGACATTAACCAACAAGAAGAGCTAGTTTGTGACCAAGATATGATGGATGAACAGAATGAATTCGAACAAGATTTCGGAGATGAATTTACTGAGGGAGCATATTTTTCTGAATCTGATCAGTCAGAAAATACCCTTGAAGCTGCTTATGTGGTTGACTCTGTGCAAGACATTACAACTTTGAATTTCAGTGAAAATTGTGCGGAAGAAATTGGTAAATATCACTTTTCTACTTTGCAGCTTGTATTTGATTTTTATCTGAAGTACTCAAAGTCGAAAGGTTTTAGTGCAAGGAAGAGTCAGACTTTCAAGAATAGTATTGGCGAGATTTACAAACCAAAGTTTGTATGTCATAGGCAAGGATTCAGGGAGGAGAATTATTACACGATCGAAAAAAGGAAGAAGGAGCCTAGATTGGAAATAAGAACTGGGTGTGAAGCCCGAATGGATATTAAATTTGTACTAGAAACTGGAAGATGGCATATCTTTTATTTCTCTTACGAACACAACCATGATCTATTGGATACACAATTCAGTGCTATGTTGCCTGCCCACAAAAAATGTCAGAGGTAGATATTATGCAATTGATGAACATGCTAAAGTCTGGGATTAGCACTTCACAGATATTTGGTTTTCTAGCTAGTCAAGCAGGCGGGTATGAATTTGTTGGCTATGGTCCTAGAGATATGTACAATGAGATTGCTTGGAAAAAGGCGTCAAATTCCTGGTGATGTAACACAAGTGTTGAAGAAGTTGGAGGATATGCAGTTGAAGGATCCACAATTATATTTCAAGGCATGTCATGATTCAAGAGGTTTGTTACGTAACTTGTTTTGGTCTGATGGGATTAGCCAGCTAGACTACCAACTCTTCGGGGATTTATTGCTTTTGATGCTACGTACAAGAAGAACAAGTATAGTTGTCCATTAGTCATATTCAGCGGTATTAACCACCATAACCAAACAATTATTTTTGCTGCTGCGTTAATTGTGGACGAAACTACTGATACATATATTTGGCTCCTACGTCAGCTCATGTTTGCAATGAAGGGTAAGACCCCGACCTCAATAATAACTGATGGGGCCATGGCGATTAAGAATGCAGTAAGAGATGTATTTCTCGAAGTCAGACATAGATTATGTGCTTGGCACCTTATTTGAAATGCAACTAGCAATGTTGGAAATCCATCATTTACATATAAATTCAGAAAAATCATGTTGGGCAACTACGAGATTCCCATGTTTAAGCGTAAGTGGGTTCAGCTTATTGAAGAATTTGGCTTTGAGGATAAGCTGTGGGTGAACAACATGTATGAAGAGAAGCATATGTGGGCTACTGCATATATAATAGGAAAATTTTTTGCTGGCTTTAGAACTACCTCAAGATGTGAAGGTTTACACTCAGTTGTGGCAAGGTATGTGGGGTTGCGGTATGATTTGACAAGTTTTGTAGAGCATTTTGAAAGGTGTGTTGCACACCTGCGCTTTAAAGAATTTAATGCTGATTATGAATCTACACGTGGGGCGCCCGTCATGCAGACTTGTATAGAGTTGCTAGAGAGATTTGCTGCTGAGGTATACACTCATGAGATATTTCTATTGTTATGGCCATTTCTCTCTAGAGCTGGATCAATGCGGGTGCTAAACATAGAGAATAACGATGATTGCATAAAGTACATTGTGTGTAAGCATGGGAGGCCCGATTTTATGTGCACTATTGAATTTTGTCAAGAAGAAATTATCTTCATGTGTACCTGTTTAAGAATGGAGTCATTTGGAATTCCTTATGAACATATTGTGAAAGTTCTAGTTGACAGAGACATTTGTGAGATTCGTCGGTCATTAGTATTGGATAGATGGACAAAAAAAGTAAAATCAGCACTCAATGATGCAAGTGGGTTCACCAGGGATGCTGTTGTTATTAGTCGTCAAAGTGCCTTAATGGAATTTTATAAACAATTGGTTGCTGTTGCTGCTAAATTCCTAGAGAGATATGAAGAGACACGTGACATAATTATGGGATTGTACTCATCTTACAAGGCTGCAGACGAAGGCATTAATCAACCTCAGTCAAGTGTAGCTAAAAGTGACAATCCGTATGTGCATGAAATCAATATAGGCTCAGGACAACCATCTAAGAAGAAGCGGCAACATTGTAGTGTTTATCAAATGGAAGGACATAAGAAGACAACATGTCCTTGGCAAAAGAACATTGACAACAACGTTATAGAAGATGGAACTAATGGTTCGGATGATGGCGACATGTATACCGAACCGAAGGCTGATTTAGATAGTGATAATTAGCAACCTCCATAAACTTAATATTTTTGCGTAGAGAATCACTTTCATATTTGTATTTATATTTTTTTTACTTTATTAATGAAATTTTATATATTCTTCCAATATTCATGCTTATGTTTTTTAGATGAAATAACTGTCAAATCAACATCGGTTAGACAATAAATAAATTAATAATTTATTTAATTCATAAAATAATTAATTTATATAATTATTCTTGAAAAAAATTTACAAAAATCATTGGCATTGACACACCAGAAAAACCAGTGTGGTTTTGCGTTTTGTATAAAAAATAAAAATGGAAAAGTGAGACGTCCAACAGTCTCCTTCTTCTCCTTTCAACACTCTCTCAAATAAAGCTCTCCCCCTCCCCCCAAAAAAAACCCTAGCAGTAGCCTCCATCACCACCGCACAGAGAGTACACTGCCGCCGTCCATGGCCCCGTTATTGTTTCTCAACTATCCAAAACCCCTGTTCATTCCAACTCCTCTCAACTCCCACTCTCTCAAACGAAGCTCTCTTCTCCCAAAAAGAAACACTAGCTTATCCACTGCAAGGAGGGGGACACTATCACCGTCCATCGGGCCATCATCGTTCTTGAGTCCTCTAACCCTATTCACTCCAATCGCTCTTCTTCGTCAACTTCGGTCTCTCTCACTCAAGCCAAGCAGAAGCACAAAACCACCCTTCTTCGTCAAGATCCGGCGTTGCTCCAACTCTGAATTGCTCTGCATTTCAAAACTTAGGTCAAAATTTTCCCTAGGGTTTGGAGGAAAAGCCCTAATTTGGCTTATTGATGCTCTCAAATCACGCACAAAAGGTTGCCCTGACTTCATCCTCATTGATTGTCCCGCCGGCATCGACGCTGGATTCATCACCGCCATAATGCCGGTGAACGAGGCAATTCTAATAATCACACCAGATATAACTTTCCTTAGGTAGCGTTTAGTAGAGAGACAGATACTAAAAGATTGAGACTGAGAGATAGAGACTAAGAGACAGAGACCGAAATAAATTTAAGTATTTTGTTTGGTGCAAAGTGAGAGACAGAAATTGAAACAAGAATAAAACTCTAATTTAATTTACACAAAAGATAAAATTGAAATTAATTAATTGAAATGAGGGTATTTTAGGTATAAAATATTATTAAAATTTCAGTCTCCATCTCTAAAAATTTCAGTCCCCTGTGTCCCTACTTTTTGGAGGTACTGAAATACTGAAATTTTGGAGACAGAGACAGAAATTTTAGTACCAGTCTCTGAGCTAACAAACATGATACTGTGTCTCAGTCTTCCAGTCTCTGTTCCAGTACCTCAAAACAAACGCTACCTTAGAGATGCTGATAGGGTTACTGGTTTGCTTGAATGTGATGGAATTAGGGACATAAAGATGATTTTGAATAGAGTTAGGACAAATATGATTAAGGATGAGGACATGATGTCTGTTCTTGATGTACAAGTTCTTTGGCAATGTGGCTGAGGCTTGTTTCTGGATGGTGCCTAATGAATCCATATTTTACGATAAATTTTGGATTGATTTGAGTGGATTTCATCATATAAACCCACATTTATTCACATATATAGCATACTTTTGTGTTTTCTCCCTAAATTGAGTTTAATTGTGAAAACATGCTATTTTGTGCCTAATTTAATCAATTTTATCCCACTTTCATCCCATTCGATGCCTTGATGGTTTTGATGAATGATTTCAAGTGTAATAGGTAGGAATGGCTTGATAAGAGTGGAAGCAAAGCATGGAATTGGGAGAAAACATGAAGAAATCAAAGGAGAAAAACATTTCAGCCTGTGCCCACGCACACCATCTGTGCCCACGCACAAAGGTCAAAATTAGCATCTGTGCCCAAAAGGCAGAAGGGAAATCAGCACATGTGCCCATGCACAGGAAGAAAATAACCAAGTGTGCATACGCACACACCTCTGCATACGCACAAGTCCCAGCGCGTGACTCACTTAATGCAAATCGTTGGGGGCGATTTTTGGGCCTCCAGAACCCAATTTTGGGACTTTCTGAAGCTGATTCTTGCTACATCAAAGAGGCCCTCTTTCCATGTGGAAGGGGGGAGAAATTAGGGTTTGTTTAGTATCATGTAGTTCATTTTCTAAAGAGAGAAGCTCCCCCTTCTCTCTAGAACCTAGGGTTTTTAGTTTAATTTCCTTGTAATTTCTGCTTTCAATTCTTGATTTCATCTAGCTTTTTCTACATTTCTTTGTTATCTTGTCTTAATTTCCTTAGTTTATCTTGTCAATTTCTCATTTTAGTTATCTTTTATGTTTATGCACACTCTTGTTATTTTAATTTACATTTAATACAATTTATGTTTTATGTCCCTTTATTGTTCAATTGAGTTGTTATCTTACTTTCCTTGCTTTTAGTAGTTGTAGAATTTATATTTCTTGTTAGTTTACTATGCTTTATTTTCATGCCTCCCAAGTGCTTGATAAAATGCTTGGGTTGGTTTTAGCCTAGTTTTTTTCACTCTTGGTTAGGAAATTGGGTATTTGGGTGAACTTGAGTGGTGGATGTCCATTCCACATTGTGTGAAGATTGTTAATTAATTTGGTTACCACTAACGCTAAGCCTCCCATTAATAGAGTTGGCTAGGATTTGTGGATTGAGATTAATTATGCCTAGTTGACTTATCCTCGATGTAGGGTTGACTAATTGGGATTAATTCACACACAATTACCATGTTTGTGGTCCACAGCTAGGATAGCAAGCCTTAATTACCCAACTCTTGCCAAGATCTCTTTTATCCTTTAAATTTTATTTTCATTGCTTTTACTAGCTTTCATTTAATTACTTGTCATTTACATTTTTTACCATTTACATTCCTTGTCTCCTGCCATCAATCCCCCACTTCCCCATAGCCAATAATTGTACATCTCATTGCAACTCCTAGGGAAGATGACCCGAGGTTTAATTACTCTCGGTTATGATTTGAATTAGAAATATTAAAATTTGATTGAGAGGATCCATTGTCGATTTGGACTATACTTGCAATGGAATTTAATTTGTGAATTCCAAATTGGCATAATTCTCTCATCATCAGTGCCATTACATGATACAGAATTGGGTCATCATGCTACACAGAGAGCCATTGATTTCATAGTTGGATGGTGTAAATTCTTAATGAGAAAAAGGCTCATTTGTGAATTTTACTATATGATCTTGCCACTGAGAAATTCTTATATGCTTCTTGCTCTAATCTGTTGGTTAAACGTCCGATGAACTTCATGGTTAAAAAAAATAAAGATGTAATATAAAATTAGGTGATGAAGAAAATGAAGACTAACATGACATATAGTTAGTGAATTAGAATAAAAGCAAGAACACAAGAATTTTTGTCATTTGAATTCACTGTCAATTATATGCTGCTGTAGCTTATTTTGTCATATGAATTCACTATCACATGAGAGCTTATTCAAATAATGAAATTTCAGGTTTATGGAGCCAATAACAAAAGGAGACTACCTAAGTTCCATGCAGCTTTTGGTGGGAAATAGGTTGCCAAAGTTCTCTTCATATCAATCAGGGATTTTAAGAGGGCCATTTGATTTTATTGGATTAAACTACTACACCTCCTATTATGCTGCTGATGCACCAGAACTAAGTAAAGCCAAGCCTAGCTATCTTACAGATTCTCTAGTTACTCTTACAAGTAAGAACATGTTTGTGTACTAATGGGATAGAGTTTAATACATAATGAAGAATTATCATATCTTAGGTTAATGATACTACCCAAGAATGATGCTATTGTTCTCTTTAGCACATATATTAATTCTAAAGAACTTGTATTTGTCATTAGGACAAGCCTCAGCCACGTTGCCAAAAGAACTTAGCTTGTAAACATAGCAGCTTGTTAACAGGTTTTATTGTTTTTTGGTACTCAATGACGTTGTGACCTGATATGCAATGCAAGGATAATTTTCATCTTCAAAGCATAAAAGCACATGAAGGAACAACTCCAAGAGATATCAATAATGAAATGGTATAATTCATCATGCTCATATCGATCACGAATTCCTATGATTCGCTTTCTTCATTTGGTGAATTGACAAGTCTTGTGCTCTTGGAATTTTCTAATTCAATAAGGACGCAGGACATTGGGTTCAGGAGTGCAAATTGAGAGTGGCCCAAAAGATAGCTTGCAGAACCTGTTTCTCCAGATCATCCTCTAAGAGGGACATAACTTAATCAATGCAATGGAGATATAACGTATCTACATTTATATATCAAAACAAAATAGAAACCCATAAGGTAAGAGTTCTTTGCTTCAGAAACTTCCAGAATGCCTCAGCGAGGTGCCTCGTGTCCTGCATTTGAAAACTACAAATATTGTATGGGGTGAGAACCAGAGATTATCAGCATAGTAACAGTGCCCACATAACTAACATATAATGTCTCGGGAAAGCCGAAGGCGATCCTAGAGCTTCCGACAATAGATTCAAACTTAAAACTATTCTTTACAACCATAAATAAGCCATAAACAAAGTGGGGTAGCTAAGGGTTCAAAATTCTAACTCAACCTAACTTGATCCTTTAGCCTTTAACTTTTCTCCGTTCCTCTAAAACTCTATAGCACAGACAACCAAAATACAGACAAAGGAAGCACGAGTAAAATACAATTACAGCAGGTAGCAAATTTAGCAAGTAAGCATAATAATCACATAAGCAAGCCCAATTAATGCAGAATCAAACAAGACACACAAATGCATATGATGCATTCCTATCCTATGGCTGATGATATCATCCGTCGGTTATATAGCCAACCCGACACGTCCTGGTAGCTAACCATGGATAGAAACACCCATTGCGGAGCAAGTAGGTTTGAGCTACAACCCCCTTGCTACTACCTGCTTAACCCAGAGCTAGTAGAATAACCACTACTGTGGCTACTACCCAGGCGGGTGTTTAAAAGCTCAACCTAGAGTAAGTGGAATAATCCACTACTGTTGCTACTACCCAGGCGTCACAATCACTAACCTGGAGTAAGCGGGATGAACCACAATCCCCTCTACTACCCAGGTGTTACAATCACTGACCTGGAGCAAGTGGGACGAACCACAATCCTTGCTACTACTGAGGTATCTCAAAGAGAAGCCTCTACACGTGTAAAGCTCAATGCTCAGCCCAAGCACACACCAAGTGGGCCCTGGAAGTGGATTTCTGCATCATTTACTCATTCCTGTAACCCTAGTAACTAGTTTAGCATAAATAGAACTTTTTACTATTGTAATGAGAGTTCCTTTTTCCCTATTTTCGAATTCATATGCCATTTAGGGAGGCTAGCCTCTCGGCCATGCCGGAACCTTATTCTTATGTATTTTCAACGGTAGAGTTTCTACACACCATAGATTAAGGTGTGGAGCTCTGCTGTTCCTCATGAATTAATGCAAAGTACTATTGTTTTTCTATTCAATTCAAGCTTATTCCTATTCTAAAATATTCATTCGCACCCAAGAACATGATGAATGTGATGATTATTTGATGCTCATCACCATTCTCACCTTTCAACGCGTGCCTGACAACCACTTCCGTTCTACATGAAGATGAGATAGAATGAGTATCTCTTAGATATCTAATACAGGGGACCGAGTCCGAGATATTAGAATCTTCGTGGTATAAGTTAGAACCGATGGACGGCCATTCCTGAGATTCGGAAAGTCTAAACCTTGTCTGTGGTATTCCGAGTAGGATCTGGGAAGGGATGGCTGTGACGAGCTTCAAACTCGCGAGTGTTGGGCGTAGTGACAGACGCAAAAGGATAGTAAATCCTATTCCAGTATGATCAAGAACCGACAGATGATTAGCCATGCAGTGACAGCGCATTGGACCATTTTCACAGATAGGATGGGATGTAGCCATTGACAACGGTGATGCCCTACATACAGCTTGCCATGGAAGGGAGTGGGAATGATTGGATGAAGACAGCAGGAAAGCAGAGGCTTAGGAGGAATGAAAGCATCTCTATACGCTTATCTGAAATTCTCACCAACAAATTACATAAGTACCGCTATCCTATATTTTATTTATATTTTAATTATCAATTCACCATAACCATTTGAATCCGCCTGACTGAGATTTACAAGGTGACCATAGCTTGCTTCAAGCCGACAATCTCTGTGGGATCGACCCTTATTCACGTAAGGTTTATTACTTGGACGACCCAGTGCACTTGCTGGTTAGTTGTGCGAAGTTGTGACAAAGTGTGATTCACATTTGAGAGCACCAAGTCTTTGGCTCCATTTTTGATGATTGCAATTTCGTGTACCACAAGGCCATCACAAAGAGGAGAATGGAGCATGTGAGAGAGCCGACACATGAACCACAGCAAGAACCTATGCAGCCGCCTTCACCAGAAATCCCTGAGATACCTCAAGGGGTGTATTTTCCTCTCCGAGACTATTGGGATCAACTGAATACTTCAATAGGGGAGCTGAGCTCAAGCGTGGATCAGCTGAGAGTGGAGCACAAAGAGCACGCCACTACCCTCCATGAGTTAAGAGAAGATCAGATAAGGCTAAAAGAGGAACTGCTGAGACAGGGGCGAGACATAGAGGAGCTCAAACGCTCCATTGAATTCTCCAGGGGAAGCAGCAGCCATCATCACTGAGGTTGTTGAGTCCCATTATCCCTCTATTTGTTTTATTTCTATTTTCATTGTACTTTAACTTATTGTCTGTTTTCTCATCTAACTTCATGATTGGTGCATGATAAACCCATATTTCATGAGTTCTTTTGTGCTTAATTAGAGTGATTTATTCAACTCTTCACCTACTTATTCACATTAATTGCATAGTTTTACTTTCCCTTCCTTATTATGTCATATAATGAAAAACATGTTTTCTAAGCTTTAAAAATTAATTATTTTAATTACCTTTATTTCCATTCGATGCCGTGATTAGTGTGTTGAGTAGTTTCAGATTTTCTAAGGCAGAATGACTTAAAGGATGAAAAAGGGAACATACTAAAATGGAAGGAGGAAGCAAAACGGAGCTTTAAAGAAACTGGTATCCACGCGATCGCATGGATGACGCGATCGCGTGCCAAGCACGAATCAGCAGCGACGCGGCCGCATGACTGACGCGACCGCGCGCCTTAAGCAGAATACAAATGATGCGGTCGCATGACTGACGCGACCGCGTGGCAAGGTAGAGCTCCGAATGACGCGACCGCGTGACCCACGCGGACGCGTGACAGAGGCCACGCACCAGAAATTACAGAATACGCCCCCAGCGAATTCTGAAGCCCTTTTTGGCCCAGATCCAAGTACAGATAGCATAGACCAGAGGTTATAAAGTGTGGGAATGCTTCCATTCAAAGGGAGCTCGCATATTTTCACCTTTCAATGATTTAGATTTAGTTGAGAGGGAGATCTTCTCTCTCTCTCTTTTAGGATTTAGGATTTCTTCCTGTTTTGGGAGTAACTCTGGATCCAGGTTTAATGTTCTTTTAGTTTTACTTTTATTTATTTATTCCAACATTTGAATTGATTATTATAATTTACGAATTATTCCATGTTACAGATTTCTAATTGAATTAATGATAATTTGAGGTATTTTCAGTTTACGATTATTCTCTTTGATTTAAGTTGCCATTGCTTCCCATCTAAGGACACTTTTATTATTTTAGCAATTTACTTTTTCCCCTTTCGGTTTTGGTTAAGAATTCAGTAACTCAACAGTTATTAAACTCAACATGATTGATAATCGTTACCTTGTTAATTGAGTTGAATTTAAATAATCCCAACCTTTTCTTAGGAAATAATTAGGATTCAAAGGTCAATTTAATTAGTCCCTTGACTTTCCTTTGCTCCGATAAAGGTTGACCAAGTGGAATTAAGATACAACTCTCATTATTGTTGAGAAGGATAACTAAGTTGGACTTCTAATTTCCCTTATCTTGCCAAAAGTTGTTTTACAGTTATTATTTATTTTTACTTGCCATTTAATTCACTCGTCATTTAAATTACTTGCTTTTCACCTTCTAAACCCCGATTACAACCTTTATAGCCAATAATAAGAACATACTTCCTCGCAGTTCCTTGAGAAGACGACCCGAGGTTTGAATACTCGGTTAACAATTTTAAGGGGTTTGTTACTTGTGACACCCAACACGTTTGTACGAAGGGATTTTTGCCGGTTTAGAAACTATATCTACAACGCAATCGTTTCTATGAATTTCTTTACTGGTAGAAAACCCGACGTCAAAATGGCGCCGTTGCCGGGGAACTGCTAACGTGTGCCTTATTATTGGTTATTGTAAATATTTTTCTTTTGCTTGTTTATTTATTGTTGTTTTTCCTTTTTCTCTTTATTTGCTACTATGAACTCTCACCCCTCTCACTTTGAGTTTGGTTCTAATATTGTTAAAGGAAATAGAAGTTATAGCAGGAATGTGCATCAAGGTCAGACCAATCAAGGATGGATGGAGCCAAGAGGATCTAATCAACCCTTTAGGCAGCAACACCCTCCGAGATATCCTGGACAAAGACCATTCTACCATGCATACCCAGCTGTAAGACATGGTGGACAACCTTGTAACTACCAACAAGCCCCACCCCGTGCATATGAACAATCCTTTCAACATAACCTCGAACCACCACACTCACAAGCTTCTCTTCACCATTCGCCATCATATGATCCTTCCTTACCCCAATACCAATCCAATCGTTCCTAATCATCACCATTTTCCTTTGTATCATGTCCAAGTCTGGCAAACCGCGAAGCAAAGGATCGCCTAAAAAAAACAGTAACTAAATTTCAAACAACCATTCAACAACTAGAGAAAACACTAATTCAATGGGCCACTAGGCGCTCAAGTATACAAGGATCAACCACAGCCCCATGTGGACAGCCCGATGAAGAGCGTAGCATGAAAGAAATACTAGAGACTCCAGTGGACAAGACAGAAAATGAATTCGTACTAGAACAAGTGGAAGAAGCTGTCATTGTTCAAGAAGAAGAATTGGTTGAAGATCTAGGCGATGCTGAACTTCCTTGGGAATACAGAATTGAGGAAAACTCCGTCCGAGATACCACAGTTGATGCTAAGGAGGATACCGTACAATCTCCAAGGCAAGTCGTTTACGAAGAATCAGACGGAATAATCCAAGAAGCAAATTTCCTTGATGATGATAGTCACAAGTCTAGTTCTCCTAGTGATGAACTTGCGTCCGCAAGTGAATTCTCTGAGATCGAAGAATCTTCCCCAAGTGAATATGAAGATGATGCGGAGGTAGATTTTTCTCAACCTCCAATCTATGACTTGAGTGATGAGGAAGACATAGAATACTTTGACCAGGATACAGATACAATTGAAGATCTTTGCAAGGAAGTGGAAGAATTCACAGAAGAACACAAAGAAACGGAACTCGCAGAACTACCAAAAACACCTGTCCCAAGGCCATTACCACCCAATACAAGCTTCAAGTAGGTACAATCCTTAACTTATAGTTTTACTTATTCACTTGAATATGATTTGCTTGAAACAGATGGCCAGCTTAGATCTCTCTGCGGCTTTAAGAGTAAGAGGAAAATGGCTCGTATTCAGAGCTGGTGCACCAGGTTCAATAAGGTTCCACGCTTCACCTCGAAGTACACAGATTGGTATCGTGCTCAATTGCATGGATCACGGAGAACGTTTGGTCACCACGGTGAGATTCTACTCTTTAACCCGCCCGAATGGAAACTTACAAATCAAAACGAAGGCGAATCTAAAAACACAGCTTGGGATCATGGATTATGTTCTGACATTCATCATCTCGGGAGGCTGGATATCTGTTTAAAGCTGCGCAGAAGCTTTACATGCCTAGTTTGGGACCCCAGAGGCTATTGGCATTCCAAGCACTGGTGGAGATTTTTGGACGAATTTAAACACAAGCCACCATAACAGGATACTCTTCCAATGTCCAACTTAAGGACTTTAACTAAAAGTGCTAGGTGGGAAACAATCCACCATGGTATGGTCGCTTCTTTTTCAATTTATTTCTTGTTAATTGCTTTCATTTTTCCTTTTTCATTTTAATTTATTAAACTTGGAATCATGCATAAGCATCCATGATAGTCATTGCATTCTGCACTTTTCATGCATATAAAAAAAAAGAAGGTTGCATGACGCGACCGCATACCCCATGCGATCGCGTCATATCGCGAAAAACACCACCCATGCGACCGCGTGACCCACGCGGCCGCGTGATATATATATCGGCGTAAGGATCCAACGAACAGAAAGTTGGGCTGGAATCGTGTGGCCCTTGTGCGTTTCGCACAAATTGGCCCACGCGATCGCATGCCCCATGCGATCGCGTCACATGTACAATATCAATCCCACGCGACCGCGTGAGCGACGCGATCGCGTCACATGGATTGCACATCACCCCAAAAGGAGACAGAGAGTTGCGCTAAAACGGCGCTGGAGTCATGTGTTTAGCACGACTTCCAGTGACGCGATCGCGCGACCCATGCGATCGCATCACCCTTCTTTCCCCCTCTCATGTGATCGCGCACCCCACGCGATCGCGTCACTCCTATTCTCGTCCCAACCACGCGACCGCGTGTCCCACGCGGCCGCGTGGATTCGAAAATATAACCCTCCAGCCCGCGAACCCTATCAGTCGCGCAGCCCTCACCCCCAACCCTCTTCCCCTTCTCTGCCTCCTCTCCCTCCAACCACCACCCACCACCTTCCAGCCGCCACCGCACCATCACCCAGACGCCGCCGCCGACCCGCCACCGCCGCCGTACCACCCCCTCCCCTTCTCTCTCCTTCCTTCTTCCACTCTCCTCCCCCTTCCACCGCTGCTCGCCACCACCACCGCCCACCACCGCCGGCCATCCACCGCCCCCCACCCCTTCAGCCAGCAACCCCAACCCCCACCTCCCACCCCTATCCTCTTCCTCCAACACTTAACCTAAACCCTTTCTCCGCCACCAACCCCCTCCGCTACCACCCAGACGCCGCGCCCCGCCACCGCGTCGGACGCCGCTGCAGCCACCTTCTTCCCTGTTCAACCCCTTCCGCTTCCCAGGTTCCGCAACACGCAACCATTTTTTTATCTGTTCGTAACTTTTCTGTATTTTTTATTCCGTTTATGTTCATAATTAGGATAGCTAGACTTGCATGTTGTAGTGGATTTTTAGGTTGTTAGGTAGCTTAGGCTGTGGTTAGTGGATCTAGGTCTGTTTACTTGCACTGCTCTTACTTCTATGTTATCCTATGTGCAAATCTGTTGCTGCTATAATCATGATTCATATGCTGCTTTCTTGTATGTTGCTGCTGTTTACATTGAGTTTTTATGTTTATTTTATATTTATGTACATGCAGCTTAATTTTTTTTAATTCATATGAACTGGTTAAATTGCTGTTTATTTTCCGGGACAATCCAATTTTAGCCGGAATGCTGCCCAATTTTTTAAATTTGTTTTCATTCATGTCTTGGTTTGGCATTTCTGAAATCTGTTTTACTCTGCTTTACCCAAACCATTACATGAATGCTATGGCAGACCTTCTCACCCTTTTTGATTTCCTGGTTCATAAACTGCTTGTTCAATTATGAGTACTTCTATTCTTACCTATGAATCCTTGTTATATGGTTTTTTCTCTATGCCACTTACTTTAACCCGCACTTTACTAACTCACTGTTTTTAATTTACTAATTTCTTTTTCAAATCCTAACCATACTAACCCTTTTGGTCTCTTTTCTGATTATTTTCACTTTCCTCTAACTTTCTAACCATGGCATATTGCTTCTTTTCTTTCCATTTAACATTCATTCAATCACAATTCAATTACTCATTTTCCTTATTCTATTTCTCCCTTACCGCTTTGAGTTTTCTTTGTTTAATTGCCTATTTGCTTTCCTATTTTTTTTATCCATTCCTGATTTTCTGTTTTTCAGGATGTCTGCCTCACAAAGGAAAGGCAAAGGCAAGGCTACTGGCAAGCGCAAGAGAGGAGATTCCTCCCAGTCCATCATTGCTCTAATGCACGATTCATCATGGTGGGAGAAGAACTTCACACAGCAGAAGAAAGCTAACCAGCTGCTTCCTGCAGATGATCCTATAAAATTTGCAAACTGGTACTGTGAACTGAAGTACCCGGCTTTTGCAAACTCCAGAAACCTACACCTGGAACGTACCTTGAAGATTCCAGAGGCCCTCCAGCAATACACTACTGAGCAAATCAAGCAAAGGGGCTGGTTCTTTCTGGAGAGATCACTGACAAAGGTCAATGCATCTTGGGTCCGGGAATTCTATTGCAACTACTACCTTACTACCCTTGATGCAGTGAACCTGAGGGGAAAGCAAATTCTGGTCACAGAGGAGGCCATAGAGACCATTCTCCAGCTCCCAGCCAAGTCCGATCAGCCAGATGGTTTTGCACAGGCTGAGGAGGACATGGGCCAGATGCAGTTTGACTGGGATGCCGTAAAGGCACGGATAGCTCTCGACCCTGATGTTCCTTGGGAGATGGGTCAGAACACCACTATGCCTAGAGGGATCAAGAGAGTGTACTTGAACGATGAGGCTCGGCTATGGCATCAGATCTTGAGTAATTTTGTGATGCCGAGTACTCACGAGACGGAGATCCCGGCTACCATGATCACCCTCCTTTGGTGTGTTCTGGAGGGTAAGGACATATACTTACCTCGTTTTATCCGGCATTATATGGCCAAGGCCCATGTACGAGGAACCCTCCCCTTTCCTTACCTGGTTACACGGCTAGGCCGTCAGGCTGATGTGCCTTGGGAGGATGCCGATGAGAGACCCCCAGCAGCGGACTGCAGGAAGATCATCCCGCACAGCAGGAACTTCCTTGCTTTGGGCTACAGACCACCACCTGTCACTGCTACTGATGAGACAGCCCCTCCGTCTGCTGGACCCTCTTCATCCACAGCTGCCCCAGCTGCCCCTGCTGCTACCACTGCACCTCCACCCGCCTCTGAGCTAGTCTATCGCCTCGTGCATCGTCTATTCCGCCAGCTTGATCAGATGGAGCGCCGTAACAGGCGCCGGTATGAGAGATTAGAGCGCCGCAGCAGGCGACGCTATTCCCATCTGAAGCTGATGATCAGACAGGGCGCCGACATCCCCTCCGAGCCCGACACCCCTTCAGAGCCATCAGAGGATGAGCACAAGGAGGAGGATGAGCACGAGGAGGAGCCTCATTCCCAGGCGGAGACTCATCAGCAGGCAGCCACAGAGCAGGCTGCCCCGCATCAGGAGGTTATGCCCCAGATAGAGGCTGCAGATTCGGAGATCCCGCTCCAGTCCGTCCCACCTCCACAGCAGCCAGTCCCTCAGCCCACCACCGCCACGGAGACCCCAGCTACCATCCCTACCATTGATGACACTCCTTCACACCAGGCTTGATTGAGCATCGAGGACGATGCTTCGTTTTAAGTGTGGGGAGGTCACCATCTCTGGCGTTTATTTTGGTGAACCACTACATACTTTTTCTTTTATTTTGGATATTTTTTCTGTATTTTCCTCTTTTTCTTTTACTGTTATTTTCTGAGTACTTATACATTGCTACTTGTGTATTTTACTCCATTTTCTGCATTTTGCATTTTTTGTTCATATTTTAGTTATTTAGTTTAGTTTGCAATTCTGATTTATTAGTGGATTAATTAGTATAGTTTACCCTTTTTAGCATAAGATAGTATAGTTTAAATAGAAAAATATAAAAAAGAAGTAAACTAGAAACTTTAATAGAATCAAAACAACCCACACCTTGTATATATAGCATTACATGTTAGTTGACAACATTTCATCAAGGAGGAACATTAAAACTTTAAAAGCTACCCTAAATAATTTTTTTCAAGAGAATAATGGGAATTTTTAACTAAACCTGCATACAATATATGAATGATATATGATGCTTGAGTTAGAGAACACACAGCCTGTGAGTCTTGAGCTTAAATTGTATGGTTGCATTCAAACCATAATTTCATTTCTGTGTGTCACATTTCTTTTTATTCTGATGTTCTTTACTTTGCTTTAATTTATATGTCCAACTATAGAATATAGAATAGATACATACCAAGAGAATGATTGAGGCCATCATTTGATTTTAGCTCACTCACCCCAAATCAGCCTACCTTTTACATCACCATTGTTAACTCCCTTGAGCCTTTTAAAACCCCTTTATTCTATTTAGCCAAATTACTAGCCTTAAGCAGAAAAACAAAGGAAAATCCCAAGTGAATCCTTAGTTAGCTTAAGATAGAAAATTATAAATAGAGTTAAATGTGGGAAACCTTTTGGAAACATGGTAATAGAAACAAAAAAGGGTAGAAAAAGTAAAAAGGAATAAAATAAAATTTGGGAAGCATGCTCATGACAAAATCTAAGTGATTTAATTATCATGTGCATTAAAAAAAAGTTATTTTTCAGCATCTAAATAAAAGGGAATACAAAAAGGAAATTCCCCAATGAAAACAATGCACATGGAATAAAAAAAATAAAAAAAAATAAAAAGTGAAACATAAGCATGTAACAATAAGTGGAAAATTATGGGAAATTAGGTAAAGAAATTTTATTTTACTAGATGTGTATGTTAGGTGAGATCTTAGTCTAATTAGGGATTCGCTTATTAGCTCACTTAACCCTATACATAAATCCTTACCTTTACCTTGGCCCCATTACAACCTTAATTAAGACCTCATGACTTTTTGGTATGACTACATTCTATAACTGTTGATTGGTTAGATGAAAAACAAAGCTGTAGAAATTAAGAATAAAAAGAAAAATAGAGTGAATAAACCCAATAAACACTGAGTGACTAGAGAGTAAACACAAAATCCAGTGAGGGTTCAATAACTCATCAACATATATCTGTGCTTAAAATTTACTAATTGTTTTGCAAGTTTGTACAATGTTTTCTTTCCCATCTCATTTGCTAAAGTGCTTTATTATTTAAGGGTTGGCTATATATATACACACAACTCCTTGAGAATGTGAATTAACTTAGCTACATGTAAACTTTATATATGAGTGGATGAATTAGAATTGCATGACTCATTAGGTAGATGCATTTAGCATAGGTTGCATTTCATAACATTCCATCACTTTACCCTTAATTATTTACCTTGGATTTAGCATGAGGACATGCTAGTGTTTAAGTGTGGGGAGGTTGATAAACCCATATTTCATGAGTTCTTTTGTGCTTAATTAGAGTGATTTATTCAACTCTTCACCTACTTATTCACATTAATTGCATAGTTTTACTTTTCCTTCCTTATTATGTCATATAATGAAAAACATGTTTTCTAAGGTTTAAAAATTAATTATTTTAAATACCTTTATTTCCATTCGATGCCGTGATTAGTGTGTTGAGTAGTTTCAGATTTTCTAAGGCAGAATGACTTAAAGGATGAAAAAGGGAACATACTAAAATGGAAGGAGGAAGCAAAACGGAGCTTTAAAGAAACTGGTATCCACGCGATCGCATGGATGATGCGATCGCGTGCCAAGCACGAATCAGCAGCGACGCGGCCGCATGACTGACGCGACCGCGCGCCTTAAGCAGAATACACATGACGTGGTCGCATGACTGACGCGACCGCGTGGCAAGGTAGAGCTCCGAATGACGCAACCGCGTGACCCACGCGGATGCGTGACAGAGGCCACGCACCAGAAATTACAGAATACGCCCCCAGCAAATTCTGAAGCCCTTTTTGGCCCAGATCCAAGTACAGATAGCATAGACCAGAGGTTATAAAGTGTGGGAATGCTTCCATTCAAAGGGAGCTCGCATATTTTCACCTTTCAATGATTTAGATTTAGTTGAAAGGGAGATCTTCTCTCTCTCTCTTTTAGGATTTAGGATTTCTTCCTGTTTTCGGAGTAACTCTGGATCCAGGTTTAATGTTCTTTTAGTTTTACTTTTATTTATTTATTCCAACATTTGAATTGATTATTATAATTTACGAATTATTCCATGTTACAGATTTCTAATTGAATTAATGATAATTTGAGGTATTTTCAGTTTACGATTATTCTCTTTGATTTAAGTTGCCATTGCTTCCCATCTAAGGACACTTTTATTATTTCAGCAATTTACTTTTTTCCCTTTTGGTTTTGGTTAAGAATTCAGTAACTCAACAGTCATTAAACTCAACATAATTGATAATCGTTACCTTGCTAATTGAGTTGAACTTAAATAATCCCAACCTTTTCTTAGGAAATAATTAGGATTCAAAGGTCAATTTAATTAGTCCCTTGACTTTCCTTTGCTCCGGTAAAGGTTGACCAAGTGGAATTAAGATACAACTCTCATTATTGTTGAGAAGGATAACTAAGTTGGACTTCTAATTTCCCTTATCTTGCCAAAAGTTGTTTTACAGTTATTATTTATTTTTACTTGCCATTTAATTCACTCGTCATTTAAATTACTTGCTTCTTACCTTCTAAACCCCGATTACAACCTTTATAGCCAATAATAAGAACATACTTCCTCGCAGTTCCTTGAGAAGACGACTCGAGGTTTGAATACTCGGTTAACAATTTTTAAGGGGTTTGTTACTTGTGACACCCAACACGTTTGTACGAAGGGATTTTTGCCGGTTTAGAAACTATATCTACAACGCAACCGTTTCTATGAATTTCTTTACTGGTAGAAAACCCGACGTCAGTGCACAAATCCCCACACTTTGTACAACTGTACCAACAAGTGCGCTGGGTCGTCCAAGTCATACCTGAGCGAGTCAGGGTCAATCCCACGAGGATTGTGGTTTGAAGAAAGCAATGGTTATCTTGCAGATCTTAGTCAGGCAGATAGAAGAGTTGTTGGATTTGCGAGAGCTAAACTAGGTTGACAAGTTTATAATGATAAGAAGATGGTTAAGGCTTGGAGATGCTTTGTCCTTCTGGATTAACTCTGGTCTTACTGTCTTCTTCAATTGTGACTGATTTCTTCTATGGCAGGCTATTTATGATCAATGTTGTATGGTCGCGATTGGCAATCTACTCCAGATCTGAACCCCAGGGTTAGTGTGGATCCATTCTGATTAAGGGTAAAGCTCCTACAGTCCATCCTCCTTAATGATCCTACTCAAAACACCATAGACAATGACAAATCTTCCGAATCAGAGATTGCTGCTCCTTTGTGTTCTAGCCTCTACCACAGAGACCCTAATCTTCCCATACCTCGGCTAAAATGGTGTCTCGAGAAGTCCCCAACGAAGTCATGGATTAGCCGTCTAAGAGATGTATAATCAAGCTGGCGGTTCGATGCTTTCTAGTTACATATTCACACGAACCCAAGAAGAACACGGGTGGTTGTTAGGGACGTAGTCTTAGTGTGAAGAACGAAGATAATTGTCATGGGTCATCCTATTCATCAAGTTGAAGAATGAAGATACATCTTAGAATTGAATCAAACACGGATTGAAGAGAAATAGTAGTACTTTTATTAATCCATAAAACTCAGCAGGGCTCCTCCCCTCAACCTAAGAGGTTTAGAAACTCATACTGATAGAAAAACATAATGATAAATGAAAATATGACAGATCCCCCCTGATGAGAGGTGTAAAAGTTCTTTAAATACTAAGCTAATGACTAAGGATTACATAAGAAAGGGTAAAACAGTCTTTTAGTGCTAAAATCCACTTCTAGGGCCCACTTGGTGAGTGTTTGAGCTAAGCTTTGATGAGATCCATGTGCTAGGAGGCCTCTAGGGCATTGAATGCTAGTTAGGGGGTCCTCTTTGGGCGTTTGGTTGCTGGTCTCCTCCTTTGGACGCTGGACACCTGGACTGGGGCAGGAGGCTGGCATTGGATGCCAGTTTTGGGCCTTTAATTCTGAAGCAAAGTATGAACTATTACACATTGTTAGAAAGCTCTAGAAGTCATATTTTTATAGCCATTGAGAACGCTCCATTTGGACTTTTTTAGCTCCAGAAAAGCTCTTTTGAGTGCAAGGAGGTCAGATCCAGACAACATCTGCAGTGCTTTCTTTGTCTCTGAATCAGACTTTTGCTCCAGCTCGTCAATTTCAGTCAGAAAATACCTGAAATTGTAAAAAAACACACAAAATCAAAGTAGAATCCAAAAATGTGAATTTTACACTAAAACCTATGAAAACTTAATAAAACTTAAAACAAAACATGCTAAAAACTATATGAAAATGATGCCAAAAAGCATATAAAATATCCGCTCATAAATCATCACGTGTAGTCTTTTGTTCTTTTCTAGTTTTATTTTCTTGTGTTGTTTTGGTTATAAGATATCCAATCTATCCCTCACCATGCTTAAAGGAAAAATTTTATTTGAAAAAGAAATATTCAGATACATAAGTTTTGAATTATATCATAAGTTATTCTAATTATTTTGATGTGGTGGCCTTTCATTTATCTTCTGAATGTATGAATTAACTGTGCATGATTGATATTGGAGTTGAATATGTTGGCTCTTGAAGAACAGTGAATTTAGAGAAGTATTATTGATATATATTTATTGATATATATATATATATATTTGTTTTCTTTTATTGCAACATACTTTTTCTTTTTCATTTTGCTGCTTTTTCTTGCTTCAAGAATCAATTTTTTGAATTTTTCAAATTATCAATAATACTTCACTTTTATCATCATTCTTTCAAGAGCCAATATTCTTAATTTCAATTTCAAATATGCACTATTCATTCATACATTCAGAAAACAAAAACAATACCACCACATCAAAATAGTTGACTATTCTTATTATATAACTCAAAATTCATGTATTTCTCAATTCTTTTTCAATTAAAAATTTTCTTTTAAGCAAGGTGAGGGATATATGGAACATTTTATAGCCTTAAGACATAGATGATCATGCAACAAGAACAAGAGAACAGACAATAAAACATAATAGAAAACAGAAAAAAGTAACATGAGAAAAGGGAATTAAGAGAACGAATCCACCTTAGTGATGGCGGCTATTACTCCTCCTTGAGGATCCAATGCTTGATCTCTTCAATGTCACGCCCTTGTCTCTGTTGTTCTTCCCTCATAGCTCTCTTATCTTCTCTATTTCATGGAGGATGGTGGAGTGCTCTTGATGTTCCAACCTCAGTTGCTCCACGTTTGAGCTCCACTCTCCCAGAGAGGTTTCACCATTCTTTGGTGCCATACTTAGGAGTAGTAGAAGTAAAAAAGCAAAGCTTTTGCAACACCAAACTGAAGAGTTTTACTCGTCCTCGAGCAAATATGAACAATTGGGAAGAATAGAGTAAAAGAGGATGGTGTAGGTGGAGATTCTATGAGACCTACTGGTCCTGAGAGGCTAGGGCAATTGAATTCCCTGCCCTCCATATGGGCGTTGAACACCCAGCTACTACACCATGGTTGGCGTTCATCGCCAGCAAGACACTCCATCCAGAGTGTTCTGTTTTCATTGCTGAACCTTTCTGTACTCTGTTCTAACTACTGTACATGATCACAAACATTAGAAAGCAAGGGAAATCTCTAAAAATAAATAAAATAAGCTCAAATGAAAATAAACAAAAGAAATAAGAACAGAAATACTTTACTCATGGTTGGGTTGCCTCCCAACAAGCGCTTCTTTAATGTCATTAGCTTGACACTTGATTGCTAACTTTCTTCCTCTTCTTCTAGTTGGTTAACAAAAATGACTCCATGGGAGAAGAGGAGGAGATTAGTGCCATCAGATTTGAATTCCTCCTAACAAGCTTTTTTTTAGTGTGATAAGCTTGATTCTCCTTTTTTGTTAGGGTAGGGCTTGTATTGTTTCTCCATCCCCTATGTATTTTCCTCTTGGGACCTTCCTCCTTGGTGGGTGATGACTGCGCAACACCAAACTTAAGTTTGATGTCTGGGAAAACTATATGAGTTTTTACCAGGGGAGGAGTCTCCAGTATGGTACTCTGCATGAAAGTACCTCCTTTGTCAGGGGGTAGTGGAGGTTGAAGGACCTTCATAACCATGTAATCCTTCTGTAACCTCATCACTAATTCGCCTCTCTTAGCATCAGAGAGGTTTTTTCCAGTATATAGAGACCATTGATCCACAACCTCAACAAAAGAAATATTGATTTACATCTTTTCAGAGCCTTCCAAGGATTGTGGGCATTGCTCATCCTTGGTCTCCTTTTGGGACATCTGAGGGTGTGGTACTTCAGGCTTTCTTCCCATAAGAGGGGCATGCAACAATGTGCTCCAAGCCTCTTCTTGAGTCCCTTCTTCATTTAGTTCCTCAACAATATGTACCATCCGAGGCTCAGCCTCCGTGGAACTAATGAGAGCCAGAAACTCTTCTCTTGGATTCACTTCTATGTATATGAGAAGAGTGTTAGGGTGTCTCTTGTAACACCCTAATTACCCTAAGCCTTACCTCACGTCATAAAGCAAAGGTTAATCAAAGGTTACGACAAGTCTAAGGCTTATACATATAATATCTAGAAGAAGTAATATATTCAAGAAGCCCGATGAAGGATACAGCTAAAAAACAGGATTCGAAAAGTGCAAACTGTACACATGAAGCTACAAACTTAACGCACAAGAAATAGATATAATATAACAAAGGGGCCTGCTACACATACAAGCAAAAAAGGCCTACAAGCGTTACAAGTTGGCCCAGCCCATAAACACTACACGCGCACTCACTCCCTTTGAATGGAGCGTCAATGCCACGCGCATCACTCAACGGTTACACTTCGCAAAAAGCGCTCGTTTATGGCGCACTCTTCCTCTTCTGCTTCGAAGAAAACACAAACCGTCAAGTATCGAGCAACATTCCAAACTGAAGAGATAGAACTCGTCGCGAAGATTAGCAGAAACCATCAACAAAAGATAGAACTCTCCATCAATAATCTCCAGAAAAAACGAAGAAATATTACTCAAGGTATGTTACTATTTTACTCATCTTGTAGATTTTCCACATTTCAAAATCGAAAACTAGGTTTTACTGTTCTTCTACGTTCTTCTAGGTTTTAGTGTTCTTGTTCTAGCTCTCATTTTACTATTTTTAATGTTCTTTTTGTTCTAGGTTTTACCTTCTTCTTGGTTCTAGGTTTTACTGTCTTCTTAGTTGTTCTAGGTTTTACTGTTCTTCTTGTTCTAGTTCTTCTCGTAACTGATTTTTGGGAGTATATTGCGTAATTTGGTGGGTGTATATAGAGTAATTTGTTGGGTGTATATGGCATAATTTGTTGGGTGTATATTTCTGAACTGATATACTATAATGTAATCAACAGTTGCAACTATTCTAATATTGCTTGTCCTTAGGTGTATATTGCTTGACCTTGTATATTTATGCATGTTTGAGTGAATTGAACATCATTTTGAACTGATCTAATTAAATACTTATGAGAAACCGTATAGGTGTATGTGGCTGATCTATGGGTGTATCTGACTGATATCTATGGGTGCATTTTTCATTTAAGAAAAAATGGCAGGTATTTACATTTTCTGTAACACTTGTTTGATCTTTAGTTTTTCCTGTTCTGTTTCTTTTCTTGTTTTTCTTGTGCTTTTTCAAAACATTAGTTTTCAAAAAAAAAAATTTATTCTTAGTTATTAAAAATACCTCTTCAAAACAAGTGTTACATTTACAGCTCAATTGGCTAGAGCGTTGGTTTATGTTCTTGGTAATTGGGTATCTTCTTTTTAAAATCTTTTTTTTCAAAAATAATTTTTCTTTGATTAAATCTTGTGCCAAACTTTAAGTTTGGTGTTTTCTTGTTAATCTTTCTATAATTTTTCGAAAATTTTATTGAGGTTTTCTAAAAATTTTAAGTTTGGTGTTCTATCTTCATGTTCTTGTTGTTCTTGTTAGTCTTCAAAGTGTTCTTGAGTCTTCCTTGTGTTTTGATCTTTAAATTTTTAAGTTTGATGTTCCTTGGTATTTTTCCTCCAAATTTTCGAAAATAAGGAGCATTAGATCTAAAAATTTTAAGTTTTGTGTCTTTTTATTGTTTTTTCTCTTTCCTCATTAAATTCAAAAATATCTTTTTCCTTTATTTTAATTGATTTTTCGAATTTTCCTTTTTAAAATTCAGATTTTATTTTAAAATTTTTTATCTTATCTTAGTTTTAAAATTTCAAAATTCAAATCTTTTTCAAAAAAAAAAATATCTTTTTCAAAATCTTATCTTTTCTAATCTCAGATCTTAAAATCAAATCTTTTTCATATCTTTTATTTTATTTTATTTTATTTTATTTTCTTACAAGTATCTTTAATTTTAAGACATATCTTTTTCAAAACTTCATAACCAATTTCTCTCTCTTTATTTTTTTTCGAAAATCCTCACCCACATCTTTTTCTAATCTTTTTAATTAATTAATTTAGTTTTCAATTTTCTTTTATTTATTTTTCTTCAAAATTTCGAAATTATAGTTAATTTTTCATTTCTTTTCTTTTCTTTTATTTTAATTTTGGTTTTCAAAAAAAATAAATAAATAAATAAATAAAAATATATTCTATTTGCTATTCATATCAATTCCCTTCTCTCCATCATGGATCTAAGTGGAATTGAACAGTCCAGAAGGACTCTGGGGTCATATGCCAACCCCACTACTGCTTCATATGGGAGTAGTATCTGTATACCCTCCATTGGAGTCAGTAGCTTTGAGTTGAATCCTCAGCTCATTATCATGGTGCATCAAAGTTGCCAGTATTTCGGTCTTCCACAGGAAGAACCTACAGAGTTTCTGGCACAGTTTTTACAAATTACTGACACAGTATATGATAAGGAAGTAGATCAGGATGTCTACAGATTAATACTGTTTCTATTTGCTGTAAAAGACCAAGCTAAGAGGTGGTTAAATAACCAACCTAAGGCTAGCATAAGGACATGGAAACAGCTATCAGAAAAATTCTTGAATCAATACTTCCCTCCAAAACGGATGACACAGCTAAGGCTGGACATCCAAGGCTTTAAACAAGGAGATAATAAATCTCTTTATGATGTCTGGGAGAGATACAGATAGATGCTAAGAAAATGCCCCTCTGAAATGTTTTCAGAATGGGTGCAGTTAGACATCTTCTATTATGGGCTTACAAAGAAAGCTCAAATTTCTCTAGATCACTCAGCTGGTGGATCTATACACATGAGAAAGACAATTGAAGAGGCTCAAGAGCTTATTGATACAGTTGCCAGAAATCAGCATCTGTACCTAAATAGTGAATCTTCCATGAAAGAAGAGGCTAAAACAATAACTGCTGAAATTAGTCCTGCAAACAAATTACTGAATTCAATCAGCAATTAGACTTTTTAACAAAACAGCTGGTCGAATTCAAGGAGATACTACAAGACACAAGAATGGCTAATATAAATATGGAGGTATAGTTGAAGCAAACAGAACAACAGTTATCAAAACAAATAACAGAAGAGTGCCAAGCAGTTCAATTAAGAAGTGGGAAAACATTAAATACCTCAATTCAAGGCAGCAGGAAGCCAAGAAAAGAACAAACTGCTATTCAAAATCCCTCTGAGAACAGTAAGAGCCCAGAGAGGAATAACTCTGGCGTTCAAACGCCAGAAACAAGCAAGGAGTTAGCGTCAAACGCCCAATGAAAGCTCAGTTCTGACGTTCAAACGCCAGGAACAAGTAAGGAGTGGGCGTCCAATGCCACTCCAGCTTCTAACTCTGGAATTCAAATTCCAGTGAGGGATCAGACACACACAAGTGCTGATAACAACCCCTCTAAAAAGGCTTCTCCAACCACCTCTGTAGGAAATAAACCTGCAGCAACTAAGGTTGAGGAATATAAAGCCAAGATACCTTATCCTCAAAAACTCCGCCAAGAGGAGCAGGATAAGCAATTTGCTCGCTTTGCAGATTATCTCAGAACTCTTGAAATAAAGATTCCGTTTGCAGAGGCACTTGAGCAAATACCTTCTTATGCCAAGTTCATGAAAGAGATCTTGAGTCATAAGAAGGATTGGAGAGAAACTGAAAGAGTTCTCCTCACTGAAGAATGCAGTACAGTCATTCTAAAAAGCTTTCCAGAAAAGCTTAAAGATCCCGGGAGCTTTCTGATACCATGCATATTAGAAGGTAATTACACCAAGACAGCTTTATGTGATCTTGGGGCAAGCATCAACCTAATACCTGCATCCACTATCAGAAAGCTTGGCTTAACTGAAGAAGTTAAACCAACCCGGATATGTCTCCAACTTGCTGATGGCTCCATTAAATACCCATCAGGCGTGATTGAGGACATGATTGTCAGGGTTGGGCCATTCGCCTTTCCTACTGACTTTGTAGTGCTGGAAATGGAGGAGCACAAGAGTGCTACTCTCATTCTAGGAAGACCTTTCCTAGCAACTGGACGGACTCTCATTGATGTCCAAAAGGGGGAAGTAACCCTGAGAGTCAATGAGGATGAGTTTAAGTTGAATGCTGTCAAGGCCATGCAGCATCCAGACACACCAAAAGACTGCATGAAAGTTGATCTCATTGACTCTTTGGTAGAGGAGGTCAACATGGCTAAGAGTCTCAAATCAGAGCTGGAAGACATCTTTAAAGATGTTCAGCCTGATCTAGAGGGTTCAGAGGAACTGAAAGAGCCTCTGAAATTTCCTCAGGAAGAGGAGAAACCTCCTAAACCCGAGCTCAAACCACTACCACCATCCCTGAAATATGCATTTCTGGGAGAATGTGACACTTTTCCTGTAATCATAAGCTCTGCTTTAGGGCCACAGGAAGAGAAAGCACTAATTCAGGTGCTAAGGACACACAGGACAGCTCTTGGGTGGTCCATAAGTGATCTTAAGGGCATTAGCCCAGCCAGATGCATGCACAAGATCCTACTGGAGGATGATGCTAAGCCAATGGTTCAACCACAGAGGCGGCTAAATCCCGCCATGAAAGAGGTCACTAAGTTACTAGAGGCTGGGATTATCTATCCTATTTCTGATAGCCCCTGGGTGAGCCCTGTCCATGTTGTCCTTAAGAAAGGAGGAATGACAGTGGTTCATAATAAAAAGAATGAACTGGTTCCTACAAGAACAGTTACAGGGTGGCGTATGTGTATTAACTACAGAAGGCTCAATACAGCCACCAGGAAGGATCATTTTCCTTTACCATTCATAGACCAGATGCTAGAGAGACTAGCCAGTCATGAATATTACTGCTTTTTGGATGGTTATTCAGGTTACAACCAAATTACAGTATATCCTCAGGACCAAGAGAAAACAGCATTCACATGTCCTTCTGGAGTGTTTGCTTATAGAAGAATGCCTTTTGGTCTGTGTAATGCACCTGCAATCTTTCAGAGGTGCATGCTCTCTATCTTCTTTGATATGGTAGAGAAATTTCTGGAAGTCTTCATGGATGACTTTTCAGTATTTGGAGACTCATTCAGCTCCTGCCTTGACCATTTAGCACTTGTTCTGAAAAGATGCTAAGAGACCAACCTAGTTTTAAACTGGGAAAAATGTCACTTTATGGTGACTGAAGGAATTGTCCTTGGGCATAAAATTTCAAACAAGGGGATAGAGGTGGATCAAGCTAAAGTGGAAGTAATTGAAAAATTACCACCACCTGCTAATGTCAAGGCAATCAGAAGCTTTCTGGGGCATGCAGGATTCTACAGGAGGTTTATAAAGGATTTTTCAAAAATTGCAAAACCCCTGAGCAATCTGCTAGCTGCTGACACGCCATTTATGTTTGACACAGAGTGTCTGCAAGCGTTTGAGACTCTGAAAGCTAAGCTGGTCACAGCACCAGTTATTTCTGCACTAGACTGGACTTTACCATTTGAACTAATGTGTGATGCCAGTGACCACGCCATTGGTGCAGTACTGGGGCAGAGGCATGACAAGCTTCTGCATGTCATTTATTATGCTAGCCGTGTTTTAAATGATGCCCAGAAAAATTACACAACCACAGAAAAAGAATTGCTTGCAGTGGTTTATGCCATTGACAAGTTTAGATCATACCTAGTAGGATCAAAAGTGATTGTGTACACTGACCATGCTGCTCTTAAATATTTACTCACAAAGCAGGATTCAAAACCCAGGCTCATAAGATGGGTGTTGCTTCTGCAAGAGTTTGATATAGAAATAAGAGACAGAAAAGGGACAGAGAACCAAGTGGCTAATCATCTGTCCCGGATAGAACCAATAGAAGGGGAGTCCCTTCCTCTATTGAGATCTCTGAGACCTTTCTGGATGAGCATTTGTTTGCCATTTAGGAAACACCATGGTTTGCAGACATTGCAAACTATAAAGCTGCAAGGTTCATACCCAAGGAGTACAGCAAACAACAAAAGAAAAAATTAATTACTGATGCAAAGTACTACTTGTGGGATGAACCCTATCTTTTTAAGAGATGTGCAGACGGAATAATCCGTAGGTGTGTGCCTAGAGAAGAAGCACAGAGGATCTTATGGCATTGCCATGGATCACAATATGGAGGCCATTTTGGAGGTGAGCGAACAGCCACCAAGGTCCTCCAATGTGGCTTCTACTGGCCTACACTCTATAGGGATTCCCGAGAGTTTGTACGTAACTGTGACAGTTGTCAAAGAGCTGGTAATCTACCTCAAGGTTACGCCATGCCTCAACAGGGAATCTTGGAGATTGAGTTGTTTGATGTATGGGGAATTGACTTCATGGGACATTTCCCACCATCATACTCAAACACTTATATTTTGGTGGCAGTCGACTATATATCAAAATGGGTAGAGGCCGTTGCCACACCCACCAATGATACTAAAATAGTGCTGAAGTTCCTCTAGAAACATATCTTCAGCAGGTTTGGTGTCCCTAGAGTACTAATCAGTGATGGGGGCACTCACTTCTGCAACAAACAGCTTTACTCTGCCATGGTCCGGTATGGGATTCGCCACAAGGTGGCGACTCCATATCATCCACAGACAAATGGGCAAGCTGAAGTTTCTAACAGAGAACTAAAAAGAATCCTGGAACGGACTGTAAGTACCCGTAGAAAGGATTGGGCACGAAGCTTGGATGATGCTCTGTCGGCTTACAGAACAGCATTCAAGACTCCTATAGGGACCTCTCCATACCAGCTTGTGTATGGTAAGGCCTGTCATCTGCCCGTGGAACTGGAACATAAGGTCTACTGGGCAACCAGATTCCTAAACTTTGATGCCAAATTAGCTAGAGAAAAAAGATTGCTCCAGCTGAATGAGCTAGAGGAATTTAGATTCACTGCTTTCGAAAATGCCAAGCTTTACAAAGAGAAAGCAAAAAGATGGCATGACAGAAAGTTGTCATCTAGAGTCTTTGAACTAGGACAGAAAGTTCTGTTATTTAACTCTAGGCTCAGGCTATTCCCCGGGAAACTGAAATCCCAGTGGAGGGGACCATATGTGATTACAAGTGTGTCACTATATGGCTATGTGGAGCTTCAAGACATTGATTCTGATAAGAAGTTCATTGTTAATGGACAGAGAATCAAGCATTATCTTGAAGGCAATATTGAGCAAGAGTGCTCAAGGCTGAGGCTAGATTAAAAGCTCAGCAAGGTCCAGCTAAAGACAATAAAGAAGCGCTTATTGGGAGGCAACCCAATGTTATTTAACTATATCTCTTTATTTTCTATTGTTATTTTATGTTTTCCTTAGGTTGATGATCATGTGAAGTCACAAAAACAACTGAAAAATCAAAAACAGAATAAAAAACAGCATTAAAAAGAGCACACCTTGGAGGAGGAACAGTTTGGCGTTTAAACGCCAGAAACAAGCATCTGTCTGGTGTTTAACGCCAGAAACAGGCACCAAGCTGGCATTTAACGCCAGAAGCAAGCATCTACCTGGCGTTAAACACCAGAAAAAAGCTACATTTGGGCGTTTAACGCCAGAAACAGGCATCAGTCTGGCGTTAAACGCCAGGATTGCACAGCAAGGGCGTTTTACACGCCTAATTAGAGCAGGGATATTAAGTCCTTAACCCCACTGGATCTGTGGACCCCACAGAATCCCCACCTCTTCTTCTCTCCTTATTACACCTTTTTATAACATTCTTCCCCAAATTAACCTCCACCAATCACCTCCATTACTCCTCCAAAACCATCATACAACCCACCTACATCCACCCACTCAAATTCAAACCACTCACACCTCTCCATCTCATCTATTTTCTTCTTCTTCTACTACTTTCTTTCTTTTGCTCGAGGACGAGCAAACATTTTAAGTTTGGTGTGGAAAAAGCAGTGCTTTTTTTTTTGTTTTTCCATAACCACTAATGCCTCAAGGGATGCACTTCCCTCCACAAAATTATTGGGAGCAATTCAACACTTCCCTAGGAAAATTAAGTTCCAACATGGGACAACTAAGGGTGGAGCACCAAGAGCACTCCATCATCCTCCATGAAACTATAGAAGATCAAAGAGCTATGAGGGAGGAGCAACAAAGACAAGGAAGAGACATAGAGGAGCTCAAGAGCACCATTGGTTCTTCAAGAAGAGGAAGAAGCCACCCTCACTAAGGTGGACTCATTCCTTAATCTCCTTGTTCTTATTTTTCTGTTTTTCATTTACTGTGCTTTATGTTTATGTTTGTGTCTTGTTACATGATCATTAGTGTCTAAGTGTCTATGCCTTAAAGTTATGAATATGAATCCATCACCTTTCTTAAATGAAAAATATTTTTAATTGAAAAAGAAAAAGAAGTGCATGAATTTTGAATTTTAAAAACAGTTTAATTATTTTGATGTGGTGGCAATACTTCTGTCTTTCTGAATGAATGCTTGAACAGTGTATATTTTGATATTGTTGATTCATGAATGTTAAAATTGTTGGCTCTTGAAGAATGATGAAAAATGAGAAATGTTATTTGATAATCTGAAAAATCATAAAAATGATTCTTGAAGCAAGAAAAAGCAGTGAATTCAAAAGCTTGCAAAAAATAGCGAAAATGAAAAAAAAAGAAAAAAGAAAAAGAAAAAGCAAGCAGAAAAAGCCAATAGCCCTTAAAACCAAAAGGCAAGGGTAATAAAAAGGATCCAAGGCTTTGAGCATCAGTGGATAGGAGGGCCTAAAGGAATAAAATCCTGGCCTAAGCGGCTAAACCAAGCTGTCCCTAACCATGTGCTTGTGGCGTGAAGGTGTCAAGTGAAAACTTGAGACTGAGCGGTTAAAGTCGAGATCCAAAGCAAAAAGAAGAGTATGCTTAAGAACCCTGGACACCTCTAATTGGGGACTCTAGCAAAGCTGAGTCACAATCTGAAAAGGTTCACCCAGTCATGTGTCTGTGGCATTTATGTATCCGGTGGTAATACTGGAAAACAAAGTGCTTAGGGCCACGGCCAAAACTCATAAAGTAGTTGTGTTCAAGAATCAACATACTGAACTAGGAAAGTCAATAACACTATCTGAATTCTAAGTTCCTATAGATGCTAATCATTCTGAACTTCAAAGGATGAAGTGAGATGCCAAAACTGTTCAGAAGCAAAAAGCTAATAGCCCCGCTCATCTAATTAATACTGATCTTCACAGATGTTTTTGGAATTCATTGTATATTTTCTTCTTTTTATCCTATTTGATTTTCAGTTGCTTGGGGACAAGCAACAATTTAAGTTTGGTGTTGTGATGAGCGGATAATTTATACGCTTTTTGGCATTGTTTTTAGTATGTCTTTAGTATGATTTAGTTAGTTTTTATTATATTTTTATTAGTTTTTAAATAAAAATCATATTTCTAGAATTTACTATGAGTTTGTGTATTTTTCTATAATTTCAGGTATTTTCTGGCTGAAATTGAAGGAGCTGAGCAAAAATCTGATTTAGGCTGAAAAAGGACTGCAGATGCTGTTGGATTCTGACCTCCCTGCACTCGAAATGGATTTTTTGGAGCTACAAGAGTCCAAATGGCACGCTCTCAATAGCGTTGGAAAGTAGACATCCAGGGCTTTCCAGAAATATATAATAGTCCATACTTTGCTCAAGGATAGATGACGTAAACTGGCGTTCAACGCCAGTTCCATGTTGCAGTCTGCGTCAAACACCAGAAACAGGTTACAAATTGGAGTTGAACGCCAGAAACAGGTTACAACCTGGCGTTCAACTCCAGAAACAGCCTAGGCACATGAGAAGCTTAAGTCTCAGCCCCAGCACACACCAAGTGGGCCCCAGAAGTAGATTTCTGCACCAATTATCTTAGTTTATTCATTTTCTGTAAACCTAGGTTACTAGTTTATTATTTAAACAACTTTTAGAGATTTATTCTGCACCTCATGACATTTTTAGATCTGAACTTTGTACTCTTTGACGGCATGAGTCTCTAAACTCCATTGTTGGGGGTGAGGAGCTCTGCTGTGTTTCGATGAATTAATGCAACTATTTCTGTTTTCTATTCAAACATGCTTGTTTCTATCTAAGATGTTCATTCGCACTTCAACATGATGGATGTGATGATCCGTGACAGTCATCACCATTCTTAACCTATGAACGCGTGCCTGACAACCACCTCCGTTCTACCTTTGATTGAATGAATATCTCTTGGATTCCTTAATCAGAATCTTCGTGGTATAAGCTAGAATCCATTGGCAGCATTCTTGAGAATCCGGAAAGTCTAAACCTTGTCTGTGGTATTTCAAGTAGGATTCAGGGATTGAATGACTATGACGAGCTTCAAACTCGCGAGTGTTGGGCCTAGTGACAGACGCAAAAGGATCAATGGATCCTATTCTGACATGATCGAGAACCGACATATGATTAGCCGTGCGGTGACAGTGCACCTGGACCTTTTTCACTGAGAGGACGAATGGTAGCCATTGACAACGGTGATCCACCAACACACAGCTTGCCATAGGAGGAACCTTGCGTGCGTGAAGAAGAAGACAGGGAGAAAGCAGAGATTCAGAAGACAAAACATCTCCAAAACTCCAACATATTCTCCATTACTGCAGAACAAGTATTTATTTCATGCTCTTTTATTCTTCGCAATTCAAACTGATAACTATAATTGATATCCTGACTAAGAGTTACAAGATAACCATAGATTGCTTCAAGCCAACAATCTTCGTGGGATTCGACCCTTACTCACGTAAGGTATTACTTGGATGACCCAGTACACTTGCTGGTTAGTGGTACGAGTTGTGAAAAGTGTGATTTACAATTCGTGCACCAGCAGGCAAAAACCAAGCTAGAAAAAATGTAAGAACAAATATATCTCTTGGATCAAATCAGTTTTTCATAATAGAAACATATCTGACTCTAATTTTGCTTTGTTTACAGCAAACCAAAGACCTTAAGTGTGCAACCCATTTGTTGAGTGAGAAATTCAGAAATATAAGCAAGTCGAAGAAAGCAATTGTTAGGGATTTGGGATTTGGTGGCCTGATGCACATCCCGCCGCTAAGGGTGCATCACCAAATATTAAAGGAGTTGGCTAACTCCTTTAAATTAGGGGAAAACAGACTCGAAACCGGCTACGGTTCATTTAAAGTAAGACCAAGAACAATAGGGGCTGCGCTTGGCATCAACGCGTCAGGTAACTCGTTACAAACATAGGTGTATATGAGCCATATTGAGGTGTATTTTAAGTGATGCTTGGGTGTATTTCAAGTGATTTTCATACAATGTTGTTTCCCTTTTGTAGGAGATCTACTGCCTTAGAAAGTCAATTATAAGGATCTTTCTGAAGACAACAAACAAATTTTTAGAAGATTCCACGGGAAAACCCTCAAAAATCTGACAGATGAGATGATGGCTATTGGTGTTGATAATGAACAGGATCGCCTCATGTTCAAGAGAATTTTTGTCCTCTATATACAGATGGCGTTCCTATTACTAACCACAATAAACAAAATCTCCCCTGTGCACCTGGCACCAATTTTTAAGAAGGACACAATAATAGAGAGGAACTGGGGAGCACATGTTCTGAATTTTATCATCAAGGGCGTAACAGATTATAATCTAAAAAAGAAAAAGGCAATTGACGACTGCCTGTTTGCCCTGATGATAGTTTACTTTCATCTATCAAAAAATAAAGACAAGAAGGGGGAAGAAAGACCTCCAGAACCCTAGATTGCCAACTGGACTAGAGAGCAGTTGGTTGAAAGAATGAGGGCAGAAATGGAGGAACATATGGTAAGTGAAAAAAATATCTTGGGTGTATTTTATTTACCTGAATGCTTTTAACTAACATTTCTAATGTTTCAGGGAATTGTAAAGATGGCCGAAATAAAAGAGAAAATGAAAGAAATAAAGAAAAAACAAAAAAAACCAAAAAAACAAAAAAAGGAAGGCAAGTTCATCATCATCATCTGAGACTGAAACAACTGAAAGTGAAGTCCATTCTACCTCTGAATCTGAGACTGAAGAAGACTCAGAGAATTCAACAAGGAAACAACCCACCCGAAAAGCCAAAAAGTAAGTAACATACTTGGATGTATTTTGTTTATCCAATTGGGTGTATTTTGTTTATCTAGTTAGGTATATTTTGTGCATTTATTTGGGTGTATTTTGTGCATTTATTTGGGTGTATTTTGTCCCTTTTAGTATGTTTATAAATAACGATTGTTTGCCTTCCAGAATGGAAACCAAAAAAAGGAAGAAGATTCAAGAGGATTCTGATTCAGAATCTGAATGAAATGATGAGTAATGTTCTAAAATTATTACTGCTCTCCTTTGGGTTTATTATTCAAGATTTCATGTATTAACAAAGCGTCTCTTATTAACTTTTAGAAGCGAAGAATCATCACCAGTAGAGAAGCAAAAAACAAAGAAAAAGACTCAGAGAAGACCACAAAAGCAAGCACTTCTTTGGATAGTATTTTCTGATCAATTTTATTTTGTATTTTTTATTCATACTTGTTTTTTCCCCCCAGGACACAATCCAAAAAGAAAAAGGTCATTGTTGAGGATTCATCTCCTGAGCAAGCTCAATCCTATCATGGGTACAGTACTTTGTAAGCTATATTACCGTCTATCATCAAAATTATACTTGTTAACATGTTCTTTTATGCATGTACTGTCAGATCTGAAATTGGAACTGAAGAATTAGATGAATTCTTAAGGGAAAAGAATGAAAAATCTGCTGCACAGGGGTATGTCTTGTTAGGGTTTATATTTCAAATTTTAAGGTGTTTTCTTTGCTAATAATTGTTTCTTGTTTGCCAGGGAGAAGGAAGCTGACCTGCGATCGACGGAAGGTCACTATGTCTCATCTGAAATGTAAGAAGCTTTATTTGATAAAATATTGTTATCCTGATTTAACAGTATGGTATTTTTTATGAATAACATGAACTCTATTATGTTTAGAATACCGGACGTAAACTTAGGAAGTGATGATCCTTCATCTCAAGGACACACAGACCAAAGTAGCGTAAACAAACCGGCAGAGAGCATGTAATTTCTCTTTCAAATAACCGTTGCTTTTATTCTTTTATTACCTTCTACTTCTAATTATGTATGTATTTTTTTTAGAAAAAAAGCCCTTTAATATTTTATTCGAGAAAAAAAAGGTAGGAAAAAAAAAAGCAAAAACTGGAAGTATGTAAGTTCTCAAAAAACAAAGCCTGTCTTTCTTTTGAATGCTTCGGGTGTATTTTGACTTTCTTAGGGTGTATTTTAGGTTGAGTCTGGTTAAAGAGTCAGCCAGTGAGCCAGCTGAAGAGAATATGATGGTTGTGCGGGAAGAGACACAGTCGCAAACCGAAGCGCTTGCAATGTGAGTTTTTCAAGAAAATTTCAACCTTTTATTTTCGGGGGCTTTGTTAACCTTTTATTTTTCTTCTTGTTTAGAGTTCCGATTCAAGTTTGTCTACCACTGTCCCAAACAACCACTGTGCCAAAAATTGAACAAACACCTGTGGCAGAAAATGAACCAACCCCTGTGCTACAAATTAAAGGAACTACAAAATGGTAAGAAATAGTCTTGGGGTGTATATTGTCCCTATTAGGGTCTATATGATCCTTGTTGGGGTGTATATTTTCATGATTGATCCCTGACTAGTTTTTTGATAACATGATTAATTTTATGTAACCCTGCAGCACTCCAGAACCACCCCAAAAACCTAAAGAAAGCACACCCGCGCTTCCACCAACTCCATCTAAAATGTAAGTTCATCAAAGTAAAATCAATGTTTCGTTATCATTCATATATTCTGATTCTTATAATACGTTATACATGATCACGCTGTAATCCAGCCCCAGAAGACGCTGCTGCGCTGATAATGATGGCACGGACAGCATCGTATGTTCCTAAAACAGATCCGATGCCATCATTCAGCCTTGGCTTGACTGATTCAAGCCAAGAAGAAGCAGCAACACAGGAGGGGGCGGCAACACAAGATGGAGAGAGGGCAAAAACTCCTAAAACCCCAAAACTGCTAGAACAATTAGGGGATCTAGTAGAAAAAATTGCAAGTGGTGGGGTAACAACAAAAGGAAAAAGTCCACAGATTTGAAAGGAGAGTGGCGGAGAGAGTTTCGAGAAGTTTGAAACTCCTGCGAGGACGAATGAAGATACTTCTGACATGAAAGAGAAATGCTACATCTAGGCCATACGAGTGAAGACATACGCAAATAGACTAACTGATGAGCGGATAATTTATACCCTTTTGGCATTGTTTTTACATAGTTTTTAGTATGATTTAGTTACTTTTTATTGTATTTTTATTAGTTTTTATTCAAAAATCACATTTCTGGACTTTACTATAAGTTTGCATGTTTTTCTATGATTTTAGGTATTTTTTGGCTGAAATTGAGGGACCTGAGCAAAAATATGATTCAGAGGCTGAAAAAGGACTACAGATGCTGTTGGATTCTGACCCTCCTGCACTTGAAGTAGATTTTTTAAAGATACAGAAGCCCAATTGGCACTCTCTCAATTGCGTTGGAAAGTAGACATCTTGGGCTTTCCAGTAATATATAATAGTCCATACTTTGTCCGAGATTTGATGGCCCAAACTGGCATTAAAAGCCAGCCAAAAACTTTCTGGCTTAAAACGCCATAATTGGCATAATTCTTGGCGTTAAACGCCCATTCTAGCACCCAGGGTGGCGTTTAACTCCAACTTGAGGCATATGCACGTGAAAGCTTGAGAGCTCTGCCCAAACACTCACTAAGTGGGTCTCAAAAGTGGATTTCTGCATCGTCTTCACTTAGTTACTCATTTTCTGTAAACTACCTAAGTTACTAGTCTAGTATAAAAACTACTTTTAGAGATTCAGTTTATAACTTATGACATTTTACACTTCATATTGTACCTTCTACGGCATGAGTCTCTAAACCCCATAGGTGGGGGTGAGGAGCTCTGCTGTGTTTCAATGGATTAATGCAATTACTACTATTTTCTATTCAATCACGCTTGATTCTATTCTAAGATACTCACTCGTACTTCAATATAGAGAATGTGATGATCCGTGACACTCATCATTATTCTCAAACCTATAAACGCGTGCCTGACAACCACTCCCGTTCTATCTGAGCTCAACGTAGTCATTGGGCGACACCTTGAGTGTGTATCTCTTGGGTTTCTAATCCACGGACCGAGTTCGGAGGTTAGAACCTTCGTGGTAGAGGCTAGAACCAATTGGCAGCATTCTTGGGATCCAGAAAGTCTAAACCTTGTCTGTGGTATTCCGAGTAGGATTTGGGAAGGGATGACTGTGACGAGCCTCAAACTCACAAATGTTGGGCGCAATGACAGTGTGCAAAAGGATAGAGAGATCCTATTCCGACGCTAGTGAGAACCCACAGATGATTAGCCGTGCGGTAGCTGTACCTGGTATTTTTCATCCGAGACGAGAAATCCGATAGTTGATTAGCCGTGCAGAGACCGTACCTAGTATTTTTCATCCGAGAGGATCATACAGCTTGCCATTGAAGGAAGCCATGCGTGTTTGGAAAAGAAGACAGTAGGAAAGCAGAGATTCAGATGACAGAGCATCTCCGGAACCTCAGCCTATTTCTCATTACTGAATCACAAGTACCATTTATTTCATGTTATTTACCTTTCATAAACAAAACCATTTTTATCATCAATATCCTGACTAAAATTTACAAGATAACCATAGCTTGCTTCAAGCTGGCAATCTCCGTGGGATCGACCCTTACTCACGTAAGGTATTACTTGGACGACCCAGTGCACTTGCTGGTTAGTTGTGCGTAGTTGTGAAAAGTGTAATCACAATTTCGTGCACCACTAACTAATGAGTTTGACACCTTGTGCACACTCCAAGCCCAAGATAGATACATTTTGTCAAAAGTCCACCTTGCATCACTCGCAGCTGAAATGCATATAGAAGCTGAGGTAATATTATAATAACATTAATGATTTTATCACCAAAATTAACTGCAATGCTGATTGATGTAAATTGATTTTGGCATATTTTTCTAGATTGTCTCTGCCATGTGCCTCATCCTAAACCAGCAAAAGATTAAAAGGTTTCAAGAAGAAGTATACTGTCTCCCCCTGATATTGTGGTAAGGGTTGCTTCAACGAATTTTGGGTGTATTTTCTGCATTCTTTCGGGTGTATTTTTTTGTCTTAAATTGGGTGTATTTTATGTGTTCATTTGGGTGTATTTTCTGTGTTCGATTGGGTGTAAGTTGTGTATTCATTTGGGTGTATTTTCTGCATTCGTTTGGGTGTATTTTCTGTATTCATTTGGTGGTTCACAATTTTTGCAGAGCATGGCTATTGCAAATCATCCAAAAGGGGTATTCTTACGACCTAAAACCAATAAGCCATTCAGGGTGGAAGACTACCCAATGTTTATACCCTTCTTGGACCTTAAAAAATTAGCATCGTATCGTTATGTAAGTTTTCATTTCTAAAACTTCTTATTACCATTTTTTACTTATGTGCAAAATAAACTAGAACAGTGTTCAATCTGAACATATTTCATATTTTTGTACCTGTTTGCCATTCACAACATTGGTGGTTATGGTTGGCTGATACAAGAAAGTGGAAATTTTATATAGTCGACCCATATCACACGAAATCTCTGTCCGATGAGAGAATGGCCCTAAATACATTCATTGTAAGTTGGTTCTATGTTCTGTATTTTAATAGTTGGGTGTATTTCTGTTCAATATAAGGTGTGTAAGTTTGTGCTCCTTTGGGTGTATTCCTTTATTAAATTTATTCATGTTTTACTGATTTGTTTTGTGTTTTAAGGGATATGTAATTTCACGAATTATAGTATATGCTGGGGGGCACCTCTGAAGACAAGGGACAAGGACAAGGAAATTGAACCGCCATACATTAACATCTCAGGCCAAAAGACAAGGTGTAAATCTTTCACTCTGAAAATTAAACTTTCCTATATGTAATTTATAATTTATTTTCTTGGTTTTCAGCTATGACTGTGCTATTTAGGTAATGAAGTGGCTTGAGATAATTCAGCCCGAAAACATTAAAAGGTTGAAGTATGAGTGGGACAATTGGACCCAGGTAAATGTGTTTAAAACTAAATAACTCTCTATTACTTTACTCAATTAACATGGTTGATTAAACAAAATATTCTTTTTAATTGTAGGACGAGGTGGACCACTTTAGAGTAGAATATGCTTCCTGGATTCTATTCCATGAAATGAATCAAGACAAAGCTGAAGCCATTAGAGGAAGTAATGCAATAAGACTGTCCAAGCCATCCTCATTGTTATTGAGTCCATATTGTCAGATAGATTCTAATGATATTGACACTGATTAATGTAACTGTTATATAGTCTTGTAAGAAATTGAACAGATGATGTAAAAATTTGCCAATTATGAGTAAAACTCTCTCTGCTGTATTCAAAATGTCTGAATTACATGTACTATAATATGAAGTAAAACATCAAACCAAATATACACCCATAACCTGACATTTTTTACACTCAAAGAAAGTTGAATATACACCCAAACATCTATCCCCCTGATGCTTTATCCCTAAAACCCTGAATCCTAAACCCTAAAACCCTAAACCCTAAACATTAAAACCTAAACTGTAAACCCTAAACCCTAAAACCCTTAAAACCTAAACCCTAAAACCCTTAAACCATAGTAAAAAAACAAACAATATTTTATAACATAAACAGCAGATTGTGAAATATATATATATATATATATATATATGTGTGTGTGTGTGTGTGTGTGTGTGTGTGTGTGTGTGTGTGTGTGTGTGTGTGTGTGTGTGTGTAAAATGTGAAACACAAGAAATTTAGAAATACACCCAAAAGAACTGTGCTTTTACACCCATATTCTCTAACTATACACCCAAAGAGTTATCCGCTGCTACTGGTTCCCTAAACTGATAATTCATAACACGTCCTTGATATTGGCTAGAATTTGAACGCACCACTGATGCAGCGTCAAAGAGGTTTAACTGTATATAATAAACTCACATATTAGCTAAACTATTAACGAGAAAATTAAACTCAATCACCACATATTTAAAGAACATCACTTTTACCTCGTTTAAAGCTTTCGTTTTCTTCTTCTTTGAGGCATTTGCAATCTGTTTGTCCAACTTTGAACCTAGCCTATTTTTGGGACGTCCTCTTGTTCGAATCCTTGGAGGTGCTTTGAAGCTCATTAACGGATTCCAAGTTGGCGTCTTCGTGAGATAAAGAAGATGTCCCCTTCTTTTTGGCTTTCAATGATTCCATCTCAACCATGACATTATCGTACGCACGGTGCAGAATCGCAGTAAGCTCCTCCGATTCTGATGCAAATTCGCAAATATTTTGCGAACAAAAAACCAATTCGTCAAACCTCTTGCTTCTTGGCTCCAACAATGGCTCGTCGTGGCTGCTCTTGATGTGTGTGTGTCGCCTCTTTACCTTCTTACTCCATCATTCCAGTATATATCTCGATGACACTTGGCTTACTTGTTCAAAGCTTAACACACTTAGTGCGTGACGGCACAATATCCCTCTTGACTCGAATAATAAGCATTGACATTTTACCTCAGCTGCTACTGAGTCGTAAGTAACCACAAACTTGTTCAATATTGAGCTGGAAACTTGTTCTCCAACTTCGTATACTAAATAGCCTAGAGTGGAATTCGTTAATCTAGTGATGCAATTCGCTTTTCCTCTAAATTGTGCTTGGACTTCCCTAAACTTTTGATGAGTGTACACATCTTGAAACTGAGCTTCAATAAAGGATTTGGTTGCACACGGTATGACCGTATGAAAATCTGCAGCATCTGATTCTCTCTCTGCTTGCTCCCTGCTTCCAAGGCAATTATCGTATTGTTTGATAAATTGAATAAGGGAGCTATTTCGGGTAATAAACTTGTTAAAAAATGAATGCATGCTCTCGCTCCTTTGTGTGCTTTTCATCCCTGCCCAGAAGTGGTGATCCAGATAGATTGGAACCCATATATGATGGTCTTCATAGAGATCTACAGAATATACCCAAAAACAGCCTATAAATACACCCAAAAAAATATGCAATTTACACCTCTGCTGCAGATTTTAAACAACATTACCTAAAAGCCACTTGTTATCCATAAGACCAAAATTCAGCAGAAAATCATTCCAATTCTTATCAAATGAATTTTTACTATGAGAGTTCCAAACAACTTGGCTCAATTCTTGTTCAATTTTAGCATGTCCCTTGTACCCATTTAATTTGCTTGGGATCTTCTTCGTGATGTGTCAAATACACCAACGGTGAATTGTTGTTGGCATACAAGCCTTTATAGCCCTTTTATTGACGCGCATTGATCGGTGATAAACCCTTTCGGAGCATTTCCCCCCACGCAACGAAGCCAACATTGAAATAACCATTTGAGTGACTCAATTTCTTCATTTTTCAACAAAGCGCATCCAAGAAGTATTGACTGACCGTGGTGATTCACCCCGACGAAAGAACCACAAACCAAATTATACCTGAAACAAATTACGACATTTTAGAATGAAAATGATTATGTACACCCATATAATGAATTTATACACTCAAGGAAGATCCAATATACACCTCTGCAGCAGATTCATAGAACAAAATTAATTTAGCAGCATAAACAAGAACAGCATATTACCTGTTTGTATTGTACGTGGTGTCAAATGAAATAACATCTCTGAAATACTCAAAGGTAGCTCTGTTCCTTGCATCGGCCCAAAAAGCAAGCTTAATCGATTGATCGTCCTCGAGTTCGAGCTCGAAAAAGAAATTCTGATTCTTCTCTTTCATTCTCAATAAATATTTCCCAAATTCCTTTGCATCTTCTTGTTCCAAAACATTCCGCACTTCTCTCGTGATGTAGTTCCTCACATCCTTTTCAATAAAATTTAGCTCGCGGTGACCCCGGGCTGCCGCAACGAATGATTAGAATGTTTTGCTTGGTCTGATACCGGCCTCCTCGTTATTCTCTATTGTACGACGAACGAACATGCTTAGTTCCCTGTGCTGTTTGAGCACCTCTGCTTGAGTTGGACAACAAGGGTGTGAATGATGCAGCACGACCTTTGAAATGATCCAAGCACCAACATCCTTCAATGTGTGTATATAAATTCTTATAGGACAATTTAAACCAGCTGTGGGATTTGTCTTCTCGGTCGGAGATATTTTAGATTTCCATTTTCCCTCTCTGCTACATGTGATCAATTGATTCTTAATTTCATTTCCCTTTTTATTTGTGCTTCGAACTCTTGTAGAAAAACCTGCAGCCTTGGCATAGTCCTTGTAAAATTTTGCAGCATCTTCAAGGGTTTTAAAGGTCATTCCAACCTTGGGAACAAGCTGCTCATCAACAACAGAGAGGGGCTGCAAAAATACATGTTTAAAACAAGAAAATACTATAGAATTTCTGCACCACATAAAAAAATAACAATCAATCAAAGTAAAATACACCCAAGGACTCCCTGATCTACACCCGTTACGACAACAAGTCAACTAAAATAATAAGAAAAACCATAAACTGTGAATACACCCAAACTCCTCCCTAAAATACACCCAAACTTTCCTAAAAATACACCCAAAAAGTTCTGATCTACACCCGAGCGTCTGCTATAAATTGCAGATAATTAATCAAAACTAATACATTAGATTCAATCCACAGATTATGTTCACGCATTAATTTCACAGTCTACGTTCGTGAATTATTCATCTAGACAATCATAGACGAATAACTGCATCAAATTCATATTAATCTTAATTAGCTAAATGTAAATCAAACATCAGGAACTTCGTTCGATTCAAATTCAAAATCTACTTCGCTTTGATTGAGCTGACAATCTGAGGTTGAATCATCCATTATCTTCAAGGTTCGTTCAGATTTTGATTTTAGAAACCAGAAAATCGAAATAAAATGAAGCTAGACTTACAGAGTGAGAAACTGAGGTGAATGACGAAGAACAAAGCAGTGATAAACAAAGAAGAAAGAACGATCGGGAATACAGGGGAAGAACGCAAAGAAGGAGAACGAAGAAAATTGGCAAGAGATTCGAAGAAGGTAATGAAATCTTTTGAAAATTGGAAATAGTATTATTCGCGCGTTAATTGATTTTTATTGATATAATGCTCTGTTATATAGCACGTGAGTTGTACGCAACAATTGGAGCGCGTTTAGGGTTTTAGTAAGCTTCAGCACTTGTAACACTTGTAAGTGTTAATCACTTGTATGCTAAGATTAATCCTATAACAAAATATAAGAGTATGATAGTATAAAGATCTAGCCATGGCTCACGGAGTTTAAGCCGGCTAGCTATACACAGACAGTACAGAATTCTGAAAGTTAAAACAGCTTATACAAGTTTTTTCTCTCAAAGTAAGCCTCTAGGCAAAAAAAAAATACAAAAGTGAGAGATTAATACAAAATAATCAAAAAGGACTCCGGAACATATCCAGGATCCTCCGCTTTGTCACCATCGAAACAACTCACTGAGGTGGGTTGCGACCTACATCTGACAAACAACAACAAAGTATGGAATGAGAACCGGAGGTTTTCAGTATGGTAACAATGCCCAGTAATGTAAGATATAAGACTCCTTGACGCCAGAGACAATCCTAGAGCTTCATACCAAACATATATTCATGCTTAATGAAATAAATAACTTAAACCATAAATACTAAACGAAGGTATCTAAACTTAGGGGATTTCTAACTAAAACTAGTCACCGCTGTCCCACAGCCTTTACCAACCTACCCTCCAAGTGATCTCATCGCCACCGCCTACTTAACCTCCTCAACACCAAACAATCACAGATAATGCAAGCAAGTAAAACACAGGTAGTAATCATATATAACAAGTAATTCAAGAAGCAAATAGGCATATTACACAGTTAGGCAAACTCAAGTAATCAAAGCAAACAAGCACATAAGAGATGCATATGATGAATGCCTGTCCTATTGGCTCGTGATATCACTTGTCGGTCCGTAAATGCCAACTGGACATATCCTTCCAGATGTAACCTTTTCTACCATGCCAGAGATATAGTGCCCTGCACACTCATGCAGCAGCGAATCTGCTACGCCAGAGATATAGTGCCCTGCACACTCATGAAGTATGGAGTCTACTACGCCAGGAATATAGGCCCCGCACAGTTCATGCAACAGAGAAGGAAACAACAATAACTACTCATGCAGCAGAGAAATCTGCTATGCCAGGGATATAGGCCCTGCACACTCTTAACAATAACTAATCATGCAGCAGAGAAATCTGCTACGCCGGAGATATAGGCTCCGCACACTCCCATATAATCCAATAATTTTTTCATTCATTTCCAAGCCTTCAACTTGTCATATCCATCACCAGTTTCCAACTTCTCAAAAATAACTTCAGCGACACACTTCACAACTCAACACGCCCCACTCAAAATTAGAAGTTACACAAACCTTTCAAACCTAGGTCACTGGCTCTAACTCATAACTAAGATACCCTTTTTATTCTTTTATTATTTTCTCCCTTGATTCAAGATCCTAAAACTGGCAAAAAGGTTTTAAACAAGTATTACGGAAGTTTACAAGTTTTCCAGAAAGGTGAAACAGTTGAAAATAAGGTTTTGATCGAAAAACAGGGCAGTGTGTGTACGCACAAGGGTGTGCGTTCGCATGCCCAGAAAAATTTTCAAGACATGTGTGTATGCATAGAGGTGTGCGTACGCACAGGGGGGAAAATCTCAACTCTGTTTATCCACACAAGGCGTGTGAACACCCTCAACAGAGTGCACCTTCCAACGTGTGCGTGCGCACAGCTTGCAAAGCTTCGTTGGTTGTGTGTGCGCACAGAGCGTGCTAGCACTCCCAACAGTAGCCATAACCCCGTGTGTGCATGCTCACACTTTCAAAAACACACAGGATGTGCATGCGCACAAGGCTGTGCGTACGCACACAAACTAGAAATCACAAATTCTGCAGCATTCACGTAATTCAGATTTTGACACTAAACTTTGAATGATCATAACTTCCTCTACAAAAATTCATTCCCTACAAACTTTATATCCATTTAAAGATTTTTCAATGAACTTTAATTAAAAGCAATTTTCAACAAATTTTGAAAATTAAAGCTCAAGTTATGATAAATCAAAGTTTACCAAAAATCTATTTTTACCAAAAACATTAAAACTCTATTTCACCAAACCTCTCAATCCAAAATCAATTGCTCTACATCCAAACCAACCCTAATGTGTCTAAATTATATCCCTATGTCTTTCAATTCATTCCACACCTAAAATTCACAATTTTACCATTTTCACACCTAATCATCATTCATTCTATTAATCTCTCAAACCATATACAACAACGCCACACATCAATAATTCCTTATACATAAATACTTCATTTTCCACCATCATCATCATCATAATAGTCATCCACAATTAATCATAGCTCAACATCAATAATGCATCCTCATGCAACATTAACTCAAAATCAACACCATCCAATATCATCACCAACAAGAAGATTCAAAACCCACAACTATCATCATAATATATCATCACACATCATAAATCATCAATATCCTTCAACAAGTATCATAAACATATGTTATACATTCCAAAATTTCCTATAATCCTCTTCATCATACAACATAATTTCATAAATAATTAGGCATACACCAACATCATTCAATCCTATCTTATGGTCCACTAGCCTAAGTTTTCTGAAATATTACATATTACATAGAGAAAAGTGAAACCATACCTTGGCCGATTATCCTCCACGCACGAAACCACCAAAAAGCCAAGATAACTCCAAAAGCACCAAAGCTCAAACTAACAACACATATATCACCCAAAATCAAAATCTAGAAACCACAACATACAACACTATAAGAGTATATGAGGAACTTTACCTTGTCAAAAGAAGATTGGGGCAAAGCCCAACGATTACCCGCTACTAGAGATCACCTAAACAACCAAAACCACAAAATCTACTCAAAAACTATTACAAAAAACACACAGAAACTAGGGCAGGAAACTGGAGCTTGAGATGCAATTTCTTACCAGATTTGCTTAAATAGAAATAAAGAGCTCGACGAGAGCTTCACATGGCCACAAACGGCTTGTCAATCGGAGCTTCGTAGCTCAAGTTATGGCTCCCGGAAGGTAATGATGAATAGTAACATCACCCTCTTCTCCTCTCTTCTCTATGCAGCGCCCCCTTTCTTATTTTGGGATGGAAATGAGCTGAAATGCTCATTTAATGAGCATATATATGTTAGGCCTTGGGTCCAGTTTGGGCCGGTCTAACCCGTTAGCATTTTTGGTCCGTTTGTTCCACTTTGGGCCAAAACCTTTCAAAATAATAAATTAATTTTCAAAATCTTATTTTCTAAAATACGTGGTACTGGACAGACTAGAGCCGATACTGCCAACTTAAGTGCTAGTACGCATTTTTACAAAACATTTTGAAAAATATTCGTTTTCCATCTCAGAAAAATCTATTGACTTCAAATTTCACCTTTATAATTTCAATTTAAAACTTCTAAATTTTGAATCTACTTCGGGTACTTAAAAAATTATTTTATCAAAACGGTTTTACTGTGAAAAACTCCGGTTCTTACATCCTCCCCTCCTAATAAAATTTTCGCCCTTGAAAATTTGAATTACTCGATATATCCTCCTCGAAGCACTCTACTGTGTCGATATTTCCTCTCTCCATCCGCTGCGTCACTTTGATTATCGTCATTAAAAATCCGAATTACTCGGCTACATGCATTAAAAGCCTCATTCTCTTGGCCCCTCCAACAAATTTCTAAGTTCGACCAAACTTACGACAACCTTCCCTAAGATAAAACTAAGCCAACTAGGTCCTAATAACATATCACAACAACTTTATGTGCTTACCTCTCATCAGCGAATCCGATTCCGTCACCTCTCCTGCATCCATAGTGAAAACTCGGCCTGGTTGCTGACTCCTACCCATATCTCGGTTCCTCCCACGGTGGCAGTACTTGGATATGTGTCCAGGCTTCCCATAAGTAAAACACAGATGACCTCCCCTCAAATGGTGAAACTGAGGATCGTTGTCCCTTCCGAAGTTCCCATTTCCTTTAAAGCTGTGTCCCCTCGATGCAAGGTAATCGTCACGTTCCCTATTAGTGTTTCCTTCACGAGTGTCCCTTAACGAGGCTACCGTCTTTGCACATTCCTCAATAACTCTCACCTTGTTCACAAGATCGGAGAAGATTCAAATCTCCAAAGGAGCCACAACAGTCATGATGTTATCCTTCAAGCCCTTTTGATATTTAATGCACTTCCAACTTTCATAGGTCTTTGAGGCACCCTGACACACCCTAGAAAACCTACAGAGCTTCTCAAATCGGCTAGTATAGTCCGCCACAGACAAAGAACCTTACTTTAGCTGCATAAGCTCCAACTCCATTGCTTTGCAGATTCAGGAAAGTACTTCTTGTAGAAAGCCGTTTGGAATACATCCCAAGGAATGTCGGTATTCTGAAGCTGTAGCAAGCAGCATTGTCCTTGCCACCAATGCTGAGCCTCTCCCAAAAGCTGATATGCAGCAAACTCCACATACTGGTTATTTGGAACATGATGTGCTTGTAATGCAGGCTCCATGGCCTGGAACCAATTATTTGCTTCCGTAGGATTGGTTGAACCTCTGAAACTTGGTGGATGAACCTTGAGAAATGAAGCCAAAGTCATCGGAGCACCTCCAATGTTATCACCGTTTCCTTCTGCATTTTCATTCTCATTTCCATCACCATTTCCGTTTCCAGCTGGTTGACCTAACCTCTGCACAGCTTGCAGAGTCGCAGCAGCATTCGCCTCCATGGTATTCGCAAGATTAGCCATTGCCGCCATGAACTTGGCATGGTTATCTGCCAGTTGCCCATTTCTATCATGTCCTCGTGAATGCGTACGACCTCATCCGCGAGTAGCCATTAGGGTTCCTGTCTACACCAAACAATCGATATCAAGGTGATCAGTCTCAATATCAAAAGCCTAGTGCTTCAATTATCCCAAAAGGCACTCACAAACAAGCATGCTATGCAATATCAAAAAGATAACCTAATAGCATCAAAGAAAAAGACACAGAATATGCATTGAAGCACAATCGGTCCATCCCTCAGGCTCACGAGGACGAACCACTCGGATACCACTTATAAATGTAACACCCTAATTACCCTAAGCCTTACCTCGCGTCGTAAAGAAAAGGTTGATCAAAAGTTATGACAAGTCTAAGGCTTATACATATAATATATAGAAGAAGTAATATATTCAAGAAGCCCGATGAAGGATACAGCTCAAAAACAAGATTCGAAAAGTGCAAATGATGTGGGTGCATCATTGCCTATTTTTAGTTGTCATTTCAGTAGAATTTAGTTTAGTTTTCATACAAATTTTTTTAATAAATGAGTAAAAGCATGAAAAATATTTACATGAAACAAAATCTCAAGCATAAGTGAATTTTAGTTAATATACAGGGTAAATATGATGAAATAGATCACACAAAGTGAAGTTATGATTTTGAGCATTATTAGCACACTTAGTATAATAGAGATCATCTTGTATATTACTTTGATATACTTATTTGTTTGATGATAAGTAAAGTAGAAGCAGAGGAAGGGTGAGAGAGAAGCAGAGGAAGCAACGTTGGTGGCCAAAGTTGGCTCACCAACGTTGCTAGGCAATTTTCCAAGACTCAGGCATAACATTGTATAAAAAAGTGGTGCAAACGTTGGAGGGAATGTTGGTGAACCAACGTTACCCCCAACGTTCTCGATACATCTAAAAAGTTGGAAGCCGGAAGAATCACCATGTGTGCGTACGCACGGAGCAGTGTGCATACGCACAAGAAGAGAATTGGCATGTGTGCGTACGCACAAGTAGAACGTTAGCCCACCAACGCTTCCTCCAACGCTCACAACAAACGCTAGCATTGGAAATTTTTGCTAGTGGGCGTATGCACAGGTGAGTGTGCGTACACACAAGAGGAAATTTGCCAGTGTGCCCACGCACACTACCTTGTGCGTGCACACACGAGGAAGAGCGTTGGAGTGAACGTTTGCATGCCAACGCTGATTCGAACGCTGAAGAGGGCCTGGGAGCATTTTTGAACAATTGCAGCACCACTTAAGGCCCTGATCATTCACTCACCCTTCAAGCAAGCAGAGCCCATTAGCATCACTCAATCCAAAGCACAAGAAGCATCTAGATTAGGAATTTTCATTTGTAATTTGTATTTTCAATTTTTAGTTTGTAAGCCTATATATAGGCATTAGCTGGATTGGAGGAGATACTCTAGGTTGGAGGGGGAGTCCAGAATCACGCACACACACATCCCCTGGCACACACCACTGGGAGTGGGTCTTCGGACCCCTCCCCTTATACACTTTTCTTTCCTTTTCTTTTCTTTTCTTCCTTAGTAGTAGTTTAGTTCCAGTTTGTAATATTCATTTATGAATTTTGAAGTTTCAATTTCAGTTTTAATTTCTTAATCTTCATCTTTATTTTTATGCACTTTCTTTGTTTTCTGTTTGAACAAAGCAATGAACAACTAACTCTTTTCATTGGGTTAGAGAGCTCTATTGTTATTTAATGGATCAATTATAGTTTTCATTCTTCTTCCTCTTTCTTTTCTCTTGATTTTGCTTGAAAAGTTTCGATCTTCATCTAATTGAGCAATTGTCTCAGAAGAGAAATTGTTTATACTTGGATTTCCTCTGAACCTTGGAAGAGGAATGAGGAAATCATGCTAGAAACGCTTTCTCACATCGGGTTAGGTTGGAGGTTGTATAGATATAGTGACATGTAATCCTACCAATACTTTGATCTATGAAAGTGTGTGGTATAATCAGTGACCAAAGTTCATCTCTTCCCATGAGCAATTAAATCAAGGAATTGGGAAATTGTTCAAGCTTAGAAAGATTGGATTGCCAAGGAATTGGGATCCAATCACTTAAGATTGCCAAGGAGATCATGAATGCATTGATTGAGGAAGAGATGAGAATGAACTTGATCCAGAGAATGCAATATATCTTGATCCCAATGCTTCTTTTATCTTTTATTTACTTCATGGTTGTCTACACTTTCTGCACTTTTGTCATTTTATCTTTCTATACTTTATTGCTTTCTTTTAATTTCTAGTAATTTACATTTCCTGTTTGCTTATTACTCCAATCTGAAGTCTAACTAGGATAATCAATTAACTATTGTTTGCTTAATCCGTTAATCCTCATGGGATCGACCTCACTCTCTAGTGAGTTTTATTACTTGATACAACCCGGTCCACTTGCCGGTAGTTATTAACGGAAAATAAATTTTTCTATATCAGCAAACCATACACACGAAGCTACAAACTTAACGCACAAGAAATAAATATAATATAACAAAATAAAAGAGTATGATAGTATAAAGATCTAGCCACGACTAGTGGAGTTTGAGCCGGCTAGCTATACACAGACAGTACAGAATTATGAAATTTAAAACAACTTATACAAGTTTTTCTCCCTCAAAGTAAGCCTCTAGGCAAAATAAATACAAAAGTGAGAGATTAATACAAAGTAATCAAAAAGGACTCCAAAACATATCCAGGATCTTCCGCTCTGTCACCATCGAAACAACTCACCGAGGTGGGTTGTGACCTGTATCTAAAAAATAACAACAAAGTATGGAATGAGAACCGGAGGTTCTCAGTATGGTAACAATGCCCAGTAATGTAAGATATAAGACTCCTGGATGCCGGAGGCAATCCTAGAGCTTCATACCAAACAGATATTCAGGCTTAACGAAATAAATAACTTAAACTATAAATACTAAACAAAGGTATCTAAACTTAGGGATTTCTAACTAAAATTAGTCACCGCTGTCCCACAGCCTTCACCAACCTACCCTCCGAGCGATCTCATCGCCACCGCCCACCTCACCACCTCAACACCAGACAATGACAGATAATGCAAGCAAGTAAAACACAGGTAGTAATCATATATAACAAGTAATTCAAGAAGCAAATAGGTATATTACACAGTTAGGCAAACTCAAGTAATCAAAGCAAACAAGCACATAAGAGATACATATGATGAATGCCTGTCCTATTCGCTCGTGCTATCACTTGTCAGTCCGTAAATGCCAACCTGACACATCCTTCCGGATGTAGCCTTTTCTGCCATGCCAGAGATATAGTGTCCTGCACACTCATGCAGCAGCAAATCTGCTACGCCAGAGATATAGTGCCCTGCACACTCATGCAATAGGGAGTCTACTACGCCAGGGATATAGGCCCCGCACACTTCATGCAACAGAGAAGGAAACAACAATAACTACTCATGCAGCAGAAAAATCTGCTACGCCAGGGATATAGGCCCTGCACACTCTTAACAACAACTAATCATGCAGTAGAGAAATCCGCTACACCGGAGATATAGGCTCCACACACTCCCATATAATCCAATAATTTCCTCATTCGTTTCCAAACCTTCAACTCGTCACATCCATCACCAGTTTCCAACTTCTCAAAAATCCCTTCAGCCACATACTTCACAACACAACACGCCCCACTCAAAACTAGAAGTTACACAAACCTTCCAAACTGGTGCACGAAATTGTGATGTCCAGGCTCGAACAATCCCTGGTAATGGCTCCAAAGCTTGGTGCTTTGATCTTAATTTATAATTGTCACAACTTCGATACAACTAACCAGCAAGTGCACTGGGTCGTCCAAGTAATACCTTACGTGAGTAAGGGTCGAATCCCACGGAGATTGTTGGTATGAAGCAAGCTATGGTCACCTTGTAAATCTCAGTCAGGCAGATATAAAGTGATAATGGTGTTTTCGAATATTATATAATAAAATAGGGATAGAGATACTTATGTAAATCATTGGTAGGAATTTCAGATAAGCGAATGGAGATGCTTTTCGTTCCTCTGAACCTCTGCTTTCCTGCTATCTTCATCCAATCTGTCTTACTCCTTTCCATGGCTGGCTGTATGCAAGGGCATCACCGTTGTCAGTGGCTACATCCCCTCCTCTCAGTGAATAATATGCTCACGCACCCTGTCACGGCACGGCTATTCATCTGTCGGTTCCCGATCATGCTAGAATAGGATTCACCCTCCTTTTGCGTCTGTCACTAACGCCCAACAATCGCGAGTTTGAAGCTCGTCACAGTCATTCAATCATTGAATCCTACTCAGAATACCACAGACAAGGTTTAGACCTTCCGGATTCTCTTGAATGCCGCCATCATTCTAGCTTACGCCACGAAGATTCCGGTTAGGAGATCTAAGAGATATTCATTCTAGCTTAATTCATGTAGAACAGAAGTGTTTGTCAGGCACGCGTTCATAAAGGAGAAGGATGATGAGCGTCACACATAATCATCACCTTCATCACGTTCTTGGGTGCGAATGGATATCTTAGAAGCGAAATAAGAAGAATTGAATAGAAAACAGTAGTACTTTGCATTAATCTTTGAGGAACAGCAGAGCTCCACACCTTAATCTATGGAGTGTAGAAACTCTACCGTATGAAAATACATAAGTGAAGGTCCAGGCATGGCCGAGATGGCCAGCCCCCTAAACGAGATCAATGGTCTCCTAAGATGAACAATGGAATAAAACTGAGACCAAAGATGCCTAATACAATAGTAAGAGGTCCTATTTATAATAAACTAGTCACTAGGGTTTACATGAGTAAGTAATTGATGCATAAATCCACTTCCGGGGCCCACTTGGTGTGTGTTTGGGCTGAGCTTAAGTGTAGCACGTGCAGAGGCCATTTGTGGAGTTGAACGCCAGTTTCTGTGCCAGTTTGGGCGTTCAACTCTGGTTTTGGATGGCGCTGGACGCCAGATTTGGGCAGAAGGCTGGAGTTGAACGCCAGTTTACGTCGTCAATTCTTGGCCAAAGTATGGACTATTATATATTGCTGGAAAGCCCTGGATGTCTACTTTCCAATGCAATTGGAAGCGCGCCATTTCGAGTTCTGTAGCTCTAGAAACTCCACTTTGAGTGCAGGGAGGTCAGAATCCAACAGCATCAGCAGTCCTTTTTCAACCTCTGAATCTGATTTTTGCTCAAGTCCCTCAATTTCAGCAAGAAAATACCTGAAATCACAGAAAAACACACAAACTCATAGTAAAGTCCAGAAATGTGAATTTAACATAAAAACTAAGGAAAACATCCCTAAAAGTAACTAGATCCTACTAAAAACATACTAAAAACAATGCCAAAAAGCGTATAAATTATCCGCTCATCACAACACCAAACTTAAATTGTTGCTTGTCCCTAAGCAACTGAAAATCAAATAGGATATAAAGAAGAGAATATACTATAAATTCCAAACTATCAATGAAACATAGCTTCAATCATATGAGCGGGACTTATAGCTTTTTGCCTCTTGAATAGTTTTGGCATCTCACTTTATCCATTGAGGTTCAGAATGATTGGCATCTATAGGAACTCAGAGTTCAGATAGTGTTATTGATTCTCCTAGTTCAGTATGATGATTCTTGAACACAGCTTCTTTATGAGTCTTGGCCGTGGCCCTAAGCACTTTGTTTTCCAGTATTACCACCGGATACATAAATGCCACAGACACATAATTGGGTGAACCTTTTCAGATTGTGACTCAGCTTTGCTAAAGTCCCCAATTAGAGTTGTCCAGGGTTCTTAAGCACACTCTTTGTTTTTGCTTTGGACCTTGACTTTAACCGCTCAGTCTCAAGTTTTCACTTGACACCTACACGCCACAAGCACATGGTTAGGGACAGCTTGGTTTAGCCGCTTAGACCAGGATTTTATTCCTTTAGGCCCTCCTAACCCCTGATGCTCAAAGCCTTGGGATCCTTTTTATTGCCCTTGCCTTTTGGTTTTAAGGGTTATTGGCTTTTTCTGCTTGCTTTTTCTTTTTCTTTCTATTTTTTTTCGCCCTTTTTTTTTTTGCAAGCTTTGTTCTTTGCTGCTTTTTCTTGCTTCAAGAATCATTTTTATGATTTTTCAGATTATCAAATAACATGTCTCCTAGTCATTATTCTTTCAAGAGCCAACATATTTAACATTCTTAAACAACAACTTCAAAAGACATATGCACTGTTCAAGCATACATTCAGAAAACAAGAAGCATTGTCACCACATCAATATAATTAAACTAAGTTCAAGGATAAATTCGAACTCATGTACTTCTTGTTCTTTTGAATTAAAACATTTTTCATTTAAGAGAGGTGATGGATTCATAGGACATTCATAACTTTAAGACAGAGTTTACTAACTACTAATGATCATGTAATGAAGACACAAACACAGATAAGTACATAACATAGAAAACGAAAAACAGAAGAAGTAAGAGCAAGGAATGAATCCACCTTAGTGATGGTGGCGTTTCCTTCTTGAGGAACCAATGATGTCCTTGAGCTCTTCTATGTCTCTTCCTTGTCTTTGTTGCTCCTCCCTCATTGCTTTTTGATCTTCTCTTATTTCATGAAGCATGATGGAGTGCTCTTGATGTTCCACCCTTAGTTGTCCCATATGGGAACTCAGTTCTCCTAGGGAGGTGTTGATGTGCTCCCAATAGTTTTGTGGAGGAAAGTGCATTTGAGGCATTTCCAGAATCTCATGGTGATGAGCTTCTTGCGCCTCTTGAGCTCCATGACTGGGCTCTCTTGCTTGCTCCATCTTTTTCTTAGTGATGGGCTTGTCCTCTTTGATGAGGATATCTCCCTCTATGTCAATCCCCGCTGAATTGCATAGGTGGCAAATGAGGTGAGGAAAGGCTAACCTTGCCATGGTGGAGGACTTGTCAGCCACCTTGTAGAGTTCTTGAGGTATAATCTCATGAACTTCCACCTCTTCTCCAATCATGATGCTATGGATCATGATGGCCCGGTCTATAGTAACTTCAGACCGGTTGCTAGTGGGAATGATTGAGCATTGAATAAACTCCAACCATCCTCTAGCTATAGGCTTGAGGTCCAATCTTCTTAGTTAAACCGGCTTGCCTTTGGAGTCAATCTTCCATTGAGCTCCTTCTACACATATGTCCATAAGGACTTGGTCCAACCTTTGATCAAAGTTGACTCTCCTTGTGTAGGGGCGTGCGTTCTCTTCCATGTATGGCAAGTTGAACGCCAACCTCACATTCTCCGGACTAAAATCTAAGTATTTCCCCCGAACCATTGTAACATAGTTTTTTGGATCCGGGTTCTTACTTTGATCATGGTTCTTGGTGATCCATGCATTGGCATAGAACTCTTGAACCATTAGGATGCCGACTTGTTGGATGGGTTTTGTTAGAACTTCCCAACCTCTTCTTTGAATTTCATGTCGGATCTCCGGGTACTCATTTCTTTTGAGTTTAAAAGGGACCTCAGGGATCACCTTCTTCTTGGCCACAACATCATAGAAGTGGTCTTGATGGGCTTTGGAGATGAACCTTTCCATCTCCCATGACTCGGATGTGGAAGCTTTTATCTTCCCTTTCCCTCTTCTAGAGGATTCTCCGGTCTTAGATGCCATCAATGGTAATGGAAAAACAAAAAAGCTATGCTTTTACCACACCAAACTTAGAATATTGCTCGCCCTCGAGCAATAAACAAAAGAATAGATGATGAAGAAGAAGAAATGGAGGAGAGGGAGAGGGTGATGTGGTTCGGCCAAGAAGGGTATAGAGGGGTTGTGTTGTGTGAGTTTGAAGAAGAATGGAGGGCTTTATATAGGGAAGGGAGGGGGGTTAAGGTTCGGCTATATGGGTGGGTTTGGGTGGGAAATTGGTTTTGAATTTTGAAGGTAGGTGGAGTTTATGAGGTAGGTTTATTGGGAAGAGTGGGTGGATGTGAGTGGTGAAGGTTTAGTGGGGAAGAGAGCTTGAGGTGATTGGTGAGGGGTTTTTAAGGAAGAGTGTTTATGGGGTTGTGTGAAAGAGAGTGGTGGGAAGAAGTGAGTGGAGGTAGGTGGGGATCCTGTGGGGTCCACAGGTCCTGAGTGGATCCTGTGGGGTCCACAGATCCTGAGTGGATCCTGTGGGGTCCACAGATCCTGAGGTGTTCAAGGCATTTACATCCCTGCACCATTAGGCATGTAAAAATGCCCTTGTACCCAACTCTGGGCGTTCAGCGCCAGGTTGGTGGCCATTTTGGGCGTTCAACGCCCATTTGTGTGCCATTTCTGGCGTTGAACGCCAGAACCATGCCTGTTCTGGCGTTCAGCGCCCAGAAGCTGCCCATTTTGGGCGTTCAGCGCCAGAACCATGCTCTGTTCTGGCGCTGAACGCCAGACAGATGCTCCTCCAGGGTGTGATTTTTCTTCTGCTGTTTTTGATTCCGTTTTCAATTTTTCTATTTATTTTGTGACTCCACATGATCATGAACCTAAGAAAACATGAAAAATAAGAATTAGATAAACATTGGGTTGCCTCCCAACAAGCGCTTCTTTAATGTCAATAGCTTGATAGTGGGCTCTCAGGGAGCCTCACAGATGTGCAGAGCTTTGTTGAAACTCTCCAACACCAAACTTAGAGTTTGACTATGGGGGCTCTGGTTGACTCTGCTTGGAGAGAAGCTTTTTATGCTTCCTCTCCATGGTTGCAGAGGGAGATCCTTGAGTTTTAAACACAAGGGAGTTCTCATTCCATTGAAGGAATATTTCACCTCTGTCAACATCAATCACAGCTCTTGCTGTGGCCAGGAAAGGTCTTCCTAGGATGATGGATTCATCCTCTTCCTTTCCAGTATCCAGGACTATGAAATCAGCAGGGATGTAAAGGCCCTCAACCTTTACTAATACATCTTCTACTTGTCCATAAGCCTGTTTTCTTGAGCTGTCTGCCATCTCTAGTGAGATTTTAGCAGCTTGCACCCCATAGATTCCCAGTTTCTCTATTACAGAGAGGGGCATGAGGTTTATTCCTGAACCAAGGTCACACAGAGCCTTAAAGATCATGGTGCCTATGGTACAGGGTATTATGAACTTTCCAGGATCCTGTCTCTTCTGAGGCAATGTCAGTTGATCCAGATCACTTAGTTCATTGATGAACAAGGGAGGTTCAACTTCCCAAGCATCAATGCCAAACAATTTGGCATTCAGCTTCATGATTGCACCAAGAAACTTGGCAGTTTGCTCTTCAGTGACATCCTCATTCTCTTCAGAAGAGGAATACTCATCAGAGCTCATGAAGGGCATAAGGAGGTTCAATGGAATCTCTATGGTCTCTAGATGAGCCTCAGATTCCTTTGGTTCCTCAGAGGGAAGCTCCTTATTGATCACTGGACGTCCCAGGAGGTCTTCCTCCTTGGGATTCACGTCCTCTCCTCTTCTCACAGGTTCGGCCATGGCGCTTATGTCAATGGCCTTGCACTCTCCTTTTGGGTTCTCTTCTGTATTGCTTGGGAGAGTACTAGGAGGGATTTCAGTGATCCTTTTACTCAGCTGGCCCACTTGTGCTTCCAGATTTCTAATGGAAGATCTTGTTTCATTCATGAAACTTACAGTGGCCTTAGATAGATCAGAGACTAGATTTGCTAAATTAGAAGCATTTTGTTCAGAGTTCTCTGTCTGTTGCTGAGTTAATGATGGAAAAGGCTTGCTATTGCTAAACCTGTTTCTTCCACCATTATTAAAGCCTTGTTGGGGCTTTTGATCCTTCCATGAGAAATTTGGATGATTTCTCCATGTTGAGTTATAGGTGTTTCCATAAGGTTCACCTAAGTAATTCACCTCTGCTATTGCAGGGTTCTCAGGATCATAGGCTTCTTCTTCAGAAGATGCCTCTTGAGTACTGTTGGATGCAGCTTGCATTCCATGCAGACTCTGAGAGATCATATTGACTTGCTGAGTCAATATTTTATTCTGAGCCAATATGGCATTCAGAGTATCAACTTCAAGAACTCCCTTCTTCATAGGCGTCCCATTATTCACAGGATTCCTTTCAGAAGTGTACATGAACTGGTTATTAGCAACCATGTCAATGAGTTCTTGAGCTTCTGCAGGCGTTTTCTTTAGGTGAATGGATCCACCTGCAGAAGTGTCCAGTGACATCTTTGATAGCTCAGATAAACCATCATAGAATATATCCAGGATGGTCCATTCTGAAAGCATGTCAGAAGGACACTTTTTGGTCAACTGTTTGTATCTTTCCCAAGCTTCATAGAGGGATTCACCTTCTTTCTGTCTGAAGGTTTGAACATCAGCTCTAAGCTTGCTCAGCTTTTGAGGAGGAAAGTACTTGGCTAAGAAAGCCGTGACCAGCTTATCCCAAGAGTTCAGGCTGTCTTTGGGTTGAGAATCCAACCATAATCTAGCTCTGTCTCTTACAGCAAAAGGGAAAAGCATGAGCCTGTAGACTTCAGGATCTACTCCATTAGTCTTAACAGTATCACATATCTGCAAGAATTCAGTTAAGAACTGAAAGGGATCTTCAGATGGAAGTCCATGAAACTTGCAGTTCTGCTGCATCAGAGAAACTAATTGAGGTTTCAGCTCAAAGTTGTTTGCTCCAATGGCAGGAATGGAGATGCTTCTTCCATGTAAATTGGAATTAGGTGCAGTGAAGTCACCAAGCATCTTCCTTATATTATTATTATTTTCGGCTGCCATCTCCTTTTCCTGTTCGAAAATTTCTGAAAGGTTATCTCTGGATTGTTGTATTTTAGCTTCTCTTAATTTTTTTCTTCAGAGTCCTTTCAGGTTCTGGATCTACTTTAACAAGAATGTTCTTGTCCTTGCTCCTGCTCATATGACAAAGAAGATGGCACAGAAAAAATAGTAATAATAATATGGATCCTTTATACCACAATATAGGGATCCTTGTGTTAGTAGAAGAAAAGAAGGGAAGAAAATCTGAACTCAGAGAGAGAGGGGGTTCGGATTTTTGGAGAGTTGAAGGAAAGATGTTAGTATATCAATAAACAAATAGAAGAAGATGAGAGGGGGAAGTGAATTTTCGAAAACAATTTTTGAAAAAGAGTTAGTGATTTTTGAAAATAGTTTTTGAAAAAGGTTAGTATTTTTTTCGAAATATTTTTATTTATTTATTATTTTTTTTATATAAAAAATAAAAATAATTAGTTAATAAAAAAGAAGTTTTTGAAAAAGAGGGAAGATATTTTCGAAAATTAGAGAGAGAGAGTTAGTTAGGTAGTTTTGAAAAAGTTAAGAAACAAACAAAAAGTTAGTTAGTTAGTTGAAACAAATTTTGAAAATCAATTTTGAAAAGATAAGAAGTTAGGAAGTTAGAAAAGATATTTTGAAAATCAAATTTTTGAAAAAGATAAGATGAGAAGATATTTTTGAAAAGATATGATAGAAATTAGTTTTGAAAAAGATTTGATTTTTAAAATCTCAATTAATGACTTGATTCATAAGAAATCACAAGATATGATTCTAGAACTTAAAGTTTGAATCTTTCTTAACAAGCAAGTAACAAACTTCAAATTTTTGAATCAAAACATTAATTGTTTATGTTATTTTCAAAAATTTGGTATAAAAATAAGAAAAAGGTTTTTGAAAATTATTTTTTTGGAATTTTCGAAAATAATCATGAATTTTGAAAAAGATTTTGAATTTTGAAAAAGATTTTGAAAAAGATAAGATTTTCAAATTGAAAATTTGATTTGACTCATAAGAAACAACTTGATTTTAAAAATTTTTGAAAAAGTCAACTCAAATTTTCGAATTTGATGAGAGAAAAAGGGGAAGATATTTTTTTGATTTTTTTTTTTTGAATTTTTATGAAAACGTGAAAATTATGCAATGCATGAAATTTTTAGATCAAAACATGTGATGCATGCAAGAATGCTATGAATGTCAAGATGAACACCAAGAACACTTTGAATGTCAAGATGAACATCATAGACACAATTTTGAAAAATTTTTAATGCAAAGAAAACATGCAAGACACCAAACTTAGAATTCTTTAATGCTTATGCACTAAGAATTCAAGAATGCATATGATAAACATGAAAAGACACAAAACAAAAAATCATCAAGATCAAACAAGAAGACTTACCAAGAACAACTTGAAGATCATGAAGAACACTATGAATGCATGATATTTTCGAAAAAATGCAAGATGCATATGCAATTGACACCAAACTTATAACATGACTCAAGGCTCAAACAAGAAACACAAAAATATTTTTGATTTTTATGATTTTCTAATTTTTTTGTATTTTTATTTATTATTTTTTTTTCGAAAATTATTGTGAAAAATAAAAATAAGGATTTCAAAATTTTTAATATGAATTCCAGGAATCTTGCCATGTTAGTCTTAAAGCTCCAATCAAAGGGTCAGGCATGGCTTAATAGCCAGCCAAGCTTTAATAAAAATATGAGTGTAATTCAGACATGACAAGCCTGACATACCCTATCCAGAAGGATTGGGCATGACTCCACTGAAGTGATTAGCCAATCCCAAAGCAGTTTGGGTATGGCTTTACAGCCAGATAGGCTTCAACATGCTTCATGAAACACTAGAATTCATTCTTAAAAATTTTGAAGCCATAGGATAATTTATTTTTGAAAACATTATTTTTAGTAAAATTTTTTTTTTTCGAAAACAAGTGAGGAATTTTTGAAAGGTTTTTGAAAATTTTTTTTGAAAAGAAAACAAAAAGAAAATTACCTAATCTGAGCAACAAGATGAACCGTTAGTTGTCCAAACTCGAACAATCCCCGGCAACGGCGCCAAAAACTTGGTGCACGAAATTGTGATGTCCAGGCTCGAACAATCCCTGGTAATGGCTCCAAAGCTTGGTGCTTTGATCTTAATTTATAATTGTCACAACTTCGATACAACTAACCAGCAAGTGCACTGGGTCGTCCAAGTAATACCTTACGTGAGTAAGGGTCGAATCCCACGGAGATTGTTGGTATGAAGCAAGCTATGGTCACCTTGTAAATCTCAGTCAGGCAGATATAAAGTGATAATGGTGTTTTCGAATATTATATAATAAAATAGGGATAGAGATACTTATGTAAATCATTGGTAGGAATTTCAGATAAGCGAATGGAGATGCTTTTCGTTCCTCTGAACCTCTGCTTTCCTGCTATCTTCATCCAATCTGTCTTACTCCTTTCCATGGCTGGCTGTATGCAAGGGCATCACCGTTGTCAGTGGCTACATCCCCTCCTCTCAGTGAATAATATGCTCACGCACCCTGTCACGGCACGGCTATTCATCTGTCGGTTCCCGATCATGCTGGAATAGGATTCACCCTCCTTTTGCGTCTGTCACTAACGCCCAACAATCGCGAGTTTGAAGCTCGTCACAGTCATTCAATCATTGAATCCTACTCAGAATACCACAGACAAGGTTTAGACCTTCTGGATTCTCTTGAATGCCGCCATCATTCTAGCTTACGCCACGAAGATTCCGGTTAGGAGATCTAAGAGATATTCATTCTAGCTTAATTCATGTAGAACAGAAGTGTTTGTCAGGCACGCGTTCATAAAGGAGAAGGATGATGAGCGTCACACATAATCATCACCTTCATCACGTTCTTGGGTGCGAATGGATATCTTAGAAGCGAAATAAGAAGAATTGAATAGAAAACAGTAGTACTTTGCATTAATCTTTGAGGAACAGCAGAGCTCCACACCTTAATCTTTGGAGTGTAGAAACTCTACCGTATGAAAATACATAAGTGAAGGTCCAGGCATGGCCGAGATGGCCAGCCCCCTAAACGAGATCAATAGTCTCCTAAGATGAACAATGGAATAAAACTGAGACCAAAGATGCCTAATACAATAGTAAGAGGTCCTATTTTTAATAAACTAGTCACTAGGGTTTACATGAGTAAGTAATTGATGCATAAATCCACTTCCGGGGCCCACTTGGTGTGTGTTTGGGCTGAGCTTAAGTGTAGTACGTGCAGAGGCCATTTGTGGAGTTGAACGCCAGTTTCTGTGCCAGTTTGGGCGTTCAACTCTGGTTTTGGATCCTTTTCTGGCGCTGGACGCCAGATTTGGGCAGAAGGCTAGCGTTGAACGCCAGTTTACGTCATCAATTCTTGGCCAAAGTATGGACTATTATATATTTCTAGAAAGCCCTGGATGTCTACTTTCCAATGCATTTGGAAGCGCGCCATTTCGAGTTCTGTAGCTCCAGAAAATCCACTTTGAGTGCAGGGAGGTCAGAATCCAACAGCATCAGCAGTCCTTTTTCAACCTCTGAATCTGATTTTTGCTCAAGTCCCTCAATTTCAGCCAGAAAATACCTGAAATCACAGAAAAACACACAAACTCATAGTAAAGTCCAGAAATGTGAATTTAACATAAAAACTAAGGAAAACATCCCTAAAAGTAACTAGATCCTACTAAAAACATACTAAAAACAATGCCAAAAAGCGTATAAATTATCCGCTCATCACAAACCTAGGTCACCGGCTCTAACTCATCACTAAGATACCCTTTCTATTCTTTTATTATTTTTTCCCTTGATTCAAGATCCTAAAACTGGAAAAAAGGTTTTAAACAAGTATTACGGAAGTTTACAAGCTTGTCGGAAAGGTGAAATAGTTAAAAACAAGGTTTTGATCGAAAAATAGGGCAGTGTACGTACGCATATGGGGAAAATCTCAACTCTGTTCATCCGCACAAGACATGCGAATGCCCTATACAGAGTGCACCTTCCAACGTGTGTATGCGCACAGGGGTGTGCGTGCGCACAGCTTGCAAAGCTTCGTTGGTTGTGTGTGCGCAAAGAGCGTGCTAGCGCTCCCAACAGTAGCCATAACCCCGTGTGTGAGTGCGCACATAAACCAGAAATCACAAATTCTACAGCATTCACATAATTCAGATTTTGACACCAAACTTTGAATGATCATAACTTCCTCTACAAAAATCCATTCCCTATAAACTTTATATCCATTTAAAGATTTTTCAATGAACTTTAATTAAAAGCAAATTTCAACAAATTTTGAAAATTAAGGCTCAAGTTATGATCCGTCAAAGTTCACCAAAAATCCGTTTTTACCAAAAACATTAAAACTCTATTTCACCAAACCTCTCAATCCAAAATCAATTGCTCTACATCCAAACCAACCCCAATGTGTCTAAATTATATCGCTATGTCTTTCAATTCATTCCACACCTAAAATTCACAATTTTACCATTTTCACACCTAATCATCATTCATTCTATTAATCTCTCAAACCATATGCAACAACGGCACACATCAATAATTCGTCATACATAAATACTTCACTTACCACCATCATCATCATAATAGTCATCCACCATCAATCATAGCTCAACATCAATAATGCATCCTCATGCAACATTAACTCAAAATCAACACCATCCAATATCATCACCAACCATAAGATTCAAAACCCACAACCATCATCATAGTATATCATAACACATCATAAATCATCAATATCCTTCAACAAGTATCATAAACATATGTTATACATTCCAACATTTCCTATAATCCTCTTCATCATACATAATTTCATAAATAATTAGGCATACACCAACATTATTCAATCCTATCTTATGGTCCACTAGCCTAAGTTTTCAAAAATATTATATGTTACATAGAGAAAACCGAAACCATACCTTGGTCGATTATCCTCCACGCACGAAACCACCAAAAAGCCAAGATAACTCCAAAAAGTACCAAAGCTCAAACTAACAACACATATATCACCCAAAATCAAAACCTAGAAACCACAACGTACAAAACTATAAGAGTATATGAGGATTACCTTGTCAAAAGGGGATTGAGGTAAAGCCCAACGGTTACCCACTAATAGAGATCACCTAAATAACAAAAACCACAAAATCTACTAAAAAACTATAACAAAAAACACAGAGAAACTAGGGTAGGAAACTGAAGCTTGAGACATGATTTCTTACCATATTTGCTTAGATAGAAATGAAGAGCTCGACGAGAGATTCGCGTGGCTGTAAATGGCTCGTCAATCGGAGCTTCGTAGCTCAAGTTATGGCTCCTGAAAAGTGATGATGAATAGTAACATCACCCTCTTCTCCTCTCTTCTCTATGCAGCGCCCCCTTTCTTATTTTGGGGTGGAAATGAGCTGAAATGCTTATTTAATGAGCATATATATGTTGGGTCTTGGGCCCAATTTGGGTCCAGTCCAACCTGTTAGCGTTTTTGGTCCGTTTGGCGCACTTTGGGCCAAAACCTTTAAGATTAGTGTCCGGTTTTCAATTCTAAATTATTTTTGTCCTTTCAAAATAATAAATCAATTTTCAAAATCTTATTTTCCAAAATACGCGGTACTGGACAGACTAGAGCTAGTACTTCCGGCTTAAGCGCTAGTACGCATTTTTACAAAACTTTTCAAAAAAGATACGTTTTCCATCTCAGAAAAATCTATTGAATTCAAATTTCACCTTTATAATTTCAATTTAAAACTTCTAAATTTTGAATCTACTTTGGGCACTTAAAAAATTATTTTATTAAAACAGTTTTACTGTGAAAAACTCTGGTTGTTATATCTCTGCAGTTTCTGAGGAAAGTTCCTTTGAATGACTGCATTGCACTCCTTAGTAAGAGCTACTGTCTCTACTTCCCTCCAATCCCTCTTGTTGTTCAGTATTTCCTTCATGAACTTATCATATGAAGGCATTTGTTTAAGAGCCTCTGCAAAGAGAATTTTGATCTCCAGCTTCTTAAAAGCTTCTAACAATTTGACAAATTACCTATCCTTTTCTGCTTTCTAGAGTGTTTGAGGGTATGGTAACTTTGCCTTATACTCGAGGGCCATGAGTGGTGCAGAGTGAGTATCTATAGTGCCTAAAGAAGGGTCACTAACCTGCTTAGGAGAGGTGTTCTCAGCACTTACACGTGTCTGGTCTCCCTTAGGCTGGCATTCAATGCCTGGGCTGCCCCCTTTTGGGCATTGGACGCCCTGGCTACCATCCCTTTCTGGGCATTCAATGCCTTTGATGGTACCCTGGGCTGAAGCTTGTTCATCTGCTGCCATTTCTTCCTTTCCCTGCCTCTTACTGTATGAGGCTGGGTGTTCAGGGTACTCTCTAATTGAAGAGCTTGGCACTCTTCTCTTATCTGTTCAGACAAGTGCTGTCTAGCTTGACTCAATTGTGCCTCTATATTCTTGTTAGAGGCTCAGGCTTCTTGCAACATCTCTTCCAGTTTCAATGTTTGTTGTGCAAGGGTTGTTGGGTTAATGACTCACTTTGTTCAGGAGGGTCTGACTCAGTGAATACTGTCTTAACCTCTCCTTTCATTGAAGTCTCAACAACTGAGTACAGATGCTGATTACTGATAACTATCTCAATGAGCTCGTGAGCTTCCTCAATTGTCTTTCTCATGTGGATTGAACCACTAGCAAAATGGTCTAAGGACATCTTAGCCATATCTGTGAGTCCGTAATAGAAGATGTTTAACTTTACCCATTCTGAAAATATTTCAGTAGGGCATTTCCTTAGCATCATCTTGTATCTCACTCAAGCATCATAAAGGGATTCATTATCTCCTTGTTTGAAGCCTTGGATATCCAGTCTCAACTGGGTCAGCTTCCATGGAAGAAAGTATTGATTCAAAAACTTGCCACCAGCTGATTCCATGTTTTCAAGCTAGACTTGGGTAGGTTATCTAACCACCTCTTTGCCTGTTCTTTAACAGCAAAGGAAAAAAGTATCAATTTGTAGACATCCTGGTCTACTCCCTCAGTGTATACTGCGTCAGCTAATTGCAGGAATTCTGCAAGGAATTCCATGGGCTCTTCTTGTGGAAGTCCATGAAACTGGTAGTTTTGCTTCACTAGAATGATTAACTGTGGGTTGAACTTAAAGTTAGCTACTCCAATAGGAGGTATGCTAATGCTACTTCCATAGAAGTCAGGAGTGGGGGCTGTATAAGACACCAAAGTTCTTCTGAACTGTTCATCCCCATTCGGGTTCATGGTGAACTCTTCCTGTTCCTGTACACTCAGTCAAGAAACAAGAAAATTGGAAGGTGTGTGTCTCTATATCAGAGTATAGAGCACTTTCCAGTAAGATGTCTTGAGAAAACAAGAAGAATAGAGGTAGAGGGAGAGAGATGGAATTCAAATTTTTAAAATTAAAAAGAAATTTTTTAATTAATTATCAATTTCGAAAAAAAAAAGAAAATTTTATGACAACTAATTACTTAAAAAGATTTGACAATTTTAAAGGTGGTTTTCGAAAAAGAAGAGAGGAGAAAGAAGTAGATGATTTTGGAAAATAGAAGAGAGAGGAATTAGTTAGGAAATTTTGAAAAAGAGAAAAGAGAAAGAAGAGTAGAAAAGAGAATAAGATAAGATAAGTAAGTAACTAATCAATAAGATTTGAAAGTAAAGTAAAAGATTTGAACTTGAAAACTTGAAGATTGAATTTTGAAAATTAAATTTTTGAAATTTGAAATTTGAATTTAAAAAGAAAGTAAAAGAAAGATTAAGATTTGAAAGAATAAGTCAAGATAAGATAAGATTTGAAAAGATTTTGAAAAAGATTTGATTTTGAAATTTGAAATTTGAAATTTAAAAATTTTGAGTTTTGAAATTTGAAATTTGAAAATTTTGAATTTTGAAAACTTTGAATTTTAAAATTTTGATTTTGAATTTTAAAATTTCAAATTTGAATTTTTGAAAATTGAATTGAATTAAGATAAAATAAGAAACTGAAATTTGAATTTTGAAAAAGGTTAGATTTTGAAATTTGAAATTGATTTAAGATAAGATAAAGATTTTGAAAATTTGAATTTTAAAATTTGAAATTTAAAACAAGATAAGTTAAAGATTTGAAAAAGATTTTATTTTTGAAAAGATTTGATTTTGAAATTCAAATTTAAGATAAGATAAGATAATAATTTAAAACTTAATGAAAGATAACAAAAGATAAGATAAAGATTTGAAAAAGTTTTGAATTTTAAAATTTAAAAGAAAGATAAGATAAGAAAAAATCAAATTAAAAGAAAGATATGATAAGATATAAAAAGATAAGATTTGAAATTTGATTTTTGAAAAAGATAAGATAAGATAATGATTTTGAAATTAAAATTTGAAATTTTGCTTGAAATTTTTGAAAATAATTTTTAAATAAAGATAGAAAAGATATTTTTTTTTAATTAATGAAGAAAGTGAAAAACAACCAAAAGACACCAAACTTAAAATTTTTAGATCTAAGATACTAAATTTTCAAAAATTGAAAGGAAAAATACCAAAAGACACCAAATTTAAAACTTTTTAGATCAAAATAAGAAAAGAAACAAGAACAACTTGAATACCAAGAAAGAACACTCAAGAACAATTCGAAAATTTTAAAGAGAATAAAGAACACACAAAGGACACCAAACTTAAAACTTTTGAAGATCAAGGACACTATTTTCGAAAAGAGAAAATTTCACTCCCCTCCCCTGCGAGATGCTAAAATGATACCCCCTCCCCTCTATTTATAAAATGTACATTTTCCTCCCTTATAACTTCTAGAAAACCTCCTCTTTAATCCATTTTAAATTTTTTTGTGTTAACTAAAGTTAACTTTATCGATTTTTCAAGAAAAATAAATTATTTTTTTACAAAAATACCATTTAAAAAAAAAATTTGTTTTTTTGTCATTAAATTTTGCTTACCAAAATATCTTTTAATAAATTATTTTTTTATTGATTAAATTGTATTTTTACCAAAATATCTTTAAAAAAATTAATAATTAAATTATTTTTTTCTAAGATATCCTTCAATAATTTTTTAATTATTAAATTATGATTTTACCAAAATTTTTGTTAACATTTTTCTATATTTTACTATTAATTTTTTGATATCAATGTATATTATTTTCATATTAAATAAAAAATTTTACCATTGTTAATATGTATAACAATTAATATATATTGATATATAAAAAAATATTAACAAAAATTTTGGTAAAATCATAATTTAATAATTAAAAAATTATTGAAAGGTATCTTAGAAAAAATAATTTAATTATTAAATTTTTTTAAAAATATTTTGGTAAAAATATAATTTAATCAATAAAAAATAATTTATTAAAAGGTATTTTGGTAAGCAAAATTTAATGACAAAAAAATAAAATTTTTGCTAAATGATATTTTTGTAAAAAATAATTTATTTTTTCTTGAAAAATAGATAAAGTTAACCTTAGTTAACACAAAAAATTTAAAATGGATTAAAGAGAAGGTTTGTTAAAAGTTATAAGGGAGGGAAATGTATATTTTATAAATAGATGAGAGGGGAGTGTCATTTTAGCATCTCGCAGGGGAGGGGAGTGAAATTTTCTCTTTCGAAAATTTTAAAATAAAAATACTAAAAGACACCAAACTTAAAAAATTTTTGAAATTAAAAACACAATTTTCGAAATTTTGACAAAGAAAAACACTAAAAGACACCAAACTTAAAATTTTTAAAACCAAACAAGAAAATTTACTAAGAATAATTCGAATATGAAGAAGGAAAAATAAGAACACCTTCAAAAATTTAAAGAAAAAGATAAAAATAGATGGGACACCAAATTTAAAGATTGACACAAGACTCAAACAAAAGACAAAGATTACTAAAGAAAAGAAAAGGTTTTGAAAAATTTTTGAAAAAGAAAACAAGAAATAGGTAAGACTCAAAGTAAAAAAAAAATCAAAAGAAAATACAAAGCCAAAAACAGAAAAGGTTTTGAAAAATTTTTGAAAAGAAAAATAAAAGATTAAAAACAAAAGTAAAAAGTACCTAATCTAAGCAACAAGATAATCTGTTAGTTTGTCCAAACTTGAACAATTCACAGCAACGGCGCCAAAAACTTGCTGCACGAATCCCCACACTCCGTACAACCATACCAGCAAGTGCACTGGGTCATCCAAGTAATACCTGAGAGAGACAGGGTCGATCCCACGAGGATTGTGGTTTGAAGCAAGCTATGGTTATCTTGCAAATCTTAGTCAGGCGGATAGAAGAGTTGTTGGATTTGTGAGATATAAACTAGGTTGACCTGTTTATAATGATAAGAAGATGGTTAAGGCTTGGAGATGCTTTGTCCTTCTAGATTAATTCTGGTCTTACTGTCTTCTTCAATTATGAATGATATCTTCTATCGCAGGCTGTATGTGATCAACTCTGTACGATCGCGGTCGCCAATCTCCTCCAAATCTGAACCACAAGGTTAGTGTGGATCCATTCTGATTGAGGGTGAAGCTCCTGCAGTCCATCCTCCTTAATGATCCTACTCACAATGCCACAGACAAGGTCGAATCTTCCAGATCAGAGAATGCTGCTTCTTTGGGTTCTAGCCTCTACCACAGAGACCCTAATCTCCCCATACCTCGGCTGAACTGGTGTCTCGAGAAGTCCCCAACGAAGTCGTAGATTAGCCATCTAGGAGATATATGATCAAGATGGCGATTCGATGCTTTCTAGTTACGTATTCACATGAACCCAAGAAGAACACGGGTGGTTGTCAGGCACGCGGTCTTAGTATGAAGAACGAAGATGATTGTCACGGGTCATCCCATTCATCAAGTTGAAGAACGAAGATACATCTTAGAACTGAATCAAACACGGATTGAAGAGAAACAGTAATACTTTTATTAATCCATAAAACTCAGCAGGGCTCCTCCCCTCAACCTAAGAGGTTTAGAAACTCATACTGATAGAAAAACACAATGATAAACGAAAATATGACAGATCCCTCCTGATGAGAGGTGTAAAAGTTCTTTAAATATTAAGCTAATGACTAAGGATTACATAAGAAAGGGTAAAACAGTCTTTTAGTGCTAAAATCCACTTCTGGGGCCCACTTGGTGAGTGTTTGGCCTGAGCTTTGATGAGATCTATGTACTAGCAGGCCTCTAGGGCGTTCAACATTGGCTAGGGGGTCCTTTTTGGGCGTTTGGACGCTGGTCTCCTCCTTTGGGCGCTGGACGCCTGGACTGGGGCAGGAGGCTGGCGTTGGACGCCAGTTTTGGTCTTTCAATTCTGAAGAATAGTATGAACTATTATACATTGTTGGAAACTCTGGAAGTCAGCTTTCCAAAGCCATTAAGAATGCTCCATTTGGAATTTTTTAGCTCAAGAAAAGCTCTTTCGAGTGCCAGGAGGTTAGATCCAGACAACATCTACAAGGAGGTCAGACTTTTGCTCCAGCTCCTCAATTCCAGCCAGAAAATACTTGAAATTGTAAAAAAACACACAAACTCAAAGTAAAATCCAAAAATGTGAATTTTACACTAAAACCTATGAAAACTTAATAAAACTTAAACAAAACATGCTAAAAATTATATGAAAATGACCACGACCAGATTGACTGACCTGCTCAGGTGTTTGGTTTGGATTAGAGGAGATTAATGACCATGATCCATGGGTTAATCACTTACAACCTTGCCATTGAACAAATCACTCATTGTTAAAGTATTTAGTAAGAAGTATTAACCCGGAAGAACAAGCATCTCTGAGGCCTTAACTAATTCTTTATTATTATTTTACGTCAATTCTTTATTGCCTTCGTTATTGTTTTGTTTATGCACCTACAACAACAATAATCAACTTTCTATTCGCCTAACTAAGATCTGCAGGATAACCACAGGTTGCTCAATCCGACAATTCTCGTGGGATTCGGCCTCACTCACCTGAGGTATTACTTGAACCACCCGGTGCACTTGCCAATTCAGTTGTGCGAGATCCATTTTCGCGCACCAGCTACTACCCAGGTATCTTAAACATACATTCTTTCAGTCTAAATCAATCATCATTATTATCAAATCTCAAACATTGACTCGGAGTAAGCGGGACGAACCTCAATCCTTGCTACTGCCCAGGTTTCACACTCAAAAATTCATTATCATTTCAATTCTTTCATATTCATTCAAAATTCCATAATTTAAACTCAGTTTTCATAATTCTTCTTCCTCATCTCATACTTGGAGCAAGTGGACAATGCCACTGCCTACTACCCGATCGCATATATCTCAATTTGTGTCTCATTCATCACTTATAATACCGCCCCAACTCAATCATGCATTTCTTAAGTTTCCTTCCATTCCAATTCTAACTTCCCTAATATACTTACTCTTATTCCGTAACCCATACCTAGCTTTGGACCTTCAATAGAGTTATCAAAGGTTTGGAAAAATTAGAGAAATGGTCAATAGTTCAAAAATAGTGAATTCTATCAAAACAGTAGTTTCGAGGGGTTTACAGGCTTGCTGGGAAGGTCAAACAGTGAAAAATCAGAGTTTTATGTGAAAAATAGGGTTTGTACATACACATAGGTTTTGTGCATACTTACACAACAGAGCGTCCTTCCCAACTTGTGCGTACGCACACACGTGTGCGTACGCACACACCAGAAATTCCTGCAACTTCGAAAATTCAGTTTTCTGCACCTGTTTTTCAACATCCAGAACTTTCACTAGAAAATTCTGTTTTTATCAAATTTTATACTATTTTAAAGCTATTGAAAATATCTTTAATTTGCGATAGATTTCGTTCAAATCCAAAATTCGAGGCTCAAGTTATGGACTGCTGAAGTTCAATAAAATCACGTTTTTACCAAAAGATAAATTCTCAAATTTTCCCAAACTTTTCCAATCCAAAACCTTTTTAACTTACCCAACCTTACCACATCAACATCAAACCAGCCAATCTATGCTTCCAACATACTAAAGCACTCCACAACACTCCAAATCCACAATTAAGCTCAATTCACACATTAATTCATACCCAAACAACATCATACATAATTATCAACATATATCATTAATCACTCAAAAATCATTATTTTAATAACAACAACCTCATTTATATTACTAATTATCAACCTCATAAATGGCAACAATTATCAATCTAAACAACATCAATCCTATCTTACAGTTGTCTAACCTAAGTTTTCATGACACATTATATTTTAGTTACGAGAAACTGAAATCATACCTTGGCCGATTCCTCCCTAAGCTCGAAATGCCTCAATCATCCACCATTTCTCAAGCTCCAAAACTCCAACTCCTCACCAACTGAATTTTCAACTCCCAGGATTTAATTTCAAGCTTCCAATATCCACTAATTTAACTCCAAAACACACAATTCAATCTAATACAATCCAAATTCACTATAATTAACATAGAGTTTTCTAATTAATGATTCATAGAGGGTTAAGTGGTTTTTTACCTTATCCACTCAAAATTAGAGTGAAACCCAACAATTATCCACCGCTAGAGTACCCCTAAACCATCAAAATTACAAAATTTCTCAATTTTCAAAACCTAAATCACGAACCAAAAAGGGGAGAACTCGGTGAGAAAATGTGATTTTCTTACCAAATTGTTAGATGGGTTTTGTAGAGAATTCCAAAATGAACGCATGGCCACTGACATCTCGTCAATCGGAGCTCCAGAATGAAAGTTATGTGGATTTGATTAGAGGGTTAGGGTTTGAAGTTTTCTTCCCCCTTTCTTTGAGTTTCCCAGCTTGAAAATGGTGATGAAGAAGGGAAATGAGCTGAAGCTCTTTTGTTTATGTATGTTGGGCTGGGCCTTGGGCCTAATACAGGCCCAGTTTGCCCGGTTCGGTCTATTCAGTCTAATTTTGGGCCAAATTCTTTAAAATTAGTGTCAAATTTCTTATTTCAATTAGCTCTACCTCATTAAATTATAAAATTTTATTTTATAATTTTTTGGATTAATAATTAATTTATTGACTAATTATTTACTAATTTCGCGGTTTTACATGTTTGGTATTGGCTTTCACATTGATTTGGTGCAGAGTTGAGTTGCAGATCAAAGTGGTAAGATTTTCGTGGAGGTTGGAGTTTCTAGAGAAGATTTTTCTGAGGTTGAAGCCGCCGTTATTAAGGTACATATCTTAATTTTGGATAGGCACTATGTAACACTATGTGAAAACCTAAGTTAATGTCCCTAGGATAGGATTGAATGAATTTGGTTGTTGTTATGATTAGTTGAGTAGACATGTGTATGAGTATGCATGATTTAATTATTGTGGTATAATTGTTTATAAATACAATTGATGTGAAATTGGGCCAAAGGCTGTGATAGGGGTGAGGAAATCTCCTACTTGGTAAGTTAAGGTAAGTGATGGTGTGGTTATATTGCAATTGGCTGAAGTAATGATTGAATTTAGTTTGGTTTTGAATTTTGGATATGGGAGTGTTATGTGTTGTTGTTGAGAAAGGATATGTATGATAGAATGTGTTAAATGAGTTATGATTAGGTTGATTAGGCTTGAAATGGATAGAGATTGATAAGTGAATGAGGTGTTTAGAAAATAGTATTGGAGTGAATTGTTGATTTGAATAATGAGGAGTTAGTTATTTGATGAATTGTCAATCTGATTATTGATGTGGTTTTGGAATGGGTTGAAAATGGATTGAATTGAGTTTTTGGTGAAAATTGGCTATTTGGTAAAATTGGTAAAATATAATTTTGACCAACTTCGGTGTGTTATGACTTGGTGCTCGGAGCTTGGATTTGTGTAAAACTTATCTTAAATCGAAGCTAGTTAAAAGATCTTTAAAATGACCTAAGACTGAAGGAAAACAAAATTTTATGGAATACGTTATGAGAGTTTCAACTTTGGCATAAAATATGAAATCTGAGATGTTACAGAAAAAATCAGAATTTCTGGTATGTGTGCGCACGCACAAAACAGAATGATTGTCAAGGGTCGTTGGTGCACGAAATTGTGATCTCCAGGCTCGAACAAATCCTGGTAATGGCTCCAAAGCTTGGTGCTCTGATCTTAATTCATAATTGTCACAACTTCGATACAACTAACCAGCAAGTGCACTGGGTCGTCCAAGTAATACCTTACGTGAGTAAGGGTCGAATCCCACGGAGATTGTCGGTATGAAGCAAGCTATGGTCACCTTGCAAATCTCAGTCAGGCAGATATAAAGTGATAATGGTGTTTTCGAATATTATATAATAAAATAGGGATAGAGATACTTATGTAATTCATTGGTAGGAATTTCAGATAAGCGAATGGAGATGCTTTTCGTTCCTCTGAACCTCTGCTTTCCTGCTATCTTCATCCAATCAGTCTTACTCCTTTCCATGGCTGGCTTTATGCAAGGGCATCACCGTTGTCAGTGGCTACATCCCCTCCTCTCAGTGAATAATATGCTCACGCACCCTGTCACGGCACGGCTATTCATCTGTCGGTTCCCGATCATGCTGGAATAGGATTCACCCTCCTTTTGCGTCTGTCACTAACGCCCAGCACTCGCGAGTTTGAAGCTCGTCACAGTCATTCAATCATTGAATCCTACTCAGAATACCACAGACAAGGTTTAGACCTTCCGGATTCTCTTGAATGCCGCCATCATTCTAGCTTACGCCACGAAGATTCTGGTTAGGAGATCTAAGAGATACTCATTCTAGCTTATTTCATGTAGAACAGAAGTGTTTGTCAGGCACGCGTTCATAAGGGAGAAGGATGATGAGCGTCACACATAATCATCACCTTCATCACGCTCTTGGGTGCGAATGGATATCTTAGAAGAGAAATAAGAAGAATTGAATAGAAAACAGTAGTACTTTGCATTAATCTTTGAGGAACAGCAGAGCTCCACACCTTAATCTATGGAGTGTAGAAACTCTACCGTTAAAAATACATAAGTGAAAGTCCAGGAATGGCCGAGATGGCCAGCCCCCCAAAACGTGATCAAAGGATCATAAGGTAATCCAAAGATGCCTAATACAATAGTAAGAGGTCCTATTTATAATAAACTAGCTACTAGGGTTTACATGAGTAAGTATTTGATGTATAAATCCACTTCCGGGGCCCACTTGGTGTGTGTTTGGGCTGAGCTTAAGTGTTGCACGTGCAGAGGCCATTTGTGGAGTTGAACGCCAGTTTTTGTGCCAGTTTGGGCGTTCAACTCTGGTTTTGGATCCTTTTCTGGCGCTGGACGCCAGATTTGGGTAGAAAGCTGGCGTTGAACGCCAGTTTACGTCGTCTATTCTTGGCCAAAGTATGGACTATTATATATTTCTGGAAAGCCCTGGATGTCTACTTTCCAACTCAATTGGAAGCGCGTCATTTCGAGTTCTGTAGCTCCAGAAAATCCACTTTGAGTGCATGGAGGTCAAAATCCAACAGCATCAGCAGTCCTTCTTCAACCTCTGAATCTGATTTTTGCTCAAGTCCCTCAATTTCAGCCAGAAAATACCTGAAATCACAGAAAAACACACAAACTCATAGTAAAGTCCAGAAATGTGAATTTAACATAAAATCTATTAAAAACATCCCTAAAGTAACTAGATTCTACTAAAAATATACTAAAAACAATGCCAAAAAGCGTATAAATTATCCGCTCATCACAACACCAAACTTAAATTGTTGCTTGTCCCCAAGCAACTGAAAATCAAAATAGGATAAAAAGAATAGAATATACTATAAATTCCAAACTATCAATGAAACATAGTTGCAATCATATGAGCGGGACTTATAGCTTTTTGCCTCTTGAATAGTTTTGGCATCTCACTTTATCCATTGAAGTTTAGAATGATTGGCATCTATAGGAACTTCAAATTTCGAATAGTGTTATTGACTCTCCTAGTTCAGTATGATGATTTTTGAACACAGCTTCTTTATGAGTCTTGGCCGTGGCCCTAAGCACTTTGTTTTCCAGTATTACCACCGGATACATAAATGCCACAGACACATAATTGGGTGAACCTTTTCAGATTGTGACTCAGCTTTGCTAAAGTCCCCAATTAGAGGTGTCCAGGGTTCTTAAGCACACTCTTTTTTTGCTTTGGACCTTGACTTTAACCGCTCAGTCTCAAGTTTTCACTTGACACCTACACGCCACAAGCACATGGTTAGGGACAGCTTGGTTTAGCCGCTTAGACTAGGATTTTATTCCTTTAGGCCCTCCTATCCATTGATGCTCAAAGCCTTGGGATCCTTTTTACTTGCCCTTGCCTTTTGGTTTTAAGGGTTATTGGCTTTTTGCTCTTGCCTCTTGGTTTTAAGAGCTTTTGGCTTTTTATGCTTGCTTTTTCTTTTTCTTTCTATTTTTTTTTTCGCCTATTTTTTTTCTATTTTTTTTTTGCAAGCTTTGTTCTTTGCTGCTTTTTCTTGCTTCAAGAATCATTTTTATGATTTTTCAGATTATCAAATAACATGTCTCCTAGTCATCATTCTTTCAAGAGCCAACATATTTAACATTCTTAAACAACAACTTCAAAAGACATATGCACTGTTCAAGCATACATTCAGAAAACAAGAAGCATTGTCACCACATCAATATAATTAAACTAAGTTCAAGGATAAATTCAAAACTCATGTACTTCTTGTTCTTTTGAATTAAAACATTTTTCATTTAAGAGAGGTGATGGATTCATAGGACATTTATAACTTTAAGACATAGTTACTAACTACTAATGATCATGTAATGAAGACACAAACACAGATAAGCACATAACATAGAAAACGAAAAACAGAAGAAATAAGAACAAGGAATGAATCCACCTTAGTAATGGTGGCGTTTCCTTCTTGAGGAACCAATGATGTCCTTGAGCTCTTCTATGTCTCTTCCTTGTCTTTGCTGCTCCTCCTTCATTGCTTTTAGATCTTCTCTGATTTCATGAAGGATGATGGAGTGCTCTTGATGTTCCACCCTTAGTTGCTTCCAATAATTGTGTGGAAGAAAATGTATCCCCTGAGGTATCTCAGGGATCTCTTGATTTGCAGTCAAATGTTCTACCACTGAGCTATAGACCCTTGATGGAAGCTTTTGTCTTCCCTTTCCTCTTTCTAGAGGTTTCTCTGGCCTTAGGTGCCATCAATGGTTATGGAAAAAACAAAAAAGCTATGCTTTTACCACACCAAACTTAGAATGTTGCTCGCCCTCGAGCAAAAGAAGAAAGAATAGAAGAATAAGAAGAAGATATGGAGGAGATGGATGGGAGTGTGTATTCGGCCATATGGGTGGGATTGGGTGGGAGAGAGATGTTGAATTTTTGAAGGTAGTGGGTGTATGGATGTGAGTGGTAAATGGAAAAAAAAAGAAGGGATGATCATGAATGGAAAGAGAGATGATGAGGTAGGTGGGGATCCTGTGGGGTCCACAGATCCTGAGATGATCCTGTGGGGTCCACAGCTCCTGAGGTGTCAAGGCATTTACATCCCTGCACCAATTTAGGCATGTAAAATGCCCTTGCACACAACTCTGGGCGTTCAGCGCCAGGTTGGTGCCCATTTTGGGCGTTCAACACCCCTTTGCTGCCATTTCTGGCGTTGAACGCCAGAACCATGCTTGTTCTGGGCGTTCAGCGCCAGGATGCTCCCATTCTGGGCGTTCAGCGCCAGAACTATGCTCTGTTCTGGCGTTTGAACGCTAGACAGATGCTCCTCCAGGGTGTGATTTTTCTTCTGCTGTTTTTGATTCCGTTTTCAATTTTTATATTTATTTTGTGACTCCACATGATCATGAACCTAAGAAAACATGAAAAACAATAAAAATAAGAATTAGATAAACATTGGGTTGCCTCCCAACAAGCGCTTCTTTAATGTCAATAGCTTGACAGTGGGCTCTCATGGAGCCTCACAGATGTGCAGAGCTTTGTTGAGACTCTCCAACACCAAACTTAGAGTTTGGATATGGGAGTTCAACACCAAACTTAGAGTTTGGTTGTGGCCTCCCAACACCAAACTTAGAGTTTGACTGTGGGGGCTCTGGTTGACTCTGCTTTGAGAGAAGCTTTTCATGCTTCCTCTTCATGGTTGCAGAGGGAGATCCTTGAGTTTTAAACACAAGGGAGTCCTTATTCCATTGAAGGACTATTTCACCTCTGTCAACATCAATCACAGCTCTTGCAGTGGCCAGGAAAGGTCTTCCTAGGATGATGGATTCATCCTCTTCCTTTCCAGTATCCAGGACTATGAAATCAGTAGGTATGTAAAGGCCTTCAACCTTTACTAACACGTCCTCTACTTGTCCATAAGCCTGTTTTCTTGAGCTGTCTGCCATCTCTAATGAGATTTTAGCAGCTTGCACCCCATAGATTCCCAGTTTCTCTATTACAGAGAGGGGCATGAGGTTTATTCCTGAACCAAGGTCACACAGAGCCTTAAAGATCATGGTGCCTATGGTACAGGGTATTATGAATTTTCCAGGATCCTGTCTCTTCTGAGGCAATGTCAGTTGATCCAGATCACTTAGTTCATTGATGAACAAGGGAGGTTCAACTTCCCAAGTATCAATGCCAAATAATTTGGCATTTAGCTTCATGATTGCACCAAGAAACTTGGCAGTTTGCTCTTCAGTAACATCCTCATTCTCTTCAGAAGAGGAATACTCATCAGAGCTCATGAAGGACATAAGGAGGTTCAATGGAATCTCTATGGTCTCTAGATGAGCCTCAGAGTCCTTTGGTTCCTCAGAGGGAAGCTCCTTATTGGTCACTGGACGTCCCAGGAGGTCTTCCTCCTTGGGATTCACGTCCTCTCCTCTCCTCACAGGTTCGGCCATGGCGCTTATGTCAATGGCCTTGCACTCTCCTTTTGGATTCTCTTCTGTATTACTTGGGAGAGTACTAGGAGGGATTTCAGTGATCCTTTTACTCAGCTGGCCCACTTGTGCTTCCAGATTTCTAATGGAAGACCTTGTTTCATTCATGAAACTTACAGTGGCCTTAGATAGATCAGAGACTAGATTTGCTAAATTAGAAGCATTTTGTTCAGAGTTCTCTGTCTGTTGCTGAGTTGATGATGGAAAAGGTTTATTATTGTTAAACCTGTTTCTTCCACCATTATTAAAGCCTTGTTGGGGCATTTGATCCTTCCATGAGAAATTTGGATGATTTCTCCATGTTGAGTTATAGGTGTTTCCATAAGGTTCACCTAAATAATTTACCTCTGCTATTGCAGGGTTCTCAGGATCATAAGCTTCTTCTTCATAAGAAGCCTCTTGAGTACTGTTGGATGCAGCTTGCATTCCATGCAGACTCTGAGAGATCATATTGACTTGCTGAGTCAATATTTTATTCTGAGCCAATATGGCATTCAGAGTATCAACTTCAAGAACTCCCTTCTTCATAGGCGTCCCATTGCTCACAGGATTCCTTTCAGAAGTGTACATGAACTGGTTATTAGCAACCATGTTAATGAGTTCTTGAGCTTCTGCAGGTGTTTTCTTTAGGTGAATGGATCCACCTGCAGAAGTGTCCAGTGACATCTTTGATAGCTCAGATAAACCATCATAGAATATATCCAGGATGGTCCATTCTGAAAGCATGTCAGAAGGACACTTTTTGGTCAACTGTTTGTATCTTTCCCAAGCTTCATAGAGGGATTCACCTTCTTTCTGCCTGAAGGTTTGAACATCAGCTCTAAGCTTGCTCAGCTTTTGAGGAGGAAAGTACTTGGCTAAGAAAGCCGTGACCAGCTTATCCCAAGAGTTCAGGCTGTCTTTGGGTTGAGAATCCAACCATAATCTAGCTCTGTCTCTTACAGCAAAAGGGAAAAGCATGAGCCTGTAGACTTCAGGACTTACTCCATTAGTCTTAACAGTATCACATATCAGCAAGAATTTAGTTAAGAACTGAAAGGGATCTTCAGATGGAAGTCCATGAAACTTGCAGTTCTGCTGCATCAGAGAAACTAATTGAGGTTTCAGCTCAAAGTTGTTTGCTCCAATGGCAGGAATGGAGATGCTTCTTCCATGTAAATTGGAATTAGGTGCAGTAAAGTCACCAAGCATCTTCCTTACATTATTATTATTTTCGGCTGCCATCACCTTTTCCTGTTCGAAAATTTCTGAAAGGTAATCTCTGGATTGTTGTATTTTAGCTTCTCTTAATTTTTTTTTCAGAGTCCTTTCAGGTTCTGGATCTGCTTTAACAAGAATGTTCTTGTCCTTGCTCCTGCTCATATGACAAAGAAGATGGCACAGAAAAAATACTAATAATAATATGGATCCTTTATACCACAGTATAGGGATCCTTGTGTTAGTAGAAGAAAAGAAGGGAAGAAAATCTGAACTCAGAGAGAGAGGGGGTTCAGATTTTTGGAGAGTTGAAGGAAAGATGTTAGTATATCAATAAACAAATAGAAGAAGATGAGAGGGGGAAGTGAATTTTCGAAAACAATTTTTGAAAAAGAGTTAGTGATTTTTGAAAATAGTTTTTGAAAAAGGTTAGTATTTTTTTCGAAATTTTTTTTTAAATAAAAATAATTAGTTAATAAAAAAGAAATTTTTGAAAAAGAGGGAAGATATTTTCGAAAATTAGAGAGAGAGAGAGTTAGTTAGGTAGTTTTGAAAAAGTTAAGAAACAAACAAAAAGTTAGTTAGTTAGTTGAAACAAATTTTGAAAATCAATTTTGAAAAGATAAGAAGTTAGGAAGTTAGAAAAGATATTTTGAAAATCAAATTTTTTTGAAAAAGATAAGATGAGAAGATATTTTTGAAAAGATATGATAGAAATTAGTTTTTGAAAAAGATTTGATTTTTAAAATCACAATTAATGACTTGATTCACAAGAAATCACAAGATATGAAGATATGATTCTAGAACTTAAAGTTTGAATCTTTCTTAACAAGTAAGTAACAAACTTGAAATTTTTGAATCAAAACATTAATTGATTAGTTATTTTTGAAAATTTTATATAAAAATAAGAAAAAGATTTTTGAAAAAGATTTTTGGAATTTTCGAAAATAACTAAGAAATTTGAAAAAGATTTGATTTTTGAAAAAGATTTTGAAAAAGATAAGATTTTCAAATTGAAAATTTGATTTGACTCATAAGAAACAACTTTGATTTTTAAAAATTTTTGAAAAAGTCAACTCAATTTTCGAATTTGATGATAGAAAAAGGGGAAGATATTTTTTTTGATTTTTTGAATTTTTATGAAAACATGAAAAGTATGCAATGCATGAAATTTTTAGATCAAAACATGAATGTATGCAAGAATGCCATGAATGTCAAGATGAACACCAAGAACACTTTGAATGTCAAGATGAACATCATAGACACAATTTTGAAAAATTTTTTAATGCAAAGAAAACATGCAAGACACCAAACTTAGAATTCTTTAATGCTTACGCACTAAGGATTCAAGAATGCATATGAAAAACAAGAAAAGACACAAAACATGAAATCATCAAGATCAAACAAGAAGACTTACCAAGAACAACTTGAAGATCATGAAGAACACTATGAATGCATGATATTTTCGAAAAATGCAAGATGCATATGCAAGTGACACCAAACTTATGATATGACTCAAGACTCAAACAAGAAACACAAAAATATTTTTGATTTTTATGATTTTCTAATTTTTTTTTTTTGGATTTTTATTTTATATTTTTCGAAAAATTATTTAGAAAAAGGAAAAATAAGGATTCCAAAATTTTTAATATGAATTCCAGGAATCTTGCCATGTTAGTCTTAAAGCTCCAATCAAAGGGTCTGGCATGGCTTAACAGCCAGCCAAGCTTTAGCATATAATTACATGGGCTGGAGTGATTAGTTGAATACCAATCCCAAAGTAGTTTGGGTATGGCTTTACAGCCAGATAAGAATCAACATATTTCATGAAACACTAGAATTCATTCTTAAAAATTTTGAAGCCATAGAATAATTTATTTTTGAAAACATTTTTTTTTTGAAAACTTTTTTTTTTTCGAAAACAAAGAAAAATTTTTGAAAGATTTTTGAAAAATTTTTGAAAACAAAACAAAAAGAAAATTACCTAATCTGAGCAACAGGATGAACCGTCAGTTGTCCAAACTCAAACAATCCCCGGCAACGGCGCCAAAAATTTGGTGCACGAAATTGTGATCTCCAGGCTCGAACAAATCCTAGTAATGGCTCCAAAGCTTGGTGCTCTGATCTTAATTCATAATTGTCACAACTTCGATACAACTAACCAGCAAGTGCACTGGGTCGTCCAAGTAATACCTTACGTGAGTAAAGGTCGAATCCCACGGAGATTGTCGGTATGAAGCAAGCTATGGTCACCTTGCAAATCTCAGTCAGGCAGATATAAAGTGATAATGGTGTTTTCGAATATTATATAATAAAATAGGGATAGAGATACTTATGTAATTCATTGGTAGGAATTTCAGATAAGCGAATGGAGATGCTTTTCGTTCCTCTGAACCTCTGCTTTCCTGCTATCTTCATCCAATCAGTCTTACTCCTTTCCATGGCTGGCTTTATGCAAGGGCATCACCGTTGTCAGTGGCTACATCCCCTCCTCTCAGTGAATAATATGCTCACGCACCCTGTCACGGCACGGCTATTCATCTGTCGGTTCCCGATCATGCTGGAATAGGATTCACCCTCCTTTTGCGTCTGTCACTAACGCCCAGCACTCGCGAGTTTGAAGCTCGTCACAGTCATTCAATCATTGAATCCTACTCAGAATACCACAGACAAGGTTTAGACCTTCCGGATTCTCTTGAATGCCGCCATCATTCTAGCTTACGCCACGAAGATTCTGGTTAGGAGATCTAAGAGATACTCATTCTAGCTTATTTCATGTAGAACAGAAGTGTTTGTCAGGCACGCGTTCATAAGGGAGAAGGATGATGAGCGTCACACATAATCATCACCTTCATCACGCTCTTGGGTGCGAATGGATATCTTAGAAGAGAAATAAGAAGAATTGAATAGAAAACAGTAGTACTTTGCATTAATCTTTGAGGAACAGCAGAGCTCCACACCTTAATCTATGGAGTGTAGAAACTCTACCGTTAAAAATACATAAGTGAAAGTCCAGGAATGGCCGAGATGGCCAGCCCCCCAAAACGTGATCAAAGGATCATAAGGTAATCCAAAGATGCCTAATACAATAGTAAGAGGTCCTATTTATAATAAACTAGCTACTAGGGTTTACATGAGTAAGTATTTGATGTATAAATCCACTTCCGGGGCCCACTTGGTGTGTGTTTGGGCTGAGCTTAAGTGTTGCACGTGCAGAGGCCATTTGTGGAGTTGAACGCCAGTTTTTGTGCCAGTTTGGGCGTTCAACTCTGGTTTTGGATCCTTTTCTGGCGCTGGACGCCAGATTTGGGTAGAAAGCTGGCGTTGAACGCCAGTTTACGTCGTCTATTCTTGGCTAAAGTATGGACTATTATATATTGCTGGAAAGCCCTGGATGTCTACTTTCCAACACAATTGGAAGCGCGTCATTTCGAGTTCTGTAGCTCCAGAAAATCCACTTTGAGTGCAGGGAGGTCAGAATCCAACAGCATCAGCAGTCCTTCTTCAACCTCTGAATCTGATTTTTGCTCAAGTCCCTCAATTTCAGCCAGAAAATACCTGAAATCACAGAAAAACACACAAACTCATAGTAAAGTCCAAAAATGTGAATTTAACATAAAATCTATTAAAAACATCCCTAAAGTAACTAGATTCTACTAAAAATATACTAAAAACAATGCCAAAAAGCGTATAATTATCCGCTCATCAGTCGTGCATACGCACAAGGGGTGTGCGCATGCACGAGATGAATTTTACAAGTTGTGCGTATGAACAACTGGTCATGCGTACGCATAAACTCTTATTTTTGTATACGCACAAGGGTGATGCATACGCATATGTCCTATTTTTAACTGTTTGGCTTTCTTGGAAAGCTTGTAAACTTCTGTAACCCCTATATTGAGTATAAAGATGGTGGATTAGAGGGTAAAAACCGGTGGGAAGGAAATTATTATGATTGGAATGAATTGGAAGTGATTGAGTGGGATGAGTTGACATGGTTGGATGATGAAAATAAGTTTGATGGAGAATGATACCTCCCTGGGTAGATGCAAGGGTGTGGTTTTCCCTACTTGCTCTGGGTTGAGATTGGAGTTGAATTGGAAGTGGTTGAAGGGGATGATATGACATGATTAGATGATGAGGATGAGTTTGATTGAGAATGGTACCTTCCTGGGTAGATGCAAGGGTGTGGTTCGCCCCACTTGCTTCGAGTTGAGATTTGAGACTCCTTAGGTAGATGCAAGGATGTGGTTTGCCCCACCTGTTCCAGGCTGAGAATGAGATTTGAAATTCCCTGGGTAGATACAAGGGTGTGGTTCACCCCACTTGTTCCGGATTGAGATTGAGACTCCCTGGGTAGATGCAGTGGTTCGCCCCACTTGCTCCGGGTTGAGATTTAAAACTTTGTTGACCCTCTGTTGTAAGATGTGGTCAGATACTTAGTCTTTTCCAGATAATTCCTCAAAGGGAAGTGAATACCTCTTCAAGATACGCGCACCAAGGGATTGTTCAAGGTTCGCTATTGGACATGTCGAGTTTGGCTGTATAACCGACAAATGTGCTCATTGGCCATAGGGCAGACATGCATCATTTTCATTTATGTGTATTAATTGAGTGTGCATCTTGTATTTGGCTTGCCTTGTTGAACAATTGTATCTACATGCTAATTGAGCTAATTGTCTTATCTGTTCTCTCTACTTATTTTCTTTGTATTGTTTTGTATGTGATAGCTGAGAGATCCCTTATGCTGGCGATAGTGACGCTGATGGTTATTCTTAATGCGATGAATTGATATGATTGGTAATGGGATTGATTGATATTTGAACTCTTCGAGTAGACGCAAAGGTTGTGGTTTGTCCCACTTACTCCGGATATAGAATGAATAGATACCATTGGCACTGAATTTTGATGTAGAATTACTAAATTTGGACAATTATGATATAGAGATAGATAATGACTTCTATATAGAAGAATTGAGATTATGAGATCACTAGTATGACTAAGACTAAGTTTGTTTACATTGTTTGGATTAAAAATGACCCTAGGCTTGAACCTTGTGTTGATTGGAGTTTAGGATTGCATAACGGATTCATATATTTTTACATAGTCTCTATTTGGAATTATTACCCTACTGGGAACCTTAAGGTTCTCATCCATTGTCGGATTTTGTTTTCAGATGCAGGACATGACGTACTTTGTTGAGCGTGTCAGACTCTCTTTGGAAAGTGAAGATTCCTTTACATTTTGTACTTTGAGTTTTAGATTTCATATTCCCCACTTTTGAACACATAATTATATATCCCTCTTAGAGGTTGATTTATGGAGAAACAGGTTGTATTTTGTATACTTTTGGGTTGTATTACTTTCTAGCCAACTTTGTCTTCGTAGGTCGAGACTAGTATTTGCTATGTATTCTCTTTGAACTCTTATATATATTATTTCTTTCGTTTCTGTATACCGAAGCTTTATATCGTCAGCATTTGAGTGTGATGCGATCATTGTTATGTCATCTTTTCTTCACAAGCTCTTAGATATATCATTATTCTTCAAATACTATGTACGTACTTTTAAATTTTAGGTGTCGTAATTTCTCGCCACTTCTGATTTACGACTGCAGTATAAGACTTTGTGTGCTAGGGTATTACAATTGGCAATTATATTAGAATAGTTGACAATTAGTATAACTAGAATTTGAATGATTTATAATTGAAATGATTGACAATTAGTGTAATTACTCATTAAATGCTAACTTTTATATAATTATCTTTGAGAAAAAATCCTAAATGGCACAATGACCTCGAAAGACATTGAGACCTTAAAAAAATACCTTTTTTCGACTGCTGATCTTTACTTTTATGAGACTAATTAGCCCCTCTGTCAATATTTTCTATTTGTATTAATAGAATAAGTCTACATGGCATGTTAAACTGTTGATTTTTCCATTAAGAACTAACTAGAATTAACAAATTTTTTGTTAGGAGTCTTATTGTCTTTTAAAGATAATTATCAACACCGTTTAGTTTTTATTTTTATTTTTTTATTATCTTTTTCAAATACATTAGCTAAATTTATGTATAAAACTAAGAAATATTAGTAATTTTTAAATTATTTTTACTTATAAAAATTAAATAGAGGATATATTAGTGATTAATGTGTCACATAAGTATGTTTTGAAGAGAGATCATTGACAGATGGGCTAACCAGTCTCACGAAGTTAAATATTAAGGGCCAGAAAGGGTTTTTTTTGTTTGGGGTCTTGTAGTCTTTCGAAGAAATTATCAGGGATCGAGTTGGGTATTCACTCATTATCTTTTCGAAAATAAGTTGAGAAGAGAGAGGTATTCATACTAGTATCAAAATGCACAACGTCAACATTCTTGGTGTCAAAATACAACCCATTATAAAATGATATAATAATAATAATGAAAATAAAACTAAATATATTCTATTTACTTTTGTCTTCAAGATTTAATAAAAACTAATAACCAAATATAAATAGAACTAAAACTCACCTTGAAACCATTACCTATCAAAGATTTAGAAAATTTGGTTGAGAAATACTAAAACTACACATCAAAATCAAAATCAACAAATTAAGATCAAGAATAGTCACAAGTCCATTAATCATGTTTACAAATCCAAAGATTTTAAAGGCATCTTTTTATGATTATTCACTTCAAGAAAAATGTTGAATATCATTGGATTTAGCATAACACATTAGCAGTAGCTTTACCGGAGAATTAGGTATCAAATTTGTCAGGTCAAATCATTATTAGTGGATTTCAGAATCCGGCGGTAAATTCACTGATAATAATTGAAGGAAAATGGGGGAAATAGGTGTACAATTTAGCGTCGGATTTACCGGCAGATTTTTCCACCAGTAAACCCAATTAGTGGAACAATGCATTTTGGTGACCTAAAATGCATTACTGTCGGATTTATCCACTAGTAAATCCGACGATAAGCTTGACTTAAATTCAAAACGTGAACCTTGCCCCCCTTATTTTCAAAATACACTCTTTCTATCTCTCTAAACCTTCAGCCATCTTTCGCCAGTTCCAACCACCTGCATTCTTCTCAAAAGACTTGGTGGACTTGCCTAGTTCTTGTTTTGTTTCCTGAAATGGAGCTGCTCCTTCTGTCTCTGCTGTCATTGGTGTCACTACTGCCACTGCTCCCTCTGCCGCTGAAGCTGCGTCTCTCCTCCCTCCTCTAGGTAGGTTACCCTTATCCCCCCCCCCTTTTTTTTTTACTTCATTTTGAATAAAAACCCTAACCCTACTTCTTCCATTCCTCAAACATAGAATCTCCGTTTTCACTTTCAATACCTACAACTTGGTACTTTTCGATTTTATTTTCAACTCCAAAATATAATTAGTTAATTAATTTTTGTTTGGATCGGTCTTGTTAGTAGGGTTGGAGGTGCCATGCAAAATTGACATTCCAGAGTACAAAGGTGCATAATTCAGTTACTTTCTTCACTTGGCTCTGTTTCATTAATACATGTTTGTGTTTTTTATTTATTATATCAACAATAAATTTTATTTTGGTGTTTTTTATCAGTTGACATGAAAATACTCTAAATAAGGTTTCTGTGTGTTGTGTTTTTTTGGTCAGCATATCATCCTAATATTAATGCTGCTGTTGAGCTACTTAGACAGGGTAATTTCTTATTATTTTTGTTAACTATTTTCTTATTAAATAATTTGGAATTGATAATATTGCTTGTGATTTTTAATTTTTTATTGATTCTTCATTTGAGAGCTCATGCCTTGTATCTTATTATGTGGTGGATTATTTTGTTGGAAGCTTTCCAATTCGTCTATTTTAAAATTTAGTTTAATTTTACTAGCACATAACCTGCTTGATAAAATGTTTCAACCAGAATTATGGCTGATTTGATGCATTTCTAATTAGAAAGATAGATAATAATGAAACTGATGCACTGATATGCAGTATTGTGACCTGAACTGGAGGGTCATGGATTCAAATCTTAGATTAGCTGCCTAAATCTATGTTTTTAAATGTTAAGTAAATTATTTATCCTTGGTTCATTGTAAATTTGCAGTTTGGCAGCTTTATTGATTTGAAATCATATGATACTATTGCAATGAAACTCAAAAGAGATGAGAGATGTTATATAGCTACAATAAGTGTACTTTTTTTTGTCAATTCTTAATGTTGAAATACTGTGCTAGCAATTTTTTAGGATTAAATTTCTGGGTAGTCTTGCAACTTGCAAGTATCATCAATAGTTTGGTTTTGGTGCAGATTTAATTTCCAGTCGTAGGCATGTTTGTTATGCTTAACATTACAAGAAAAATATTGAGTACTATCGAATTTTCCGTTGGAAAAACAAACAAAATCCGATGGTAATGAAGTTACCGTCGGAATAAATCAGACGGCATAAATCTCGCCGATAAATGTTTACCATCGGATTTTTTTGGTTCGGCGGTAATTTTCGTTGAATTTAGTGATGGAATATAGTTAGTAAGAAAACAAAATCTGTTCAACATCACCATCGAGAATTTTCTGACGGTAACGTTGGCGCCATAGCATACATCTCTGCGACATCTTACCGGAGGATTAATCCGACGGTAATGCCAACGGAAATATTTTTAAATTTTTTTTAACAAATCGACTGGACTATTACTGTCAAATTATTTCGATGGTAGTCTTTTTTTTAATAATCTTTTCCCGTCCATCTATAATGTACCCTGATAATAATTGAAACAGTGCTTTAAACTTGATGTGAAATATAAAAAATATAAATTAAAAACACGGAATAAAGGTAATTGAAATATCTAAAACAATGCTAACCATATTACATTCTTCGCAAAGTTTGTTAATAAAATACATATCACAGAACTATGTTTACATTAACCCTATTCAGATTCATCTTCTTCTTCTTCTCGTTCACCATCCTCCTCTTCTGAGGTAGTTTCTTGATCATTAAACTCGTCTTCCTCTTCTTGGTCGCCATCAACCCCATCTTCTTCTTAAAGATCGTCGTTCTCTGGTGGAAGTGTGTTAGCATCTATTCTAAGGTCAACGATGTCATCATCTATAATAGCCAACCTAAGGGTGATCGGTTCACCAGTATCAACCACCATTTTTGAAGGAGTTGGGTCACAACCTGGTAAGGTTCCTGACCCTCTGTCCTATCATCAGACTCGATGCGGCCTCTTGGCTTAACCACAACTACCCACCTAAACTTGCATGAATGCGGATAAGGCAAATAGTATATCTGTCGTGCATTTTAAGGTAGAATGAAAGGATCGTAGTGCTTATATTTTTTTGTTACATTAGCTTCAGTGATATCGTAATCCTTGTGCTTTCATCTTCTTTGTTGCAAACTTGGATCATACCATTCACATTTAAACATCCACATCTTGTATGTAGTATGACAGAAATATTCTAATTGAATTATGTTGTGCAACACACCAAACAAATCAGAATGACCACTGCCTGAATTCTCATGAACCCAAACTCCAGTGTTTAAGGGTTTCAAAATGGGTCAAACCCATCGGGCCAACCCATTTACCTATTTAAATGGGCGGGTTTGCTTCTAAAATTAAGCCCGTTTAAATTTCGGGCTAATCCCGATTAATTCCAAAAAAATGACAAGTTGAATCGGTTAGCCCGTGGGCTAAACGTGAGGTCCATTTATTTTCTTTACATTATTTTCAAAAAAAAAGTACTTTAAGCCAATATTTCTCTCAATTCGACTCAAAAATCCAAACTATCAACTAAAAAAATACTATTTGTTTAAGGTTTTTGACCTAAAAGTTATATTTTTTGTCAAAATATTTTTCAAAAAATAAAATAAAAGGATAAACGGGCTTATCATAAACGGTTCGGGCTGAAAAATTATAGCCCGCGAATGAAGCAGGCTTAAATGGGTCGAAATTAAATGGGCCGGTGTTATCTGTTTTCTTTTCAATTGACCACTGTAAAGAATGGAACCGATATCCATTAACATTGTATATTAGGTAATTAGTGCCCTTATTCATTGGGCCCCAACTAAGTACAACTAGTTTCGAATATGTTGCGTCAGTTAGATGCACGCTGACACGTTCTCTAAACCAACATGAAAAATTGTTCAATGAGGTATCAAGATTTGCCTCTTAGAATAACCTATATGATAGAATAGGATAAAGAAGTTTTTATTAGATTAAGTTAGTATCTTACTAATTGCAATATTTACGAAAACATAAAAAACTCACATGAGGTAGGGTAAAATTTTGTCATAGTTAAGCAACACATGCAGATGTGTGGTATCGATTTCCTTCTGATCTAACCAGTAGTCATTTCCCGCACCCATTGCAGCCCCCTCCGGATGGGTATGTGATGCGTGAGCATCTTTCCTATCTTTTTCTAGTGAATTTGCATTTAATTTGTTGAGTTTTATCCAGAATTAATTATCTTTTAGCCACTATGGATGCTACTTTGAGTCTTGTGCAATTCTATTTATTTTAGGTAGCATTTGGTCGGATTTGATGAGCTTCCGCAGAAAAATAGAAGAATGCTATATAAGTCAGGAATGGCTTAAAGGATGGAGAGGAAGCTTGCACAAATAGAATCAGCACAAGAATTAAAGGAGATGACAGAGAAGAGCGACGCATGCGCGTACCTGACGCGTACGCATGAAAAGCGAAGTTGCTAAGCGACGCGTGACACGCGAAGAAGATCATCGACGCATATGCGTGACTGACGCGTACGCGTGACATGTGCCACATGCAGAAAACGCTGATTAAATAATTCTGATTTAAAACTTTATTTTTATTTTAAAATAGAAAAAGATATTATTTTAGTTTTAGAGAATAGATTTTAAATTAATTAGGATTAGATATAAAAGGAAAAAGAAACTTCCCTTCTAGGGATTCCAATTAGTTAACTTTTCATTCCACCTCAGCCCAATTTACAATCCTAGTTTTCCACTCTGAACCATGAGCAACTAAACCTCCGCTATTAAGGTTAGGAGCTCTGTCTATTGTATGGATTGATAATATTATTTTTTTATTTTAATTCATGTATTGATTTCTATTTCAAGAATTGTTTTCGTTCTTTATCTTATGAATTTGGGTGGAACGGAAGTATGACCCTCTTTCTAATTGAGTTCTTGTATAACTTGAAAAAGCTCTTTACTTGAACAACAGCTTGAAAACATATTCTCCTAAATTTCTAATCATCTGGACTTAACGGGATACGTGACATATAATCCTCTTATATTTGGGTGATTAGGATTTCTGTGGCACATAAACTAGAATTGAACTTCATCCTCTAATTGGAATTAAGTTACCAAGGAATTGACAGTTGATGAAAGTTAGAGGAGACTAGAAAGGCCTAAGGAATTAGGGTCTAGTCACATATAGTTTGCTATGAATTAAATCTTGCATGATTAAAATAGTTAGTAAGAAAAGTCAATCTGGAAAATAGATATCTTTGAAGCCTTAACTGTTTCTCCATATATTATTCTCATCAATTTACTACTTGCTTTATTAATATTCTGAATTTACTGTTAATGTTTTTGAACTTTCAAACACCATTTTCTGTTTGTCTAACTAAGTAAATCAATTAACCATTGTTGCTTAATCCATCAATCCTCGTGGGATCGACCCTCATTCACTTGAGGTACTACTTGGTACGACCCGGTACACTTGCCGGTTAGTTTGTGGTTATAAATTTCGCACCAAGATTTTGGCGCTGTTGTTGGGGATTGATAGTGATTAACAACTATTAGTTGCTTGATTGCTTAGATTAGGCGTTTTAATTTTAATTTTTACTCAATTTCTACCTCATTATATTCGAATTTATTACTAGTAATTTTTCTTAATTTCTGAAATTAAGTTTGGTGTTCCCTATTTATTTTTATTTTAATTTCTCTTGTTTATTTTTCTTGTTAATTTCAAATTTTTCTGTCTTAGTTCTACCCGTAATTTATGAAATTTTTTTATTTATTCTATTTAGTATTTTTATTTTAATTGTTTACGCAGGTTACCTCATTGGGAATTCTCTACACTGTGACATAGAGAGTTCTATTTTATCTCGTCTTCTGTTTGTTTAAGCGCAGAAACAGAGACAAGGAACCTCTCTTGGACTTTGATCCTGAACCTGAAAGAACTTTCAGGCGACATTTGCAATAAGCAAGACTTTACAAGGTTGCAGAATCCACTATGGATCCTAACAATGCTGCTAATGCCAATGAGGCGAATCCGAATTGGAATGAGCAACAAAGGAGAGTGCTTAGCTCTTACTCTGCTCCTACTGTAGATCTTTATGGAAAAAGCATTGTGGTGCCTCCTATAGCTGCAAACAACTTTGAGTTGAAGCCACAATTGGTCACCCTGGTGCAACAAAACTGCCAGTATCATGGTCTTCTCCACGAAGACCCAAATCAATTTATTTCTAGTTTTCTGCAGATCTGTGATACTGTGAAGACAAATGGAGTGAATCCAGAGGTGTACAACTCATGCTCTTCCCGTTTGCTCTGAGGGACGGAGCAAAGCTATGGCTAGATTCCCAACCCAAGGAGAGTCTGGATACTTGAGACAAGGTTGTTACTGAGTTTCTTACTAAATTTTCCCACCAAAGAAGCTGACTAAGCTTAGGGTGGAGGTTCAGACCTTCAGGCAGAAGGATGGTGAAACTCTTTATGAAGCTTAGGAGAGATACAAGCTACTGACTAGGCAATGTCCTCCAGACATGTTCTCCAAATGGACCCAACTAGATATCTTTTATGAAGGTTTGGGTGAAATGTCCAAGATGTGCTTAGATAATTCTATAGGTGGGTCATTGCACAAGAAGAAGACGCCAGAGGAGACTATTGAGCTTATTGAATTGGTTGCTAGCAACCAATATTTATACTCATCTAACAGGAATCCTGTGAACTCTGAGGCTCCTCAGAAGAAATGTGTCATGGAAGTAGAAGCTCTTAATGCTATTCTTATTCAGAACAAGCTTATGTCTCAGCAAATAAGTCTACTTACTCAACAGATGGGTGGCATGCAAGTCTCAGCTATCAACACCCAAAACCCATCTCAAGAGGTCCCTTATGACATGACAGGTAATTTTGTGCAAAATGATAATTATGATTATGCTCAATCCTCTTCTGAACAGGTCAATTACATAGGGAGTGGTCCAAGAAATCCCAATAATGATCCATACTCTAAGACCTACAATCAAGGATGGAGAAATCACCCAAATTTTGGGTGGAGGGACCAACCTCAGAGACCTCAGAATTTCAACAATAATTCTCAGGGCGGCTTCCAACAGAACAATTACAATTACCACCAATTTCAGTCTCAGCAGGCAAACTCTAATTTCCAAGAAGATTCTAATTGGGAGATGATGAGGAGTTTCATGCCAGAAACCAGAGCCTCCATTAGAAACTTAGAAGTGTAAATGGGCCAACTGAGCAAGCAAATACCTGAGAGGTCTGCAAGTACATTTCCAGGTGATACAGTGGTGAACCCAAGAGAAGATTGCAAGGTTATTCAATTGAGAAGTGGTAAAACAGCTGGCTTTGAGACTAAGGCCAATAAAGAGCTAGTTGAAAAGAAAATTCCAGAGGAGAAAAAGGAAGAAGTGGAGCACGCCCCTCCTAAGTGTGTAGACAACCCATTTCTTGACTCTTTTGACACTTATCCTACCTTGCCAAGGGCTCCTGAATACAAGCCAAAAATGCCATATCCTCAGAGGCTTCAGAAGGCTTCCAAAGAAAAGCAATTCTCTAAATTTTTAGATGTCTTCAAGAAGCTACAGATCAACATTCCTTTTGCAGAGGCTCTTAAGCAAATGCCTCTCTATGCTAAATTTATGAAACAGTTGTTAACCCACAAGAGGAACTGGAAGGAACAAGAAACAATAGTGTTAACCAAGGAATGCAGTGCCATAATTCAACACAACCTTCCTGAGAAAATTCCAGATCCAAGGAGCTTTGTAATTCCTTGCACCATTGGAGATGTCACCATTCAGAGAGCTTTATGTGATCTTGGAGCTAGCATTAATCTAATGCCACTTTTAGTGATGAAAAAGCTTCAAATTGAGGAGGTAAAACCCACTCGTATTTCTCTTCAACTTGCTGATCTTTTTATTAAATTACCTGTGGGTGTTGTTGAGGATTTACTTGTTAAATTAGGACCATTTATTTTTCCTGTTGATTTTTTTATATTAGACACGGAAGAGGAGGTAAAATCTTCTATTATACTTGGTAGACCTTTTTTAGCTACAGGTAGAGCTCTGATTGATGTGCAAAAGGGTGAATTAACCTTGAGGGTCAATGAAGAACAGGTGGTCCTCAATGTTTTTGAAGCTCTCAAGCACCCTAATGATTCTGAAGGGTGTATAAAAATAGATGTTATTGAACCACTTGTTTAAGAGGTACTAAAAGATGAGGTACTTGATGACATTCTGGATCCTATTTCTGAGTATGAATTAGTGGAAGTTGAGGATTCACCACCCCAAAAGGCTGTGGTTCACACGCTATAGCAGAGGAGGAAGCCCCCAAGCTTGAGCTCAAACCTTTACCTCCTTCTCTGAAATATGTGTTCTTGGGTAAAAATGATTCATATCCAGTGATCATTAGCTCTTCCCTGAAGCCTGAAGAGGAAGAGGCGCTTGTTTCAGTGCTCAAGATCCATAAAACAGCTATTGGATGGACCATTAGTGACTTGAATGGGATTAGTCCAACAAGTGTATGCACAAAATTCTACTTGAAGATGATCCTAAACCAATTATGCAACCACAAAAGAGACTCAATCCAACCATGAAAGAAGTGGTCCAAAAAGAGGTAATAAAATTATGGGAAGCATGTATTATTTACCCTATTTCTAACAGTCCTTGGGTAAGTCCTGTGCAGGTAGTTCCCAAGAAAGGAGGGATGACAGTGATCAAGAATGAAAAGAATGAGCTTATTCCTACAAGGACAGTCATAGGATGGAGAATGTGTATAGACTACAGGAGGATCAACACTGCTACAAGGAAGGATCATTTCCCCCTGCCTTTCATTGATCAGATGCTTGAGAGGTTAGCTGGTCATACCTTCTACTGTTTTCTAGATGGATACTCCGGATATAATTAAATTGCAGTGGACCCTCAAGATCAAGAGAAGACAGCATTCACATGCCCTTTTGGAGTATTTGCTTATAGGAGAATGCCATTTGGACTTTGTAATGCCCCATCAACTTTTCAGAGGTGTATGCTTTCAATTTTTTCTGATATGGTTGAAAAGTTTATTGAGGTATTTATGGATGACTTTTCTGTTTTTGGTAATTCTTTTGAATCCTGCCTTAAGCATTTATCTCTTGTCTTGAAACGGTGTCAAGAATCAAACCTTGTTTTAAACTGGGAAAAATGCCATTTTATGGTTACAGAAGGCATTGTTCTTGGACACCGGATTTCAAGTAAGGGAATTGAGGTTGACAGAGCAAAGGTGGAGGTAATTGAAAAATTACCACCACTAGCTAATGTTAAGGCAGTCAGGAGTTTCTTAGGTCATGCAGGATTTTATAGAAGATTTGTAAAGGATTTTTCTAAAATTGCTAAACCATTAAGCAACCTATTGGTTGCTAATGTTCCTTTTGTCTTTGATTCTGATTGTCTGCATGCTTTTGAAACTCTGAAAGCAAACCTTACCTCTGATCCCATTATAGCTCCCCCTAACTGGGATTTACCATTTAAATTGATGTGTGATGCCAGTGACTTTGCTATAGGAGCTGTTTTAGGACAAAGGCATGGTAAGCTTGTACATGTCATTTACTATGCCAGTCGTGTGTTAAATGATGCCCAAAATAATTACACAACTACAGAAAATGAATTATTAGCTGTTGTGTATGTTGTTGATAAGTTTAGGTCCTATTTACTTGGTTCTAAGGTTATTGTTTATACTGACCATGCTGCTTTGAAGTACCTTCTAACCAAGCAGGATTCTAAACCAAGATTAATCATATAGGTGTTTCTCCTTCAGGAGTTTGATATTGAGATAAAAGACAGGAAAGGGTCAGAAAATCAAGTAGCTGACCATCTCTCCAGAATTGAGCCTGAAGCAGGAGTACAACCACCCCACGGCTATGACTGAGACATTTCCAGATGAGCAATTGTTCCTCATTCAGCAGGCTCCATGGTTTGCAGATATTGCAAATTATAAGGCCATGAATTTTATCCCATGGGAGTACAGTAGGCAACAAGTAAAGAAGCTATTGACTGATACTAAGTACTACATTTGGGAGGAACCATACCTTTTTAAAAGGTGTTCAGATGTTATCATTCAGAGATGTGTCCCAGAAGAAGAAACACAGCAGATCCTTTGGCACTGTCATGGTTCTGATTATGGAGGCCACTTTGGTGGTGAAAGGACAGCTACAAAGGTCCTTCAGAGCGGGTTTTACTGGCCGACTCTCTTCAGAGATTCAAGAGAATTTGTGAAGCACTGTGACAGATGTGAAAAAACCACGAATCTCCCAGCCAACCATGAAATGCCACAGCAGGGGATTCTTGAGGTTAAGTTGTTTGATGTGTGGGGTATTGATTTCATGGGACCCTTCCCACCCTCGCATTCGAACAACTACATTCTAATGGCAGTTGATTATGTGTCCAAGTGGGTGGAAGCTGTAGCCTTACCCACCAATGATGCCAAGGTGGTAATGAGCTTTCTTCAGAGATATATTGACGTTAGGATTTTTGCCAGTAAAGAATGTCATAAAAACAGTCGCGTTGTAGATATAGTCTCTAAACCGACAAAAATCCCTTCGTACAAACGTTTTTGGTTGTCACAAGTAACAAACCCCTAAATAAATTGATAACCGAAGTATTCAAACCTCGGGTCGTCTTCTCAAGGAATTGCAGGGAGGTATGTTCTTATTATTGGTTATGAAGATTGTAAATTGGGGGTTTTGGAAGTAAGGAAGCAGTATGTTGCACAAAAAGAATAAAATAAAATAGTAATAATAAAATAAACTCTTGGCAAGGTATGAAGACTGGAGGTCCTATCCCAGTTATCCTTATCAATTGTAATGAGAATTGGATTTTTCTCCCACTTTATTAACCTCTAACTATGAAGGTAAGTTAAGTGGATGAATTAATTCTTGAAGAATTCCAATTCTCAATCAACAATGAGTTTGATAACTCAAGAGTCACCAATTATTTAACCAAAGCCAAAAGGGAAATATCTAAATTAAATTAAAAGCAAAACAATCTTAAATCTGAAATACCTCAAATAATATTAATTAAGAAAATCATAACATGAATGTCGCATAAGCCAAATAGGCAACATAACTAATATAAGCATTAAAGTATCTGAAAGTAAGAGATAAATATAAAGTAAAAGAACGTTGAACCTGGGATTGAGAGTCACTCCTAAAACTAAGAGAAATCCTAAATCCTAATCCTAAGAGAGAGGAGAGAACCTCTCTCTCTAAAAACTACATCTACTCCTAAAATTATGAATTTTGAGAGCCTCCTTATGAATGGATGCAGTCTCCCACTTTATAGCCTCTAATCTGTGTTTTCTGGGCCACAAACTGGGTCAGAAACAGTCCAGAATTCGCTGGTTTCGAATTTTGCCACGCTGGATTTCCGTCACTGCGACGCGGCCGCATGGATCACGCGGTCGCGTCACCTAGCATCAGGGAACTATAGAATATATCAAATCGAAGCCCCGGACGTTAGCTTTCCAACGCAACTGGAACCGTATCATTTGGACCTCTGTAGCAAAAGTTATAGCCGTTTGAGTGCAAAGAGGTCAGGCTGGACAGCTTAGCAATTTCTCCAACTTCTTGTATTCCTTCCACTTTTGCATGCTTCCTTTCCATCCTCCAAGCCATTCCTGCCTTATAATATATGAAAACACTTAACACACATATCAAGGCATCTAATGGTAATAAGAGAGGATTAATAATAAGCAAATGTAAGATCAAAGAAGCATGTTTTCAATCAAAACACATAATTAGGAAGGAAATATAAAACCATGCAAATAGTATGAATAAGTGGGTAAAGAGTTGATAAAATCACATAATTAAACACAAGATAAACCATAAAATGGTGGTTTATCAACCTCCCCACACTTAAACAATAGCATGTCCTCATGCTAAGCTCAAGAGAAGCTATAAAGATGAAGAGGAATGGTATGAAATGCAACCTATAAATGCAACTACATGCTAAATGCTTTTACTTACTTGGTTAAGAGTAAATAAGTTCTCCAAGACAAACATAAATCAGATTTCACTAATTCAAATCATAAAATAAAAATCAGGTAAACTTGTAAGAAGACAGCTCATGAAAGCAAGGAACATAGAATCAAGCATTGAACCCTCACTGGTAGTGTATATCACTCTAATCTCTCAAGTGTATAGGATTATTCACTCTACTCTTCTCTAGTCATGCTTTCTAAACCTTGTTCTTCATCTAACCAATCAACAAAAATTTAATGTACCAATGCAAACATCATGAGGTCTTTTTAAGGTTGTAATAGGGCTAAGGTAAGGGTGGGGGTATATATATATAAGGCTAAGTGAGCTAACAAAGTGAATCCTTGATTAGTCTAAGATCTCACCTAACATATACATACTTTATATAATTTAAAAATACTTTACCTAGCTACCCAAAATTTTCCCACTTTTGTATCACATGCTCATGTATCAAACTTATTTTTGAATTTTGTCCCATGTGCATTGATTTTTTTTTTATTTTGCATTTGGGGTATTTTTTTTCATTTTTCTCTTTTTTTTTTGGGTCCCCTTGTTTAATTACTTAATATATTTTTCTTCAATGCACATGGTAATTTAATTATTTTGGTTTCACATGAGCATGCTTCCCAAATTTTTAAATAACTTATTCAATTTAATTCCCTAATTTTTCATATCATCCCATGTTCCCATAAAATTTCCCACACTTAAATTTTACACAATATCTATCTTAAGCTAACCAAGGATTCAACTTGGGATTCTTATTTTGTTTTTCTGCTTAAGGCTAGTAATGTGGTTATAAAACAAAGGGGTTTTAAAAGCTCAAGGGGGCTAACAAGGGTGATGTAAAAGGTAGGCTAATTTTGGGATAAGTGAGCTAAAATCAAACAATGGCCTCAATCATATGCAAACATGTAAATACACTAAATAATGGACATATAGGTTAGAACAAAATATAGATTACAATCATAGAGAAGGGAACACACAGGAATAAAATATTTATGGTTAAATAATGTAACCATGTAAATAAGCTCAAAGTCTCACAGGTTGTGTGTTCTTTGACTCAAAAACCATGTTCCAAATACAACTTCAAACAAATTTAACACATAAAAAATTTTTAAAAATTTTTATTTAAATTAGTGAAATTTTTTTTTTCAAAAATAGGATCTTAAAAAGAAACTTATTATTTTAACCAAGCAGTAACTAAATGCATAAAATCAAATAAATATGCAAATACAACAACTAATTTAACGAAGAAAATTAAAACATTGGTGTTGAGACAGGGATGTACTAACCCACGGAGATCGGTATCGACCTCCCCACACTTAAAGATTGCACCGTCCTTGGTGCATGCTAAGATGTGCAAGTGGATAGGGGTTGTGGTTTCTCAGCTGGGCTCTTTTTTGTTCCTTTCCTTGCCGGCGGTTTGGGAGTAGCTTTCTCCTTTCCTTCCTTGGTGGCCATCCTGAAGAAGGGAAGAGAAAGTAAATTAAATTTAAATAGATACATAGCAAGGAAGAGAATGGAAGAGTGGTGATGGATGCACATTAGGATGTAATTGACATTAACACATGCTCTCGAGTACATGTGAAAAACCAGCAATAAAAAATAGCCAGTGCATCGAAAGATAAGTGGATGCAGGGTGTTTATTGGCATGCCGGAAAAGGGCATGAGTAGCATAGACCAAGCATTACTTGTAATAAATTACCATGTTTGTATTGACAATTATATTCAATTAAAATAGTAAAGGGGGTTTATGAAAAGCAAGCATTAAATAGTATAAAGTATAATAGAGAAGTGCATAATGCCATATGGGTTTTTTCACAAACACATAGCATGTATGGTAAATAAGCTATTTGAAAGCATTAAATTGAACATGCAAGCATCCTTTAAAAAGTAATATATAATTTTCAAATAATTATGCAATAATCCACAATGACCCAAATAAAATTCCAACACCAGTGAAAATAATGCAATGAATGAAATATGCAAATAAATGAAGTAAAATAAAATGAAAGATAAGAAGAATGAGAAGGGAAAGAAAGAGAGGAGAAGTAAGTAAGAAATAAGGACGGAAAAGAGAAAATAGGATTTGGGGAAGAGAAAGACAAGATATTTTGGCATATGAGGTTAAGGTGTGCGACGCTGGCAACGCGGTCGCGTGGGTGACGCGGTCGCGTGGTGCGCGATAAGGTCAGGCGATGCGGACGCGTGGAGCACGTGATCGCGTGACTTGATTTGTGCTAGTGGCGCGAGTGCAGCCTCGCGGTCGCACAACTCTCTGTTCAAAACTTAGTATTGCCAAAATCCTGGGTGACGCGGTTGCGTGGTTGACGCGATCGCGTGAGTGGCCATCATAGGGATATGACGCCGACACGTGGGGCACGCGTTCGCGTGGTGAGGCTTGGGCTTCCAGCACGATTCCAGCCCAACTCCAGCTCAACTTTCTGCCATACACCCTTTTTACGTCGAAATCCAAGGCCACGCGGTCGCGTGGGTGACGCGGACGCGTGGGGAAGCCATTTTGCAAATGACGCGGCCACATCAGCGACGCGGTCGCGTGGGACGATTTGTGCCCTTGGCACGCCTCCAGCCCTGCTCCTGCGTAACTCTCTGTTCAATTTCTTTTCCTCCTAACGCACTGGTGATGCGGACGCGTCAGCGACGCTGCCGCGTCACGTGCGTGTTTTTTTTTCATAATCTGAAAAAAATGTAGAATGCAGTGTTAATATGAATGTGATGCAAAACTCCAGGTTTAATATAATAAAATAAAATAAAACTCGAAAACAAATAAAACTAAATAAAAATGAAAAAGGAACGATCATACCATGGTGGGTTGTCTCCCACCTAGCACTTTTAGTTAAAGTCCTTAAGTTGGACATTTGATGAGCTTCCTGTTATGGTGGCTTATGCTTGAACTCATCCAGGAATCTCCACCAGTGTTTGTGATTCCAATAACCTCCAGGATCCCAAACTTTACTTTTACACCCGTTTTTGTCTCGATCTGCATTTTTCCAGCCGGGCGATAAGTAATTTGAATTCTCACTGCAGCTACCAAACAGCTTCCTAGACCCATTCAATTGAGCTCTACACCAACCTTTGCGTTTAAACTTAAAGCTTCCAACCATAATGAACCTTGCAGGACAATTCTTACCACTGGCCATCTTCCTCTTACTCTGAATGTTACAAAGAGCTCTAAGTTGACCATCCGTCTCCAGTAGCCCATATTCAAGTGGGATTAGAAAGCTATGGGATATGAATTTTACCCACTTGAATGTTGTGAAGGATGATGGCAACTTAGGGGGAAGGGTTTCCAACAACTTTGGCAAGGTAATTTCAAGCTCCACTCCCTTGTGCTCTTCTTTGACATCTTCTACCTCTTGATCAACCTCTACAAAATCTTCAACCATGATCTGCCTTGGAGGTTGTACGCTCTTGTCATCATCAACATCAAACACCGTGGAAGGAGGCTCTGTGACTGGACTTTCCAATGGAGGTATAGCATCTCTTAAGTCTGCAACCACTTCTTCCTTTTTAATAATTGCTGCTTTGTCCAGTTGTTTAAGTATAAAATCGTACTCATCCTCGATGATTTTCTTTCTATGACAACTCCTTTCAACTATTCTTTCATCTTCAAGGGTCTCTCCTACCCTTACCCGTAGGGCCTCCTCTAGCTCTTTATGAAGTATGGATTCGCGAAGATGATTCCTTCTTTCCTGTTCCATATCAATAGCATAATTGGGATCATCTTGCTCTTGGATTGATGGATGTGGGTGCTCTTCCATGGATGGTGGTGATGGGATGGAGAGATTATTCTGTGGTTGACAAGGAAGTGCACTAGAGCTTGAGGGTTGATTGTTGAAGGTATTTGGTGGTCTGATTTGGGTGAAGAGAGCTTGTATAGTAGAGTTTAGATCGGCAAGTGCTTTCTCCATGGAGGTTTGGGGTGGATCTATGTATGGTTCATTTGGTTCATAAGGTGGTTGGTATGGTGGATGTGGGTTAGGGTCATATGGAGGTGAATGGTGGAAAGAGGCTTGTGAGTATGGTGGTCCAAAGTCATGTTAAGGAAAGGGTTCATAGGCATATGGTGGTGGTTGTTAATAGTCCACTGGAGGTGGTTGTTGCCATGAGGGTTGATCAAATCATTGTGGCTCCTCCCATCTTTGATTGTTCCAACCTTGATGCCTGTTCTCATTATAATTTCTTCTTCCTGCAACATAATTGTAACCAGACTCATAGCCAAAAGGGGTGAGAGTTCATAGTAGCAAAATAAAAATTAAAAATGAAAATAAAAATAAATTTAAATTAAAAGGTTATTTAAATTTTGAATTTGAAAATTAAATATTGAAATTTGAAATTTGAAATTTTGAAATTTGAATTTTGAATTTTTAATTTTAAAATTTTGAAATTTAAATTTTGAAAATTTTTAAATTTGAATTTTGAAATTTTGATTTTTGAAATAAGATAAGATAAGATAAAAATTTTAAAATAAAAACCAATAACCTCTTAACTTAAGAAAAAGCAAAAATAAAAACAAAAATAAAAACAAATAAACAAGCAAAAATAAAATATTTACAATAACCAATAATAAGGCACACGTTTGCAATTCCCCAGCAACGGCGCCATTTTGACGTTACGATTTTTGCCAGTAAAGAATGTCATAAAAATAGTCGCGTTGTAGATATAGTCTCTAAACCGACAAAAATCCCTTCGTACAAACGTTTTTGGTTGTCACAAGTAACAAACTCCTAAATAAATCGATAACCGAAGTATTCAAATCTCGGGTCGTCTTCTCAAGGAATTGCAGGGAGGTATGTTCTTATTATTGGTTATGAATATTGTAAATTGGGGGTTTTGGAAGTAAGGAAGCAGTATGTTGCACAAAAAGAATAAAATAAAATAGTAATAATAAAATAAACTCTTGGCAAGGTATGAAGACTGGAGGTCCTATCCCAGTTATCCTTATCAATTGTAATGAGAATTGGATTTTTCTCCCACTTTATTAACCTCTAACTATGAAGGTAAGTTAAGTGGATGAATTAATTCTTGAAGAATTCCAATTCTCAATCAACAATGAGTTTGATAACTCAAGAGTCACCAATTATTTAACCAAAGCCAAAAGGGAAATATCTAAATTAAATTAAAAGCAAAACAATCTTAAATCTGAAATACCTCAAATAATATTAATTAAGAAAATCATAACATGAATGTAGCATAATCCAAATAGGCAACATAACTAATATAAGCATTAAAGTATCTGAAAGTAAGAGATAAATATAAAGTAAAAGAACGTTGAACCTGGGATTGAGAGTCACTCCTAAAACTAAGAGAAATCCTAAATCCTAATCCTAAGAGAGAGGAGAGAACCTCTCTCTCTAAAAACTACATCTACTCCTAAAATTATGAATTTTGAGAGCCTCCTTATGAATGGATGCAGTCTCCCACTTTATAGCCTCTCTAATCTGTGTTTTCTGGGCCGCAAACTGGGTCAGAAACAGTCCAGAATTCGCTGGTTTCAAATTTTGCCACGCCGGATTTCCGTCACTGCGACGCGGCCGCATGGATCACGCGGCCGCGTTGCCTGGCGTCAAGGGAACTATAGCATATTATATATCAAATCGAAACCCCGGACGTTAGCTTTCCAACGCAATTGAAACCGCGTCATTTGGACTTCTGTAGCAAAAGTTATAGCCGTTTGAGTGCAAAGAGGTCAGGCTGGACAACTTAGCAATTTCTCCAACTTCTTGTATTCCTTCCACTTTTGCATGCTTCCTTTCCATCCTCCAAGCCATTCCTGCCTTATAATATCTGAAAACACTTAACACACATATCAAGGCATCTAATGGTAATAAGAGAGGATTAATAATAAGCAAATGTAAGATCAAAGAAGCATGTTTTCAATCAAAACACATAATTAGGAAGGAAATATAAAACCATGCAAATAATATGAACAAGTGGGTAAAGAGTTGATAAAATCACATAATTAAACACAAGATAAACCATAAAATGGTGGTTTATCATATATCTTTAGCCGGTTTGGTGTCCCAAGGACACTCATTAGTGATGGTGGAAGCCACTTCTGTAACAGACAACTGGACTCTCTTCTGCAGAGATATGGAGTCCGTCATAAAGTGGCAACCCCCTATCACTCTCAGACAAGCGGACAAGTTAAAGTATCCAACAGGGAACTTAAGAGGATTCTAGAGAAGACCATCAGTGTTTCAAGAAAGGACTGGTCTAGGAAGCTTGATGATGCTCTCTGGGCATATCCGACAGCGTACAAGACTCCTATTGGCATGTCCCCTTATCAGTTGGTCTATGGTAAAGCCTATCACTTGCCAGTTGAGATGGAGCACAAAGCTTACTGGGCAATCAGGTATCTGAATCTTGATTCATAAGCTGCAGGAATTAAGCGGATGCTTCAGTTGAATGAGCTTGATGAATTCATATATTCAGCCTATGAGAATGCCAAGCTCTATATTGGAGAAAACCAAGTTATTGCACGACAAGAAGATTGCCATCAGAGTCTTTGAGCCAGGACAGAGAGTGCTTCTGTATAATTCAAGGCTCAAACTCTTTCCCAGGAAGCTGAAATCCCAGTGGTCAGGACCGTTTGTGGTAACCAAAGCTTCACCATATGGTCATGTGAAAATACAGGAAGAGAATTTTGACAGGAAATTTACAGTGAATGGCCAGAGGTTGAAGCACTATATTGGAGGTGAGATTGATCGCCAGAGGTCCGCTCATCTGCTGAACTAGCAGAACTGACCGTCAAGCTAGTGACGTTAAAAAAGCACTTGTCGGGAGGCAACCCGATAATTTCGTATCCTTAGTTATTTTTCGTAGTAGTAGTTTTCTTAATTATTTGATTTTTATTGAGTTTTTTTACTGTTTCTCTGATCATGCAGCTATTTTATAACAGGAACCGAACACTTCAGGAAAAAACAAAAAAAAAACAAAAACAAAATCAAGCACACAACGCGCAAGCGTCGGTGACGCGTACGCGCCATATGTGTGTGCGTGAAAAATAAAAGTGAACAGAGAGTTGATCAGGAGTGGTGCTGGAACTATGTTTTGCACACAAACAAGCCCATGCGTACGTGTACCTCACGCGTGCGCGTCGTTTGCGCTTTTAGCCACCCACGCGTGCGTGTCCCTGACACGTATGCGTGACCCTGAAAATCGGTGTCAATGAGTGTTTGGGCAGAGAGTTGTGATAGCTTGGGGCTGGAAGTGTGCTAGAGGAACAAACTTGATCACGCGTACGCGTCCCTGACGCGTGCGCATCCCTGACGCGTGCGCGTCCTTTGCACAAATGGCCATCCACGCATGCGCGTGCATGACGCGCACGCGTCATGTGAAAATTTTGGTTCCCAGGCCACGCGAACAGAGAGTTGTGCGTGCGCGCGGCCGCCTTCGCGCGATTCGCATAATACAAGGGCACGCGTACGCGTGCCAGACGCTTACGCGTCACTATCAAAATTGGGCGACCCACGTATATGCGTTCAGTACGCGTACACGTCGCCTGCGCCGCACACCTCCACTAGTACGCCGTCTAGTTTTAATTTTCAATCTCTCTCCCTCCCAAATCCTAATTCTCTCTTGTTCTTTTATCCTTTTATTCTTCTTTCCTCATAATATTTGTTTTTGTTTTCAGTTCTTCTTTGCTTGAGTACAAGCAAACCTTTAAGTTTGGTGTTGACGCTTCACTTATGGCTTTTCTGTTTATTTTAATAGCACCAAAGGGAGATGAATATTCTTCATGGAGGAATGAGATGGCCACTAGCATAACTAAGGTGGTTGAATTCCTTTCATTCTATATTCCTTCCCGCTCTTACTATATTATGTTCCGATTTTCTGCTTATTTTGTTATTGCATGATCAGTTTTTATTTCAATTCCTAGGTTCTAGTTGAATTTACTATTTATTATGTTATTTGATTTTTAGTCTGAAGGAATGTCTCATGTATTACTCACTGAGCTTGAAATCAAAAAGAAAAGAAAATAATGTATTGCATGAGAAATTGAGTTTATATTGAAGAATATTCTTATTTACTTAAATGTGGTGGTATTTTCTGTGACTCTGAATGCATGACATGAGTAGTGCATATTTAAATTTGAATCAAAGAATGTTGATGTACAAGGAACAGGAATTTAGAGAACTATTATGAAGTCTCTGCAATAAGTAAATTTTAATCCTTAAAGCAAAAGAAACAACAAAAAAATGAAAAAAAAGAGGATATAAAAGCAAGGTCCAAGGCTCTGAGCATCAATGACTAGGGAGGTCAGACATGATTAAAAGCTCAAAGAGTTGTTTCCCTAGTCACATGCTTGTGGTGTTCTTGTGTCAAGTAATCCTTGAGACAAAACATTTAGAGTCGAGATCAATTGCAAGTAACAGAGTATGCCAAAGGCTTTGAGCACCACTGTCTGGGAGTAACCGAAAGAAAAATAAGAACTTAAGAGAGTTCTCCAGTTAAGTGCTTGTGGTGTTTCTGTGTCAAGTGAAACTTGAAACAAAACATTTAAAGTCACGGCTAGGCTCAAGGTGTAAAGCACCAAAGAAAAAAAAAGAATCAAGGAAAAATTGATGTGTTCAAGGGTTAAATTGAGTTACAAAAGATCAAAGAATTCATAACATTATCCGGATTCTAATTCCGAATGACAGTGACATCCTTATGATTCAAAGGAGAGTGAGATGCTAAAACTATTCAAGATTGCAGTTGTAAACCCCACTGTAAGAAGAGACATGAGCTTAATCGAACTCTCATTCTCATGCAAATTCACATTCTAAGCCTATATTAGTTTTGGTTGCTTGAGGACAAGCAACAATTCAAGTTTGGTGTTGTGATGCGTGAGCATCTTTACTATCTTTTCCTAGTGAATTTGCATTTAATTTGTTGAGTTTTATCCAGAATTAATTATCTTTTAGCCACTATGGATGCTACTTTGAGTCTTGTGCAACTCTATTTATTTTAGGTAGCATTTGGTCGGATTTGATGGAGCTTCCGCAGAAAAAGAGAAGAAGGCTATATAAGTCAGGAATGGCTTAAAGGATGGAGAGGAAGCTTGCACAAATGGAATCAGCACAAGAATTAAAGGAGATGACAGTGAAGAGCGACGTGTGCGCGTACCTAACACGTGCGCGTGATTTGGAGCTTTCCATGGCGACGCGTGCGCGTACCTGACGCGTACGCGTGAAAAGCGAAGTTTCTCAGCGACGCGTGCGCGTACTTAATGCGTACGCGTGACATGCGCCACATGCAGAAAATGCAGAAAATGCTAATTAATTAATTCTGGTTTAAAACTTTATTTTTATTTTAAAATAGGAAAAGATATTATTTTAGTTTTAGAGAATAGATTTTAAATTAATTAGGATTAGATATAAAAGGGAAAAGAAACTTCCCTTCCAGGCCCTTCCAGGGATTCAATTTAGTTAACTTTTCATTCCACCTCAGCCCAATTTACAATCCTAGTTTTCCACTCTGAACCATGAGCAACTAAACCTCCACTGTTAAGGTTAGGAGCTCTGTCTATTGTATGGATTGATAATATTATTTTTTTTATTTTAATTCATGTATTGATTTCTATTTCAAGAATTATTTTCGTTCTTTATCTTATGAATTTGGGTGGAACGGAAGTATGACCCTCTTTCTAATTGAGTTCTTGTATAACTTGGAAAAGCTCTTTACTTGAACAACAGCTTGAAAACATATTCTCCTAAATTTCTAATTACCTGGACTTAACGGGATACGTGACATATAATCTCTTATATTTGGGTGATTAGGATTTCTGTGGCACATAAACTAGAATTGAACTTCATCCTCTAATTGGAATTAAGTGACCAAGGAATTGGCGGTTGATGAAAGTTAAAGGAGACTAGAAAGGTTTAAGGAATTAGGGTCTAGTCACATATAGTTTGCCATGAATTAAATCTTGCATGATTAAAATAGTTAGTAAGAAAAGTCAATCCGGAAAATAGATATCTCTGAAGCCTTAACTGTTTCTCCATATATTATTCTCATCAATTTACTACTTGCTTTATTAATATTCTGAATTTACTATTAATGCTTTTGAACTTTCAAACACCATTTTCTGTTTGTCTAACTAAGTAAATCAATTAACCATTGTTGCTTAATCCATCAATCCTCGTGGGATCGACCCTCATTCACTTGAGGTACTACTTGGTATGACCCGGTGCACTTGCCGGTTAGTTTGTGGTTATAAATTCCGCACCAGTATGTTGATGTTCCACTTGACGAGGATTCTCCCCCTCTAATATTTTCTTGTAATCCTTGTTCTACGTGACTCAACATGAGACTGAAAATAGAATGAGCAAAATGCGGATGTTTCCTTAGCTAGGAATGCTTTGCAGATGCTGCCTCAAAAGGAGCTCCATTCTTCACGATGCGCTTAAATGAACCAATCATCCTCTCAAATGGGTACATCCACCGAATTTCGATTGGACTACATAGTATTTCTTCCTACAGTAGGTGGATTACTAAGTGTTCCATACCGTCAAAAAATGATGGAGGGAATATCTGATACAGAAATTTGTATCACTACAATATTCCTCTGGCAAGTACATCGGATTGTAGTCAAGTAATAACTCACTTAGAGTGAGTTCGATCCCACAAAGATTGATAGATTGAGAAACTTTAGTCAATTGGATACTCTAGTCAAACAAATCATTAATGGGTATTAAGTAGCAGTAAAATAATAGACTGAATTGTAAATAAGCATAAAATTAAATGACTAAATTAAAGAGCATAAATGTAGAGAGCTGGAAATTTAAATTGCATAAAGTAAATGGAATGTAAATGACAGAATGAAAAGGGAAGGGGAGTTGAATTAACTGGAATCGAAAATACTAAAGAAGTGGAAAGATAAGAATAGGGAGATTCATTGGGTTCAGGAGATATTGCATTCTCCGGATCAGCACATTCTCATCTCTTCCTCAATCATGTAACTCATTAATCTCTTGGCAATCATGAGTGATCAAAACCCAATCCCTTGGTAATTCAGTCTCTCTAAACTTGATCAATTGCTAATTCCTTGATCTAATTTTTCATGAAAAGAGATGAAGCTTGGTCCCTGATTATACCACATACTCTCCTAGATCCAAATAGTGGGTAGATTAAATGTCAAAATATTCAACCTAAAACCTAGATCTATTTAAGTATGAGAAAGAGTTTCAAGCATGATTCTATGATTCCTTTCGCAAGGATCACATAGAATCCAAGTACATTCAATCTCTTTCCCAAGATAATTGAATGCTTGAATGAAGAACGGAATTCTTTCTAGTAAACCAAAGAGTGATAAAGAGAAAAAGAGAGTAAAAATTACTATTGATCTATCAAATTACAATAGAGCTCCCTCCCCCAATGATGTGGGGTTTAGTGACTCATAGCTCTTTTACAAAGAAAACTAAAATTGAAAGTGCCAAAAACTAAAATTCAAACTAAAATTAAGTACAAGAAAAAGTGTAGATGTAGAGAGTCCAGAGTCTAAAGCTCCGATCCTCTCTCTCAGTTCAAAGTTCCCTTATTTATACTATTGCCTTGGCTTCTCGAGTCCTCATCTCATACTCTTGGATTTGGGCTTTTGAACTTAAGTTGGATGCATAAGTTTGGTGCTGGGTCCATGCGCTCGTTGCTGAGCACTAAAGTGAGTGCCAGGACCTTTATCTCTTTGTGCGTACGCATACTTGCTCGTGCGTGCATACACATGCATAGAATCACCATTGTGCGTACACACACTAGGTTGTGCATACACAGCCCTCAAATCTTCTTTGGAGCAGCATCAAAGGCGCTTGCTGGTGAGTGCTGCACGCGAGCATTGGTGCGAGTGTGCATGCTCTAGGAGAGCACTACGATTGTCCATGAGCGCTGGGTGCGAGCGCTGGACATGCCTCAAGTTACCTTGTCGAAAGCGCTCACTAGCGAGCATTGTGGCGAGCGTTACGGGCGAGCGCTAGGCCTGGCTCTAGAGTAAGCGTGGGCAAAAGCACAGGGGTGAGCGCTGGGGCTCTTGAAGCATGGCGCTCTTAAGTGAGCGTCAGCACGAGCGCTGGGGCGAGCGTGGCCTTTTGAAGCATGGCGCTCTTGAGCTAGCGTTGGCACGAGCGCTGGGGCGAGCATGGCCTCTGGGACAAGGATTCTTGGGTGCTTGCATGAGAGCATTGGTGCGAGCGTAGGGGGTGAACGCCATACCTGTGGTGCTGGCGCTTGCTGGAGAGCTTCCTTTTGCTCCTCTAGGGCTCCATTCCTCCCATCTCTGCTTCTCCTGTATTTAACCAAATAAGGTGCATCAAAGTTTGCCAGTTCATGATTTCATGCAAGGTTTACTTCAATGCAATGTAGTTACTTAATCAAACCGTTTCTTAAACACCACTTCCTGCATTACATAACTCTTGTAATTTCATGAATTAACCACAATTTCCATTCATGTTTGATGCATTAATGCATGCAGAGATATTTCATAAATCTACTTGTTTATTAACTAAATTTGTATAAAAACAAACCAAAAGCTACTAAAATAACAAGTTAAAACTACCAATGATGCCCATGCATTACAACACCAAACTTAAACCTTGCTTGTCCCCAAGCAAGAAAAGAACTATGCACAAAGGATTATTTTAATTGGAATTGGTTGAAAATTTGCTTATTATGCCATGGTGAGTGAAGTGACCGAGTGATAGTGGGGTGGTGCACGGAATTACAGTTTGCACAACTGAACTAGCAAGTGCACTAGGTTATCCAAGTAATACCTCAGTGAGTCAGGGTCGATCCCACGAGGATTGTTGGCTTGAATCAAGCTGTGGTTATTTTGTAGATCTTAGTCAGGCGGATAGAAAAGTTGTTTGTTTGTTTAAAGCACATAAAAGTAAAATAAAGATGAGGTTACTCGATTGAAGGTGAATGTAATGATAAGAAGATGGTTAAGGCTTCATAGATGCTTTGTTCTTCTAGATTAATTCGGTCTCACTATCTATGCCAACTATGAATGATTTCTTCTATGGCAGGCTGTATGTGATAAACGCCTTTCTTGAGAGGTCATTGATTCTCCTCTAGGCTGAACACTAGGGTTAGTGTGCATCCAGTCTAAATGAGGGTGAAGCTTCTGTAGTCCATTACCCTTGATGATCCTACTCAAAATGCCACAAGCAAGGTCGGATCTTTCGGATCAGAGAATGCTGCGCCTTTGGTTCTAGCCTTTACCAGAAAAACCCTAATCTCCCCATACCTCGGCTGAACTGGTGTCTCGAGAAGTCCCCAACAAAGTCGTGGATTAGCCATCTAAGAGATGTATAATCAAGCTAGTGGTTCATTGATATCCGATGAAAGACGCTCGTTGAACCCATGTATAATAGAGATAACCTTGTGTCGGTTCAACTCATTCATAAGGTTGAAGAACGAAGATACATCTTATAATAGAGAATCAAACACGAATTGAGATAGAACAGTAATACTTTTATTAATCCATAAAACTCAGCAGAGCTCCTCCCCTTAACCTAGGAGGTTTAGAGACTCATACTGATAGAAAATACAAAGAAAGGTTCGAAAAATGCTGGGAGATCCTGTAACAGCCCAGACGACCCGCTAGCAGGATATTGTCCACTTTGGCACATAAGGTCTCACAGTTTTGCTTTTGACGATAGGGATGCTAGCCGAAGCCCCCCACACTCACTCGTCAAAACGCGTCATGCTAGGGAGAGATATCCACACCCTTATAAGGCATGCTTCGTTCCCCTCCCCAACCGATGTGGGCCTTACAATCCACCCCCCTAAGGGAGCCCAGCGCCCTCGCTGGCACATCGATCCAGGTTCCGGCTTTGATACCATCTGTAACAGCCCAGACCACCCGCTAGCACGATATTGTCCGCTTTGGCACACAAGGCCTCACGGTTTTGCCTTTGACGATAAGGATGATAGCCAAAGCCTCCCAACACTCACTCGTCAAAACGCGTCATGCTAGGGAGAGGTATCCACACCCTTATAAGGCATGCTTCGTTCCCCTCTCCAACCGATGTGGGCCTTACAATCTACCCCCCTAAGGGAGCCCAGCGCCCTCGCTGGCACATCGATCCGGGTTCCAGCTCTGATACCATCTGTAATAGCCCAGACCACCCGCTAGCACAATATTATCCGCTTTGGCACACAAGGCCTCACGGTTTTGCCTTTGACGATAGGGATGATAGCCAAAGCCTCCGTATTTTGATGAGTGAGTGTTGTGGGGCTTTGGCTATCATCCTTATCGTCAAAGGCAAAACCATGAGGCCTTGTGTGCCAAAGCGGACAATATCGTGCTAGCGGGTGGTCTTGGCTATTACAGATGGTATCAAAGCCAGAACCCGAATCGATGTGCCAGCGAGGGCGCTGGGCTCCCTTAGGGGGGTGGATTGTAAGGCCCACATCAGTTGGAGAGGGGAACGAAGCATGCCTTATAAGGGTGTGGATACCTCTCCCTAGCATGACGCATTTTGACGAGTGAGTGTTGGGTGGGCTTTGGCTATCATCCTTATTGTCAAAGGCAAAATCATGAGGCCTTGTGTGCCAAAGCGGACAATATCGTGCTAGCGGGTGGTCTTGGCTATTACAGATCCTAAACAAGGGTGATCTTCTCCTTTTAATACTAAACTAATGACTAAGGATTACATAAAAAGGGTAAAACAGTCTTTTAGTGCAAAAATTTACTTCTGGGGCCCACTTGGTGAGTGTTTGGGCTGAGCTTTACTGTCTCCCACATGCTAAGACTCCCTAGGGGCGTTGAACGCTGGCTAGGAGCCTCCTTTTGGGCGTTGGACACTGGTCTCCTCCATGTGAGCGCTGGACGCCAGAATAGGGTAGATGGCTGGCATTGAACGCTAGTTTTGGGCCTTTAATTCTGAAGCAAATAAGGACTATTATACATTGCTGGAAAGCCCTGGATGTCAGCTTTCCATAGCCATTGAGAATGCTCCATTTAAACTTCTGTAGCTCTGGAAAAACTCTTTCAAGTACAAGGAGGTCAGATCCTAACATCATCTGTAGTGCTTTCTCTGCCTCTGAATCAGACTTTTGCTCCAGCTCCTCAATTTCAGCCAGAAAATACCTGAAATTGCATAAAAATACAAAAACTCATAGTAGAATCTAAAAATGTGAATTTTGCACTAAAACCTATGAAAATATAATAAAACATAAACAAAACATGCTAAAAACTATATGAAAATGATGCCAAAAAGCGTATAAAATATCCGCTCATCACAACACCAAACTTAAACTGTTGTTTGTCCCCAAGTAACTAAAATCAAAGTAGGATAAAAAGAAGAGTAAGATACAATAAATCTCAAGATTTTTCAATCAAGCTCAGTTTCAATAAGATGAGCGGAACTTAGTAGCTTTTTGCTTCTGAATAGTTTTGGCATCTTAATATCCGTTGAAACTCGGAAGTGTTGGCCTCTTTAGGAACTTAGAATCCAGATGATATTATTGACTCTCCTAGTTCAGTTTTTTTTTTATTCACGAACACAGCTTTTAGAGTCTTGGCTGTGGCTCTAAGCACTTTGTTTTCCAGTATTACCACTGGATACATAAATGCCACAGAGACTTAACTGGGTGAACCCTTTCGGATTGTGATTCAGCTTTGCTAGAATCTCCAGATAGAGGTGTCCAGAGTTCTTAAGCACACTCTTTTTGCTTTGGATCACGACTTTAACTGCTCAATCTCAAGCTTTTCACTTGACACCTTCACACCACAAGCATATAGTTAGGGACACTTTTCATTTGAAGTGCTTAGGCCAAGATTTTGTTTCTTTTAGGCCCTCCTAACCAGTGATGCTTAAAGCCTTGGATCTTTTTACCCTTACCTTTTAGTTTAAAGGGTTATTGATCTTTTGCTCTTGCCTTTTGGTTTAAAGAGCTATTGGCTTTTTTTTTTGCTGCTTTTTCTTGCTTCAAGAATCAATTTTTGGATTTTTCAGATTACCAATAATACTTCTCCTTTTTCATCATTCTTTCAAGAGTCAACATTCTTAATTCCAACTTCAAATATGCACTGTTTATTCATGCATTCAGAAAACAAAAGCAATGCCACCATATCAAAATAATTGATTATTCTTATTATGAAACTCGAAAATTTATGCATCTCTAATTCTTCTAAAAAAATTTACTATTTTATTCATGTTTAATGATGATAAGAGGAATATTTTATAACTAATTGGAAAATAAAACTTAATTATTATTAATGCTTATGCAATTCTTAAATTAAAAGACAGAAACATAAAAATAAAAATAAAAACTTAAATACTACTAGTGATCATATAAACTTAAATATGGAAAACAGGAATTAGGATAGTCACAGAGGTGGAACTCAACCACCTTAAGCATGGGAGGTGCTGGGCTCCTCAGGGGAGAGCTTCTGGCACTTCAACTCTTCTATCTCATGCCCTTGCTTCTCTTGTTTCTTGACCAGTTTGCAAATCTTGCTAGTCTGATCTTTCTGCTCCTCTCTTAGTTGATCCAAGGTGGTTTGCAGTTGCATCATAGATGCTTTCAACTGATCCCAATATTCAATTGGAAGGATCTCTTAGGAAGGCTCAGGTGCCTTCCTTTTGGGATGGTCCTCTGGTATCTTGGAGTTTTCTATCACCTGCTTGGTGATTGGGCTTTCCACTGGAATAAATGTGTCTACATAAATCATAACTTTAGCCTCTTGGCACAGGCGAAAGATAAGATTTGGATAGGCCAGCCTGGCTTGAGTAGACATCCTGTTTGCAAACTTGTACAACTCACGGGGGATTATTTGTTGAACTTCTACCTCATTCCCTATCATGATGCAGTGAATCATCACAACTTTTGGAATAGTGACTTCCGAGCAGTTACTAGTAGAGATTATAGAACGCCCAATAAAGTCTAGCCATCCTCTAGTAATTGGCTTGAGGTCCATTCTTTTCAGCTGGTTTGGCTTACCTTTTGCATCCTCAATCCATTGAGTTCCAAGAAAGCATATGTCCTCTAGGACTTGATCCAGCTTTGGATTAGCTACCACCCTTCTATTGTAAGAATCAGGGTCATCCTTTTGTAAGGGTAATTTAAAGATCTCTCTCACCCTATCAAGATGAAAATAGAGGATCTTCCCCCTGACCATAGTGAGAAAAGTATGAAATGCTTGTCTATCTTTCTTTTTCTTATCTGTCATCCACAGATTTGCATTAAATTCATGGATCATGTTTGTTCCAACATTGATCTCATGGTTGGCTAGAATCTCCCATCCTCTCTTTCAAATTTGCTTTTGGATCTTCGGGTATTCATCTTCTCCTAATTCGAATCTTGCCTCAGGGATTACTGGCCTCTTACTCATTATTTTGTGATAATGTTCTTAATGTTGCTTGGTGTAGAATCTGACAAGTTGAAACAACTGTTGGGTCATCTTCTTTCTTGTTTCTTTAAGCGGTTTTGCCACTTCTTTGAGCCATGGGGTTCGAGTTTCAATGAGAGAACAAGGCTCCTTCCACACCAAACTTAAAAGATTTGTTCATCCTCGAGCAAAAGGAAGATGAAGAAAGTGAAGGAGAGAGGAGAATAGGAGAAGAGTATTCGAATGGAGAGGAGGTGAAGGAGAGAGAGGGGAACACGGATGTATATAGGGAAGGGAGGGAGGGATTTTCGAATTTAATTTCAAATAAAGATAAAGAAGATTTGAAAAAGATAAAGAAAGATAAGTTTTGTTTCTTTAAAATTAGGTTAATCATCAAAGATATGAAAAAGATATAAAAGATAAGATAGAAAATAAAAAAAGGTTTTAAAGTTTAAAAGATATGAACAAGAATTACAAAAGATATGAAAAGATTTAAAAGATTTGAAAAGAAAATAAAAAAATATTTAAAAATTGAAAGGAATTTGAATTTGAAATTTTTGAAAAAGGTTTAAAGTTTGAAGATCATGGAATTTTGAATTTGAAATTTAAAATGATAGGTTGAATGAGAAAAGAATAGAAGATGAAGAAAAGATAAAGTTTGGGGAAAGTTGCCTCCTTGGCCCTTTAGTTGGCATTAAACACACAGAATGGCTGGATTCTAGCGTTTAACGCTGGCTGTGCCCTCTTGTTGGGCGTTGAACGCCCAGAATGGCATTCCATTCTGGCGTTCAACATCAGGCTGTCTTCTTTCTTGGGCGTTCAACGCTGGTCCTGCCTCCTCTCTTGGGCATTAAACGCCCAGCCAGTACTCCCTGGCTGGCGTTCAATGCTAGAGAGGTGCTTCCTCTAGGGTGTTCTATTTTCTGTTCTGCATCATTCTGTGTCTTGTTTAAACACTGTTTATGATCACTATAAAAAACAAATTGATAGGACTAATTAAGAAGAAAACTAATTCAAACAAAAATAATTAAAGAAATAGAAAATAATATGCACTTTGATCATTGGGTCACCTCCCAATAAGCGCTTCTTTAATATCTTTAGCTAGACTTTACTGTACTTAACTTAGTAGTAGTGTTGAGCCTCCTGGCTCAATATATCCTTCAAGGTAATGCTTGATTCTCTGTCCATTGACAGTGAACCTGTTGTTTGGATCTTTACCTTGAAGTTCTATGTGCCCATAAGGTAATACACTAGTAATCACATACGGTCCCTTCCAGCAGGATTTGAGTTTCCCAGGAAATAATTTGAGTCTTGAGTTGAAGAGCAGAACCTTTTGGCCTGGTTCAAAGACTCTAGAAGCTATCTTCCTGTCATGCCACCTTTTTGCTTTTTTCTTTATAGATCTTTGCATTTTCAAATGCAGCTAAGCGGAACTCGTCCAACTCATTCAGTTGGAGTAGCCATTTTTCTCCTGCTACTTTAGCATCAAGGTTGAGGAATCTGGTTGCCCAATAGGCCTTATGTTCTAGTTCCACTGGCAGATGACAGGATTTTCCATACACCAATTGATATGGTGATGTTCCTATAGGGGTCTTGAAAGCTGTTCTGTATGCCCAAAAAGCATCATCAAGCTTTCTAGCCCAGTCCTTTCTAGAGGCGCTTACTGTCCTCTCTAGGATTTGCTTTAGTTCTCTATTTGAGACTTCAACTTGCCCATTTGTCTGAGGATGATAGGGTGTTAACACTTTATGGTGAACTCCGTAACGGCTCAGAACAAAGTCAAGCTGTCTGTTACAGAAATGAGTACCTCCATCACTAATCAATGTCCGAGGAACATCAAATCTGCTGAAGATGTTCTTCTAGAGGAACTTCATTACTACTCTAGTTTCATTGGTAGGTGATGCTATTGCTTCAACACATTTAGACACATAATCTACTGCTATCAAGATGTAGGTGTTTGAGTATGAAGGTGGGAAAGGTCCCATGAAATCTAGACTCCATACGTCAAACAACTCAATCTCTAGGATTCCTTGCTGAGGCATGTCCTGATTTTGAGGGAGATTGCTATCCCTTTGGCAATTGTCACAGTTACGGACAAACTCTAGAGTGCTTAAAGAGTGTGGACCAGTAGAAGCCAATTTGGAGAACCTTTGTGGTTGTTCGCTCACTTCCAAAGTGTTTTCTATAGTTTGAGCCATGGCAGTGCCATAGGATTTTGTGTGCTTCTTCTTCAAACACATAGCGTCAGATGATCCCATCCGAGCATCTCTTAAAGAGATATAGTTCATCCCGCAAGTAGCACTTTGCATCATGCATGAGTTTCCAAGCTTGTTGCCTATTATACTCTTTGGGAATGAATCTTATAGCCTTGTAATTTACAATATTTGCAAACCAAGGTGCTATCCGAATGGCAAAGAGTTGCTCATCTGGAAAGGTTTTGGATATGTCAGTGGAGGAAGGAGAATCCCCTGCTACGGGTTCAATTCGAGATAAGTGGTCAGCCATTTGATTTTCTGTCCCTTTTCTGTCTCTAATCTCTATATCAATCTCTTGCAGCAGTAACACCCATCTTATAAGTCTGGGCTTAGAGTCTTGCTTAGTGAGGAGATATTTTAGAGCAGCATGGTCATTATAAATAATTACTTTAGATCCTACTAAATAGGATCTAAACTTGTCAATGGCATAAACCACTGCAAGTAATTCTTTTTCTGTGGTGGTATAGTTCTTCTGAGCGTCATTTAGAACACGACTAGCATAATAAACGACATGCAGAAGCTTGTCATGCCTCTGCCCTAAAACTGCGCCAATGGCAGGGTCACTAGCATCACACATTAACTCGAATGGTAAGTCCCAATTGGGTGCAAAGATTACAAGCACAGTGATAAGCTTAGCTTTTTGAGTCTCAAAGGCCTACAGACACTCTTGGTCAAAGACAAATGGAGTGTCAGTGGCAAGTAAGTTGCACATGGGTTTTGAGATTTTAGAAAAAATCCTTTATAAACCTCCTATAGAATCCTGCGTGTCCTAGGAAACTTCTGATTTCTTTGACATTAATAGGTGGTGGTAATCGCTCAATTACCTCTACTTTAGCTTGATCCATTTCTATTCCCTTGTTCAAAATCCGATGTCCAAGGACAATTCCTTCAGTCACCATGAAGGGATATTTCTCTCAGTTTAAGACCAGGTTTGTCTCTTGGCATCGTTTAAGAACTAGGGTTAGATGGTCAAGGAAGGATTCAAATGAATCTCCATAGACAAAGAAGTCATCCATGAACACTTCGAGGAACTTCTCCACCATATCAGAGAAGATAGAGCATACATCTCTGAAAGGTGGCAGGTGCATTGCACAGGCCAAATGACATTCGCCTATAAGCAAACATGCCATATGGACATGTGAATGCTACGATTTAATTGTAACCTGAATAGCCATCCAAGAAACAATAAAAGGCATGTCCTGCTAGTCTCTCTAGTATTTGATCAATGAATGGTAAAGGAAAATGATCCTTTTTAGTGGCATCATTGAGCCTTCTATAGTCAATGCACATACGCCAACCTGTAATTATCGTTGTAGGAATCAGTTCATTCTTTTCATTATGCACCACTGTCATGCCTCCCTTTTTGGGAACAACTTGAACAGGGCTCACCTAAGGGCTGTCAGAGATGGGATAAATAATCCCAGCCTCCTATAATTTAGTGACCTCCTTCTGCACGACTTCCTTCATAGCTGGATTTAGTTGCCTTTGTGGTTGTACCACTAGTTTGGAATCATCCTCCAGTAGGATTTTGTGCATGCATCGGGTCGGGCTAATGCCCTTAAGGTCACTTATAGTCTACCCAAGAGCGGTCTTGTATATCTTGAGCACTTGAATTAGTGCTTCTTCTTCCTGTGGCTCTAAAGCAGAGCTTATGATAACAGGATAAGTGTCTCCATCTCCCAGAATTGCATATTTCAGGGAGGATAGTAATGGCTTGAGCTCGAGCTTTGGAGGCTTATCATCTTCTTTAGGAGTACTTAAAGTCTCCTGTATTTCATCTGCCACCTCCAACTCGAGCTAGACATCATAGAAGATGTCATCCAGCTCTTCCTCGAGTCTTGTAACCATGTTCAATTCTTCTACCAGAGAGTCGATGATATCAATGCTCATGCACTCCTTTGGGGTGTTTGGATGCTGCATGGTTTTGATGGCATTTAGCACATATTCATCTTCATTGACACTCAGAGTTACTTTCCCTTTTTGGACATCAATGAGGGTTCTACCTGTAGCTAGGAAGGGTCTTCCTAGGATAAGGGATGCACTCTTGTGCCCATCCATATCCAATACCACAAAGTCAGTGGAAAAAGCAAAGGGTCCAACCCTAGCAATCATATCTTCAACTACGCCTGATGGAAACTTAACAGAACTATCAGCAAGTTGAAGGCATATGCGGGTTGGTTTGACTTCATGAGTCAAGCAGAGCTTCGTTATTAATGAAGTAGGTATTAGATTGATGCTTGCTCCAAGATCACATAAGGCCGTCCTTGTGCAAGCATTCCCTAGAGTGCATGGTATTATAAAGCTCCCAAGATCTTTAAGTTTCTCTGGTAAGCTATTTTAAATGACTGCATTGCATTCTTCAGTGAGGAGACTGTTTCTGCCTCTCTCCAATCCTTCTTATGACTTAAGATGTCCTTCATGAACTTAGCTTAAGAAGGTATCTGTTCAAGAGCCTCTACAAAAGGGATCTTGATCTCTAGTGTTCCAAGATAATCCACAAAGCGGATAAACTGTTTATCTTTTTCCACTTGATAGAATTTCTGGGGGAATGGCATCTTGGCCTTATACTCATCAATCTTGGTTGATGTAGGCTTAGTGCCTGATTATTGGAAGGGGGGTTGCTAGCTTGCTTATGAGGGGTGTTATCAGTAGGTGACTGACCACCCTTGTTTGGGCGTTCAACGCCCTTGTTGCTGCCCATTTCCTGGCGTTCAACGCCAAGGACACTGTCCCCTGTGGGGCATTCAACGTCAGATGTAGGTATCTCTTCTTGGCATTGAACGCCAAGGTTGCTGCCCCCATTTGGGCGTTCAACACAGGGGTGGATACCCCTTCCTAGCGTTGAACGCCAATGACATTCCTCTTTGGGAGTTCAGCACCCTCAGAGATATTTTGGACAGTGGTGAACGAAATTGTGATCATCAATGGCGCCAACAACTTGGTACGCACAATTGTAATCTCAACTCTTTATCACAACTTCGCACAACTAACCAGCAAGTGCACTGGGTCGTCCAAGTAATAAACCTTACGTGAGTAAGGGTCGATCCCACAGAGATTGTCGGCCTGAAGCAAGCTATGTTCACCTTGTAAATCTCAGTCAGGTGGATTCAAATGGGTATGGTGGATTGATAATAAAAACATAAATAAAATATAAACTAGGATAGAGATACTTATGTAATTCATTGGTGATAATTTTAGATAAGTGTATAGAGATACTTTCGTTCCTCCTGAACCTCTGCTTTCCTGCTGTCTTCATCCAATCATTCCTACTCCTTTCCATGGCAAGATTTATGTAGGGCATCACCGTTGTCAATGGCTACATCCCATCCTCTCTGTGAAAATGGTCCAATGCGCTGTCACTGTATAGCTAATCATCTGTCGGTTCTTGATCATACTAGAATAGGATTTACTATTATTTTGCATCTGTCACTACGTCCAGCACTCGCGAGTTTGAAGCTCGTCACAGCCATCCCTTCCCAGATCCTACTCGGAATACCACAGACAAGGTTTAGACTTTCCGGATCTCAAGAATGGCCGTCCATGGGTTCTAACTTATACCACGAAGATTCTAATATCTCGGACTCGGTCCTCTATACTAGATATCTAAGAGATATTCATTCTAGCTTGTTTGCATGTAGAACGGAAGTGTTTGTCAGGCACGCGTTCATAAGTGAGAATGATGATGAGCGTCACATAATCATCACATTCATCATGTTCTTGGGTGCGAATGGATATCTTAGAATAGGAATAAGCTTGAATTAAATAGAAAAACAATAGTACTTTGCATTAATTCATGAGGAACAGCAGAGCTCCACACCTTAATCTATGGTGTATAGAAACTCTACCGTTGAAAATACATAAGTGATGAAGGTCCAGGCATGGCCGAATGGCCAGCCCTCAAAAAGGTCTAAGATAGCATAAAACTGATCAAAGATCTGATCCGAATATGTAAATACAATAGTAAAAAGTCCTATTTATACTAAACTAGTTACTAGGGTTTACAGAAATGAGTAAATGATGCAGAAATCCACTTCTGGGGCCCACTTGGTGTGTGCTTGGGCTGAGCATTGAGCTTTACACGTGTAGAGGATTCTCTTGGAGTTGAACGCTAGTTTGTAACCTATTTCTGGCGTTTAACTCCACTTTGCAACCTGTTTCTGGCGTTTAACTCCAGAATGCAGCATGAAACTGGCGTTGAACGCCAGTTTTCATTGTCTAAACTCGGGCAAAGTATGGACTATTATATATTTCTGGAAATCCCTGGATGTCTACTTTCCAACGCAATTGAGAGCGCGCCATTTGGAGTTCTGTAACTCCATAAAATCCACTTTAAGTGCAGGGAGGTCAGAATCCAACAGCATCTGCAGTCCTTCTTCAACCTCTGAATCTGATTTTTGCTCAAGTCCCTCAATTTCAGCCAGAAAATACCTGAAATCATAGAAAAACACACAAACTCATAGTAAAGTCCAGAAATGTGAATTTTAATTAAAAACTAATAAAAATATACTAAAAACTAATTAAATTATACTAAAAACTGTGTAAAAACAATGCCAAAAAGCGTATAAATTATCCGCTCATCAGACAGTAGTCTGGTATCCCTCTGTTAGCTTTTCTTATTTTGATCTTCTGTTGTACTAAAGTTGGGTGTTTAGTGACTTCCCACTCCTCAGTTGGATAGCCTGACATTCTTCTATTATCTGCTTAGATAACTGCTGCCTTGTTTGACTCAGCTGGGCTTCTACATTCCTGTTGGAAGCTTGAGTTTCTCTCAAAGCCTCTTGCAACTCCAGCAGTTGCTGATTAAGGGTGTGTAGTTGCTGAGTTAATGGGTCATCCTATTCTGGAGGGTTAGGTTCAGTAGATATTACCTTAACCTCTCCTTTCATAGAAGTCTCAGCAGCTGAGTACAGATGCTGGTTAGTGGCAACTGTTTCAATAAGCTTGTGAGCCTCTTCAATTGTTTTCCTCATATGTATAGATCCACTAGCAGAGTGGTCTAAAGACATCCGGGCCATGTCTGTAAGGCCATAATAGAAGATGTCTAATTGCACCCATTTTGAAAACATTTCAGTGGGACATTTCCAGAGCATTCTCCTGTACCTCCCCCAGGCATCATGAAGAGATTCACTGTCCTCTTGCTTGAAGTCTTGAATATCCAGTATTAACTGGGTTAACTTCCTTGGAGGAAGCATCAATTTAGAAACTTATCTACTAGTTGTTTCCATGTTTTCAAGCTAGATTTGGGTTGGTTATCCAACCACCTCTTTGCTTGGTCTCTTACAGCAAAGGGAAAAAGTAGCAGTCTATAAACATCCTGATCAACTCCCTCAGTATATACTGTGTCAGCAATCTACAAGAAATCTGCCAGAAACTCAGAAGGTTCTTCTTGTGGAAGTCCAGAATACTGACAGTTCTACTGTACCAGAGTAATGAGTTGAGGATTTAACTCAAAGTTACTTGCTCTGATGGGGAGTATGCTAATACTTCTTCCATAGAAGTCAGCAGTGGGGATTGTATAGGACCCCAGAGTTCTTCTGAACTCTTCATTTCCATTTGGGTTCATGATGAAGAAAGGTAGGAGAAGTGGAAGAATTAGGGATACAGATGTAAATTATAATTAAAATATTTTTGTTTTTTTATTTTATTTATTAATTTAATTCGAAATTGAAGGCTAATTAACTAAAAAAGAATTGAAAATTAATTGATGATTTTCGAAAAAGATGAGAGAGGAATTAGTTAGGAAGCTTTGAAAAAGAAGAAAGAGAAAACAAGTAACTAATTAAGAAAGATTTGAAATTAAGATAAGATTTAATTTTGAAAAAGATTTTAAAAGATAAGATTTTAAAATTTAAATCTTGACTTGACAAACAAGAAAACACCTAATTTAAAAATTTTGAAATTAAATGTGCAAGATTTTCAAAAATTAATGTAAGATAGGAAAAGATTTTTGAATTTTTAAGAAAGATAAAAAGATAAGATTGTAGTTTGAAAAATATATGATTTTTGAAAAGATTTGATTTTAAAAAGATTTGAATTTGAAATTTAAAACTAAGATAAGATAAGAAAATGATTTTAAAATTAAAATTTGAAAAATTTGTTGCAATTTTCGAAAACTAAAGTAAAAAGATAGAAAATATATTTTTTTTGAATTAATGAAGAAAGAGAAAAACAACCAAAAGACACCAAACTTAAATTTTTTAGATCCAAAAGTAATAATTTTTGAAAATTGAAAGGAAAAACACCTAAAGACACAAAACTTAAAATTTTAAAGATCAAACAAGAAGAAAAACAAGAACAATTTGAAGATCAAGAAGAACACCAAGAACAAATTTAAAAAAAATTCCAAGAAAACAACGAACATGCAAAAGACACCAAACTTAAAAATTTTGAAAACCAAAGACACTGTTTTTGAAAATTTTTGGAAAAAAGACTCAAGGAATTCGAACTCTAACAAGAACCAGAACAAAAGACTCAAACAAAAGATAAAGATTAATAAAGAAAAAAAAATTTTGGAAAAATTTTTTATTTTTTCAAAAAAAAAAGAAATTAAAAGACTCAAACAAAATTAAAGACAATACCTAATCTAAGCAACAAAATAATCTGTTAGTTTCTTCAAACTCGAACAATCCCCGGCAACGGCACCAAAAATTTGGTGCGCAGAATTACACTTCGCACAACTAAACCAGCAAGTGCACTGGGTCGTCCAACTAATACCTGAGTGAGTCAAGGTCGATCCCACGAGGATTGTTGGCTTGAATCAAGCTGTCGTTATTTTGTAGATCTTAGTCAGACGGATAGAAAAGTTGTTTATTTGTTTAAAGCACATAAAAGTAAAATAAAGATGACATTACTCAATTGAAGGTGAATGCAATGATAAGAAGATGGTTAACGCTTTAGAGATGCTTTGTTCTTCTGGATTAATTCGGTCTCACTGTCTATGACAACTGTGAATGATTTCTTCTATGCAGGCTGTATGTGATCAACGCCTTTCTTGAGAGGTTTCTGATTCTCCTCTAGGCTGAACACCAGGGTTAGTGCGTGTCCAGTCTGAATGAGGGTGAAGCTCCTGCAATCCATTCCCCTAGATGATCCTACTCAAAATGCCACAGACAAAGTCAAATCTTCCGGATCAGAGAATGTTGCGCCTTTGGTTCTAGCCTTTACCACAAAGACCCTAATCTCCCCATACCTCGGCTGAACTGGTGTCTCAATAAGTCCCCAACGAAATCGTGAATTAGCTGTCTAAGAGATGTATAATCAAGCTAGTGGTTCATTGATATCCGATGAAAGACGCTCGCTGAACCCATGTAGAATAGAGATAACCTTGTGCCGGTTCAACTCATTCATAAGGTTGAAGAATGTAGATATATCTTAGAATAGGGAATCAAACACGAATTGAGATAAAACAATAATACTTTTATTAATCCATAAAACTCAGCAGAGCTCCTCCTCTTAACCTAGGAGGTTTAGAGACTCATACTAATAGAAAATACAAAGAAAGGTTCAAAAAATGCTGGGAGAGATCCTAAACAAATGTGATTTTCTCCTTTTAATACTAAACTAATGACTAATGATTACATAAAAAGGGTAAAACAGTCTTTTAATGCAAAAATCCACGTCCAGAGCCCACTTGGTGAGTGTTTGGGCTGAGCTTTAGTGTCTCCCATGTGCTAAGACTCCCTAGGGGCATTGAACACTGGCTAGGAGCCCCCTTTTGGGCGTTGGATGCTGGTCTCCTCCATGTGGGCGCTGGACGCCAGAATAGGGTAGATGGCTGGCGTTGAACGCCGGTTTTGGGCTTTTAATTCTGAAGCAAAGTATGAACTATTATACATTTCTAGAAATCCCTGGATGTCAGCTTTCCATAGCCATTTAGAATGCTCCATTTAGACTTTTGTAGCTCCAGAAAAGCTCTTTCAAGTGCAAGGAGGTCAGATCCTGACAGCATCTGCAGTGCTTTCTTTGCCTCTGAATCAGACTTTTGCTCCAGCTCCTCAATTTCAGCCAAAAAATACCTGAAATTGCATAAAAACACATAAACTCATAGTAGAATCCAAAAATGTGAATTTTGCACTAAAACCTATGAAAATATATTAAAACTTAAACAAAACATGCTGAAAACTATATGAAAATGATGTCAAAAAGCGTATAAAATATCTGCTCATCATGGGGTGAACTCCAATTGGTATGATTATGCAAGGATTCCAGTGCTTGTTAGTCCTTAGATCTTGGAAAACTTGCATTCTTAGTCCTTTCAAAGAATAATTCTCTGTTGCATTCTTAGAGATATTGGGTGCAAGCAATTTTTCGAGAGTATGGTGCTATGAAATGTCATGAATCATGGTTATTAAGGTAAAGGAAAACTAAACAAAACAGGGGCACAGTAGCACTTTAAATCAAAGCAATTTAAACCAAAGACAATTAGTTGACGATACAACCTCTTGGTATCCACTTGCTTCACTCCTTCTTACCATCACTATTGGCTTCTATGTCCTTCTTTGTCTTTCCGGATGATGATGCCTAGTTCCTCAGAGGAATAAAATGACTGCCTACAACAAACTTTGAAAGTTGCTTGTTCCCAAGCACTTAAAAGATAGTTATCATGCATGTATGCTTTTGACTTTTTGAATTAACTTTGGTGTCTGAACACCAAACGTAGTTTCTTGCTCATCCTTCTATGCACAAGCAGAATGCATATTTAAGCTTTTCATGCATGCATGAAACTACACGTGCTTCACTTCTAAGAGAAAATAAAACTATAGAACTAGAAAGTAAACAAATGAAATGCAAAGTTAATTCACTTTTGTGATTGTTTGGAATTAGTGACCATTCATGATTGTCTCAAGGGTTACTTTGTGCTCAATTAATGGTGGAACACCAAACTTAGTACCATACATTCACCGTTGATTTTGTTCTTTTTTCAACTCAATCATATTGGTATGCAACATCAAACTTAATTCCTTGCAATACATAAAAGTCTAACTAACCATTTATTTGGAAAAGATTACGAAAGAGTTACCTAAGGTTGGGTTGCCTCCCAACAAGCACTTCTTTAACGTCACTAGCTTGACGGTTGTCCCTTGTTAGGGGAGATGATGGTCATAATGCCTCAGCTCCCCTCCTCTCACAGTGGACGTCTGATGAGCGGATAATTTATATGCTTTTTGGCATTGTTTTTACATAGTTTTTAGTATGATTTAGTTAGTTTTTAGTATATTTTTATTAGTTTTTAAATAAAATTTACATTTATAGACTTTACTATGAGTTTGTATGTTTTTCTGTGATTTCAGTTATTTTCTGGCTGAAATTGAGGGACCTGAGCAAAAATCTGACTTAGACGCTGAAGAAGGACTGCAGATGCTGTTGGATTCTGACCTCCCTGCACTCAAAGTAGATTTTCTGGAGCTACAGAAGTCCAAATGGCGTGCTCTCAATTGCGTTGGAAATTAGACATCCAGGGATTTCCAGAAATATATAATAGTTCATACTTTGCCCGAGTTTAGATGATGTAAATTGGCATTCAACGCCAGCTCCCTACCCTATTCTAGAGTTAAACGCCAGAAACAGGTTGCAAAGCAGAGTTAAATGCCAGAAACAGGTTACAAACTGGCGTTCAACTCCAAGGAAGACCTCTACAGATGAAAGCTTCAATGCTCAGCCCAAGCACACACCAAGTGGGCCCAGAAGTGGATTTCTGCATCATTTACTCATTTCTGTAAACCCTAGTAACTAGTTTAGCATAAATAGAACTTTTTACTATTGTATTTACATCTTTGGATTATTCTTTGTTCATCTTTGGACGTTTAGTTCTGAGATCATGGAGGCTGGCCTCTCGGCCATGCCTGGACCTTGTTCTTATGTATTTTCAACGGTAGAGTTTCTACACACCATAGATTAAGGTGTAGAGCTTTGCTGTTCCTCATGAATTAATGCAAATTACTATTGTTTTTCTATTCAACTCAAGCCTATTTCTTATCTAAGATATACACTTGTTCTTCAACCTGAGGAATGTGATGATTCGTGACACTCATCATCATTCTCACCCATGAACGCGTGCCTGACAACCACCTCCGTTCTACTTGCAATCGCTTAAGTTCATATCTCTTAGCCTTCTGGTTCATGACGCATGGTTGCCTCGCCTGACAATCGAGCCTTCCATTCCATGAGATCAGAGTCTTCGTGGTATAGGCTAGAATTATTGGCGGCCATTCTTGAGATCTGGAAAATCTAAACCTTGTCTGTGGTATTCCGAGTAGGATCTGGGAAGGGATGGTTATGACGAGCTTCAAACTCACGAGTACTGGGCGTAGTGACAGACGCAAAAGGATGACTGAATCCTATTCCAGTATGATCGAGAACCGACAGATGAATAGCCGTGCGGTGACAGCGCATTTTGGACCATTTTCACTGAGAGGACGGGATGTAGCCATTGACGACGGTGATGCCCTGCATAAGCTTGCCATGGAAGGGAGTAGGAATGATTGGATGAAGACAGTAGGAAAGCAGAGGTTCAGGAGGAATGAAAACATCTCTATACGCTTATCTGAAATTCTCACCAATGAATTACATAAGTATCTCTATCCTAGTTTATATTTTAATTATGTTTTAATTATCAATTCTCTATAACCATTTGAATCCGCCTGACTGAGATTTACAAGGTGACCATAGCTTGCTTCAAGCCGACAATCTCCGTGGGATCGACCCTTACTCAAGTAAGGTTTATTGCTTGGACGACCCAGTGCACTTGCTGGTTAGTTGTGCGAAGTTGTGACAAAGTGTGTGAATTACTTTCCGAGCACCAAGTTTTTGGCGCCGTTGTTAAGGATCACAATTTCGTGCACCAAGTTTTTGGCGCCGTTGCCGGGGATTGTTCGAGTTTGGACAACTGACGGTTCATCTTGTTGTTCAGATTAGGTAATTTTATTTTAATTTTAAGCTTTTTGTTTTTATTATTTTTATTTTCGAAAATTCTTCAAAAAAATTATATTTTTCAAAAAAATTTAATTTATGTTCTTCAGAATTTTTAAGAAGGAATTCTAGAGTTTCATGAAACATGTTGAAGCCTGGCTGGCTGTAAAGCCATGTCTAATTCTTTTGGACCGAGGCTTCCACTCATCAGCACAGAAGCAAGTTGAATGAAGTATCAGTTGTTGTATGTCTGATTTGTATCTGCTAAAGCTTGGCTAGCCATTGGCCATGTCTAGTGTTTTGGACCGGAGCTTTCACTGAAAGCTTGGCTGGCTAGTAAGCCATGTCTAATTCCTGAACTGGAGCTTTAGACTAACATTGCAAGATTCCTGGAATTCTTATTAAAAATTTTGAAATCCTTATTTTTCTTTTCCAATTAATTTTCGAAAAATACCAAAAATTTTAATAAAATCATAAAAATAAAAAAAATAATTTGATGTTTCTTGTTTAAGTCTTGTGTCAGTTTTTAAGTTTGGTGTCAATTGCATGCTTATCTCTTTTTTGCATTTTTCGAAAATCCATGCATTGCATTCTGCATGATCTTCAAGTTGTTCTTGGTAAGTCTTCTTGCTTGATCTTCATATTTTCTTGTTTTGTGTCTTTTCTTGTTTTTCATATGCATTTTCAAATTATTAGTGTCTAGAGAATAACAATTTTTAAGTTTGGTGTCTTGCATGTTTTTCTTTTCTTAAAAATTTTTAAAAATATGTTCTTGATGTTCATCTTGACATTCAAAGTGTTTTTGGTGTTCATCTTGACATTCAAAGTGTTCTTGCATGCATTAGTTGTTTTGATTCATAATTTTGATATTTTGTTTCAATTTATTGTTTTTCTCTTTCATCATTAAAAATTCAAAAATAAAAAAAAATATCTTTCCCATTTTCTCATAAACTTTCGAAAATTTGAGTTGACTTTTTCAAAAAGTTTCTAAATTTAATTGTTTCTTATGAGTCAAATCAAATTTTCAATTTCAAAATTCTATCTTTTTCAAATCTTTTTCAAAAATCAAATCTTTTTTCATTTTTCTCTCATAATTTTCAAAAATTTCAAATTGATTTTCAAAAATCTTTTTCTTATTTTGTTTCATAATTTCAAAATCTTTACTAACAATTAATGTGATTGATTCAAAAATTTTTAAGTTTGTTACTTGCTAGTAAGAAAGGTTCAATCTTTAAATTTTAAAATCATATCTTTTTTTTTCTTGTTAGTCAAGTAATCAACTTTAATTTTCAAAATCAAATCTTTTTAAATTTCTTTTTCAAATCTTTTTCAAAATAAATTTCAATCACATCTTTTTCAAAATTAATTTCAAAATCTTTTCTAACTTCTTATCTTTTCAAAATTTGATTTTCAAATCTTTTTCAATTAACCACTTAACTTTTTGTTTGATTCTTATCTTTTTCAAAAGTACCTAACTAACTCTCTCTCTCTAATTTTCGAAAATCCCTTCCTTCTTTTTCAAAATTCAATTTTAATTAACTAATTGTTTTAAATTTCAATTTAAATTAATTTCATTTTTCTTTCTAATTTTCAAATTTTAACTTTAATTTTAAAATAAAAACAAAAATATTTTTTTATTATTTTGTTTAATTTTTGAATTCTTCCCTCTCTCATCTCCTTCTAATTATTTATTTATCTACTAACACCCCTCTTTCACTCAAAAATTCGAACCCATTCCTCTCTCCTGTGTTTGGATTCTTATCTTTTTCTTTTGCTACTCTTCTCTTCTTATACTTACATAAGGAATCTCTATATTGTGACATAGAGGATTCCATATTTTCTTTTGTGTTCTCTTCTTTTTCATATGAGCAGGAACAAGGACAAGAATATTCTTGTTGAAGCTGATCCGGAACCTGAAAGAACTCTGAAGAGGAAGCTAAGGGAAGCTAAAGCACAACTCTTTGGAGAAAATCTGACTGAAAATTTCGAAAAAGAAGGAGACATGGCCGAAAATAATAACAATGCAAGGAAGATGCTTGGTGACTTTACTGCACCAAATTCCAACTTACATGGAAGAAGCATCTCAATCCCTGCCATTGGAGTAAACAATTTTGAGCTTAAACCTCAATTAGTTTCTCTGATGCAACAGAACTGCAAGTTTCATGGACTTCCATCAGAAGATCCTTTTCAGTTCTTAACTGAATTTTTGCAGATCTGTGATACTGTTAAGACCAATGGGGTTGATCCCAAGGTCTACAGGCTTATGCTTTTCCCATTTGCTATAAGAGACAGAGCTAGAATATGGTTGGACTCTCAACCTAAGGATAGCCTGAACTCTTGGGATAAGCTGGTCACGGCTTTCTTAGCCAAGTTCTTTCCTCCTCAAAAGCTTAGTAAGCTTAGAGTGGATATTCAAACCTTCAGACAGAAGGACGGTGAATCCCTCTATGAAGCTTGGGAGAGATATAAGCAACTGACCAAAAAGTGTCCTTCTGACATGCTTTCAGAATGGACCATCCTGGATATATTCTATGATGGTCTGTCTAAATTATCAAAGATGTCATTGGACCATTCTACAGGTGGATCCATTCACCTAAAAAAATGCCTGCAGAAGCTCAGGAACTCATTGACATGGTTGTAAATAACCAGTTCATGTACACTTCTGAAAGGAATCCTGTGAGTAATGGGACGCCTTAGAGGAAGGGAGTTCTTGAAATTGATGCTCTGAATGCCATATTGGCTCAGAATAAAATATTGACTCAGTAAGTCAATATGATTTCTTAGAGTCTGAATGAATTGCAAGCTGCATCCAACAGTACTCAAGAGGCATCTTCTGAAGAAGAAGCTTATGATCCTGAGAACCCTGCAATAGCAGAGGTGAATTACATGGGGGAACCCTATGGAAATACCTATAATCTCTCATGGAAAAATCATCCAAATTTCTCATGGAAGGATCAACAAAAGCCTCAACAAGGCTTTAATAATGGTGGAAGAAACAGGTTATGCAATAGCAAACCTTTTCCATCATCTACTCAGCAACAGATAGAGAATTCTGAGCAGAATCCATCTAGCTTAGCAAATATAGTCTCTGATCTATCTAAGGCCACTGTAAGTTTCATGAATGAAACAAGGTCCTCCATTAGAAATTTGGAGGCACAAGTGGGCCAGCTGAGTAAAAGGGTCACTGAAACTCTTCCTAGTACTCTCCCAAGCAATACAGAAGAAAATCCAAAGAGAGAGTGCAAGGCCATTGATTTGACCATCATGGTCGAACCTACAAGGGAGGAGGAGGACGTGAATCCTAGTGAGGAAGACCTCCTGGGACGTTCAATGACCAATAAGGAGTTTCCCTTTGAGGAACCAAAGGAGTCTGAGGCTCATCTAGAGACCATAGAGATTCCATTGAACCTCCTTTTACCATTCATGAGCTCTGATGACTATTCATCTTCTGAAGAAGATGAAGACATTGCTAAAGAGCAAGTTGCTCAATATTTAGGAGCAATTATGAAGCTGAATGCCAAATTATTTGGTAATGAGACTTGGGAGGATGAACCTCCATTGCTCGTCAAGGAACTAAATGCCTTGGTTCAGCAAACTCTACCTCAAAAGAAACAGGATCCTGGTAAATTTTTAATACCCTTTAACATAGGCACCATGACCTTTGAGAAGGCTCTGTGTGACCTGGGGTCAGGCATAAACTTAATGCCACTCTCTGTAATGGAGAAACTAGGAATCTTTGAGGTACAGGCTACCAGAATCTCATTAGAGATGGCAGACAACTCAAGAAAACAGGCTTATGGACAAGTAGAGGACGTGTTAGTAAAGGTTGAAGGCCTTTACATCCCTGATGATTTCATAATCCTAGACACTGGAAAGGATGAGGATGAATCCATCATCCTTGGAAGACCCTTCCTAGCCACAGCAAAAGCTGTGATTGATGTGGACAAAGGAGAGTTAGTCCTTCAACTGAATGAGGACACCCTTGTGTTTAAAACTCAAGGATCTCCCTCTGTAACCATGGAGAGGAAGCATGAAAAGCTTATCTCACTGTAGAGTCAACCAAAGCCCCCACAATCAAACTCTAAGTTTGGTCTTGGGAGGTCCCAACAATGCTCTGAACATCTGTGAGGCTCCATGAGAGCTCACTGTCAAGCTCTTGACATTAAAGAAGCGCTTGTTGGGAGGCAACCCAATGTTATTTAATTATATCTATTTTATTTTTTATTTCTATTTCGTGTTTTATTAGGTTGATGATCATGAGGAGTCATAAAAACAACAAAAAAAATCAAAAACAAAATGAAAAAAATAGCATTAAAAACAGCACACCCTGGAGGAGGAGCATTCTGGCGTTTAAACGCCAGAAACAAGCATCTTTCTGGCGTTTAACGCCAGAAATAGGCTACTTCTGGGCGTTTAACGCCAAAAACAGGCAGCATTCTGGCGTTAAACGCCAGGATTGCACAACAAGGGCGTTTTACACGCCTAATTGGAGCAGGGATGTTAAGTCCTTGACCCCACTGGATCTGTGGACCCCATAGGATCTGTGGACCCCACAGGATTCCCACCACTTCTTCTCTCCTCTTCACACATTTTCATAACTCTCTTCCCCAAATACCCTTCACCAATCACCTCAATCACTCTTCCCCATCACCTCTTCACCATTCACATCCATCCACTCTTCCCCATAAACCCCACCTACCTCCAAAATTCAAACTATTTTCCCTCCCAAACCCAACCCTAATGGCCGAACCCTAAACCCTTCCCACTCCTATATAAACCCATCATCCCTCCTTCATTTTCACACAACACAACCATTTCTTCTTCTCCTTGGCCGAATACACACATCTCTCCCTCTCCTCCATTTTTCTTCTTCTTCTCCTTCTTTCTTTCTTCTTTTGCTCGGGGACGAGCAAACATTTTAAGTTTGGTGTGGTAAAAAGCATTGCTTTTTATTTTTTCATAACCATTAATGGCACCTAAGGCCAGAGAAACCTCAAGAAAGAGGAAAGGGAATGCAATTGCTTTCACCTCTGAGTCATGGGAGATGGAGAGATTCATCTCAAAAGACCATCAAGACCACTTCTATGAAGTTGTGGCCAAAAAGAAAGTGATCCCTGAGGTTCCTTTCAAGCTCAAAAAGAATGAGTATCCGGAGATCCGACTTGAGATCCAAAGAAGAGGTTGGGAAGTTCTCACCAACCCTATTCAACAAGTCAGGATCTTAATGGTTTAGGAGTTCTATGCAAACGCATGGATCACTAGGAACCATGATCAAAGTGTGAACCCGAATCCAAAGCATTGGCTTACAATGGTTCAGGGGAAATACTTAGATTTCAATCCGGAAAATGTAAGGCTGGCGTTCAACTTGCCAATAATGGAAGAAAACGCATGCCCCTACACTAGAAGGGTCAACTTTGATCAAAGGTTGGACCAAGTCCTCATGGACATATGTGTGGAAGGAGCTCAATGGAAAGTTGACTCAAGAGGTAAGCCGGTTCAATTAAGAAGACTGGACCTTAAGCCTGTAGCTAGAGGATGGTTGGAGTTTATTCAACGCTCAATTATTCCTACTAGCAACCAGTCTGAAGTTACTATAGACTGGGCCATCATGATTCATAGTATCATGATTGGGGAGGAAGTGGAAGTTCATGAGATTATACCTCAAGAACTCTACAAGGTGGCTGACAAGTCCTCCACTTTGGCAAGGTTAGCCTTTCCTCACCTCATTTGTCACATCTGCAATTCGGCTGGAATTGACATAGAGGGAGACATCCTCGTTGAAGAGGATAAGCCAATCACTAAGAAAAGGATGGAGCAAACAAGAGATCATGGACCTCAACAAGAGCATGAGGAAATTCCTCACCATGAAATCCCTGAGATGCCTCAAGGGATACACTTCCCTCCACAGAACTATTGGGAGCAAATCAACACTTTCCTAGGAGAATTAAGCTCCAACATGGGACAATTAAGGATGGAGCACCAAGAGCACTCTATCATCCTCCATGAGATTAGAGAATATCAAAGAGCTATGAGGGAGGAGCAACAAAGACAAGGAAAAGACATAGAGGAGCTCAAGAGCACCATTGGTTCTTCAAGAAGAGGAAGATGCCACCCTCACTAAGGTGGACCCGTTCCTTAATCTCCTTGTTCTTATTTTCCTATTTTTCGTTTACTATGCTTCATGTTTTATTTATGTTTGTGTCTTTACTATATGATCATTAGTTTTTAAGTGTCTAAGTCTTAAAGCTGTGAATGTCCTATGAATCCATCACCTCTCTTAAATGAAAACTGTTCTAAAAACAAAAGAACAAGAAGTACATGGTTTCGAATTCATCCTTGAAACTAGTTTAATTATTTTGATGTGGTGACAATATTTTTTGTTTTCTGAATGAATGCTTGAACAGTGCATATGTCTTTTGATATTATGGTTTATGAATGTTAAATATGTTGGCTCTTGAAAGAATGATGAAAAAGGAGAAATGTTATTTGATAATCTAAAAAATCATAAAAATGATTCTTGAAGCAAGAAAAAGTAGTGAATAGAGAAAAGCTTGCGAAAAAAAAAAGAAAAGCAGAGAAAAGAAAAATGGCGAAAAAAAAGAGAAAGAAAAAGAAAAAGCAAGCAGAAAAAGCCAAAAGCTCTTAAAACCAAAAGGCAAGGGTAATAAAAAGGATCCAAGGCTTTGAGCATCAGTAGATAGGAGGGCCTAAAGGAATAAAATCCTGGCCTAAGCGGCTAAACCAAGCTGTCCCTAACCATGTGCTTGTGGCGTGAAGGTGTCAAGTGAAAACTTGAGACTGAGCAGTTAAAGTCAAGGTCCAAAGCAAAAAGAAGAGTGTGCTTAAGAACCCTGGACACCTCTAATTGGGGACTTTAGCAAAGCTGAGTCACAATCTGAAAAGGTTCACCCAGTTATGTGTCTGTGGCATTTATGTATCCGGTGGTAATACTGGAAAACAAAGTGCTTAAGGCCACGGCCAAGACTTATAAAGTAGCTGTGTTCAAGAATCAACATACTGAACTAGGAGAATCAATAACACTATCTAAATTCTAAGTTCCTATAGATGCCAATCATTTTGAACTTCAATGGATAAAGTGAGATGCCAAAACTATTCAAGAGGCAAAAAGCTACAAGTCCCGCTCATCTGATTGGAGCTAAGTTTCATTGATATTTGGAATTTATAGTATATTCTCTTCTTTTTATCCTATTTTATTTTCAGTTGCTTGGGGACAAGCAACAATTTAAGTTTGGTCTTGTGATGAGCGGATAATTTATACGCTTTTTGGCATTATTTTTACATAGTTTTTAGTATGATTTAGTTAGTTTTTAGTATATTTTTATTAGTTTTTAAATAAAATTCACATTTCTGGACTTTACTATAATTTTTTGTGTTTTTCTGTAATTTCAGGTATTTTTTGGCTGAAATTGAGGGACCTGAGCAAAAATCTGATTTAGACGCTGAAGAAGGACTGCAGATGCTGTTGGATTCTGACCTCCCTGCACTCAAAGTAGATTTTCTGGAGCTACAGAAGTCCAAATGGCACGCTCTCAATTGCGTTGGAAAGTAGACATCCAGGGCTTTCCAGAAATATATAATAATCTATACTTTGCCAGAGTTTAGACGATGTAAACTGGCGTTCAACGCCAGCTCCCTGCCCTATTCTGGAGTTAAACGCCAGAAACAGGTTGCAAAGCAGAGTTAAACGCCAAAAATAGGTTACAAACTGGCGTTCAACTCCAAGGAAGACCTCTACATATGAAAGCTTCAATGCTCAGCCCAAGCACACACCAAGTGGGCCCAGAAGTGAATTTCTGCATCATTTACTCATTTCTGTAAACCCTAGTAACTAGTTTAGCATAAATAGAACTTTTTACTATTGTATTTATATCTTTGGATTATTCTTTGTTCATCTTTGGACATTTAGTTCTGAGATCATGGAGGCTGGCCTCTCGGCCATGCCTGGACCTTGTTCTTATGTATTTTCAACGGTAGAGTTTCTACACACCATAGATTAAGGTGTGGAGCTCTGTTGTTCCTCATGAATTAATGCAAAGTACTATTGTTTTTCTATTCAACTCAAGCATATTTCTTATCTAAGATATACACTTGTTCTTCAACCTGAGGAAGGTGATGATCCGTGCCACTCATCATCATTCTCACCCATGAACGCGTGCCTGACAACCACCTCTGTTCTACTTGCAATCGCTTAAGTGCATATCTCTTAGCCTTCTGGTTCATGACGCATGGTTGCCTCGCCTGACAATCGAGCCTTCCATTCCATGAGATCAGAGTCTTCGTGGTATAGGCTAGAATTATTGGCGGCCATTCTTGAGATCCGAAAAATCTAAACCTTGTCTGTGGTATTTCGAGTAGGATTCGGGAAGGGATGGCTGTGACGAGCTTCAAACTCGCGAGTGCTGGGCGTAGTGACAGATGCAAAAGGATGACTGAATCCTATTCCAGTATGATCGAGAACCGACAGATGAATAGTTGTGCGGTGATAGCGCATTTTGGACCATTTTCACTGAGAGGATGGGATGTAGCCATTGATGACGGTGATGCCCTGCATAAGCTTGCCATGGAAGGGAGTAGGAATGATTGGATGAAGACAGCAGGAAAGCAGAGGTTCAGGAGGAACGAAAGCATCTCTATACGCTTATCTAAAATTCTCACCAATGAATTACATAAGTATCTCTATCCTAGTTTATATTTTAATTATCTTTTAATTATCAATTCTCTATAACCATTTGAATCCGCCTGACTGAGATTTACAAGGTGACCATAGCTTGCTTCAAGCCGACAATCTCCGTGGGATCGACCCTTACTCACGTAAGGTTTATTACTTAGACGACCCAGTGCACTTGCTGGTTAGTTGTGCGAAGTTGTGACAAAGTGTGTGAATTACTTTCCGAGCACCAAGTTTTTGGCGCCGTTGTTAAGGATCACAATTTCGTGCACCAACTTCCTCCCAGTGTCTTCTTTGATGATCTCCACATGTTCAAGTAAAAGAATTTTGTTCACTTTGTAGTATCCAGAAAATTGTGGATAAGTTGTATGGTATGTATGGATGTACGTTACCTAACAAAGGTACTTTTGGAGCGGTATTATGGTTTGAAGTTTTAAACAGACTCATATGTTAGTATTAAATAGTATAAGAGTCGTCGTAATGTCCGAGCTATTAGAGTCGTGCAGCCGGAAGCGTGAGCTTTGATAGTTAGGGTGTTACATTATGGTATCAGAGCGGTCTTTCCTGTAGAGCCTGAGGAATGGACCGACTATGCTTCAATTGCATACTCTGAGCGTTGTCATGTAGTAGGTCTTGTTTGGATAACAAGAATTAGAGCTTTATGCACATGACGGTCTATTGATTAACGCCGTTAGCCTTGCATTGCATAATTCCTGATATTAAGTTTGGCCGACTTAATACTAGTGAATTATGTATATGAAAGCACTGATGGATTATCATAGATGATATACAAGTTTTGAGTAAAGCGGATCGCGGGTTTTGGGAACGTTGGAAACTATTTCTCGAGGCTATTCAGTTGTGTGTCTTGAATTCTGTTCGAGTCGACCTGTTCTTTCATATCCTAACTTGAAGTTCTTGTTTGCCAATCCTTTTGAAAAGTAGTTTGATTTTTCAACTCTATTCCTCTATTCATATGCATTCTTGTTTGATCTTAATTGCATATGCTTGTTTGCAATCCTTGTTGCATCTATCTTTCTCTGTTTGAGTTCTTCTTGATTCACGTATTCTTTGATATAGCTTTGAACTTGTCTTAATGCGTTGTGCCTTTTAACTCCGGATTTCGACTCCATTCTTAGAGAAATTGTTGATTCAGTTTTTCTCCTATTCGACAGTAGTTACAATCAATTTTGAAATTTTTATAAAATTGATGTTGATTCGGTATACACTTATCTATATATGAAGCTTTGAAAAATCCTTGTACAGTTTAACAACTATTTATTTCTAATACCTTGCCTGTGCTTTACTGGTTTATGGAACTGCACTTACTTAAAATACAATTTGACTTTCTAGTAATTTTACTATAGTTCCAATAGACATCTTTATTTGATTATGTTTTTGGGTATTTTCCAAAATTCTGGAAAGAAAGGATTTTTCGCTTTTATTCTGGTTTATTTTCGTTGATAAACTTTACCTAATTTATTTTTGACTTGAGTTTGGTTTAGCATACTACATTGTTTATGCCATTGTTGTTCTTTTGAAAATGTTGGACTCATAGCTTTCTTCTTATGAGCGGACTCGTTCCTTATTAAGCTTTTTATCTCTATGAATGTCATACTTGATTCTGTTCTTAATCATTCTTTTACCTCTTGTGAGCACTACCATCACTCACAGCTTCCCTTCTCTTGTGAATCTCATCCTTATATGAGTCAGCTTGATTTGTTTCAATTTCGTGCATCGTTTATCCTCTCATTTTCTCTACCAGAGTTTTTAGTCAAAGATTTATCCTTAGAAATTACTAATGAATGAGTTGTCTTTTCCTATGACTTTTGTATTCTTTTGGATCAATTGAAAGCTTGTTTGATGTCTCATGCCTAGTGGATCTTGTTTGAACTACCTTGATTTAAGATCCTTTCTTGTATGGCTTGACTCCTTTTTTTAAGTACATGCTAATCTTCTTGAATGTCCTTCTGAGATGGTGAATTCAAGTATATTTTTGGAGTCTTGTTTCAAAATTTGTTTAAAGAAGTTTTGAATTCTCTTTGAAGAAATTCTAAACAGAATTTATTTTCTGTTACTTGATTGAGATTGAAACCATTGTTCAATTTTGACAAAGTTGTTTTAAAGTTGGCATGCACTATTTTAAATGAAGTTTTGAAGAGCTTCCTTGTTTAGTGGAAACCTGTCCATTTGTAATGCATCACTTATTTCCTTTACCAATTTATAAGCAAATTTTTACCTCGGATTTTCTTTTCTAAATAGAGTTTAACTTTCTCTTTCGTCCTTGCTATAATTTTCATACACGCTTGTTTGAATATGAACTTTGAGAAATTTTGAAAAAGCATTTGATTTTCTTCCGAGTTTTATGAATTGCCTTTGGTTAAGTTGTGCACCTAACTATCTCTCTAAAATATTTGAGAAAATATTTTAGCTTTTAGCCAAACCTGTGTGCATTTTGTTTTTGAAACTCCACATAATCCACTTCAACATGAAATTGTATTAAAGTAAAGCCACGTTTATGCTTTTGTTACTCTCTTGAAGAATGCTTGTTACTTAACTTTTCTTTTAGACTGCGAAGTGATTTTCCGCAAGTTTTCAGCTCTTTTAAGAACAATGTATTCGGAAGTATTTTAATCGTGCTCTTGAGTTCTGTGAGCTTTGTCTTGGGTTCGAGATATTCTTTTCTGTAAACCTCATACTTCTTCGACTCGGCTTGACATTGTTCAAACTAATGCGCTGATTTTCTTCTTATTGATACTATTGAATTTCTTTGATCCAAGGGTTATCTTTGAAGTTGTCAATTGAATTGTTTCTAGCAAACTTCATTGCTTGACCATCGTTGTTTATCTGGAATTGGATACATTCTCTCAAATCTACGAGTATTACCCTTGACCATTGTCTCTCCGTTCTAAATCTCGTATCCTTCTGAGTAGACTCGAGAATTGTTTTGATGTCACGTGCGATCTGTAGACGTAGTAATGTGATGCGTTAGTTCTTTAAGACATGATACCTGTATATGGAAGGTGAAGTGGTAGGTGTACCACGTTATGAGTTGTGGGTGTTTTGTTCCTTGTGAACGGGTTTGCGGTTGTTAGGCTTATGATTAATGATGGGGTTGTAAAGTGTTTGATGGAGTTGGGAAGTTGAAGTTCTAAAATGGGTACGAGGTCTATGAGCGAACGTTATGTCCGCTGTATAATACCAGCATGCCTTGTAGCCTTTTACCACATTAATTACTGCTTCATTCTGTGAACGCCTATCTTGACTTGCACCCTATTTTGTTACTTCAAGTTTTTGTAAAGTCTTAAGATCATATGACCTTTTGCATCGAGCTTATCTGGTATCTTCTACTATACACCATATTTTATCTCTATATTTAAATCTTATGGTTATTCGGTATTTGAACATTTGTACATATATGCTACGATTTCTTACTTTTCTAAAAGTATTTAAAGGTACTAAGACTATGTATTGTCTTATGTATTACTTTAATTTTCGAGGACGAAAATTTTTATAAGGTGGGTAGAATGTAAGACCCAGAACTTTTGAAGAATATCATTATGAGCTGATTTCAAATTTATTTATTATTAGAGATTTTACTTTCAGAAATTATTTCATTGAGAATAATTAAATCAAGTTTTGATAATTAGAATGAAGATTTTACTTAATTTCATAATTATTGAGTTATTCTCTATATTTGAATTATAAAGTTAGAATTTATGAAATAATAAGAATTTTACATGACTTAATTTAAATAATTGATACTCTTATAATTCATTACTTTAGGTTTTAGAAATAAGGAAAAATTATACTATCCTATATTTTCAATTAGAGTATTTTACTTGAAATCAATTTATAAATCTATGATTCAATAATATCCTCCTTAGTAGATAATTTTGTTGAATTAAAATTAGTTACAATTACCCTATTACCCTTATTTTATTAAAACTGCTAAATAACCCCCAAAAACCCCAAACCTAATATCTTTCCTTCCTTCAGCCGCCATAGCTCCCCTCCCTTCTTCCAAGCACACATACATACCGCGGCTGATTTTTTTGGTTATGGAAGAGCTGGGTGTGCTTTGCCGGGTTATGGGATGAGGAGGAGCTATACCAATATGTGGGACAGGTTTTTTGCTCAGAGATGGTTAGAAGAAATTGGACCCAACAATTTCCTTTTTTAGATTTAGTTGAGCAAATCGGAGGGTCTGTTTTGCATGGAGAGGAGAACGTTAAGCAAATCGGACCCTGCGAGTTGTAGCTAAACAAAAATTTTTTGTATCACTTTAAGGTAATCGCATGGTCCGTTTTCTTTGTTAACAAAGTTGTTGGATATAGGCTGAGCAACTCGGTGGGTCCGAGTTGTGGAGGAGCAAAATTTTTTTTTTATTATCACTAATAGAAATCGGAGGGTCCGTTTTCACTATTATATATTATATTTGAATTAGGTTAGAGAAGTCCCTCGATCCGATTTATGTGTGTATATATACGCTTGCGAAGGTATGCAAATCTCAATCCGCCGACCAGATCTAAAATTCTTCATCTTCTTCGAGTTTTCTTCTTCTTCTTTTTTCTCATGGTCTGTTGTTGTGGTGGTTGGGTTGGGTAGAAAAATTTTATAGTGAAGTATTTGTGTTTATATAACTGAGTGAGAAGAATGGATGATAGAGTCCTTTTAAAAGTGTATTATTTTGGTCAGATTTTGTTGCAAACCCCTGAAGGGGTAAAATTTGTTTGTGAAGATCCGTTGGATGTTGTTATTCCGTTCACAATTTCATTTGAAGAGCTTAAAGGTGTGATTTGTGAGAAGATTGATTCGGAGATGTCAAGAAAAATATCATGTATTTTGTACAGATATCCTGTACCAGTATTTGGTGGGTTCGTTCAATTTTAGACAAAATATATAACGGATGAAGCGAGCATGCAGGAGATGTTTTTAATATACATTGAAAGTTGTGCTCAAATCTCGTTCATCGAGTTGTACATTGAATTCGAACAATCTGAGGCCGACCGAAATATTTTACGGGAAGACTACAATAGTGACAGTGAGGAAGAGTTCAAAAGCAATTACGAAGTTGTTGGTCCAGACGGAGATGAAGATCAAGGTGACGGCAGTGTGGCTCCGAATGTGACAGACGTTGCAAATGCACTCGCGAACGAAGTGCCATTTGAGGAGCCATCTTTCATGCGAGTTTTGGATTTGGAAGCCATGCATGCTCCGGAGTTTCCGGAATATATGAGTGCAGGTACTCCTTTAACATTTGTAAAATAGTTTATTTAGTCAAGTTTAAGATTAAAATAATTTGAGCAAATCTGTAGTTATGGTGCAGTATTTGTTTAGTTATTTAGTGAATCAGTATTAATTAATAAGTATTTATTAGAGTATTTATCAAGTTATTAAGGCGATCGGTATATATTTTTAGTTATTTAGTTAATTTGTATTTATTTAGTAGCTTAGTTAGTTAGGGATATTTATTAAAGAGTAATTATTATAGTATCTATGGGGTTTATTTAGGCGATTCGTAATTATTTTTAGTTATTTTGTTAATTTGTGTTTAATTAGTTATTTAGCTAATTAGGCTTTAATAATGAGCATTTGTTATAGTATTTAATTTTACATGTTTAGGTCGTCACTATTTATTTTTACTTAGTTAGTTAATTTGTATTTATTTAGTTATTTAGTTAATTAGGTTTTAATAATGAGTGTTTATTGTAGAATTTATGAAGTTATTTGGAAGATTGGTATTTATTTTTAGTTATTTAGTTAAGTTGTATTAATTAACAGTAGGAAACTATGTGTTTGTTTTTTATTTAATTGAGATTGAGATAATAACGTAATGTATAGCTTATTTATATCATTATTAATGTTGTGAGTACTTATTTAATATTTAATTTTGGCCATTAAATAATCGTGTATTAAAATACTTATGGTATGGCTGCCGTCCTGGCAGAAGTTCCTTTTGTCGCAGATGGTGAATTTGCCGTGGGGATGGAATTCAGTTCCAGGGAAGCTGTTATTAAGGCGATGAAGGAGTATACCCTCCGAAGATCTGTAGACTACCGTGTGTATGAGTCGGAGTCGTTGACATTTTATGCGAAATGTACACAGTACGGGTCAGGGTGTGATTGTCTTATCAGAGTTAGCATGATCAGTAGAAAGTACTGTTGGGTTATTAGGAGGTACAACGGCAGCCACACTTGTACCAGAGCAACCATTTCCCAGGATCATTCAAAGCTGGATTCAAATATAATTGCAGAAGCCATTAAGCCGTTGGTTGAGGCTGGCCCCTCTTTAAAGGTAAAATCAGTTATTGCAGAAGTGCAGTCAAAGTTCAACTACACCGTCAGTTATCGGAAAGCATGGTTGGCTAAGCAAAAGTCAGTTGAGAAACTATTTGGAGGTTGGGAAGCATCCTACGAAGTGTTGCCCATATGGTTCGAGGCCATGTGTCACAAGGAGCCATCAGCTGTCGTGCATTTCGAGACTATGCCAGCATATCAAGGGGATGACTTGGTAAGTAATATTCGGGTATTGCATCGAGTCCTTTGGAGCTATTACCCCTGCATTAGAGCATTCAGACATTGTAAGCCAGTTGTCCAGGTGGACGGGACTCACTTGTACGGAAAGTATAAGGGTTGTTTGTTAGTAGCCGTTTCGCAGGATGGTAACAACAATATCATCCCGATTGCATTTGCTATTGTTGAGGGAGAGACTTCTGATGTGTGACACTTTTTTCTTAGTAACCTACGTCAACATGTTATGACTCGGGATGGTGTGGGGCTTATATTAGACCGACATGAGTCGATAAATGCAGCTGTGGAACGCAGTCACGGAGCTTGGTCACCTCCTAGAGCTTTCCACATGTTTTGCATCAGGCATATAGAGTCAAACTTTCTGATGAAATTCAAGGCACCGTACCTGCAAAAGCTTGTCGTCAATATAGGTAACAACGATTACTTCAAAGTTTGTTATTAATGAAACTGCGATCAATCTAAACATCGTGAGACTTATTCTTTGTATGGTATATGATACTGTGTAGGATATTCGAGGACGGCTCGTGAGTATGAATTGCGTTTTCAGCGTTTACGAGAGCGGGGCGAGGCGTACACTAACTGGTTAGACCGTATTCCCCGTGAACAGTATGCGTTGGCATTCGATGGTGGTTACCGATGGGGTCACATGATGACTAATCTAGTCGAATGCATCAACTCAATCTTGAAGGGTGCACACAATCTTCCCATCATTGCACTTGTGAAAGCAACATTCTACAGACTAAATGAGTTGTTCACACGGAAAAGAGCCAAGGCGGAGGCTCGGATTAATGCTGGCCATGTTTTTTCTGAGCATGTGACCTCCAAACTTTATGCAAATCAACTTGCATCAGGAAACATTTAGGTTAATTGCTTCGACAAGCAGAATGAGGTCTTTGAAGTGCGTGAGATGCCAAGTGGAGTGGAGTATGCTGTTGACCTCCGTCGTCAAAGATGTGACTGTGGTGAGTTCCAGGTGGACCGAATTCCGTGCCGGCATGTGTTTGCATGTTGTGCAAATCAACGACTAGATTGGCAGGTGTATGTGCATGATGTTTATAAGATGGACCAAATTAGACGCGTTTATCGGGCAAGGTTTAGGCCACTCGGGAATCCAACTACGTGGCCTTCTTACAATGGTCCTCGATTCGTACCGAACCCGTACTTGAGACGCATTGCCAAAGGTCGACCTAGGATGACGCGCTTCTTGAATGAGATGGACACACGAATGTTACGGCATCCGAGGCGATGTAGGCAGTGTGGGGCTGAGGAACTAAGTCGGAGTAGATGCCGTTAGGGCGGAGGTCCAAGTGTTGATCCTAACACGCAGTAGACTTGAATGATATATGAGACAATGTAACCCGGGTTCAATGTACTTTCTCAAAATACATTTACTAAAACCTGTTTCAGTCTCCTAACACGATAATTGAATCATTGTAACCTATGTGAATGTACTTTATGATAACTGAATCATTGTTATGTTCTTCAAGGTACTTCATGATAATAGTATCATTGTAACCTATATAATACATATACTCAGTTAATTCATTATACATATAATAGTTAATTCATCATACATATAATAGTTAATGAAAGTCAGGAACATCAACCGAAATATACAATACTCAGTTGGTACTTAGGAAACTTCAATCAAACATAAATAGTAACGGACAACATGACAAATGATCACTGGTACATAGATAAAACTAACTAGTCCACAACTACTTCCTCGCTGTCCACTTTCCAAAGGTGACGATGTTCTTGCGTTTCTTCGCGGCCTTTTTGAACACAGACGGAGTGTATCGACTCGCGCTACGACGCGGTGGATCAATCCTGAGGTTGTAGCCTTTGCCTGTCTCATCTGGAGTACGGGTGTCACCTGCATATAAAACAATCAATCCAAGCAAGTATATAGTATAATCAACCATAACCAACATACCATACATGAACATGACAACACCAATTGACCAAACAAGTATATAATTTAACCAATCCTACCCAACAAACAATAAGATACTATGATGACATCAATTGACGGAAAAAGTAAAACAATTTTATACCTGCATCATTATGGGATTCTTCATCCTGGTCCATGTCGTCATCTTCTTCCTCCTCCTCATACTCCTCGTCTGCCTCGTCATCTGGCTCATCCACTAAGTACTCATCAGTCTCATGCTCAAATGTCTTCGCATTTTCTTCAATCATAGTCATCGAAACACGGCTCGGGTTTTGACTATTTAGAACTCCTCGATTGCCCTCACTCCTACTAGAATCATCAGATACAAACCCTCCAGAAGCACCCGAGTAGGTATAAAATGGATACCTCGCGTCAAACAAATGCCTACCTGCCATGAAGTCGGGCTGATGGCTATATTGTACTTGGGCGGCATCTGAGGCCATGAACCCAAGCAACTGGCTAAAAGAACCTCCCTCTCCTGAGTCATACTGAGGCTGATGTATCGGGAATGACGTAGAAAACTGTATCTGAGGTACATATTGGCTTGTGGATTGAGGTTGCACTTCTGGCGGTGGAAGTGGAGGTGAAAGTGGAGTTGGAGGCGGCGGTGACTGTGACTCTTGCTCTTTGTTTTCATCATCCATAACCTGGTCACCCTCAACATCATTATGGTCTGCAAGTAACGACAAGTTCAGGTGATCGCCATACTTTGAACGGTACCAGTACATATAAGTATCTAATGGCTGTTGCGGACCCATGAGTTCCTCAGTAAGAACGTGATTGAACTTGTTCGTCCACTGCATCACCCAAAACGAATGAGCAGTGGTTGTAGCCCAGTTCAGATTCTTAGGACCAATTAAGACTTCTCCGTATGCCCGGTCTAGATTCCATTCCTGATGAGGAACTCCCTGAACGAAACCGAACTGTCGTCTGAACCTGTCCGTAGCATGCCACTCAATACACTCAAAACATACCAACGGCATCGTTGCATTCCAAATGACCGAGTGCATGTAGATGTCCACGGGAATTATATTCGGATAAACACGATCAACAGAATACGCAACCCACAGAAACTGGTAACAATAAAACAAACAGATAATTAAAATCCAAAATAAATAAATAATAATAATAATAATAATAAATAAATAAATAACTAAATAAATAATAATAATAATAATAATAATAATAATAATAATAATAATAATAATAATAATAATAATAATAAATAACTAAATAAATAAATAACTAAATTAATAAATAACTAAACAATGATTCGACCCTAACCAATACATAACATGTATCCTTCCTATTAGTAATTAAGCATAGTAATACAACGACCACAATAAATTATACAAATAGATATGCTTGATGCACTAGACCGGAGCCAAATACAACGTTAATGCAAATACATCTGGCCTTCCTGAAGATCATCCAGGGCCTTCTGAAAATGAGCAAGCTTAAGATATCTATAGACTCGGTCTCCACACTCCCAGTTGTGCCACCTAATATAACGCATCTCATTAACACAATTCGATTCTAAATATGAAGATACCAGGTAAATGTAAGATAGTGTTACCTGTTGGCAAGCATAAAACTGCGGGGTTCCCTAGGAACCGGCGCTAGATACGGTAGGCGCATCCATGTCCAACACAGTAGAAGTGTGAGCGGACCATCAATTTCCTTACAGTCAAACCGTGATGCCCTGCATAAACTCCTGTACATGTGTGCCAGGTACACTGATCCCCAACTATACTGTCCAATACTAGCAAAATCACTGAGAAGAGGTAGAAACTTCCAGTGGACAGATGCCCCAGTCTTGTCGCCAAACAAGATCGTTCCGATCAACAACATGATGTGGCACTTAACGTACACCTGTATACTGTTTTCATCATTCAACTATTGCCGTTCTTCTAAATCACGTAGCCACGTGAGTTTTATGCCGCTACCTCGACACTGCGACTTTAACGGTGCGACCCCAAATTGGTGCAGACGCTCTGCCTCTAAGGCTTCATAACTACTCAAAGACATCCCTGTCACTGGAAGACCATCGGTCAGAAGACCGAAGATCATAGCCACGTCTTCCAGTGTCACGGCACATTCACCAACCGGAAGGTGAAAGGTATGTGTGTCCGGGTGCCACCTTTCCACTAAAGCGTTTACCAGTGCTTTCTGACATTGAACAACCCCAATCTGCGCGACATGGTAAAAACCTGTAGATTGTAACTGTTCCTCCACCCTCTCATTGTACCGATCCGGAAGAACAGGGTGATCACATGTCAACATTCGTTCACCCTGTACACGCATAGCAAATTTAAGATTCTGATTACACAACTATCATACATAATGTAAAAATATGTAATTAAAACATATAATTTTACTAATAATACTAAAACCTCCCCTCAAATAACATATTTCTGTCAACATTATTCCAAGAAAATTATTCCACAAAAATTAAAGAACGAAAATATAAAGTTAACTAATTAATTATTATTACTAATTTTATTACACAAAATTCGTAACAAATCTTTTTTATTACTAATCTATCGTATTAAAAAAAATTTCTCCACAACACTCAATTAATTATATTTAAGCACATATGTTCCTAACTATTATTTAAACATATTATCCTAAATTGTTAAAATTAATTATAACAAGTAACTACTTAACTCTACTTTATAATATTATTACAAAAATTTATAAACAAGTAATTTTTAATACTAATCTATTATATTGGAACAAAATTCTAAACAAAAATTAATTATACTTAAACACACTTATCTAAGTATCATTTAAATATGTACTTCTAAATTTTTAAAATTAACTACGATATAACTCTACTATTGTTAAAAAAATTATAAAAAACTATTTTTTTATTTCTAATCCATTATATATAGCAAAAAAAACAGCCACAACAATAATGCAAATTAAAAAATATATTTCTAACTACATATATTTCTAAATTTCTACAATTAACTATAACTACTTAATTATAACTTCTAATATTACTCCAAAAATTTTTAAAAAAGCCTGTTTTATTTTATTTATAACCTATTATATTACAACACACACAGCTCTTCCATAACAAAAAAATCAGCCAATATTATAAATCAGCCTACATTTACATTTTTTTTCAACATTTATTTCTAAACAAGAATCAAAATAATTTATACACTCACTCATTCTCAGTTAAAGTTCTAACAACAATAACCTTAATTAAATTTCAAAAATAAAAATCAGAACTATAAAAAATAAACAAAAAATTAATAAATAAACTTACATAATCAGAATAGTTGAGATATTTTACAATGTGAAGTTTCGGCTGATCAATCTTCCTTGGTTTTGATTTATGGGACATTTTCAAATTTTTGGGAGAACCCACGGATGAGAGGCAGCAAGCTTTCAGGCTTCAGGGAGGAAGAAAATGGCATGCAACTCGGTGGGTGGGGAAGTAAGGGGAAAGTGAGGATTTAGGAAGGGGACTTGTGGGGTTAAAGGGGCCACCGTCCTGGGGAGCTACGGGCGTGCGACGTGTGGAGTACTCTTCCACAACTCGGACGGTCCGCGTTCGTAGCAGTTCTCGCACGGTCCGATTTTGCTTAGGCAAGTCCCTCAGTCCGATTTGCATGTGAACTGACACCATACGAATGTAAAGCTCTCCTCCTCTCCATAACGCCGTCCAGCACCAATATGGGTTCCATAATAAAATTAATTTCCGACATACCGCCATGGGAGGAGAAAGAGCATGAGAGAGCTGAGAGAGAGAAACGGAGAAGAAGCAACACCGGCGAAGGACCCGAGCCGCCACCGTACCGCGTCACGCCCTGGAGCCTGCCGTCAAACCTGTCACTGCTGCTGAGCCACCGTGGGAAACAAGACCGTGAAGAGAACCATCAAGACGCAGGTGAGAGACGCAGGGAAAAAGAGCTCGCGTTGCCTGCGCCTCGCACCCTGCCCGCAAATCTGTTGCCGATTGATAGAGGGTCATCGTCGCCGAACTGTATGCGCCATCGTCAGGGTCTTCGAAGTCATCGTCGATGGAGGTTTGTTGCCGAGGAGTAGAACGCTGCAGAGAAGTGAGGTTGAAGCTATTGCACACGAAGGAGAATGGCGTCACGGATTGGGGCTGGATCCTATTGCTGCTGTTTTGTCGTTGCTGCGGCTGGGTTACTGCCGCCGTCGCCGTTGGATCTGACCGGAGGGGGAGGTGTGGCGGTGGTGGATGTTGGTGCTGTTGCACGCGAGATGGAAGGGCCGATACGCTATCTCAAAACTGCTGCGTCACAACCAGAGATTCCTGTCGCCGCCTCTGCCGCCGGAAACGCCTCTGCCGCCGGGAACGCCTTTACCGCCACTGAGAACCACTGCCGGTAAAGGTTTTTAAGTTGGCTTTCATTCCTTTTGAGTTTCCGGAAGCTTTTCATAGCTGCATGTTTGTTACAGTCGCCGTCGCCGGAGTTTCGGTCACCACTATCGCTCGAGTTGGCTGCCTGGGCTGCCGGCAAACCAGTTCAGCTACCGCCACTATTTTGTTTTCTTAGTTCGGTAAGTATTTATGTTCCGAAAACTCTTGCGTTAGTATTCAATTATGTTCGGTTATAAACGCTGAGGTTCTGGTAACACAGGGTCGTGTTCTGAGCTGCTGCACCGTTATTACTGCCGTTCTGGTCATCGAATATAGCACGGGTGTTGCCGAAGCCACCGCTGGGGCTATCACTGCTTGATTCAGCCGTTCTTTCTTAGTTTCAGTAAGCGTCTTCATTTCGAAAGCCCTTTAGTTACTGTTCTGTTATCTTACGCTGAGGTTTTATGGCGTTAATTACTATAAGATTGAGTTTCGGTTGTTATATGTCGCGATTAGTGTTGTTGTGGTTACCGCGAAAGTGGCTTGGAGCTGAGGTTACGGTTGTTGGTGATTTCGGGTTGAGAGAGAAGGTTCCTGTGATGTGTTTGGGTTATGGTTTTGCGTTTTGAGGTAGGGGTTTTTTCCGAAAACTATGTTTTATATATATTAGAATTATTACATATGGATACTGATGTGAGACAATGTATATTTGGTGATTGTATCAGTCTTATGTATTGTTTGGTTGTCCTGAATGATTATGAATGTTTGTTTGACTGGATTGTTGTGCGGCTTTGTGAAACAGAATGTTTTTGAAGTTGATTCTTTTAAAGATTTGAGATCGAGTTTAATCTATTGGGAATTGATTTGAGTTTAGTTGAATTTTTTGATAATGTGAAAAATAGAATACGCTTTTGGATTCAACCTGGTTTGCTTTAATTGATTTGGTTTTGATAAATGAATTGTTGCTAAACTGTTTCTTCAAAGTTTTGGAAATGAGTTTAATCGGTTGATAATGATTTGATTTTGAAATGGTTTCCTTGAGATATGAAAATGAGGTGACTGTTGGATTTAGCTTGCTCTTGAACTGATTTTTGGATTTAGACCATTGAAAAGGATTGTGGAACGGTTTAGTTGGGACCCGAAAAGGGTTGCAAAGTCCAAGTTTTAGGGGAAGTGCTACCGAAATTTCTATAAAAATCCTAGACTTTGTTTGAAAAGTTATTTAGAAAGGTTTGGATTTGAGAAATTGTATTATTTGATTTATTAAGAAAATAATTATGTTTTCGAGCGTAAATTTATTTAGGAAAACTATATGTCTTGAGTTCAACTTATTTAGAAATGAATTATTTTACCATTTGAACCACTGAAGGAAAGAATTATGTTCTAATATTGATTTTAATATAAAAAGGACTTTTGCTCTTGTTTGGACTTAAAGATTTTGTTCAGAGGAGCTTTTAGTGATTTTAAAGGAAATTGGACTTTTGATTGAATAATTACGTTTGAGATATTTTGGAAGAGGTTAGAGAATTGGTTTCAAGAAGAAATTTGAAAGTGGTTTGATTCAAATGGACTGCTTCCGTTTCAAGTGAATTGATTTTGGATTGGGTTGGAACTTGTGATTTTGTGTGACTCGATTTCATAATAAATTCAGTTTTTATTTACTTGAACCAAGAATCTATGATTTTAAGAGTTTCAATGAGTTTTTAAGGAATTGAGATAGGTTGTCCTTCCCTAAAGACTTGAGACTCTGCCGATGGACTGTTGTTATAAAATCCTGTTGTTGGATGGATGATTTTGAATATTTCAAAAGAGATCTTTTATTTGCCATGGTTTTGGAAGTTTTGAAAAGAGGATGACGAGAATGGCTTTGTTTTTAAAAGGGGAACTTACTTTGATTAAGAGGGGCTTATGAGCCTGAGATGATTTGAGGAATGGGAACTTTAAAGTCAAGGCTGAAAAGAGTTGAAATTTGATTTCAAAGTGAAGTGAATTGAGAAAAAGTGATTTATGACTTAAATGCTAATTTTACGAATTTGATGATGTTGGATGGTGGAAGTGCTATTTTGTTATGAGCCAGAATGGTTGTGTATGATAATGAATTTTGGCTGGTTCTAGATTGAACTATAAGCCGGATGGCTGACTATGAGTCATGAATTTAAGCCGAATGGCTGGAATGAATGTTGATTTATGGCTGAGAATAAATGCATATATGCTGAGATATTGATATTGTGATTTTGCACTTCCAACTATCTGAGATACGAGTTCCCTGGGTAGAAGCAGTGGCTAGCCACCACGTGCTCCAGGTTGAGACTTGATACTCTGCTGACCCTATGTCGTAAGTGTGGCCGGACACTGTGAAAGTTCCGGATGAGCTCGCCCCCATGAATATACACTAGTGAGGGTGTTGGACTGAGACTCTGTTGGACTGTGATGATTGGTTGTTGTTTGGGTTGTTTGGGCCTAGAGCTGTGGTTGATCATGAGATGGGCCGAAGGCCATGTTGGTTGGTGTTTCTGGTTTAGAAACGTATGAAAACTAATCTGGCTCAGTATAGTTAAACTTTTTAAAAGGCTTTTGAGTTTTTAAGAATTGAACAATTCCTCTTTTAGAAAAGATTTTAGATTTCTCTTTTATAGTAAACCGTTGCTTTTGAAAAGATACATAAGGTGGTTATCAATCACTAATCCTATTATAGTAATTCTGCAACCCTATAGTGAGAACCCTTTTGAAGATGATGTTCTCACTCCCCTAAAAATTTTCCCATTTCAGGATATGGACGCAGAAGTCATGAAGAGTTTATCTAGTTGTTATCGTGATGTTTTGTATTGCTTTAGTTATTACTTATTGTTCCCTCGCCTTTTATCTTTATACATTCTGTAAGAGGGATAGGAATTGTATTGGTTAATGCTTGTAATATTATATATATATATATATAAAATATATGTATGTATATATATGTATGTATGTATGTATGTACTCTTTGCGAGTTTTGTAAGTTGTATGGTATGTATGGATGTACGTACCTAACAAAAGTATTTTTGGAGCGGTATTGCGGTTTGAAGTTTTAAACAGACTCATATTTTAGTATTAAATAGTATAAGAGTCGTCGTAATGTCCGAGCTATTAGAGTCGCGCAGCCGGAAGCGTGAGATTTGATAGTTAGGGTGTTACATGCCACCTCTATATAAGTGCCATCTAATGCTCCCAAGCAACCCTATCATCCATAAAAAGTTATGATACTCAGATATAGAATCCTTCAGGCAAAAACAAATCATACACAACATCGAGTAAGCTCTACCTTAAACCTTCTCCATGTGGGGTCAAGTCAATACTCTTCGACTGGTGTAGCCTTGGCAAACAAAATTCTCTGAATATGTATTACAGCCTTTAAAACTTTATTAAAATACTTTCTAACTGTCTCTCCAGACCTACAAAATCTAACCTGCAGGCTACAATTTTTCTTGTGATGCGCTAAGATAATTAAGAAAGTTGCAACCTGCTCCGGTAGGCTTACATAACCATCCTCTTTAAGTCCTCCTTGAACTTAGAGCAACTCTCACAAATTAGCAAAGGCATTTGTGTTCATTCTCAACTCCCAAATATAATTTCTATCACCTTCACCAACAATACGCTCTAAAGCCTCACGTCTAATTCTACTATTCATTCTTCCGCCTAACGACAGTTGGCCACTACTTCTATTCCTAAGTAAACAAATAGCGTAAGCACAAAGAACAATATCAAATCTTCATGCTTGGATCTCATCTCTTCATAAAAACACACGCATCGCTTAATAATTTCCGACCGCTCCATGTCTTCCTAGAGAAGTTATTACATTAAAAAACGCATAAACATTCAAATAAATCTAAAAGACAAGATCAAGAAACTGGAACCAAAAGACAATTAACTCTATTTACTTCTCAATTTTAATTTAGTTTTAATTGGAAATCAAAACAGAAAATACAATAGAAACACAATAAAAATGAAAATATCGGTTTTCCTCTCTCATTTCATATACTAAAAGTGACTTTTTCAGGTATTTTAAGCAAATCAAAGTCTTCCAAAAGCTGTTGTGGTTTAGATTAAAAGAGTTGTGTTAAGAGTTATTACTTTGAATCATCCATGATTATCATACAAACTATATTAATGTCATTGAGATTATTCAACCTAAGAAGTTAACCAACAAAACATGAAAATGCTTATAATTCATTAATCTAAACTGCAAAGTCTCATTGCAACCAGTTGACCAACTAAGAAGTGTAAAATTTAGTTAGTTATACAATTAGCAAGGCCCCAATAAATTAACGGATTAGATTCTGAAAAATTAGTTAGAGTTATACTAACTAACAAGGTCTTAACAAGTGACAAGAGGAACTTTTGCGTGGTCTAGAAATTTGCGGATAAATCCTCGTTGCAAGTATAGTTTCTAAACCTTCAAAAGTCCTATCATACAAACATTTTGGTTGTCACAAGTAACAAACCCCTTTTAAAATTGATAACCGAGTATTTAAACCTCGGGTCGTCTTCTCAAGGAACTGCAGGGAAGTATGTTCTTATTATTGGTTAAGGAGATTGTAGATTTGGGGTTTCAAGAATGAGGGACAAGTAATTTAATGACGAGTAAATTAAATGGAAATTAAAAATAGATAAATAACTGTAAAGCAAACTTTTGGTAAGGTATGAGAAATTAGAGGTCCTATCCTAGCTATCCTTATCAATGATGATGATGGTTGAATCTTAATTCTACTTTGTTAAGCTTTACTAAGATAAAGGAAGGTCAAGGGATTAATTGGTTTGATCTTCGAATCCTATTTATTTCCTAAGAAAAGATTGGGATTATGGAAGTTCAATTCAATTAACAAAGATAACAATTATCAATCACGTTTGAGTTTGACAACTCCTGAATTACTGATTTCTTAACCAAGACCAAAAGGGGGAAAGTAAATAAATCTACTGGAATAAAAATGTCTTCAGAGTAAAAGCAACAATAGCATAAATAAAAGAAACCAATATTAAACTGAAATACCTCAAATAGCATTAATAAAAGAGTGATCTGTAACATGAAAGGATTCATAAAGTAGCTTGCAAAAGTAAACAAAAAGAATATTGAACCTGATCAAAAGTGATAATCCTGAAAGCGAATAAAAATCCTAATCCTAAATCCTAATCCTAAAGAGAGAGGAGAGAGCCTCTCTCAAAACTAAATCTAAATCATGGAAAGTAAAAATTGGCGAGCTCTCCCTGAATGGATGCATTCCCTCACTTCATAACCTCTAGTCTATGCCTTCTGGACTTGGATTTGGGCCAAAAAGGGCTTCAGAAATCGCTGGAAGTGTTTTCTGCAATTTCTGGTGCGTGGCCTCTGTCACGCGTCCGCGTGGGTCACGCGTCCGCGTGGGTCACGCGGTCGCGTCATTCGGAGCTTTTCTTGCCACGCGGTCGCGTCAGTCATGCGACCACGTCATGTGCGTTCTGCTTAAGGCGCGCGGTCGCGTCAGTCATGCGGCCGCATCGATGCTTCTTTGCGCTTGGCATGCATCCGCGTCGCCCATGCGATCGCGTGGATGCCAGTTTCTTCAGAAGCTCCGTTTTGTGCTTTCCTTCCATTTATGTTTCCTTTCCATCCTTTAAGTCATTCCTACCTTAGAAGATCTAAAAACTACTCAACACACTAATCACGACATCGAATGGAATTAAAGGTGATTAAAATAATTAATTTAAAAGCATAGGAAACATGTTTTTCACATACATCACATAATAAGGAAGGGAAAGTAAAACCATGCAATTAACATGAATAAGTGGGTGAAGGATTGAATAAATCACTCAAACTAAGCACAAAATATATCATAAAATATGGGTTTATCAACCTCCCCACACTTAAACAATAGCATGTCCTCATGCTAAGTCCAAGGTAATAAGTAAGGTTAAAGTGATGGAATGTCATGCAATGCAATCTAATCTAAATGCAACTACCTAAATGCATCATGCAATTCTAATTTATTCACTCATATATAAAGCTTACAGGTAGTTAAATTAATTCACATTCTCAAGGAGTCATATATGTATATATAGCCAAGCCTTAGATAATCAATAAGCACTTTTACAATTGAGATGGGAGAAAAGCATTTTATGAACTTGCAAGACAATTAGATAATTCAAACAGAGATAAATGTTAATGAGCTATTGAACCCTCACTGGATTTGTGTTTACTCTCTAGTCACTCAGTGTTTATTTGGTTAATCACTCTATTCCTCTTTTTATTCTTCCTTTCTATAACTTTGTTCTTTATCTAACCAATCAACAATTATATAATACAGTCATACCAAAAATCATGAGGTCTTTAATTAAGGTTGTAATGGGGCCAAGGTAAAGGTAAGGATATATGTATAAGGCTAAGTGAGCTAATAAGTGAATCCTTAATTAGACTAAGATTTCACCTAACATACATACTTAGTAAAACAAAACTTCTTTACCTATTTTCCCGTATTTTCCCACTTGATGTTACATGCTCATGTTTCAATTTTTATTTTTATCCCATGTGCATTGCTTTTATTTTGCATTTGGGGAATTCTTTTGTATCCCCTTTATTAAATATTGAAAAATAACTTCTTCTTTTTTTAATGCACATGGTAATTTAATCACTTTGATTTCTCATGAGCATGCTTCCCAAAATTTCTTAATTTGAGTTATTTTATTCCTTTCAACTTTTCTACCTTTTGTTTTTATCATCCATGTTCCCAATAGGTTTCCCACATTTTAAACTATTCATAATTTTCTATCTTAAGCTAATCAAGGATTCAACTTGGGATTTTATTTTGTTTTTCTGCTTAAGGCTAGTAGTGTGGCTAATAGAATAAAAGGGGATTTAAAGGCTCAAAGGGGCTAACAAGGGTGATGTGAAAGGTAGGTTAATTTGGGATAAGTGAGCTAAAATCAAATGACGGCCTCAATCACTCTTTTGGTATGCATATCTATATTCTATATTCTATATTCTATAATTGGACATATAGATTAAAACAAAGTAAAGAACATCAGAATAAATAAGAAGGGCGGAACATACAGGAATAAAAATTATAGTTTAAATGTAACCATACAATTAAGCTCAAAACTCACAGGCTGTATGTTCTCTAGCTCAAAAATCATTTATCAGTTATGTATGTCATGCAGGTTTAGTTAAAAATTCCCATTATTCACAATGTAAAACTTAAGGTGGCTTTAAAGTTCTAGTGTTCCTCCTTGATAAAATGTTGTTAACTAACTAACATGTAATTCTATATATACAAGGTGTGTGGATTGTTTCTATTAAGTTCAAGTTTCTAGTTTACTTGCTTTTTATATTTTCAATTTAAACTAAGCTATCTTATGCTAAAAAGGGTAAACTATACTAATTAATCCACAATTTTCTATAACTAATAAGTTAGAATTGCAACTAAACTAAATAACTAAAAATATGAACTAAAGTACAAAATGCAGAAATAGAGTAAAAATACATAAAAGTAGCAATGTATAAGTACTCAGAAAAAAAATAAAAATAAAGAGAAAAATACAGAAAAATATCCAAAATACAAGAAAAAGAGTCTGTAGTGGTTCACCAAAATAATACGCCAGAGATGGCGACCTCCCCACACTTAAAATGAAGCATCGTCCCTGATACTCACTCAAGCAAGGTGTGAAGGGGTGTCATCACTGGAAGGGATAGTAGCTGGTGTCTCTGTGGTGGCTGGCTGGGGGTCTAGCTGCTGTAGAGGAGGGGCTGTCTGAATGGGGATCTCAGGATCTACAGCCTGGATCTGATGTGGGACCTCTGCCTGTGGTGCAGCCTGCTCGGTGTCTGCCTGCTCTACCTCTCCCTAGGGATGGGTCTCTGCCTCGGGCGCATCCGCCTCCTCCTCAGATGCCTCGGATGGTGTGTCAGGCTCTGAGGGGATGTCGCCGGATCGTATCATCAGCTTCAGGTGCTCATAGCGTCGCTTGTTGTGACGCTCCATCTGGTCAAGTCGTCGAAACAAGTGGTGCACCAGATAGACAGGCTCTGTGGCAGGTGGAGGTGCAGTGGTGGTGGCAGGGGTAGGTGGTGCAGCAGTGGAGGAAGAGGGACCGGCAGATGGTGTAGATGTATCATCAGCAATGGCAGTCAGGAATGGAGGTCTATAGCCCAAGGCCAGGAAGTTCCTGCTGTGCGGGATAATCTTCTTGCATTCCGCAGCAGGTGGCCTCTCATCAGCATCCTCCCATGGCACGTCAGCTCGACGGCCCAACTGTGTAACCAGATAGGGAAAGGGAAGAGTGCCTCAGGCGTGGACCCTGGCCATATAGTGCCAGATAAAGTGGGGCAGGTATAGGTCCTTGCCCTCCATCACACACCAAAGGAAGGTGATCATAGCGGCTGGTATGTCAGTCTCGTGAGTACTCGGCATAATGTAGTTGCTGAATATCTGATGCCATAGCCGAGCCTCATCGTTCAGGTAAATCCGCTTGATCCCCTTGGGCATGGTGGTGTTCTGACCCATGATCCAAGGAACTGACGGGTCAAGGGCGATCCTCGCCTTGACTGCATCCCAGTCAAAACGCATAAAGCGCATATCCTCCTCAGCTTTCTGATAGCCATCTGTCTGATCAGTCTTAGGCAGAAGTTTCAGAACCTCTTCTATTGCCTCCTCAGTAACCAGAATCTGCTTCCCTCTAAGGTTCACTGCATCTAGGGAAGTTTTAAAGTAGTTGCAATAGAATTCCCTAACCCAAGATGCATTAACCTCAGTCAGAGGTCTCTCCAGAAAGAACTAGCCTCTTTATTTGATCTGATCAGAGGTGTATTGCTGGAGTTCTTCTGGGATCTTCAAAGTCTGCTCCAGGTATAGGTTCCTGGAGTTTGCAAACACCGGATACTTCAGCTCACAGTATCGGTTTGCAAACTTTACTGAGTCATTGGCGGGAAGTAGCTGGTCGACCTTCTCTTGCGGGGTAAAGGCTTTCTCCCGCAAGGAGGCATCATGCATGAGGTCGATGATAGACACGGAGGCTTCTCCTCTTTTCCTTTTGCCAGTAGTGGCCTTGCCTTTTCCCTTTCTCTGGGAATCTGACATCCTGAAAAACAGAAAACCAGGATATAATAAAAATATGAAAGAAAATAGGCAAATAATCAAAGAAAACACAAAGTGGCAAAGGAGCAATAGGATAATGAATATGAGTTAAGTAAAATGTGCATTTAGGATTGTATATGAGTGAAAAGTCTGAAAAGAAGAAATCACAATCCAAAATGTAATTGAATGCAAGTTAAATAGAAAAATTAACATCACGCCTTGGTTAGAATGTTAAAAGAAAGTGAAAGAAAAGCAAAAATAGAAGTTTTGAAAAGGTTAGGTTGGTTAGAGTTAAAATTAGTGAGTTAGTGAAAAATGGGTTAAAGTAAGAGGCATAATGAAAATAGTCCAAGTAACAAGTAATCAAAGGTAGAAGCTATAGGTGACTCATATTCAAACAAGTAAAACAGTTTGATGATGATTCAAATAGAGATAAAGAAAGCAAAAATAGGAATCAAACATCAAAATTGCAGTTTAGGAACCAGGAAATCAAAGAGGATAAGAATGCATGCCCTGGCATTCATGAATGGTTTGGTTAAAGCAGAGGAAAACAGAGTTCAAGATTCCAAAATCAAAACATGAATGAAAGTCAAAAAGATTTATAAAAATTTGGGCAGCATTCCGGCTAAAATTGGATTTTCCCAGAAAATAAACAGCAATCAAACAGTTCATATGAATTAAAAAATTAAGCTGCAGTTACATATAATGAATATAAACATGAAAATTCAGTGTAAAGAGCAGCAATATACAAGAAATACAACATATGAACAAGATCACAGCAACAACAGATTTGCAAATTTGATAAAAGAGAAACATGAACAGTGCAAGTAAACAGACCTAAATCCACTAACCACATCCTAGGCTACCTAACAACCTAAAATCCACTACAACATGCATATCTAACTAGCCTAAACATGAACATAAATAGAAAAATAAGAATAAACTACGAACGGATAAAAGGGATTGCGTGTTGCGGAACCTGGAAGGCCGAATAATGAGAATAGGCAGAAAGGTGGCTGGGGGTGGTGATGATGGTGGCATCTGGTGCTGGGCACGGCGGCTGGCGGTGGTGGGCACGGCGGTGTGGCTGTTCGGGGCAGGGGGAAGAGAGGGTGATGGGGGTAGGGGAAGGGAGGGGGAAAGAGGTGGTGTTGCTGGTGGGGTGCGGTGGGTAGGTAGCGGCGGCGTCTGGGCGGTCGGCGGCGTCTGGTTGGTGGCGCGGTGGTGGCTGGGTGGTGGTGGTTGAGGGCTGGGGGAGAAGATAGGGAGAAGAAGAGTTGGGGGGGTGTCGCGACTGATGGGGTTTCGCGTGACTGGGGGTTATATTTTTGAATCCACGCGGCCGCGTGGAGCACGCAGTCGCGTGGGTGGAGCGAAAAAGGTGGTTGACGCGATCGCGTGGTTGACGCGATCGCGTGGTTGACGCGATCGCGCGGAGGGCAAAAAGAGTAAATGACGCGATCGCGTGGGGCATGCGATCCCGTCGCTGGAATTTGTGCTAAACGCACGAATCTAGCGTCGTTTCAGCGCAACTTTCTGTCTCCTTGGGGGTGTTCGTGCAATCCATGCGATGCGGTCGCGTCGCTGACACGGTCGCGTGGGATTGGTATTGTGCGAGTGACGCGATCGCGTGGGTCAATTGTGTGAAACGCACAATGGCCGCACGATTCCAGCCTAACTTTCTGGACGTTGGATCTTTACGCCGATCTCCAGGTCACGCGGCCGCGTGGATGACGCGGTCGCGTGGGAAGTGTAGTTCGCCATTTGACGCGATCGCATGGGACATGCGGTCGCGTCGCGCACCCTTTTTTTGTAGAATGCAGAATGCAGTATGCAGAATACAATGCTTAATATGAATGCTATGCATGATTCCAGGTTCAATAAAATAAAAATAAAATTCAAAAACAAACAAAACTAAATAAAATTAAAATTGCAAAAGGAACGATCATACCATGGTGGGTTGTCTCCCACCTAGCACTTTTAGTTAAAGTCCTTAAGTTGGACATTAGATGAGATTCCTGTTATGGTGGCTTGTGTTTAAATTCATCCAGAAATCTCCACCAATGTTTGGAATGCCAACAGCCTCCGGGGTCCCAAACTAGGCATGTGAAGCTTCTGAGCAACTTCAAACAGATTTTCAGGCTCCCGGGGTGATGAATATCAGAATATTTTCCAGGATCCCAAACTTTGGTTCTAAATCCGCCTTTATTTTTATCTATATTTTTCCATCCGGGTGGTTTAGAAAGTAGATTGTCACCATAGTGACCAAACGTTTTCCGAGATCCATTCGATTGAACATGATGCCAATCCGTGAACTTCGAGTTGAAGCGTGGAACCTTATTGAACCTTATACACCAGCTCTGAGTACAAGCCATTTCCCGCTTACTCTTAAAGCCACAAAGAGCTCTAAGCTGGCCATCTGTTTCAAGTAAACCATATTCAAATGGAAAAATACAGTTAAAGGTTAAGGATTGTACCCACTTGAAGCTTGTATTGGGTGGTAATGGCCTTGGGGTAGGTGATTCCAATGGTTCTGTGAGTTCTACTCCCTTGTGTTCTTCTGTGAATTCCTCCACTTCCTTGTAAGGTTCTTCAAATGCATCTGAGTCCTGGTCAAAGTCTTCTATGTCTTCCTCATTACTTGAGTCATAGATTAGAGGTTGAGAGAAATCTACCTCCGCGTCATCTTCGTATTCACTTGGGGAAGATTCTTCGATCTCAGAGAATTCACTTGCGGATGCAAGTTCATTAGTAAGAGAGCTAGACTTGTGACTATCATCATCAAGGGAATTTGTGTCCTGTGTTATTCCGTCTAGTTCTTCATAAACGACTTGCCTTGGGGATTGTGCAATATCCTCCTTAGCATCAATTGTAACGTCCTTGATGGAGTTCTCCTCAACTCTGGATTCCCATGGAGGTTTAGCATCTCCTAGATCTTCAACCAACTCTTCTTCTTGTACAATGACAGCTTCTTCTACTTGTTCTAGTATGAATTCATGCTCTGTCTTGTCCACTGGAGTTTCTAGTGTTTCCTTCATGCTACGCTCTTCATTAGATTGTCCACATGGGGCTGTGGTTGGTCCTTGAATGTTCGCGTGTCTAGAAGCTAATTGAATTACTGCTTGCTCCAGTTGTCGAATGGTTGTTTGAAGTTTATTTATTGTTGCCTTGAGGCGAACCTCTGATTCTCGGTGTGATGGATTTGGACATGAAACATAGGGAAGTGGTGGTGCTTGGGGGTGATTGGATTGGAACTGGGGTAGGAAAGGATCATACGGTGGCGAATGGTGAAGAGAAGCTTGTGAGTGTGGTGATTCGAGGTTATGTTGAGAGGATGGTCTATAGGCACTGGGTGGGGCTTGTTGGTAGTTACAAGGTTGTCCACCATATCTTTCAGTTGGGCATGCATTGTAGAATGGTCGTTGTCCATGATATCTTGGAGGGTGTTGTTGCCTGAAGGGTTGATTAGATCCTCTTGGCTCCATCCATCCTTGATTGGTTTGACCTTGATGCATATTCCTGCTGTAATTTCTATTTCCTTCAACAAAGTTAGAGCCAAACTCAAAGCGAGAGGGGTGAGAATTCATGGTAGCAAATAAAAATAAAAAGGAAAAACAAAAATAAATAAACAATCAAAAGAAAAATATTACAATAACCAATAATAAGGCACACGCTAGTAGTTCCCCGGCAACGGCGCCATTTTGATGAGAGGAACTTTTGCGTGGTCTAGAAATTTGCGGATAAATCCTCGTTGCAAGTATAGTTTCTAACCTTCAAAAGTCCTATCATACAAACATTTTGGTTGTCACAAGTAACAAACCCCTTTTAAAATTGATAACCGAGTATTTAAACCTCGGGTCGTCTTCTCAAGGAACTGCAGGGAAGTATGTTCTTATTATTGGTTAAGGAGATTGTAGATTTGGGGTTTCAAGAATGAGGGACAAGTAATTTAATGACGAGTAAATTAAATGGCAATTAAAAATAGATAAATAACTGTAAAGCAAACTTTTGGTAAGGTATGAGAAATTAGAGGTCCTATCCTAGCTATCCTTATCAATGATGATGATGGTTGAATCTTAATTCCACTTTGTTAACCTTTACTAAGATAAAGGAAGGTCAAGGGATTAATTGGTTTGATCTTCGAATCCTATTTATTTCCTAAGAAAAGATTGGGATTATGGAAGTTCAATTCAATTAACAAAGATAACAATTATCAATCACGTTTGAGTTTGACAACTCCTGAATTACTGATTTCTTAACCAAGACCAAAAGGGGGAAAGTAAATAAATCTACTGGAATAAAAATGTCTTCAGAGTAAAAGCAACAATAGCATAAATAAAAGAAATCAATATTAAACTGAAATACCTCAAATAGCATTAATAAAAGAGTGATCTGTAACATGAAAGGATTCATAAAGTAGCTTGCAAAAGTAAACAAAAGGAATATTGAACCTGATCAAAAGTGATAATCCTGAAAGCGAATAAAAATCCTAATCCTAAATCCTAATCCTAAAGAGAGAGGAGAGAGCCTCTCTCAAAACTAAATCTAAATCATGGAAAGTAAAAATTGGCGAGCTCTCCCTGAATGGATGCATTCCCTCACTTCATAACCTCTGGTCTATGCCTTCTGGACTTGGATTTGGGCCAAAAAGGGCTTCAGAAATCGCTGGGAGTGTTTTCTGCAATTTCTGGTGCGTGGCCTCTGTCACGCATCCGCGTGGGTCACGCGGTTGCGTCATTCGGAGCTTTTCTTGCCACGTGGTCGCGTCAGTCATGCGACCGCGTCATGTGCGTTCTGCTTAAGGCGCGCAGTCACGTCAGTCATGCGGCCGCGTCGATGCTTCTTTGCGCTTGGCATGCGTCCGCGTCGCCCATGCGATCGCGTGGATGCCAGTTTCTTCAGAAGCTCCGTTTTGTGCTTTCCTTCCATTTTTGTATGTTTCCTTTCCATCCTTTAAGTCATTCCTACCTTAGAAGATCTGAAAACTACTCAACACACTAATCACGGCATCGAATGGAATTAAAGGTGATTAAAATAATTAATTTAAAAGCATAGGAAACATATTTTTCACATACATCACATAATAAGGAAGGGAAAGTAAACCATGCAATTAACATGAATAAGTGGGTGAAGGATTGAATAAATCACTCAAACTAAGCACAAAATATATCATAAAATATGGGTTTATCAACAAGTCAACCAACTAAAAAGAGAAAAGTTAATTAGACTTGTGCAGATTAAATAATTCAAATGAACTTAATAATCATTAATTTTGAAGATTCAATAGACTCAAGACTTTCTTACCTTTTACCCTTTAAGCTAAAATAAAAATTATACTCCATTTGATAAGAGAGGGGTTTAGTAAAGATAACATCAACTTAGTCAACTCCTGAAATATGTTAAATTTGCAAAACTGATGTTGATTAACACGTTCCCCTAACAAAGTGCAACCCAATTTCAAATAAAATGATTGGTCCAGTTATATAAAATTTGATTAGCTATAGTTGAATATCACAGTATATTACTGGAGTGTCAATACTCTTAAACTACAACTAAGCTAATAAATTTTTCATCCATAAGATTTCAGAAATCACTGTGAGTGAGCTGGTTATAGCTACAACAATCATATATTTACAAAAAATTACACAATTTCACATTAAACAAACATAAATTATGCAAAAAGAGCATCAAAAGTTTAAAATCAAAAGCTTGATAAACATGAATTTCGAAAAAACCAAGCATGACCAAAACTAATTTATATGAAGTACAGCACAAACGCAATTGATGAAACAAGATATGAGAACATAGAACTAAATCCACAGAAGCTATCTATGCATCTATATATTAGAACAAAGAACCAAATCCACAGAAGCTAGGTCACATAAAAAATGAACGAAATCAGTAAAAAAATTTGGCTACAACTAACCAAGGTTACAGAAGCTGTGACGACGACAAAGAGGTGGTTGAACTCGACAGCAACAGGAGAGACTCTGCAATTGTGTTCCTCAAACGTTGTCCTGTGAAGGAGAAAATGAGGACTTGAGAACACGCGGCCTAGGAAGACAAACTTCGACGACAACTCACTTACCTAGCGGTGGTCACGACGGCAGCAACGAGGTGGCTGTCCTGACACTGGCGATGCAGAGGCTACAACCAAGTCTTCGAAGAACAAATGAGAATACGGAGTGACGGCTGCTAAGACTGAAGCCCTAATCTGATTTGAAAAAAGGGTAAAGTTGAAATTAATTAATTAGAATTGGGGTATTTTGGGTACAAAATATTATTAAAGTTTCTATCTCTGTCTTTAAAAATTTTAGTCTCCAGTGTCCCTACTTTTTGGAGGTACTGAAATACTGAAATTTTAGAGACAAAGACACAAATTTAAGTGCCAGTCTCTAACTCCACAAACATAATACTGAGTTATTGTCCCCTTGTCTCAGTTCTAGTCTCTACAAACAAATGCTACCTAAAAGATTTTAAGAGCTCATATACTGCGTCCCACCAGATATGGTGGTAAGCATTACTAACATTTCATAAGTGATTTTGGATATAATTTTTGTGTTATCTGGCATTGATTTTGGGGATATTCACATTTTTCAAACTAGTTTGTTGACGAAGCATAACTCTCATTACATTGATAAAAAAACTAAAAAGGCCTTCACCATCAATGAATTTCAAGAGTACCTACATTTTCTAGACAAGGAACAGCTAAAATTGCATCCATTTTTAAGTTTTCTTTTCTAAAACTCCTAAGATAATTTCAGTATCACATTGACTAAAATATTATGCTATGTGCCCCAACTGTAGCTATTTGCCCCAGTTTGCTACACAGAGCACTAGTGGTTGTGGATTGCAGATGTTCAGAATAAATTATTTCATGTCCTTGACCCAATTCATAAAATATCTCCCTCTGAAGACAGAACAAATATTAATAAATTTGTTTTAAATTTTTTACTTTATCAACTCTATAGTAAAGCCTCTAGTCTTAGAGTTTCTTATGTTTTGTTTCTGTGCTTTTCAGGGCTTGATCATAACATAAATGAAGGTGTATGCTAGAGGATCACCTTTAGGGGATAATGAAGAAGGAATTGAAGCACCATATATCTCAATTGTTGGCCAAGGAACAAAGTATGCATGTTTAATCTCTAAATCGTGTTGTTAAATATATTTCACTATATTGTATCTCTTACAATACTATTCAATATATTTTACTGAGTTATTTAATCTTTGCTTATTTGATACAACTGCGGCATATATGTCATGAAATGGCTGGAGCTCATTGATCCTTCAAAAATCGAAAATGAAAAATATACTTGAAAAAATTAGAAAAAAGTATGTATATTTAAACATAGTTGATTTTTTAATTCTAAATTAAAACAGATTAATAATTTTCTTTCAATTGTAGGATGAAATTGATCATTTCAGTCAGGAATATCCTTCATGGATTCTCTTTGACAAAACAAATAAATTGAAGCATAAACTATAGAAGAATCTGAAGCCATATGACTATCCAAGCCATTTGCTGCAATTACAAGCCCTTGCTGCAAATTTTCATTAGGGGATATAGAATAGGATGAATATTGTACTTTTATTTTTGAATTTTATGGATATTATTTCTTTATAAATATGCTAAAAAATACTTTTCTTTTTGAATTTTATGAGTAGTGTTTCTTTGTAAATATGTTAAAAAATAGCAGTTCCATGGATATTAGAATTTTTTACACTTCTTGGATGTGTTTTGATGAAAATTGATGGATAATAAATTATTTAATATGATATAACACTGAAATTATATAACCATAATACCAAAGTTCATTCTAATAAAAATAAAAAATTGCTGATATTAAAACCCAAAACTACTTACCACAAGACAATTGTAGAAAACTAAAATACAGTATTCATCAAACACAATAACAACAAAAATTTAGTAGTCAATTAACACAACAATTTGAAAAATACTCTCTTTTTTAATTTTATGAGTAGTGTTTCTTTGTAACTATGTTGAAAAATAGCAGTTCCATGGATATTAGGAATTTTTATACTTCTTGAATGTGCTTTGATGAAAATTGATAAATAATAAATTGTTTAATATGGTGTAACATCGAAATTATACAACCACAACACCAAAGTTCATTTTAATAAAAACCAAAAATTGCAGATATTAAAAACCAAAATTATTTACCGTAAGACAATTGCAGAAAAGTAAAATATAGTATTTATCAAACACAGCTAAAATTCAGTAGTCATTAACACAATACAACATGAAAGTACACATCAATTTCATTATATTAAACAGATAATACCGAATATCATTAAAATTAAAATCAAGAGTTCTATCTTATTGTTTTGAATCTCCAAATCAATAATTCATAATTTGTCCGTGATAAAGGCTTGAATTTGGTTGTGTCATTAATCTACCATATAAAAGCTTCAACTACAAAAGTTAAAGCATATATTAGCACAAGTATTTACATACAAAACCTCAATTTTACCTAATCAAAGCACATCAATTTTACCTCACTAACAGCTTTTTTTTTTTTTTTGCTTTATCCACTTTCCTTTTCTCTTTTCTAAAGTTTTTCCTAACCATTTTTTTTGGAAAACATTTTTTTAACCATTGTAGTGTTAAGATAGTAGGCATCCATTTGCGTTGGATTTGCACTCTATTACTTATCTCATTTACAGTGTAAACGAAATAGCATTGTGTATATCTCGTTTACACTACAAACGAGATAAGACCCGATATGTGAAACGTGTATAAATGAGATATACACAATGTTATTTCGTTTATACTGTAAATGAGATAAATAATAAGTTATTACTTTTACACTGTAAACGAGATATAGTACAACAAACTTTTAGCAGCTATAAAAGGGGCTGCAACGATTTGTATTCTCCAAAAATATTTCACTTTTTCTCTTCCATTTTTCTTCAGAAAAAATGTCTAGTAGTAGTAGACAAGCGGTTGTATGTATCCCAATTGTCATCTAAGAAATAGTGACACTGGGGTGATATTTGAGTGTGATAATCTCATTCTATTACGCACTCAACGAGTAAGTTCTTTGTCCGAGCTAAAGAGTTTGATATTGATGAGCATTGGTGCTAGCGGGAGAAAAAAGGTTGGAAGGGATGAGTATAAGTTGCTAGCACTAATGGAAAATAGAGTTTTTCGATTTCGTCTGTTTTGGCTCCATGACGACGAGTATGTGCGCCTCATATTTGATATCCATGGGAGAATCATGGCGGAATAAGTGATGGAGCTTTCTGCGGAGATTAGTGATGTTGGTGGTGGTGGATTTGGCCACTCAAATTTTGTGCAGGATGATTCACCTCTTGCACCACCACCACTACACTGTGCTAGTCCAGTGGAAGACATAAACGTGGATGATGAGGAGTCCGATGAGGAGTATGTTGCCGATAGCAACGCTAGTGGTTCTTCTGAAGAGGATGAGGAGGACGAGTTTGTAACAGAGATGCTAATCGATGCATCAGTTTGGTATCTTCTGCCTACCCCGCACCTAATTCTGGCTTTATTAGCTGTACTCAGTCACTATCATACATTAGATCTAGATGCGATGCACGAGAAAACTCCATTTTCTAACATGGGTGGAGACAATTACAAAATAGACGATGGTGTGGAGTTTAGGGTGGGCCACATATTCAAAAGTAGAGAGCCAGTAATTCAAGGTGTGAAGAATTATAGCATTCGCAGAAGTGCTGAGTACCAAGTTGTGGAGTCGGACTGATTAAAGTACCATATGTATTACCGACAATTTATAGTAGGTTGTTCTTGGAGTCTCCGTGTTGTCCTCCGACAGAATCTTAGATAATGGTGAGTTCAAGTTTAATTGTGGTATTGTTTCTTATTTATCATGATTATGTTTGTTATAAATGCCTACCATGTATATTTTATTTCGCTAGGAAAGTGTGTAGGTTTGGAGGTGCGTATACATATTTAGCACCAACCATGTCTCAGGACCATCGACAGTTGGATAGCAACATCATTTGTAGTGTCATCCTACCCTTGATACAACCTATCCTATCTGCCAGTATCTCTATTCTATAGGGTGCAGTTAGGCAAAGGTATCACGTCAAACCCTTGTACAAAGAGGAGTCATACAATAAAGTGTCGAGGTTGCTCAAAGCATTACAGAGTTGTTGTCTCAGAACAATATGTGATTACTATGATGGGCACTTGGTGGTACGTGACTGCAACCAATTTGATAAGGTATTCTAGGCTTTCCTGCCTGTGTGGAGGCTTTTAAGCATTGCAAGCCCTTTGTCTCTGTCGATGGCACGCATCTGTATGGCAAATATGGTAGTGTGTTGCTTATTGGAGTGGAACAAGATGGTAACAGTAATATCTTTCAAGTGGCATTTATAATTGTTGAGTATGAGAGTACGGAGTCCTGGTCGTTCTTCCTTACCAACTTGAGATGACATGTGACCTCACAAGAAATCTTGTTGATTATATCTAATAGATCACAGGTGATTAAGGTTGCATTGAGAACCGACCTTAGTGGTTGGCACCCTTCTAGAGCGTTCTATACTTATTGTTTTAGGCACATAGCCGCAAACTTCATGTCTTGTTTCAAGTTTGCCAAGGGCAAGCGATATTTGATTAATGCTGCTTATAGTCCAAGCAAGACTTGGTACGAGTGGTACATGGATGCATTGAGAGGTTTGTTGTATGAGATGGCAGACTGGGCCAGTAGATTCAATAAGAAAATATGGTTACAATATTATGCCAGCAGTTGCCGGTTTCAACACATGAAAATGAACCTCTCTGAGTGCATAAATGTAGTTCTTAAGAATATGTGTTATTTACCAATTTTAGCCATCGTACGATGCACTTACGAGAGGATGCACCAATAAAAAAAGGTAGGGAGGAACATGCACAGCTGGCAGCGGGGAATCACTTTTTCCAATGAATGGTAGCTGCTATGGAGAAGAACAAGGAGAGAATCTTGAAGATGCATATTACTCACTGCGACAGAAGGGCTTCAATGTTTGTGGTTGAGGAGTTAGAGCCTTTCAAGGGTTGGTCTCAAGGTTCATTCCATGTTCGGTTGATGCAGGGCACATGTGACTGTGGCCTTTTCCAATCACTCCATTTCCCATGTCGTCATCGCTTTCCATTTGTGCCGCCACAAGTGTCAAATAGGGTCTATATGTTCATCCAGTATACAAGCAAGAGGCTGTGTTCAAGGTCTATGAGGTGGAGTTTCCGCCGATACCAGACAAAATGCTATGGCCGGAGTGGTACGTGACACGGTTGCATCCTAATCCAGCCATGCATAGGAAAGCAGCTTGCAGACCAATTTCCACAAGGTTTTGTAATGAGAGGGTTTAAGAAGAGCATTAAGATAAACGATGTGATCTATATAGGACGACTTCGAAATTGTATTACTGTTCTTTTTTTTTTTTTGAAAAACCGGAAACACTTTTTATTTTAAACAAACATGCATATATAACCAAAATCAATCACTATATATATATATATATATGAGACTTCGTATACAAGTAACTTACAAATATACATACATATATATCATTACAACTCCTATCTCTCTTACAAGGATATAATAATAAAGGCGAAGGAAAACTACAATATATATACAATAATATACAAAAATCAAATGCGTAGAAGGAACTCTGTACACTCTTTGTCTGTCCTGAAAAGGAAAATCTATAGGGGGTGAGAACATTGTCCTCGCAAGTTCTCAGTAGAGGGCTTAAGAATTGTCATAAGAGGATACGTATAAAGAGAAGAATGGATTTTGAAAACAGAGATCTCCGTTCATCTTATGAATCATTTTTTTAAAGCGCAACATTTACTTATCCAAAATTCAAAGTTCTCTTCTTTAATTATAAGAATTTCAAAGCTCAAAAAAAATATGTCATAGCATAATCAAGCACAGCCCTCGGCCCAATACAAAATAAAGTCTCGGCCTCCTATCCAACATATAAACGAATCTCGGCCTCTGGCCTAAACATAATCAACCACACTATCATCAAAAGCATCCATTTATTCACCAATATTCAGTCTCAAGACAGAACCAATCACAAGCACAAACAATACAAGGCAAACACAATTTGAAAACAGTTAGAGCAAGTATCACAATTAACAGTTAGACATAATTCATCAGGTAGGCAACCAAAACACTTAAGCACACCCAAACAATAGCAAACAAAGACAGTATGATGCATGCCTATCCTACTGGTCGTGAACTCATGCATCGGTTACATTACCAGAACCCAACACATCTGGTAGCTAATCCAGATATTTTTCCTCTAAGGTTTTCTCACATATATGTACACTATATGTCTTGTAGGATTGAGTGCCTTGTACACCTCTTAGGCAGAGTTTTCTGTATACTCACAGGGTGAGTGCTCTGTATACCTCGCCATCAGAGAGACCCTCGCAGGGTTGAGTGCCCTATACACCTCACAGGCAGAATTGCCTGTATACTCATAGGGTGCCATTTACACCTCGCAAGGTGAGTACCCTGTATATCTCTTTCAAAAACCCATTTTTCACCAAATCAAAAGTACTGAATCAATCTTCAATACCACTTCAAGTTTAAACATTTGAATTCAATGGCTTTTGAAAACCACCAAACTACTTTCAAAGCTTTTTCCTAAGGACCCAAAACATACTTCTTTCCTTAAATCAACCCAAGCCAAAATAAGTTAGTAAATCAGATTAAATTACATTAAATCAAGATTTATTAAATTAAATTCCATGGCAAAGCCTCTAATATTTAAGAGAGCGACAACCAATCTTGTTTTCTTTATAATGAAAATTTGAGATTTCCAAGAGAATCAAAAATTCTTTCGTTGCGTCAAAAGCAAATTTAGATAAAATGATTCCTCAATCCCAATTTTCCAAATAATACTTCAAACCAAATCTCTAATATCAACTTTGAAAACATCCTCTTTTCAAGACCCAAAAATCATCATGTTTAGGGGTGAGCACGGGTAGTGGGTACCCAATTATCCGTCCAAAACCGAACCGAACCAATTAAATTGGTTCTGAAACCAACGGGTAATTGGGTCCAACCCAAATCAAATCGATGGCTTTTGTTAGTGATTGGTTCGGGTATCGGTTTTGGGGGTACGAAACCCGAACCAACCCACGAACCCGATCATATATTAATTAAATAAAAAAATAAAAATATATATATGGCTTTTCCATTAGACAATGATTATTCATTATTAATATGTTTGGATTTTAATGAGTTTAGTTTTTAATGTATTTGGTGTTTAACATGTTTGGATTATTTCTATTGATGTTACATGTTTATTGTACTTGTTGAATGTTTAAGATAAAAATTTGGTTTTTTTTTTATGAATTTCAAAGTCATCGGGTACCCAATTACCCGAACCGAACCAATCCGTTCTTAATCGGTGTGGTTTGGTTCGGGTACATATACAAAAAAATGCAAATCCGAACCAAACCAAAATAATTATATTTTGATTAGTTCGGTTCTAATTTTATCATAAACCTGAACCAAACCGATCCGTGCTCAACTTATGAGTCTTGAAACGGATGGTCAACTTAGGAGTCTTTGTGGCATTAAGCGTAAGAGAAGAATGTTTAGTGGTTGGAGTTGCAAATTAAGGAACATCAAGGTTGATACTTCAAGAGCTAGATGCAAGGGTGGAACTAGTGAACATTTGGTTGGATCTAAGAGAAGAGTTTGGTATTGCATTGAGAATTCGGATTGCTTGCCACCCGGTAGGAACAATGATGATCCACCTAGAGACGGGTGTAGGAACAAGATTTGGGACCCCGGCATACAAGAGGATCAACTTTGAGAGCTCAAAGCTTGTGAAGAACTCCCTCAAGGCTTGGCAAATTCACTTGAGAATGATGAATATTATTGGAAGTCCAAGCATTGGTGGATGTTCAGAGATGAGTTCAAGCACAAGCCACCATGACAAGGAGCTCACAAAATGCCCAGCTTAAGGACTTTAACTAAAAGTGTTAGGCGGGAGACAACCCACCATGGTATGATCTTTCATTTTTATTCTTAGTTTTATTTTATTTTATTTTTTTTATCAGTGTTCATTCATAATTTCTGCATCATCACCTGCATTCTGCACATATATATAAAAAAAAGGGATCGACGCACAAGCGTCTACGACACGCACGCGTCATGTGTGACTACTGGTGCACAAAATTGTGATCACACTTTTCACAACTCCGCACAACTAACCAGCAAGTGCACTGGGTCGTCCAAGTAATACCTTACGTGAGTAAGGGTCGATCCCACGGAGATTGTCGGCTTGAAGCAAGCTATGATCATCTTGTAAATCTTAGTCAGGCGAATTCAAATGGTTATGAGGTTTTGATAATTAAAAGATAAATAAAACGTAAATTAAAATAAAGATACTTATGTAATTCATTGGTGGGAATTTTAGATAAGTGTTTGGAGATGCTTTGTTGCTTCTGAACCTCTGCTTTTCTATTGTCTTCATCCAATCATGCGTGCTCCCTTCCATGGTAAGCTGTATGATCCTCTCGGATGAAAAATACCAGGTACGGTTTCTGCACGGCTAATCAACTGTCAGATTTCTTGTCTCGGATGAAAAATACCAGGTACAGCTACCGCACGGCTAATCATCTATCAGTTCTCACTAGCGTCGGAATAGGATCTCTCTATCCTTTTGCACACTTATGGTTGTCAGGCACGCGGATCTTGGCTAAGCGAGTAACGAAGATAGTGGGTGATTGTCACAGGTCACCCCTTCATTCTGACTTAACTGAATTAAGTACGAGAGTATATCTTGGAGAAGAAGTAAGCATGAATTGAAAGAGAAACAATAGTACTTGCATTAATTCATGAAGAACAGCAGAGCTCCACACCTTAATCTATGAGGTGTAGAAACTCCACCGTAGAAAATACATAAGAGAAAAGAGGTCTAGGCATGGCCGAATAGCCAGCCTCCCCAATGTAACATAAATGTGAAAATTGGTTCCAAAAAGTCCCTTAGATATTAGTAAAAAGTGTTATTTATACTAAACTAGTTACTAGGGTTTACAGAAAATAAGTAACTAAGTGCAGATAGTGCAGAAATCCACTTCCAGGGCCCACTTGGTGTGTGCTTGGGCTGAGCATTGAGCTTTACATGTGCATAGGCCTTTTCTAGAGTTAAACGCCAGCTTGGATGCCAGTTTGGGCATTTAACTCCAGTTCTAGTGCCAGTTCCGGCGTTTTACGCCAGAAAAGGGTCTTTGGCTGGCGTTGAACACCAGTTTGGGCCATCAAATCTCAGGAAAAGTATAGACTATTATATATTGCTGGAAAGCCCAAGATGTCTACTTTCCAACGCAATTAAAATCGCGGCAATTGGGCTTCTTTAGCTTTAGAAATTCCACTTCGAGTGCAGGAGGGTCAGAATCCAACAGCATCTGCAGTCCTTTCTCAACCTCTGAATCAGATTTTTGCTCAGGTCCTTTAATTTCAGCCAGAAAATACCTAAAATTACAGAAAAACACACAAACTCATAGTAAAGTCCAGAAATGTGATTTTTGCATAAAAACTAATAAAAATATAATAAAAAGTAACTAAAACATACTAAAAATATGTAAAAACAATGCCAAAAAGCGTATAAATTATCCGCTCATCACAACACCAAACTTAAATTGTTGCTTATCTCCAAGCAACTAAAAACAAAATAGGACAAAAAGAAGAGAAAATACAATAAATTTCAAAATATCAATGAAGCTTAGTTCCAATTAGATGAGCGGGACTAGTAGCTTTTTTTGCTTATGAACAGTTTTGGCATCTCACTTTATCCTTTGAAGTTCAGAATGATTGGCATCCATAGGAACTCAGAATTCAGATAGTGTTATTGATTCTCCTAGTTCATTATGTTGATTCTTGAACACAGCTACTTTATGAGTCTTGGCCGTGACCCTAAGCATTTTGTTTTCCAGTATTACCACCAGATACATAAATGCCACAGACACATAACTGGGTGAACCTTTTCAGATTGTGACTCAGCTTTGCTAGAGTCCCCAGTTAGAGGTGCCCAGAGTTCTTAAGTACACTCTTTTTACTTTGGACCACGACTTTAACCGCTCAGTCTCAAGCTTTTCACTTGACACCTTCACGCCACAAGCATATGGTTAGGAACAGCTTGATTTAGCCGCTTAGGCCAAGATTTTATTCCTTTGGGCCCTCCTATCTATTAATGCTCAAAGCCTTGGATTTTTTTTACCCTTGCCTTTTAGTTTAAAGGGTTACTGGCTTTTTGCTCTTGCCTTTTAGTTTAAAGAACTATTGGCTTTTTCTACTTGCTTTTTCTTTTTCTTTATTTTTTCGCCCTTTTTTCAGATTTTTTTCGCAAGCTTTGTGTTTTTCACTACTTTTTCTTGCTTCAAGAATCAATTTTATGATTTTTCAGATTATCAATAACATTTCTCTTTTTTCATTATTCTTTCAAAAGCCAACAATTTTAACATTCATAAACTTCACTATCAAAAATATACACTGTTCAAGCATTCATTCAGAAAACAAAAAGTATTGCCACCACATCAAAATAATTAAACTATTTTCAAGATAGAATTCGAAATTCATGTACTTCTTTTCTTTTTCAGAAAACATTTTTCATTTAAGAAAGGTGAAAGATTCATGGAACATTCATAGCTTTAAGACATAGACACTAAACACTAATGATCATGTAATGAGGACACAAACATAGTCAAAACATAAAGCATAAAAATGAAAAATAGAAAAATAAGAACAAGGAAATTAAAGAACGGGTCCACCTTAGTGACGGCGGCTAGTTCTTCCTCTTGAAGATCCTATGGAGTGCTTGAGCTCCTCAATATCTCTTCCTTGCCTTTGTTGCTCCTTTTTCATGGCCTTTTGGTGCCATTAATGGTTATGGAAAAACAAAAAGCATAGCTTTTTCCACACCAAACTTAAAAGGGTTGCTCGTCCTCGAGCAAAATAAGATAGAAGGGAGTAGAAAAAGAATGATGCAATTAATTTTGAAAACTTATTACTGTATATAAGAAAATTAAAAAGAGTTGAAAAGAATTTGAAAAGATATGTAAGTTTTGAAAACGTTTTGGAAGGAATTGAAAAGAATTGAAAAAAAGAATTGGAAAAGTTATTAATATTTGAAAACAAAAATTGAAAGATGAACGTTTAAAATATGTTTGATGCAAAAAAAAATATGAACTAAAACATGAAAAATTGAAAAAAAATCGAATTGAAAACAAAATTACCTCCCTTGTGTTATCCTGGCGTTAAACGCCCAGAATGTTATCCACTCTGGCGTTTAACGCCCACTTGACTGCCTTTTTGGGCGTTTAACACCCAGCCAGATACCCTGGCTGGCGTTAAACGCCAGGAATCCTTCTTTACTGGGCATTTTTCTGAATACCCAGAATGCTGCCATTTCTGGCGTTAAACGCCCAGAATGCTGCCTGTATGGGCGTTAAACGCCCATTCTGCTATCCTTACTGGCGTTTAAACGCCAGTAAGCCTGTCCTCCAGGGTGTGCTGTTTTTTATGCTATTTTTTATTCCACTTTAATTCTACAACTATTTTTGTGACTCCACATGATCATCAACCTAAAGAAAACATAATATGTCAATGGAAAATAAATGTCTATAAAAAATAAATATAATTAAATAACATTGGGTTGCCTCCCAATAAGCGCTTCTTTAATGTCAATAGCTTGACAGTGAGCTCTTAGAGAGCTTCACAGAGACTCAGAGCTTAATGGTGGCCTCCCAACACCAAACTTAGAGTTTGAATGTGGGGGTTCTGCTTGACTCTGTATTAAGAGAAGCTTTTCATGCTTCCTCTCCATGGTTACAGAAGAAGATCCTTGGGCCTTAAACACAAGGTAGTCCTCATTCAATTGAAGGACTAACTTTCCTCTGTCCACATCAATCATAACTCTTACTGTGGCTAGGAAGGGCCTTCTAAGGATGATGCATTCATCCTCATCCTTCCCAGTGTCTAGGATTATGAAGTCAGCAGGGATGTAAAGGCCTTCAACCTTCACTAAAACATCCTCTACAAGTCCATAAGACTGTTTCATTGATTTGTCTGCCATCTCTAGTGAGATTCTTGCATCTTGTACCTCAAAGATCCCTAGTTTCTCCATTACAGAGAGTGGCATGAGGTTTATACCTGACCCCAGGTCACACAGAGCCTTCTCAAAGGTCATGGTGCCTATGGTACAGGGTATTAAGAACTTTCCGGGATCCGGTTTCTTCTGAGGTAATTTCAGTTGAACCAAGGCATTCAGTTCATTGATGAGCAATGGAGGTTCATCCTCCCAAGTCTCATTACCAAATAGCTTGGCATTCAGCTTCATGATTGCTCCTAGATACCAAGTAAATTGCTCTTCAGCAACATCTTCATTCTCTTTAGAGAAAGAATACTTATCAGAGCTCATGAATGGCAACAGTAAGTTCAGTAGAATCTCTATGGTCTCTGTATGAGCCTCAGATTCATTTGGTTCCTCAATATGGAACTCCTTATTGGTCAGTGGACGTCCAGCAAGGTATTCCTCACTGGAAATCACTACCTTTTTACTCTCTCCAGGTTCGGCCACTTTGGGTATATTGATGGCCTTGCACTCTCTCTTTGGATTCTCTTCTGTATTGCTTAGGAGAGTACTAGGAGGGATTTTAGTAACTCTTTTACTCAGCTGACCCACTTGTGCCTCCAAATTTCTGATGGAGGACCTTGTTTCAGTCATGAAACTGAGAGTGGTCTTAGATAGATTAGAGACTATGGTTGCTAAGTCAGAGAGGCTCTGCTTAGAATTCTCTGTCTGTTGCTGAGAAGATGATGGAAAAGACTTGCTATTGCCAAACCTATTTCTCTCACCATTATTATTATTGAAGCCTTGTTGAGGCTTCTATTGATCCTTCCATGAGAAATTTGGATGATTTCTCCATGAAGGATTGTAAATGTTTCCATAGGATTCTCCCATGTAATTCACTTCTTCCATTCCAGGATTCTCAGGGTCATAAGCTTCTCCTTCAGAGGAAGCTTCTTTAGTACTACCGGATGCAACTTGCATTCCAGTCAGATTCTGAGAAATCATATTGACTTGTTGAGTCAATATTTTATTCTGAGCCAATATGGCATTCAGAGTATCAATCTCAATAACTCCTTTCTTTTGAGTCATCCCATTATTCACAGGATTTCTTTCAAAAGTGTACATGAATTGGTTATTTGCAACCATCTCAATGAGTTCCTGAGCTTCTGCAGGGGTTTTTTTCAGATGAATAGATCCACCAGCAGAGTGGTCCAATGACATCTTGGACAATTCAGATAAACCATCATAGAATATACATAAGATGCTCCATTCTCAGAAGGACACCTTCTGATCAATTGCTTGTATCTTTTCCAAGTTTCATAGAGGGATTCACCTTCCTTCTGTCTGAAGTTTTGGACTTCCACTCTAAGCTTGCTCATCTTTTGAGGTGGAAAAAATTTGGCCAAGAAAGCATTTACCAACTTTTCCCAAGAGTTCAGGCTTTCTTTAGGTTGTGAGTCCAACCATATCCTAGCTCTGTCTCTTACAGCAAAGGGGAAAAGCATAAGTCTGTAGACCTCAGGATCAACCCCATTGGTCTTAACAGTGTCACATATTTGCAAGAATTCAGCTAAGAACTGATGAGGATCTTCTAATAGAAGTCCATGAAACTTGCAATTCTGCTGCATTAGAGAAACTAATTGAGGCTTAAGCTCAAAGTTGTTTGCTCCAATTGCAGGAATTGAGATGCTTCTTCCATAGAAGTCGGACGTTGGTGTAGTAAAGTCACCAAGCATCTTCCTTGCATCTCTAGCATTGTTGTTGGGTTCGGCTGCCATATCTGCTTCTTTTTCGAAATTTTCTGTTAGGTCCTCTCCAGAGTGTTATGCTTTAGCTTCTCTTAGCTTCATCTTCAGAGTCCTTTCAGGTTCAGGATCAGCTTTAACAAGAATATCTTTATCCCTGTTTCTGCTCATATAAGAAAGAAGAGAACAGAAAAGAAGAGGAATCCTCTATGTCACAGTATAGAGATTCCTTTATGTGAGTAGAAGAAGAGAAGAATAGAATGAAGAAGGAAGAAGAAATTCGAACAGAGAGAGAGAGAGAGAGAGAGAGAGAGAGAGAGAGAGAGAGAGAGAGAGAGGGTTCGAATTATGAGTAGAAGAGAAGTGTTAGTAAATAAATAAAATAAATAGAAAGAGATGAGAGGGAGAGTATTCGAATATTAATTAAAAGAAAAGAAAATATTTTTGTTTTTATTTTAATTATAAGTTAGAATTCGAAAATATTAAAAGAAATAAAATAAAATTAGTATCTAAAACAATTAGTTAATTAAAAAGAATTTTGAAAAAGTGGTTAGTGATTTTTGAAAATTAGAAGTGGAAAAGTAGTTAGGTGGTTTTGAAAAAAATAAGAAATAGTAAACTTTTAAAATCAAACAAAAAGTCAAGTAGTTAATTGAAAAAGATTTGAAAATAAATTTTGAAAAGACAAGAAGTTAGAAAAAGATTTTGAAATTGAAATTATAAAAAGATATGATTGAAATTTATTTTGAAAAATATTTGAAAAAGAAATTAAAAAGATTTGATTTTTAAAATTAAAGTTGATGACTTGACTAACAAGAAACTAAAAGATATGATTCTAGAATTTAAAGATTGAACCTTTCTTAACAAGAAAGTAACAAACTTGAAATTTTTGAATCAAAACATTAATTGTTAGTAAAGTTTTCGAAAATATGAAATAAAAATAAGAAAAATATTTTGAAAAATTAATATTAAAATTTTTGAAAACATTAAAAGAAAAATGAAAAAGATTCTATTTTGAAAAAGATTTGAAAAGATAGAATTTTTAAATTGAAATTTTGACTTGACTAACAAGAAACAACTAAATTTTAAAAATCTTTGACTAAGTCAACCCAAAATTTCGAAATTTATGAGTAAAATAAGGTAAAGATTATTTTTTTTTTTCTGGATTAACGAAGAAAGAGAAAAACAACAAAATAACACAAAACATAAAAAGTCAAGATCAAAACAAATAATGCATGTAAGAACACTTTGAATGTCAAGATGAACACCAAGAATACTTTGAAGATCATGATGAACATCAAGAACATATTTTTGAAAATTTTTAAAAAAAGAAAGATATGCTAGACACCAAACTTAAAAATTTTTAAACTTTAAACACTAATAATTCAAAAATGCATATGAAAATCAAGAAAAGACACAAAACAAGAAAATGTAAAGATCAAACAAAGAAAATTATCAAGAACAATTTGAAGATCAAAGAAGAACATAATGCATGAATTTTTGAAAATCTAAGAAAAATTAAAAACATGCAGTTGACACCAAACTTAAAATTTGACACTAGACTCAAACAAGAAACACAAAAATTTTTTTGGTTTTATGATTTTATTAATTTTTTTGGTTTTATGATTTTATTAATTTTTTTCGAAAATAAAAATAAAAAGCTTAAACATAAAATAAAATTACCTAATCTAAGCAACAAGATGAACCGTCAGTTTTCCAAACTCGAACAATCCCTGGAAACGGTGCCAAAAACTTGGTGCACGAAATTGTGATCACACTTTTCACAACTCCGCACAACTAACCAGCAAGTGCACTGGGTCGTCCAAGTAATACCTTACATGAGTAAGGGTCGATCCCACGGAGATTGTCGGCTTGAAGCAAGCTATGGTCATCTTGTAAATCTTAGTCAGAAGGATTCAAATGGTTATGAGGTTTTGATAATTAAAAGATAAATAAAACGTAAATTAAAATAAAGATACTTATGTAATTCATTGGTGGGAATTTCAGATAAGTATTTGGAGATGTTTTGTTGCTTCTGAACCTCTGCTTTCCTATTGTCTTTATCCAATCATGCGTGCTCCCTTCCATGGCAAGCTGTATGATCCTCTCGGATGAAAAATACCAGGTACAGCTACCGCACGGCTAATCATCTGTCGGTTCTCACTAGCTTCGGAATAGGATCTCTCTATCCTTTTGCACACTGTCACTATGCCCAACATTCGCGAGTTTGAAGCTCATCACAGTCATCCCTTCCCAGATCCTACTCGAAATACCACAGACAAGGTTTAAACTTTTCGGATCTCAGGAATGCTGCCAATTGGTTCTAGCCTATACCACGAAGGTTCTAATCTCCGGACTCGGATGCTTTGTTGTCAGGAGAGGCGATGCAAATCATGGATCAGAAACCCAAGAGACTATACTCCGGCTGTAGTCTAATGACTACGTTGAACATCAAGTAGACCGCCTGTGGTTGTTAGGCACGCGGATCTTGGTTAAGCGAGTAACGAAGATAGTGGGTGATTGTCACGGGTCACCCCTTCATTCTGACTTAACTGAATTAAGTACGAGAGTATATCTTGGAGAAGAAGTAAGCGTGAATTGAAAGAGAAACAATAGTACTTGCATTAATTCATGAAGAACAGCAGAGCTCCACACCTTAATCTATGAGGTGTAGAAACTCCACCGTAGAAAATACATATGAGAAAAGAGGTCTAGGAATGGCCGAATGGCCAGCCTCCCCAATTGTAACATAAACGTGAAAATTGGTTCCCAACAATCCTTTAGATATTAGTAAAAAGTGCTATTTATACTAAACTAGTTACTAGGATTTACAGAAAATAAGTAACTAAGTGCAGATAGTGCAGAAATCCACTTCCGGGGCCCACTTGGTGTGTGCTTGGGCTAAGCATTGAGCTTTACACATGCATAGGCCTTTTCTAGAGTTAAACGCCAACTTGGATTCCAGTTTGGGCGTTTAACTCCAGTTCTGGTGCCAGTTCCGACGTTTTACGCCAGAAAAGGGTCTTTGGCTGGCGTTGAACGCCAGTTTAAGCCATCAAATCTCAGGCAAAGCATGGACTATTATATATTTCTGGAAAGCCCAAGATGTCTACTTTCTAACGCAATTGAGAGTGCGCCAATTGGGCTTCTTTAGCTCTAGAAAATACACTTCAAGTGTAGGAGGGTCAGAATCCAACAGCATCTGCAGTCCTTTCTTAGCCTCTGAATCAGATTTTTGCTCAGGTCCCTCAATTTCAACCAGAAAATACCTGAAATTATAGAAAAATACACAAACTCATAGTAAAGTCCAGAAATATAATTTTTGCATAAAAACTAATAAAAATATAATAAAAAGTAACTAAAATATACTAAAAACTATGTAAAAACAATGCCAAAAAGCGTATAAATTATCCGCTCATCTACTACGCAACAAAAAGAAAGCGAACAGAGAGTTGCGATGGAGACGCGTAGGAAGGGTTCATGGAGCACAAGCCATCCCACGCGTACATGTGCCTCACACGTACGCATCCCCTGCTAATTTTTCAACCCACGCGTGGTCATGGAATTCGGCGTAAAGAGCAAATTGACAGAAAGTTGGGCTGCCACTGTACTGGAGTCGCGCGAGCATTCGCGTATGCGTAACCGACGCTCACGCATCAGTGTGCATGTTTTGCCACCCACGCGTACGCGTGGGGGACGCTTACTCATCGCATGGCCGTTTCAGTTTTCACGCATACACGTGATGCACGCGCACGCGTCGGGCCCTGTTTTTCAATTCCTACTTCTTTCTTCTCTCCTTTCTCCTTCTTTCTTCCTCCTTTCTTACTTTCTTTTTCTTCATTTCTTTAACTTCTCATCCTTATTCTCTTTCATTCTATTTTACTTAATTTATTTGCATCCTTTTCTTCCTTGCATTTTAATTTTGTGCATGTTTTCATTTTCTTCTCTAAATTTGATACTTTTTCTTCGGTGTCGAATTTTCTTATTCAACTGTTGTATCTTTTTTGGTATTATTTTGGTGCTTAGTGACTTATTTTACACTGTTGGGTGATATTATTTATCTGTCAATGCTAATCTTTTATGATACATGTGTTCCTTTTGCATTGACATGAATTTATATTGTCTTTCATTACCTACTATCTCTTCCCCATTGTTGCAATTTTTGCACTATTGATTTGCCATTTGTTTCTAATGTTTTCTCACTTTCATGTTGTAGCTACCATATAGTTGAGACCCTCATTATTTGGCATAACCCACCCATATTCTATTTGTTTCCTTATCTTTATTTTTGGGTTACTTTTCTTCCTTTTTTCTCTTCTTTCAGGATGGCCACCGAGAAGGGAAAGGGAAAGCTTCTCAATGGGGCAACCGATAAGTCCATCTGCAGAATCTCTAGAGAAAAGCATCAGTTATAGCTACCCGTCCACTTGCACATCTCAGCGTGCACCGAGGACGGTGCAATCTTTGGGGAGATCGATACCGACTTCCATGGGTTAGTTATTTTCTTCTCAACACCAATGTTTTATATTCTTTGTTAGTTAATTATTGCATTTGCATGTTTGATTGCATGTTTGCTTGATTTCGTGCATATTTTACCACTACTTGGTTAAAGTGATGAATTCTTTTCCAAGAAATTATTTTATAGCATTTCATTAATTTAAATTAAAACTTTTTTGTTAAACTTTCTTGAAGAAATTTTATTTTGGAACATGGTTTAGAGCTCGAACACACAAAACCCAGTAAGATTTTGAGCCTATTTGATTGTTGCATTCTATCAACCAATATTCTTTTTTAGTGTGTTGTTCTCTCTAAAATTGTGATCTTTGTCTTGCTTAATTCTATATTTCCATTATTTGATGTATGCATACACTTATATGATTGAGGCCTTGTTTCACTGAGCTTACACACCCATATGGCCTTAACCTTTTCATTGTCCTTTGTAAACCAATGTTGAGCCTACTTATCCCATTTGTTCTTTACTTTAGCACATCATTAACTCTAAGCGTAAAACAATAATGTCCTTAATTTGAATCCTTGGTTAGCTTAGACTAGTGAGAGTGTTCATGATTTAAGTGTGGGGAAGTTGGGTTTGCAAACATTTGGTTTGAGAATTGGGTGTTGTATATTCTTGTGAAAATGTACAAAATAATAGTTGAGCATATATTCTTGCATTCAATATCTTAATTGTATGCATTAAGAAAAAAATAAAAATACTAATAAAAAAGGGGAGAAAAGAAAAGAAAAAAAAGAACAAATAATAAAAGGGGACAAAATGCCCCAAAGTAAATGGTGATAGCAATGCATATGTTCTGTACTCAAAATCGGATGCATGAATATGTGGTAAGCATAGTAAATGGGTAGTTAGATTTTGTATTGTGATTACATGGATTGTCTTAAGTTAGGTGGGAAATTTAAGTTAATTAAGGATTCAGATTTTAGTCCACTTGGCCAAAAATCCTACCTTGACCCTAACCCCATTACAACCCTTGAAAGACCTCTTGATATGTATATTAGTGCATCAAATATTTGTTGATTGGTAGAAGAAGAGCAAGCCTTAGAAAGCAAAGTTAGTAGAGAATTGAGAGAATCGAACCTTAAACACTTGAGTAATTAGAGTGTATACACTTTCGGTGAGGGTTCGATGCTCGATTCTTTGTTCCCGGCTTTCATGATCTATTTTCTTCTGCAACTTGTACTTTATTTTGAGATTTGAATTACTGGAATCCGGTTTATATTTATTCTTGGAGAATTTATTTACTTTTAAACCATGTAGGTAAAAGTATTTTGCATTTAGTTGCATTCATATAGATAGGTTGCATTTCATACTTTCTACCATTCCTCTTCACTCTTTTGGTTCTCTTGAGCTTAGCATGAGGACATGCTAATGTTTAAGTGTGGGGAGATTGATAAACCCCATTTTTAGAATTTATCTTGTGCTTAATTGAGTGGATTTTATCCACTATTTTCACACTTATTCATATAATTCGCATGTTTTACATTTTCCTTCCTAATTTTGTGCTATGATTGAAAACATGCTTCTTTGGCCCTAAATTTGCTAATTTAAATCCTCTCTTATTACTATTCGATGCCTTGATATGTGTGTTAAGTGATTTTAGGGTTTATAGGGCAGGAGTGGCTTAGAGGATGGAAAGGAAGCATGTAAAAGTGGAAGGAATACAAGAAATTGAAGGAATTGCTAAAGTTGTCAAGCCTGACCTCTTGATACTTAATCGATCATAACTTGAGCTACAGAGGTCCAAATGAGGCGGTTTTAGTTGCGTTGGAAAGCTAACATCTGGGGCTTCAAAATGATATACAATTTTTCATAGTTGCCATACAGCTAGGTGACGCGCACGCGTGAAACACACGTACGCGTGACCGTGCAAAAATTTAGCGACGCGTACGCGTGGGCAACGCATACACGTGACAGAGCCACGTGCTGGACGTATCAGAAAACAGTGGAGGCTATTTCTGGGCTATTTTTGGCCCAGTTTCAACCCCGAAAAACACAGATTAGAGGCTGCAGAGTAGGGGAATCAAATTCATTCATTCACACAATTTTCATTCACATAGTTTTAGGTTTTTAGGTGTAGTTTCTAGAGAGAGAGGTTCTCTTCTCCTCTCTCTAGGTTTTAGGATTCTTAGTTTTATTCCTTTTCAATTTCTGAATTCTATCTTATTTTCAATTTAGTTTCTCTTCTACTTTTAATTGTTCTAGCTTTCTAGTTTACTTATTTCCCTTGTTGATTACTTTATGTTGCTATCTTAGTTTATGAATTCTCATGTTAGATTTAATTTTCTATTTAATGCAATTTAAGGTATTTCATATTTATGATCGCTTTCTTCAATTTATATTATTGATGCTTGCAATTGGTTGTTTGGATTTTATATTCCTTGTTAGTTTTCTATGCTTTTATGTTGTGTCTTCCAAGTGTTTGATAAAATGCTTGGTTGGGTTTTAGTATAGATTTCTCTCCTTTTGGCTTTGGTTGAGTAATTGGAGACTCTTGAGTTATCAAACTCCTTTTGTTGATTGATAATTGAAATTTGCTAGTTGATTTGGATCCCTCTAAAACTAGTCTTTCCTTAGGAGTTGACTAGGACTTAAGGAATCAAATTGATTCATCCACTTGACTTTCCTTTATTTGGTAAGGGTTAACTAAGTGGTAGCAACGGACAATTCTCATCACAATTGATAAGGATAGCTAGGATAGGACTTCTAGTTCTCATACCTTGCCAAGAGCTTTTCTTAATTATTATTTTATTTCCCTGTTATTTACATTCCTTGTTCCACATTCAAAAACCCCCCAAAAAGATAAAATCTCATAACCAATAACAAGAACACTTCCCTGCAATTCCTTGAGAGACGACCCGAGGTTTGAATAATTCGTTTTATTTTTATTGGGTTTGCTTTAGTGACAACCAAATTTTTGTATGAAAGAATTCTTTGTTGGTTTAGAAACTATACTTGCAACGAGAATTTATTGTGAAATTCTTTACTAGCAAAAATCCTATCATCAACATACAACAACCAGAACTTGACCTAACGTTACCAAAATCTCAGAATTTTTAATCAAACATAACAAAATACTTATACGCTAGTGGCAAGGGTTTCAAGGCAAGAACAACTTACTGTAATAAGAGAAAGACCAGAGAGTAGAGTAACAGACAATAGTTCTAACAGCCTTTTCGATGACCTCCTCCTGCAGCGGTGGCAACTGTTGTGGCGGCAAGCAGGGTAGCAAAGGCAGAACCATGGCAGACTAGGGAGGAAATGGTTATAGCAGCCACAGAGGGTTTGAGCTCGGCAGACACCTCCTTCGGCCACAGCGATAACAACAGTGACCACCCACCACCGTCACTTCTCCTTCCTGGTGACGAGCTCTAGTGACGATGGCGAGGATCTAGATCAGCGACAACGACAGAGCATGACAGTGACGACTCCTCTTCCCTTGGTGAGTGCTGACTCGTGGTCTTCTATCCCCCGCATCGTGTTCTCCATCTCCGCGACAAGATGGCGACACTGGAAGCTCCTACGATAGCGACGCGTGGGATAGCGGTGGCAGCGACGGATTTAGCGGCGATGGAGGCACAGCGGCATCCCTTCCTTGTGCAGCTCTCCCTCTCACTCAACGTCTCCTCCTCCCTGACGGCGACACAATGGTGGCAGTGATGCCCATCAGTGTCGTCTCCCATTTCCCCCTCTCTTTCTCCTTCCTCGTGTAACACCCTAATTAGCCTAAGCCTTATCTCGCGTCATAAAGCAAAGGTTAATCAAAGGTTATGATAGTTCTAAGCTTTTACATATATTATATAGAAGGAATTAGTAATATCTAGAAGCCCGATGAAGAATGTAGCTCAAAATATGGATTTCAAAAGCGCAAAATGTACTAACGAAGCTACTGACTTAAAGCATAAGAAAACAAGTATAGAATAACAAAACATCATAGTATAATATTATAATATCATGAGACGCTAGCCATGACTCGCGGAGTTTAAGTCGGCTAGCCATATACAGACCATGTATGAAACCAGACAGTAAAAAAGCTTATACAAGTTTTGTTATCTCAATACAAGCCTCTAGGCCAAAGCAAAATACAAAAGTGAGAGACATATATATATATAATAAATCAAAAGGACTCTAAAAGATATCCAGATTATCCGCTCTTGTCACCAATCAGACAACTCACCGAGGTGGGTTACGACCTGCATCTGAAAAACACAACAGAAATATGGTATGAGAACTGGAGGTTCTCGGTATGGTAACAGTTCCCAGTGATGTAGGATATAAGACCCCGAGACGCCAAAGGCAATCCTAGACTCCTTATCCATCACAAGATTCAAGCTTAAAGCATTCTAAAACAAATAAGCATAATATGTACTTCCTTAATACACCTTAAGCCGTAACTCAGGAATTTCTACTCTAATCAAATACTGCTGTCCCACAGCCTTCACCAACCGATCCACCATGCGACCCCATCGCCACCGCCTTCCGAACCCTCTCAGCTCTAGCAAAGCACAAGTATATACAATACAAGTAAAACACAAGTAGAGGCATATACAGCAATTAATACAAGTATCAATTAGACATGTTTAACAGATAGGGAGAAACAATATCAAGTCGGCAAAGCACACAAACAAGTAGAAAATGCATATGATGAATGCCTATCCTACTGGCTGTGATATCACATTGTCGGTTCAACTGCCAACCCGACACATCTCCATGGAGATGTTGCCCTTCGGATTCATGGTGTGGGAACCCCGAGATATAGTGCTCGGATCACTGTCCAGCATTTTGCGCCTGCACGCTCTGATGATCCGAAGGGATGCGAGCGGGATCTAATGCCTCCGACCTCACATCTAAGCGCAAGCGGGACGAACCATCGGCCTTACGCCGCTGCCGCTACCTTGACAAGCGGGATCCAACCTCGGCCTCTGCCGGGCGCATAGCGTCTCATAATCTCAATGAAAAAGTGGTATAGTGGTTTTTAAAACATTTTTAGCAAAATATGGATCTATTACTTCATTCAGAGTCCTCGACTCCTTTCAACCATTGTTCATGCACATTTCAGTCCCTTAATTTCGCATCTCATCCATCAACCATTCATCACACATCATCAAACCTTCCCCAGTACAACAGAAACCTAGTTCTCCATTTGCTAACTTTTTCCGAATAATAGTGTCTAAAACCCTTAAACCATTTCCCATGTTTGAACACCCAAAAATAAGCCCAAGAGTCTTAAAAAGGTGTTATAAAAGCTTACAACCTCGTCGGGAAGGTAAATTAGTTGAAAACAAAGCAAAATTTGAGAAACAAGGTGTGTGCGTCCGCACAGGGGTGTGCGTGCGCACGCCCAGGGAATTTTTTAAAAGTGTGTGTACACAAAGGGGTGTGCATACACACAGGTATCAAAACATAAAAGGATATGTTCACTCGCACAACCTATGCCAGTGCCCCCAACAGTCGGGCCTCCCCAACGTGTGCGTGCGCACAGGTTGCAATTTTCCTATTAGTGTGCGCGCGCACAAGCTGTGCCAGCGCTGCAAGCAGAGTGCCTGCCTCTGTGTGTACGGACGCACAGGTCTGTGCATACGCACAGGTCACAATTTTTGCAGAGTGTGCATACGCATAAGCATGTGCGTGCACACGTACCAGAAAACTCAGAATTCTGTAACTTTGAAGAATTTCCAGTTTTCAACACCAAATTTTGAATGATCATAACTTCCTCTACAAAATTCTAAATTTTACAAACTTTATACCGATTTAAAGGGGTTTCAAAGATCCTTAATTCTAAATAAATCTCAACAAATTTTGAAAACCGAGGCAAGAGTTATGATCAAACAAAGTTTACCAAAATTCATCTTTTACCCAAAATCACCATTTTCACAATTGCGTTGCAAAACACAACCAATACCAAATCAACCCATTCCCAACTCCACCTTTCATCAAAATCAACCCTCCAAGTTATACCACACCAAAATAAGCACATTTTTCTTCACTTTTCCTCATCCACAACATTCATATCAATATATCTCATATATCAAGCTTCATTAACAAATTTCAACTATATTATCAATCATCCAACTCCAAAATCACATTTATCAACATAATCCACTACTCAACCTCATAAAATATTCATCCTCATCATGTTACTATCAATCATCATTATCAACTCAAAATTCATCATTTCATCAAACATCATCATACAACAACATACAACAACTCATCAACCATTCAAATTCAATCCTATCTTATGGGTCACTAGTCTAAGTGTCCATGAATATTATATACTACATAGAGAAAACCGAAACCATACCTTGGCCGATTCCTAATATGAACCAAATGAGCTTTCAACCAAAATCCAACCACCAATATAGCTCCAACAAGCACCAACAAGCTCCAAACTCACAATAATCAAGCTATATACATATAAATCACCATAAAATCAACCTAGGGCTCAACTTAAACCAAAGGTTTACAAGAGTTCAAAGTCTCTTACCTCTCCCACCAGATTTGTATGGCAAAACCCAAAGCCAAGCAAGGATTAGAGTGAACCTAAACACCAAAAATCACAAAAACTCACTTCATAAAAAACCCTAGGTACCCGAAATTTTGGAGGGAAGAACTGGGGAGATTTTGAGCTTACCTCTAGAGTTTCTTGAATGGATTTTGTAGAGCTCTTCTCAAGAAACGTGTAGCCACTGATGGCACACAAATCGGAGCTCTAGAACTCAAGATATGAGCTTGAGATAATTGAGGTGATTAAGGTTCCACCTCTTTGTCTCTCCCTCTTTCAAATTCTGAAGAGTGTGTGTGTTTATGAGGCTAGGGTCCATTAAATGAACCTTTATATATGTTGGACTTGGGCCCAACTTAGGCCTGGTCCAACCCGTTAGCATTTTTAGCCCGTTTGGCCTAACTTCGGGCCAGACTTTTAAAATTAACGCCCGGTTTTTAATTTCTACTATTTTTCTAAGGTTTATGACTGTTTCTACTTTTTCTCGCGCAGCACCGGGCAGACTTGAACCGGTTCAACCGGTTCAACTGCCAGTTTGCGGTTTTTTACGGTTTTTTGCAGAAAACACATTTTCTGACTCAAAAAGACCCACTGAGTCTTAAAATGATGTTTAAAACCTCAAATTCTCACTCTAACTTTTCAGAATCAAGTTTGGGCAATATAACCACTTAATTAATCGGTTCGATTAATTGCGGATTCTTACATTCTCCCCACCAAATAAGAAATTTTACCCTCAAAATTTGAATTACCCGAGAAAAGCTCGAGATAATCCTTCCGCATCTAAGATTCCAATTCCCAAGTATGCTCTTCAACTCCTGCTCGCTTCCAAGCAACTTTAACCAACTGAACTTCTTTTCCTCGCAGCTTCTTTACACTAGTGTCGTCAATTCTAACCGGTGTCACTTGGAAAGTCAAGTTTTCCCTCAACTCGACCGTCTCAGGCTCCAACACATGAGCCGCATCCGAAGTGTACTTACGGAGTTGTGACACGTGGAACATGTCATGTAGGTTAGATAGGTGAGGTGGCAAAGCCACTTGATACGCCACTGGCCCGAATCGCTTTAGGATCTCAAACGGTCCTATATACCTCGGATTCAACTTCTTGGCCTTGATTGCTCTTCCAATCCCAATTGTTGGGGTAACTCTCAGGAATACATGTTCCCCCACTTCAAACTCTAACAGTTTCCTCCTCTGATCTGTATAACTCTTCTGTTAACTCTGAGCAGTCAAAATCTTCTCTCGTATCTTCTTAACCTTCTCTGTAGTCTCTGCTACCACCTCTGGACCCAATACACTTGCTTCGCTCGATTTATACCAACAAAGTGGAGACTGGCACTTCCGTCCATACAAAGCCTCATACGGAGCCATCCCAATGCTCGCATAAAAGCTGTTGTTGTACGCAAACTCCACCAATGGCATGTATCGGTCCCAACTTCCAGGTTGATCCAAAACACATGATCTTAGCATATCTTCCAACGTCTGAATAGTCCTTTCCGACTGTCCATCAGTTTGTGGATGATACGCCGTACTAGGACATAGCTTCGTACCAAAGGCTCTTTGGAAAGCTCCCCAAAATCTTGAAGTGAATCGGGGATCATGGTCCGACACTATGCTTGACGGCACTCCATGCAACCTTACTATCTCCTTTATATATAACCTTGCTAACTCTTCCATAGGACAGTTCACTTGAGTAGGCAGGAGATGAGCGGATTTGGTTAAACGATCCACGATCACCCAAATCGCATCAAATCCTGACCTGGTCTTCGGTAAACTGGTCACAAAATCCATAGCAATTTCTTCCCACTTCCACTGAAGAATTTCAAGAGGTTGTAGCATTCCTAACGGTTTCTAGTGCTCTATCTTTACCTTCTGGCAAGTTAAACACTTGGATACCACTGTACCTACATCACATTTTATCCCCGGCCACCAGAACATCTTCTTTAAGTCATAATACATCTTCGTGCTTCTGGGATGAATAGAAAACCCATTGTTGTAAGCTTCTAACAATAAGTCCTGTCTTAAACTCCCAACATCCGGTATACAAATCCTCCCTTTATACTTCCACAACCCCTCATCATCTTTGGTGAATTCTCCAAGTCTCTTGTCACCAACTGGTTGAAACAATTGCTGAAGCTTTTGCTCATTTTGTTGAGCCCTTTGGATTTCCATCTTAAACATACTTGAAATTTGTAACTGGTTCAAACAAGCTCTTCCAGCAACCTCACCAATATCCAGCTTCAGATCCACAAACTTATCCACTAACTCCTCTTCCTTGATTCTCATCCAAGCTATTGTCAAGGACTTCCGACTCAAAGCGTCTGCTACCACATTTGCCTTTCCAGGGTGATAACTCAGATCAAAGTCGTAATCCTTAAGCAATTCCATCCACCTCCTCTGACGCATATTTAGCTCCTTCTGATCAAAGATGTACTTGAGACTCTTATGATTGGAGAAGATGCTAAACCTTACTCCAAACAAGTGATGTCTCCAAATCTTCAGTGCAAACACAATCGCCGCTAATTCCAAATCATGAGTTAGGTAATTCACCTCATGCGGTCTCAGCTGACGCGATGTGTAAGCCACCACGTTCTGGTATTGCATCAACACGCAATCCAAACCCTTCAACGAAGCGTCACAATATACTTCAAACGGTTCATGCGGTTCCGGCAAGATCAAAACAGGTGCTGAAGTTAACCTCTGCTTCAAAGTTTGAAAACTCTCTTCACACTCCGACGTCCAAATAAAAGGCGCTTCTTTTCTTGTCAACTTGGTCATTGGGAGCGCAATCTGGAAAAATCCTTCGATAAATCTCCAGTAATATCCGGCTAACCCCAAGAAACTCCTAACTTCCGTCACCGTCGTCGGTCTTTCCCATTCCATCACCGCTTCTACCTTAGAAGGATCCACTGCTATTCCTCCTCTACTCACCACGTGACCTAGGAATTTTACTTCCTCCTTCTAGAACTCACACTTCGACAACTTAGCATACAACTTTTGCTCCTTTAGGATTTGCTACACAATCCTCAAATGCTCCTCATGTTCCTTCTCCGTCTTGGAGTAAACTAAGATGTCGTCTATGAAAACCACCATGAACTTGTCCAGAAATGGACGAAAGACTCTGTTCATATAATCCATGAAGACAGCAGGTGCATTCATTAACCCAAAAGACATCACAGTAAACTCGTAGTGTCCATAGCACGTCCTAAACGCGGTCTTAGGGATATTGTCCTCCTTTACCCTTATCTGATGGTAACCGGATCTCAAATCAATTTTGGAAAACACTCCAACTCCTTGCAGTTGATCCATCAAGTCATCTATCCTTGGCAGCGGGTACTTATTCTTCACAGTCACTTTATTCAACTAACGGTAATCCACACACAGCCGCATTCCTCTATCCTTCTTCTTCACTAATAAAACTGGTGTTCCCCACGGCAACACACTCGGTCGAATGAACCTCTTGTTCAGAAGCACTTCCAACTAAACCTTTAGCTCGACCAGTTCTTTCGGAGCCATCCTATACGGTGCAATCGACACTGGTCTGGCTCCCGGCACCAATTCAATCGCAAACTCGATCTCTCTTTGAGGAGTGAACTCAGGGATATCTTCCGAAAATACCTCCGAAAAATCCCTAACTACTGGGACCTGATCTAAGCCTTAGGTATCACCCGAAGCATTAGCAGTTAATAAGATGTAACCCTGACACTCTTTTCCACTACAGTGCACTATTACAGAGTTCAGATAATATCCTGTGGTTATCACTGCCCCACTCTCTCCTTCCGACATAAACCAAATTGTCCATTCAAAGCAATCCAACAAAACCCGATTCTTCGACAACCAATCAAACCCCAAAATCATCTCCAACCCAACCATAGATAAACAGATTAGATCATGTACAAAATCTCTACCCTCAAGCTTGAAGCCTACTTGTCTACAACCTGACCTAGTCATAACTGTCTGATGTGGGGTATGCACATGCAGATCAAAAAGTAACTCTGACATTTTCAAGCCTAATTCTTCAACTTTAGCAAACAAGATAAACGAATGCGATGCTCCAGTATCGTATAATGCAATTAAGGACTTATCACCAAATAAACAATTACCTCTCATCAACGGGTCCGCCTTGAAAGCATCCTTGGCATTCACAGCAAAGACTCACCCCTGGTGCGGACTCTGACTCACATCCGGGTTCTTCCCACGAGTGTAATCCCTCGCAATATGACCAGGCAAGCCACAGTTGAAGCAACCACTCTGACTTCCTCTCCCCTTGCCACGCTGAAACTGATCATGAGCATTCTTTCTGAAGCCTCCTGGACCTTGATGCGCATATTGATGAATCCATATTTTACAATATATTTTGGTTTGATTTTAGTGGATTCCATCACATAAACCTACATTTATTCACCTAAATAGCATGCTTCTGAGATTTCTTCCTAAATTGTGCTTGAAAGTGAAAACATGCTCTTTTGTGCTTAATTTAGTCAATTTTATTCACTTTAATCCCATTTGGTACCTTGATGTATTTGTTAAGTGATTTTCAGGTTTCCAAGGCAAGTATGGGTTGAAGAAGTGAGGAAAAGAGCATGCAAAAGGGAAGAATTCAAGAAATGAAGGATTTGAAAAACTGCCAGCCCTGACCTCTCTGTACTAAATTGGTCATAACTTGAGCTACAAGGGTCCAAATGAGGCGGTTTTAGCGGCATTGGAAAGCTAACGTCCGGGGCTTCAAAATGATATGCAATTTGCTATAGTGGACATAAGTCTACGTGTGTGTATGCACAGGTACTTTTGCATACACACAAGTCAGAATTCAGCATGTGTGCGGACGCACACATCTGTGCGTCCGCACAGGTCCCTGCACATGACCTCATTAATTGCAACTCACTGGCAGCGATTTTTGGGCCCCCAAAACCCAATCCAACTCATTTTTTGAAGCTATTTAAGGCCAAATTGAATAAGGATGAAGGGGGAGCACTTAGGTTTAGATTTTTACATGTTTTAGCTTAGTTTTCTAGAGAGAGAAGCTCCCCCCTCTCTCTAGAATTAGGGTTTTTAGCTTAGTTTTCTTTTAATTTTAGCACTTTAATTCTTGCTTTAGTGTAGTTTCATTTATATTTCTATGCTTTATTGTCTTTATCTTCTTCATCTCTTTTGTTCTTTTCTCTTTTATGGCAATTTTCACGTTATGAACACTTTTGTTATTTTAATTCCAATTAATGCAAATTTATGTTTTCATGTCATTTATTGCTTTATTTAGTTGTCATTGTCATTTTCTTGTTTTGGTAGCTTTAGAATCTACTTTATTGCATTTTAATATTATTTTATTTTCATGCACACCAAGTGTTTGATAAAATTCTTGGCTTAGTTTTCACTTATTTTTTCTTCACTCTTGGCTTGAAATTGTTGACTTTGGTGTTCCTTGAGTCATTGATGTCCATTCTTGGTTGATACATTAGAGTAGTTAGTTGATTTGGTTTCCCTTGACTCTATGTGACCCCTTAGTGTTGACATAGGACTTAGGGATTGAAATTAACTATGTCTATTTGACTTATCTTCGATATAAGGTTGACTAAGTAGGATTAACTCTTCATAATCATCATGTGTTTGTGGTCAATGACTAGGATAGGTAGCCTTAGCTCTCAATTACTTGCCAAGAGGTTTTCTTGCATTTTAAGTTTTCTTTCCTTGCATTTAATTGCTTTGACTTCAATTGCTTTGATGTTTAATTTCCTGCATGTTTAGTTTTTACACTCTTGGTTGAGAAATTGGGTATTTGGGTGGAATTGACTTGTGGATGTCCATTCTGCATTGTGTGAGAATAGTTAATTGGTTTGGTTTCCATTAACTCTAGTCTTTCACTAAGTAATTAGTGAGTTGACTAGGACTTATGGATTGAGACAATTACACTCTTTTGACTAATTCTCAAGGAAGATTGACTAGTTTGGATTGATTCCACACAATTGCCATGTTTGTGGTCCATAACTCGGATAGGAATCCTAAACTCCCCAATTCTTGCTAAGAGTTGCCATTTACATTCCTTGCATGTTTATTTGCTTTCTTTTAATTCCTTGCATGATCATTTAATTTCTTGCTATTTACATTCCCTTGCTCTCTTGCTTGCATTCCCAATCCCCCATGCTCTCTCCTTCATAGCCAATAATTGTACATTTCATTGCAACTCCTAGGGAAGACGACCCGAGGTTTAATTACTCTTGGTTTATATTTTATTTGAATTTATTATTTGATCTTGAGAATTCATTGTTGGTTTGGACTATGCTACCGATGAATTGATGTCTGTTTTGATCGATTCCGAACCATACAATTATTCTCATTATCACATATCCTCCTCTCTTGAAGCTTTGACCCCTTGGATGGTAATATTTGCCACGCCCTTTGCTACTACCTCCTCCATGAGTGTCCTTGGACGCAGCCACTGTCTTAGCATATTCTTCCACCACCCTTGCCTTGTTCACCAAGTCGGAGAAGACACGGATCTCCATAGGAGTCACAGTAGTCATAATGCTATCCTTTAAACCCCTCTGATACTTAATACACCTCCAGCTCTCGAAAGTCTCTGGGTCACCCTGACACACCCGAGAAAACCTACAAAACTCTTCGAACTTGTTGGTGTACTCAGCTACAGACATGGAACCTTGCTTCAGCTACATTAGCTCTATCTCCTTCGCTTCCCTTGCAGACTCAGGGAAGTACTTATTGTAAAAGGCCATTCGGAACACATCCCATGGGACCTCAGCGTTCTATAGCTGTAGCAAGCGACATTCTGCTTGCCACCAAGGCTGGGCCTCTCCCGCAAGCTGATAAGCGGAAAACTCTACATATTGATTGTATGGAACATGCTGCGCCTGTAAAGCACGCTCCATGGCCTGGAACCAGTGGTCCGCTTCAGTAGGATTAGTTGATCCTCGAAATGTTGGCGGATAAACTTTGAGGAAAGTTTCCAAAGTCATCGGAATGTCCTCCGTGTTATCTCCGTTTCCCTCAATGTTAACATGAGCATTCCCTTCGCCGTTCCCATTTCCGTTGCCGTTCCCGTTTCCATTGCCGTTCCCGGCCAGAGTTGCAGCAGCATTTGCCTCCATAGTGTTGGCAAGATTCGCCATCGCCGCCATGAATTTGGCATGGTTGTCTGCCGGTTGCTCGTTCCTACTCTCACGTGAACGTGCTCGACCTCGTCCGCGAGTAGCCATGTAGGATTTCTGTCTACACCAAACAATCGATATTAAGGTGATCAGTATCAATATCAAAAGTCTAGTGCTTCAATTTATACCAAACAGGCACTCACAAACAAGCATGCTATGCAAAATAGACAAACCTAATAGCATCAAAGAAAAGACACACAAAGTATGCAATGAAGCACAATCGATTCATCCCTCAGGCTCACGAGGATTAACCACTCTGATACCACTAAATGTAACACCCTAATTAGCCTAAGCCTTACCTCACGTCGTAAAGCAAAGGTTAATCAAAGGTTACGACAGTTCTAAGCTTTTACATATATTATATAGAAGGAATTAGTAATATCTAGAAGCCTGATGAAGAATATAGCTCAAAATATGGATTTCAAAAGCGCAAAACGTACTAACGAAGCTACTGACTTAAAGCATAAGAAAACAAGTATAGAATAACAAAACGTCATAGTATAATATTATAATATCATGAGGCGCTAGCCATGACTCACGGAGTTTAAGTCGGCTAGCCATATACAGACCATGTATGAAACCAGATAGTAAAAACAGCTTATACAAGTTTTGTTCTCTCAATACAAGCCTCTAGGCCAAATCAAAATACAAAAGTGAGAGACATATATATATAATAAATCAAAAGCACTCCAAAAGATATCCAGATTTTTCGCTCTTGTCACCAATCAGACAACTCACCGAGGTGGGTTGCAACCTGCATCTGAAAAACACAACAGAAATATGGTATGAGAACCGGAGGTTCTCAGTATGATAACAGTTCCCAGTGATGTAGGATATAAGACCCCGGGACACCAAAGGCAATCCTAGACTCCTTATCCATCACAAGATTCAAGCTTAAAGCATTCTAAAACAAATAAGCATAATATGTAATTCCTTAATACACCTTAAGCCATAACTCCATAACAGGGTAATCTATCTTAGGAAATTTCTACTCTAATCAAACACCGCTGTCCCACAGCCTTCACCAACCGATCTGCCATGCGACCCCATCGCCACCGCCTTTCGAACCCCCTCAACTCCAGCAAAGCACAAGTATATACAATACAAGTAAAACACAAGTAGAGGCATATACATCAATTAATACAAGTAGCAATTAGACATGTTTAACAGATAGGGAGAAACAATATCAAGTCGGCAAAGCACACAAACAGGTAGAAAATGCATATGATGAATGCCTGCACTACTGGCTATGATATCACATTGTCGGTTCAACTGTCAACCCGACACATCTCCATGGAGATGTTGCCCTTCAGATTCATGATGTGGGAACCCCCGATATATAGTGCTCGGATCACTGTACAGGATTTTGCGCCTGCACGCTCTGATGATCCGAAGGGATGTGAGCGGGATCTATTACCTCCGACCTCACATCTAAGCGCAAGCGGGACGAACCACCGCCCTTACCCCGCCAATTACTAACTAAAACTAAATCACACCTCAGTGACTTGATTGGATTCAGTTTCAAAATCCACTTCGCTCTGGTTCAGCTGAGAATCTGAAGTTGAATCATCCATTATCTTCAAAAACGATTTCACAGCTTGATGTCAAAAAATAATGGATAAACGCAAAATGAAACGAAAAATCTGAAGCACGTAAATGAAGAAGAAGAAGAAGCAGAGAGAAACGAACGTAAAACACGAAGAAGAAGGCAGAGAGAAATGCTCGAAAGAGATCGAAGAGAGAAGGCAAGAAAACGCAGAAGAAATTCGAAAAAGAAAACGAAATCCTTTCGAAAAAGGAAGTTATATATTCGCGCGTTGAGTGATTGAAAAATCTGTTAAGGAGGCGCGTGAAACATACGTGCCATAAGAAGCGTGTTTTAGGGATAAGAGATGTTGAGAACTTGTAAGACTTATATAATTAAAAGACTTGTATGTAGAGATTTTTCGAAAAAGATATCTACCAAATTATCAAAATTAAAATTAAAAATATAGAAATAAAATTAAATAAATAACAAAATGCAATAAACATTTACTTAAAAAATAATTTGCCTAATAAGTTAAACCAAACCCTATTCATTAACACTTACTTACATTCTACCACCTAATATATACTATATTTATAGAAGTACCCTAACCATTACTATAATATATGCTTATTTAACTTAAACATGAAAATAACAATATTAACATGGAAGTTGATTGCTCTAGCAATATGCTATGTCGCGTTCAGACGATTGATGTCCTCTTCTCGTGCATCTGCGCGTCCCTTAATCTCCGAATACTTCGATAATATGATTAAAAAAGACTAAAAGTAGGAGAAAAATAGAAAAAAATAGATGAAAAGTGACTTCAAAAGGCACGATTACAAGTTCAATATATAAGTGCGCTTCTTACTTAAAATAAGATCGCGTATATCTTATTTACATTATAAACGAAATATCACATTACACACTATGTGTGCCAACATCATACCACTGTGTCGTATCATGTCTTATCTTTTTTATAGTACAAAGCATAAACAAGCTAAATAATATAAAATGCAAATCGATAAAAAAAAAAAAAGTTACAAATTACATATTTTCGTAAATAATAGATTTTTATATTTATTTAAAAAAATCCTTACCATTACCGTTCCCCTAGTCGCGAGACCCAGAAACAAAGAAAAGAGTGCCGCCACTGTTTTATGGTATTGCTTCCCCTAACACAACCCCACAGCACCACCTTCATCATCACCATCCCAACCATCATCATCGTCATCTTAATCATCGTCTTCTTCTTTTTCTTTTTCATATTCTTCTTATTATTTCTATTCAGCTCAAAAACCCTAGGGTTTTTTTGTTTCTTTATTCCCCTCTTCGGATCCCTTCATTTTCACACTGAAACGAAATGAATGATCGCTTCTGAGCTCTCTCGAGATTTGGATGGCATTGGGAGATTCAATGGCCTCTCGCTTTTCCCAATCCCCCGTCCTACTCCTCCCCAACCACCTCGCCGACGATTGCGCCGCCTCCTCTTCATCCGTCGCCGCCGCTGCCGCATATGAAGACACCGATTTCGCTTCTCAGCGTAGGGATTCCGAGTCGGGAACTGCTACTGCCACCACCAGCACCAGTGCCAGCTACGGCGGTAACGCCGCTGCCACTAGCTTGGCGTACTTGCCGCAGACTGTCGTCCTCTGCGAGCTCCGGCATGAGGCCTTTGAGGCTGCCGTCCCCGTTGGACCGTCGGAGAGTGGCCTTGTGTCGAAATGGCGGCCCAAAGACAGAGTAAGCTTGCATTTTCTTTAATTTTAAATTTGGAGTTCAGTATGCAGTGGTTGCAAATTGCAATTTGTTGTTGTTCCTTTTATTTGTGTTCTTTTTCCATTGTTTTCTGCGTTATGCTGTGGTGGATTGGCGATTTAACAATTTGACAATGATAATTTGGATATGAATGAAAGTAGTGTTAATTTAGGGTCACGTGCAATATGTATTAGAAAGTTCGAAGTTTTTTCCTTTCTTAGACGGATGGTATTTGTGTGGATGTAATAGACTTTGTGAATGTATGCGATTTTTGTCAAAGAAGTGTTTGGATCATCTAAGGTACAGAAAGTGAAGTTCAAAGTGGCATATATAAATAGAGCTCTAGAGCGTTGTACCTTTTTGTTTTTAAAATTTAAATATATGAATGGTTATCAACTTCTTGTTTTATTCTCTAGAGTGTGTGATAGTTTGGTGGATTTCGAATTAAAATGATCTGGGAAATGATGATAATACTAAGAACGCAATATGTGTATTGACGAAGCTTCACTAACTAACTCTGAATGAACATCATAGTGACACTTCTGGTGTTCCTATTTTACCGAACCTAGATTTGGTAAATCTGTCTGGAATTGCATGATTGAAGCAATTTTCTCAGCCGAGGCAATGAGAAAATGGTTTCCTTTTATTTCTTTAGGATCATAATTCTTTCTCTGGCAATGAGAAAATGAGAAAATGACTGAATGCCAGTATCTGGATTATTTCTCTGGAGCACAATTCACACACTTTTAATGATAGAATTTCAGGGGGATTTGTTGTATTGGATAGAATTTGTCATCATGCATCTCTATGGTGTAAAGCATATGGTCTCTTCAGAGGACTTGCCCTCTCAGACATGTTGAGAGATTGGAAAGGCACAGTTCACTAATTGGCTTTCTTTGTTTCCTTTTGGTTCGGAGGAAGTCTTTGCCTCCAATTCACCGTATCTTCTCTTTCTTATCATAATGAAATTCTTTTATTTTTTAAAATAAAAAAACACAAAAAAGAAAGTAGTAGTCAACATTTCAACAGAAGTTTCTTTTTCTTGGTCTTGTTTTATCCTTGGTTTCTGCACTGATATTTAACTTCTCTCTCCTTGTAATTAGAATAAAGTTTCTTCTAGAGTGTCTCCTTGCTTCTGAATGATGTTGACATTTCATATTTTTATGTTTCAATGTGAGGCATGCTTTTGATTTAAGTCCTAATTTTGTGGTGCAGATGAAGACTGGATGTGTAGCTCTAGTATTATGTTTAAACATTAGTGTTGATCCACCAGATGTAATAAAGATATCTCCGTGTGCCAGAATGGAGTGCTGGATAGGTCTCTGTCTTACCTCCTCTTTGATCCCATTTGCTACAAAAAATTGTCTTCCAGGGTTTGCGAACTTTTGTGCTCTAAATAACTTCCTGATTTGATATTTTTGACTTTTTTTTATTTTTATTTTTGTAATTTTATTTTCAGTTGACGTTGGGAAGTAGCTGTTAGTCCCTTCAAAGTAATGTTATACACTTATATTATGTCCTGAAATGTTACTTGTTTCTTAAAGTTCGAAATTTCTAATTGCTGATACTCCAAACTCCAAACCAATGTAAATGCAGTTTGGGTGATAACGCAGATTCTTATGTACTCTGCACTTATTTCCTATGGATTGACTCTATAATTCATATTTGTAATTATTTTATTCAACTTCTGGTATCACACTTTCTGATGCCCAGCATAAAAATTGAGTTAGTTGCAGCTCTCTTAACGAGACAGATAAATTTCTTAAGCTGGACATTTTCTGAATGTTTACCTTTCTGATTTGAACAGATCCTTTTTCTATGGCACCGCAAAAGGCATTAGAGTCAATTGGAAAAAATTTGAGCAGCCAATATGAAAGATGGCAACCAAAGGTTGAATATCTTAATCTTGTCATCCTCACACTATCTTTTTGGATTTGATTTTTAGTTAACCTTGTGGGCATGCTAACAGGCTCGCTACAAGTATCAACTTGATCCTACAGTGGATGAGGTGAAGAAGCTTTGCACTTCATGTCGTAGATATGCAAAGTCAGAAAGAGTTTTATTTCATTACAATGGGCATGGTGTGCCAAAGCCAACTGCTAACGGTGAAATTTGGGTCTTCAATAAGGTGATCTCCCATTTAGTTCTTAAAGTCAGCTATTCATGTGATAAATCAAATATAATTGGTTTATATATAGAAATAATCTACGATAAGTTATTAGGTTTCATTTGATCTATGTAGCCAACACCACATGGTAGGACAAGGCTTAGTTGTTGGTATTATTATTGTGGGCTTTAGATAGAAGAGAAAGAAGAGAGAATAGAAAGGATGTGACTAATATGAATTGTATTAATATGATATTACATGGTTTGTTACAATAGGCAAGATGCTAATCCTGATCAAATAAGGATTTAATCATGAAATAAAGGTAAATATGAAAATCTATTGTATGAGATCATCGCTAATATTCTTTGATAATTTCTAGCACTCCTCAAACTAAAGTTCATTAAGCTTTAAGATTGTTACAATTTGACCCTTAATGATATAAAATACGATGGAGAATAGGCTAGAGTTGTTGAAGATGAAATGAGGCTAGTTGGGACTGCCAAAAGACAATATGTTGATGAGAGATTGCTGGAGTGATGACATGAACACTTTAAGGACCAATAGGACTAACAATATAGTTAGCCGAAAACAATCAAGAGGTTTAATCATCAAACATCTTTGGAAGTGCAGAACTAGTCACAAACATATAAAACCACTGGTCTTTGAAAACAGGGTTGAAAATGGTAACATGAAAACCAATCACTGGAGCAGCATCCAGATTGAAGATACATCTAGGAGACCGAGGCTCGTTCAACAACGCAAGCGTTGTTCTAAGATTATGCAGGATGTGCTGCCGTGGTTGGCCGAAGCAGCGCGGTTGGAGAACATGACGGAACGCTTGTAACATCTATGTAATGTGTAGAGACCAAACAAAGATATGATTTTCCTGGAAAAGGGTCGTGCAAGAGGTGGTTTTGTTGGTGAGATTGGTCGTTGGAAACAATGTTGTAGAAGTTAGCCAATGATTGTGAAAGTGGCTGATGGAGAAAAGTTGGTAGTGAATAGTAGTTCTTTATAATAGAAGGAATAACAATACTCCAAATTATATGAACTTGGTAAAGAAAAGTAATGTCACATGTCCTAGAGGATGGTATTGGTATACTGCCTTGATGCCATATTAGGTGAAACTTGCCTTGTCTTAGAAAGCCTATTATAGCCATAGCTCTCGGCAGGATGTATTCAAGCCCATGACTAGACATTTAGAGCATGAATTTTGTAGGACTAGATATCTATAGATGACTCATTAACAACCTTAGGATAGGCTTTTATACCATATTAACAGTGTGGATATTAGATAGGAGATAGAAGAGTGAAGATATGGTTTTTTCTTGGTGTGTTATATCCTACAAGAGGTAAGACATTGTTCCTATCTATAGTAATTGGGGAACCCTAATCCTAATCAAATAAGGAAATAATCATAAAATAAAGGTAAATATGAATATCAAATCATAACTGATACTGTTGATATCTACAGATATTATATTTTGTTTGTTTCTAACAAATTTCAATCTCTGTACTAGTTATGCATCTTAGTTTCCTCAGATAATTTGATAAAAAGAACATAACTGTGAGGGGTAGGAAGAGATGTAAGTACCATTGGTGGCAATAATTATCAGCAAGACCAATTTTACTCTGATAATTGGCCCAAACAGGATCTAAATTTTTATTTATCAGAGAATATTGATTAGCTTAACTCCCTGACTGCTATACTATAGGTTTAAAATAGTTAAATTGGTCCCAACAGGATCTAAATTATTATTTGTCAGAGAATATTGATTAGCTTAATTCCCTGACTGCTATATGTAGGTTCAAAATAGTTAAAAAGCCTTTAATATACTATTGAATCATAGTAATGAAAGAACTTCATGACATTCTTATTCTCATTGTTAATAAAAATATTGCAGAGTTATACACAGTATATCCCTTTACCCATCAGTGACCTTGATTCCTGGCTGAAGACCCCATCAATTTATGTTTTTGATTGCTCTGCTGCTGGGTTGATAGTTAATTCCTTCATTGAGGTATTTACATTGCACTTAAAATGATGTTTAATTACGGTATAAAGAAAGTTGCCAATATAAGGAAAATTATTTGACATTTTGTAATCTGGACTGCTAAATTGTGGATGCTGGACTGCTTGTTTGTTAGCTACATGAATGGAGTGCTTCTAATTCCTCTGGGTCCACAAGGGATTGCATTCTGCTTGCAGCATGTGAATCGCATGAGACTTTGCCTCAAAGTGCAGAGTTCCCAGCTGATGTGTTTACATCTTGCCTTACAACACCTATAAAGATGGCATTACGATGGTGAAGCTTCTCTCATTAATTCCTGCTTAGTTTTTCATCTTTAAATTGTTTGATATTTAAGATATAATGTATAGTGTATAATATATACGTAAACACATTATGCATGGGCTTTTAAATAATACATTGGTTTGCCTAATCTTTCTAGTTTGTACACCTCCCATATTGATCCCTCCTTCATTCCCTTACTAACCTACCATGTTCATTTTTATAGTGGCTTTATGGATGTTTCATGGTTGCACAATCATTATTGTCATTTTCTTTAATTAAAAAAGAATACATTGTTATTATTAACTTTTTAAAAAACATGATTGATTACTTGATGGTATTTTTGCCGGTGAACTGATTACCTGATCCGGACTACATGTTTACGGCAGCCATGGTGTTAGAAAGTGACCATTGTGATAAATATGGTTTCCTTTTTCCCGGTTGATTTTATGTTTGATTCTGCTTCCTTATAGTAAAAGTCTTTATTTCGTATTATTCTGAGCAGTGATAAGTGTATATTTCTTAGTAAACTGGCCTTTAGTAATTTCTGTGGTGTACCTTGTTTCCAGGTTTTGCACACGTTCATTACTTCGTGGGTCACTTGATTACTCACTTATAGATCAGATCCCTGGCCGTCCCAATGATCGAAAGACACTTTTAGGTGAATTGAACTGGATCTTTACGGCAGTAACTGACACAATTGCCTGGAATGTTCTTTCTCATGGTAGGTTACTGGACTTGAAATTGCCGAGCTGTATCTTTTTGATTCGTTTAGCAAGCAATTTTATTTGGTATCAATTAACTGATGTTTGATTTTATGCTACAGATCTTTTTCAAAGACTGTTCAGACAGGATTTGCTTGTTGCAAGTCTCTTTCGAAATTTTCTACTTGCTGAGAGAATTATGCGATCTGCAAATTGTTCTCCTGTGTCTCACCCAAATTTGCCCCCAACCCATCAACATCATATGTGGTATTGTTGGTGATTATTATTATGATTTTAAAATAGGTGGTAACATCTATCATCAATTGGTGTTGTTTTCCTACACTGCAGGGATGCATGGGACATGGCCGCTGAGCTCTGCCTCTCGCAACTTCCCTCGTTAGTTGGCAATCCTAATGCCGAATTCCAGGTATGCAGGTCTTTTCTTATATGGCTAATACGAAGTTTCTTTAAGAAATTGATTATAATAAAGGAATTGGTTCTGGTATTGTTGTTTGAAAATCCTTGTTAATAATACACTGATACTAAAGATTATGTATAAGAGGAACTTACCTGTGAAGCATGTTGACTTCTTCAGCCCAGCACATTTTTCAGTGAGCAGTTGACAGCATTTGAGGTATGGCTTGACCATGGTTCTGAACATAAGAAACCACCAGAGCAGTTGCCTATAGTTCTTCAGGTGTGTCACATGTCTTGATTTTTGTTACAATTGGAACCATCAGATTGGTTCCTGATACTTTTGTTATGTAGGTTGCATGATTTTTGCAAATCAGCTGTCAGGCCCTGTTCCTTAAGTGGGTTGTGGTGGGTAAGATAGAAAGAGATTATAATTGACTGAAATTATTTAATTTGGTTGACCATTATATTCTGATGGAAATTTGGCAAACATATGTACTTGTGAGAATCTAGTTCTTTAGCAAAATTTCCTTACAGATTAAGTGCCTCGTCATCATGTTTAAATCCTAGGTTAAACATTAAGCTACTTACTGGTAATTCCAATGCAAACAACATATGATAATTCTAGGTTTTGATTCAGCCATTGGAAATTCGATGTCAATTGTCAAATATATGTGGATAGAACTTAAGTGCTCTTTGTTGATGGTGTTCAGTGGTCATTCTTTGTCTTTAAGTAGCTATGTTCTGATTTCAGGTTTTACTTAGTCAAAGCCATCGATTTCGTGCTTTAGTACTCCTTGGAAGGTTCCTTGATATGGGGCCATGGGCTGTAGATCTGGTAATGTTTTTCTCAATTCATCAGCTCTTAGTTGTTCCTATTTCTAAACAAAAATCATATTCTGACATGATATCAATTTTATTATATGAAGGCATTGTCTGTTGGAATATTTCCTTATGTTTTAAAGCTGTTACAAACAACAACACCAGAACTACGCCAAATTCTCGTATTCATATGGACAAAGATTCTGGCACTTGACAAGGTACTTTTGGAGGAGATGGGTTGTCATCTTCAAGTGAATGCCATTTTTTTAAAATTATTTTTATCATAAAAATATGCACTTGCTCTGTTATGCATGAGTTGGTAGGCGAGTTTCGCTTATTATGTCACTTCTGTTGAAATTTGGGGCTTTTTATCATAAACAATGTTATTTTTATGTACTTATTGCCTTATATATGGCTCTAGACAAAAGTAGAAGATAATGAAAAGAGCAAACAGAGATATGGGAACTATATAGCCTATATTATTAGTTGTACTATTATTCAATACCCTATCGAAAGAGATCCCTATGTAGGAGAAAACTATTATTCCTATAATTCTCATTGGGTTCTCGGGTTCCATGGGGAAAAGGGAAAGAAAAAAGAATTTTCGGAGAAGAGGGGGGGGGGGGTGTTAGGATGGGAAACTTAGTGTTCTGAGGTTATTTAGAAATTCCAATCTTGTTAATATTACAAATCTTCTTGTACATAAACAATTCTTAAATACTCATAAATACCTTATTTGACCAAAACGAAAAAAGTACCTGGGTAATTGTTAATATTACAAATCTATCTGTTTTGTTCTGAAATTCTAGTATATCTCTTGTTTTCAACCTCAATTTACTGTTAGAGCTCTAGTTGTCGCATGTCTATCATTCAGGGATAATGATCTATTGTTGGGTTGCAGTCATGCCAGGTTGATTTAGTAAAGGATGGAGGTCATAACTATTTTATTAAGTTTCTTGATAGCATTGAAGCATATCCAGAGCAACGTGCGATGGCTGCTTTTGTTTTGGCTGTTATTGTGGACGGTCATCGACGAGGTCAAGAAGCTTGTATTGAAGCTGGCTTGATCCATGTCTGCTTAGAGCATCTTCAGAGTTCTTCATCTCCTAATGATTCACAAACTGAACCCCTTCTCCTTCAGTGGCTTTGCCTGTGTTTGGGGAAATTGTGGGAAGACTTTACGGAGGCACAGACGATGGGTTTGCTGCATGGTGCTACTATTGTATTTGCTCCTCTACTGTCTGAACCCCAGCCAGAGGTCTACTACCGTAACTGTTAGCTCTGTTTCTATTTATGGGATGACTATATCTTTGTATATTTTAATTAAATAACCAAGTCATGGTTTTCTCTTGTTCCTCAGGTTAGGGCATCTGCTGTTTTTGCACTTGGCACCCTTCTCAATGTGGGATTTGATTCATGTAGGGGTGTTGTAGGAGATGGAGAATGTGATGATGATGACAAATTTAGGGCTGAAGTTAGTATAGTGAAGAGTCTGTTGAGTGTTGCATCAGATGGGAGTCCATTGGTGAGGGCAGAGGTAGCTGCGGGTAGGTGAATAAACATCTGAATTCACGTTGATATTTCAAACAAAATCCTGGAATTTCATCTCCCCCCACCCGAAAAACACACAAAAAAGGGGGAAAAAAAATAAAAGAAATCAATATATATGGTTGGGTCAGTCAAGATATCTAACTTTTTTTTTTTTTGCTCTCTCAACTGTCAGCATTAGCTCGCTTCGCATTTGGCCATAACAAGCACCTGAAATCTATTGCTGCTGCATACTGGAAACCACAGACTAATTCTTTCCTGAATTCGATACCTTCATTGGCCAACATAAAAGATTCAATTAGTGGATATCCTACCCAGAACCAACATGTGCCTCGTGGAAGTATTGTTTCATCTCAAATTGGTCCTTTGAGGGTTGGAAATGATAATTCTTCAGTGGTTCGAGATGGGCGTGGCTCTTCTAGCAGTCCTCTCACTGGTTCTGGAATAATGCATGGGTCCCCATTGTCTGATGATTCATCTCATCATTCTGATTCAGGAATACTGAATGATGGTTTTAGCAATGGAGTTGTTAACCATGGTGGCCAAAAACCCTTGGACAATGCATTGTATTCACAATGTGTTCATGCTATGTGTACCTTAGCAAAAGATCCATCTCCGCGGATTGCAAACCTTGGTCGACGGGTACTTTCCATAATAGGTATTGAACAAGTGGTGGCAAAGCCATTTAAGTCTACTGGTGAAGCTACAGGATTGGCTCGTTCCTCTTCTTGGTTTGATATGAATGGAGGTAATCTTCCTTTCTGTTTAATTTGATTATTAATGTTAATCATGTAGGTTAATTGTAAAAGCAGTTCAGTAATGTTCACCAATTTGAATTTTGTGATAATTCCCACTAAAGTATGTTTCGACTTGTTTGTTTATTATTGAATGCATCTTTGGCAGGTCACTCCCCTCTAACCTTCAGAACTCCTCCAGTTAGCCCACCTCGTCTAAATTACTTATCAGGAATCCGTAGAGTATGTTCATTGGAATTTAGGCCCCATCTGATGAATTCTCCAGACTCAGGTTTAGCTGATCCTCTTTTAGGTTCTGGTGGGGCTACTGGTACATCGGATCGCAGCTTTCTTCCACAGTCAATTATATATAATTGGAGTTGTGGGCACTTCTCCAAACCGCTGTTAATGGCTGGAGATGACAGTGAAGCCATAATAGCTGGAAGAGAAGAGAGAGAAAAATTTGCATTGGAGCACATCACAAAATGCCAGCACTCTGGTTTGTTCTCTTTCTTCCGATTATTTATTTATTTTAATATGATTTTCTTTTGGTACACGTTCTTCATATATTCTGGTTAATAAGAACTTCATGCCATTTTATGTTGTCAGCTGTTAGCAGGCTAACAAATCCAATAGCTAAATGGGACACAAGAGGCACACAAACGGTGTTGATGCAACCTTTTTCTCCTGTTGTGATAGCTGCTGATGAGAATGAACGAATTAGGTATGCAGTGTGTTTTAGTACTGTTATTAGTTATGTGGAGAGTAATAAGAGTATTAAGAAGCTGGGGATGACTTTAGATGAGCAAGATAGATTTTTCTGCATAGGAAATGTTGGGAGTTAGGTTAATTTATTTACAGAACTAAGGATTGTAGCAGTAGGGAGTTGGTAAGAGTAAATATTTCCAGATGTCTGTTTAGCTTTATGGCGAGTAGACCTCATAAATACCAACTGATGTTTATAAATAGAGACTTGGGCAACTAAACAACAAAAAGTGTTAACATTATTTTACAGGCATTAAGAGTGTTTTAGTTTGTTTGTCAGCACTCAGGACAATATTTATGTGGTTTTCATGATTTTTTTGTTAGTCATCATATTATGAAAATTTGAATTTTATTTTTGACTTTCTTTTGTTTTTGGTTTATTTCACAGAATATGGAACCATGAAGAGGCAACACTACTAAACAGTTTCGACAACCATGACTTTCCAGACAAGGGAATCTCTAAGCTCTGCCTAATGAATGAGCTGGATGATAGCTTACTTCTTGCTGCTTCATGTAATTTTCTCTACAGTTTGCCATGATACCTTCTTAAATTATTGGCAGAATATTAAATTTTAGGTCAATCTCATGACAGCTGATGGAAACATTCGGATCTGGAAGGATTATACTCTGAAAGGCAAACAGAAACTTGTAACTGCGTTCTCTTCAATTCATGGTCATAAACCTGGTGTCAGGAGTGTCAATGCAGTTGTTGATTGGCAACAACAGAGTGGTTATCTGGTATATTCTTTGATCATCCTGTCCTGAAATAATACTTCCAAGTTGTTTTATCTTGTGATGTCAGTTATATTCATTGATGTAAATTTTTACCAGTATGCATCGGGTGAGATATCATCTATTTTGGCCTGGGATCTTGATAAAGAACAGCTTGTTAATCCTATACCTTCATCATCGGATTGCAGTATCTCAGCATTGGTAAGCCTCATTCAGTGCATAGTCTAGTTTGCCTTGGTAACTATTTAGTTGTCAAGTTAGTTTTGGCATGCCAACTAAGCCGATGGATTATCCTATTAAGGAATTACCAAGTGTTATTCTGGGGTAAAATTTTCTATTATGTTGGGAATGGCAATTATATGTTTTGAACTCTGCTCATTATTTATTTATTTTTTTCCTGGTAACAACGATCCAATATATGTACTGCTGTTATTCCAAAAAATATTAAGCTTTTTTTTTTTTTTTTTAAACTAGGCCTTATTCAAATTACCTTTATGCAGTTGACCTCATGTTTACTGTCTCTATAGTTGAATTCTCCCTCCCAATCTCTGATGTCATACTTTTGTCTTTGCATGCATGGCTAACTGGCTATTATGGGTGACAGTTACGAACTGATTGTCTCAGGGTAATCATTTTTTCATTAAACATTTCTGACTTTTGGGAGTGGATTTGATATGGTATGTTTAATGATTGATGGTCTATGAAAAACTAATAACCTTGGAATTTTTGTTGTATGCTCTCACATCATTTATTAATTATTATATATTTTTCATTCTCTAGCTGTTTATGGTTTTAGAGGTGGCATAGAAAGATCTGAGTTGAATGCTTATATAAATTGCTCAGTTGGCTCTGCGTCTGGTTCTTTGAACTTTTTGATGGGGTTTGCCTTCCCGATTGTATTTGTTTTATCCATTCTATTGATAGAGATGTAGATATGAGCTCCTTAAAAGTGATTTTCTCTCCTGATATATGTATTATTACTTATATTTCAGGCTGCATCTCAAGTTCATGGGGGACAGTTGGCGGCTGGTTTTGTAGATGGTTCTGTTAGACTTTATGACATCAGGACACCTGAAATGTATGCATCTCTGGTGAATTTCTTCCAAGTTTTGATCTGCTTAGTTGATGAAACTGAATTGAGCAGCATTGTCATTTATCAGCTATATAATCACTGCAATCTTGCATAAATCTGACTAATGGCTACTGTTTTTCTAACTATGGCTACTGACAATGTTGCTTCTTAGGCTTATCTGTGGATTACGGCCACATACACAGAGAGTTGAAAAGGTGGTGGGGATTGGCTTTCAACCTGGACTAGACCCAGGAAAGGTAAGATCATCTTTACTAATTTTTGCTTGCTTTTTCATATAATGTTGTCCGTCTTGGTAGGAATTCAATAACAATCTATGGATTTGATATGAAAAGGATGATGAAATTATGTTGTATTTGTGTTCCTCTTTAGATTGTTAGTGCTTCTCAGGCTGGAGATATTCAATTCCTTGATATAAGAAATCATAGTAGCGCCTATCTTACCATTGAAGCTCACCGGGGCTCACTCACAGCTTTAGCTGTACATAGACACGCTCCAATCATTGCCAGTGGCTCAGCCAAGCAACTTATTAAAGTTTTCAGCCTTGAAGGAGATCAACTAGGCACTATTCGATACTATCCTACCCTTATGGCTCAGAAAATTGGGTCTGTCAGCTGCCTTAATTTCCACCCATACCAAGTCTTGCTTGCTGCTGGTGCTGCAGATGCATGTGTCTGTATCTATGCTGATGAGAACACTCAAGCAAGATGAATCTACAGTTCGTCGCCCCCCCCCCCCCTTTCTCTCTCTCTCTCTCTTTGATTTCATTGGTTGTCTCCAGCTCAGAAGAGTGCATGATACATGTCTAAGGAAAGCCATGCTTATTTCTTGCTGTTGGATGATCATGCAATGCCTCAGCCAATGAGACAGTTTGGTTGTTGGGTAATTAAATCCTGTTACTACGCTTCATTGCCGCTGTGAATAAATCTGAAACATACTGGTAAGGTGCATTTCTGCTGAATTGCTGATAGTCTATGCAACTCATTCATTAGCCTCCATGTTAGAAGAGCTGCACCTGACTGGGAGTAATCATGCGTATTCATTGGAGGCTTTGTCAAATAATATGATCTTCGTAAATGTGTGTAAATAATTTTCTTTATTATTATTTTCCATTCCTATGTTGTGTGTTATATCCCAATCCCCCCTTAATTTGTAAATTTGTTAGCAGAATATGTAATTTAGTTTGCTGACAGATGTGGGTGGTGTGACTGCTGAGAACTGAGGCATATTCACTCAAATATAATCTTTGAATTGGGGGAAACCTTGTAGCCATGGTGTAATTTTATTTAAGTTTGAGCCAGTGTGCTGTTTTAGTACGAGACTAAAATTTCAGAATTTTTAACTCCTGTGTTGGAATCCTCTAGTGCCCAAAATCTCACTGTTTACACTGCGTAGAGAATCGACACACTATTCAAATTTTCATCTAGTAACATTACGGAATGACTATAAGTAAACTAATAGCGAGTCATTACACGTAATAGATTATAGATTTTTGTTATTGTTTTGTAACCAAATCAGCTTACCAACCAATGAGTCAAATGTGTCAAATTTCAATTCAGTTTAAGCTTTTAAAGATCAACTTATTGAGGTGTTAACGATCGAGTTTGAATTGATACAATAGCAGAGTTTGCCTTCACTTGGTTGCTGTTGTTAATTGGTTCATGGTGACCTACCATTGACCGTTGTGGTGTCTTTATTTGTGTACATCGGCAAGTTATTGTTGCTGTACGTCGTTGGCCACTACTTCTGTTGTACGAGTTCTAATCCCTTGGTTACTTTCACCACCAAGTCTATTATTGCTTCCTTCAATGTTTCTAGTTTGTTGTCCCAACCTAACAGTAGTAGCTTGCATAAACATGGCTATCCTCTCCAGTGTAACCCTGAAATTTGCCGTATCACCTCGCTTGCGTTCACGAGACGCCCTTTGGGTCTTGTCCACACCGAACAAGTGATATTAAGGTGATCAGTCTTAATATCTCAAGTCTAGTGCTTCGAATCTCCAAAAGTATGCTCATGAGCATTTATGCTATATATGTCAAGCAGACATCCTAAATAGCATGTACACACAGCCAAAGTATGCTCAGAAGCATAGTTAGTCCATTCTCTAGGCTTTACGGGAACGAGCTGCTCTGATGCCATAATGTAACACCTAACCACACAGAGTCTTATGCTTAAGTCATAAAACTGAGGTGGCAATGTATTATGACATCTAAAAGTAAAAATATATATAATAATAATTGAAAGGAGTTTATACCGAGAAGCCTTTGAAGGAAAGATTAAACAAAAGCGTTAATTAGAAAAGCGCATCACTCATGTAAGCGACAAGCGTAAACCGGGTAGGATAAGAGTAAAACAACACATAAATACATAAAGAAGAGTTCCAAAATACAGATAACATGGCTTCTGACTCGTCTCGCGAAGTTAAAAATCGGCCATAGCATATATACATATATATAAAATAAACCCAAAATGCCCAACATACGATTTATAGAACCTGTTTCTCCAAATGTACCTCTATGAGGGATAAAACATGATATACAATGGAGATATAAAGTATCTACACACATATCAGAAACCAAAATAAAATCCCAAATAGCTAGAGTCCTTTGCCTCAGAGACTTCCAAAATGCCTCAGTGACGTGCCTTACGTCCTGCATCTGAAAAACACAAATATCGTATGGGATGAGAACTAGAGGTTCTCAGTATGGTAACAGTGCCTACATAACTAACATATAAGGTCTCGAAAAAGCCGAAGGCGATCCTAGAACTTCAAACAAAAGATTCAAACCTAAAAATGAAATCTAAAACCATAAATTAAGGAGAGTATCTAAGTTTAAGGATTCCTGGTTTTTATTACAGTTCTAACCTAAGTCCCTAAGTTCACCGCCTTTTCTCCAACCCTCTGAAACACCAATACATAGACAAACAATGCATACAGAGAAAATACAAGTAGTTTACAATTACAACAAATAGGACATATAGCAGTTAAGCATGAATATCAATTACGCAACCCAAGAAGGCAAAACCAAACAAGCCACTCAAATGCATATGATGCATGCCTTTTCTACTGGCCGTGAGCTCATATGTCGGTTTCTTTGCCAGAACCCAACACATCCGGTAGCTAACCCAGATATCATCCTCTTGAAAACCAGTGGGCGGTACAGCACCACGAACCCCACCTGGCGGGAGGTACACCACCACGAACCCCACCATTGCGAGCGATACACCACCACGAACCTCGCAAGATCTTCAATTGGGAAACAACACACACACATGAGCGGTAAACCACCACGAACCCCACATTACATTCTCTTTAAAAACATGTGGGCGTACACCACCATGAACCCCACAAAGCATTTTCATTTAAAAATATGTGGGCAATAAACCACCACGAACCCCACAAACATCTCGACGCTGGGCAAGTGGTAAACCAACATGAACCTTGCTAGGTCAAGCTCAAAACAGTTTCATTTTCAAATTCATTACAAATTATTCATTCTATCCAAACAAAACCATCAATTCCTATACATATACATATATACATCATCCAACATCACAAACTTGCATTATTCACCACATCATTTTTTCTCATGCCATTAATCATCAACCCAACTATTTCACAACAATTTGACACAATATACACATCAATACATGATTCAACCTAGGGGTGACAAATGAGCCTAAACCCGCCGGGCCAGCCCACGTAACCCGCCAAAAAAGGCGGGCTGAGCTGGAAAATTGGGACCGCCAAATAGCAAAAGCCCGCCTAACCCACACCGCTTAAACCGCGGGCTTTGGCGGGGCGGGGCGGGCTTCCCCGCCGGGCTTAGTGTTTTTTAGTGAGGGGATATTTTTACAATTTTTTGGCCAAACTCTAAATTTTCCCAACCTAACTTACAAGAGTATGAAGATAAAAATTGAGTGGTTTGGATTATGTTTATGTTACTTTGGAGACAATATTTATAATTATGTTTTAAATGATGTTTATTTCGCTTTGGAGAGAATATTTATACTTATGTTTTGGATGAAAATTTGGTTTATAATTATGTTTATTAGATATTTATAATTACAAAGATTTTAATGTTTATGAATATAAAAAATATAATTTTTTATGCCTTTAGAAATTATAAATTTATTAATATGATTGTGAAATTATATATATTATTTAGTAGTTAATAGTAAAAAAAAAAAGAGGAGCTTTGGCGGGCTTAGCCCTCCAGCCCGGAGTTAGGCGGGGCGGGTGGGATTCTAGAACCGCCTCACTAGGCGAGACGGGGCGGGCCAGCCCGCCAAAGGGTGAGCTTCTGGCAGGGTGGGGCGGGGCGGGATTCTCTGCTTGCCACCCCTAATTCAACCTATCCTAAGTTATCTAACCTAAGTTTGCACGACACATTATATTTTTAGATATGAGAAGCTGAAAGCATACCTTGGCCGATTCCCTGTTAATCCCGAAACGTCACAATTGACCACCGTTCCACAAAACCCAAGGCCCCAAACCTCTCCAATGAAAATTCAGCTTCCAAGGTTCACTCCCAAGCATCCAATTTTACCAACTCCATCTCCAATTCAACATAATTTCAATATAATACAATTAATCATCACTAAATCAACATAAACTTCACTTAAAAATAGATTTCACAAAGGTTAGAGGTTTTTCACCTTACCGATGGAGATTTGGGTCAATACCCAGCAAGTCCATAAAGCTAATTTGATCCTAAACACCAAAATTACATAATCTCTCAAAAATCAAAACCTAAATTCGTGAAAAATGGGGAAAAAGAAAATTGGGTACACAATATCAAATTTCTTACCAAATAATTCGATGAATTTTGTAGAGAATTTCGAGACAAACGCGTGGCCGCTGACAGCTCGTCAATCGGAGCTCCGGATCAAAAGTTACGGAAGATTTAATTTTTTGAAGTAAAAGGAATTTTGGAGATTCATCAATTCCCTTCTTCTCTGCGTGAATTGGAAAAATGAAGAAGAAGAAGGCTGTTTGGTAAGCCTTTAATGAGGGTTAGGTGGGTGGGCTTGGGCCGACTTAGGCTCGGTTTGCCCGGTTCGGCCTATTCGTCCCAATCTACGGCTAAATTCTTTAAAATTAGTGTCAAAATTATTATTTTAATTAATTCTTCCATTCTAAGCTATAAAATTTAATTATCTAATTTTTTTGATAAATAATTAATTTATTAGCTAATTATTCACTAATTATGCGAAATTTACACAAATGGTCGGATCAAAAAGCCGACAATCCAACCTTTAGGTTGGTCCGAACAGTGCAATGACCGGACAAAAAATAAAAATTGTTGGAAACAGTTTGACCCGGTTGGTGTTTCGAGGGTTACCTGAAACTGTAGGTCGATCTCGGACGAGATCTTCTATGCTAATCGGAGTTGTAGAATCTGACTTGATGGTGGCGGCCGGATCTGCCGGGTCCGATTTGTTGGACTGGGGATGGTGCTGTTCCTTCATCACCGGAGGGTGGTGGTACCTGCAAGGGACTCCGATGGTTAAGTTAGCAAGGGTATTGAGCAGGTTTTTTTTGTAGAATCAGAGTATGAGTTATACCTGGGTGCTCCAGTATATTTATAATGTTTGTAGAGTGACCTTTTCCAGGAGATAAGATAGTTATCTTATCTTATCTTTGAGTAGAGTTTATCTTATCTTCAAGAAAACTGCCCTTATCTCTCTAGGCTTGGGCTGCCTTTGGATTTGGGTCGTGTTCCTCTATTTGGGCCTTTATTTGGGCTTTTCTGGTGACTTGGTCGAGCTCTTTGAGAAGAAGTCGGATAGTTCTGACCTGAAGAGGTCGGTCGACTCAGCCCGGGTCGGACAGTTTGACCCAGGGTATGAACAGTGCCCCTACTCAAGCGTGGTCTTCCTTTTGAGGTCGAATCCTGGCTTAGGACTTTGATCCTTTTCTTGGAGAAGCCGAGCTCGAGCATTGTCGATTTCTTCTTTGTAGAGTTTCTCTCTGAATACGAAACGTTTTTCTTTTCCTTTATCCTTTGGGAACACGCGTTTCTTTGCCTTGGGAATGTGCGAGGGTTTTTAATAACCCATTAACTCTTCTTTTTTGCCATTTCCCCCTCTTTTTCATTTTGAATTTGGACTTTCAAAAGATTTTGCTTCCGTTTCTTCTTCTCTTCGCTTACTGTAACTCCATCCTTTCCCTTCCATTTTGTCTGGCTCGTCTAGGGCTTTTGTTTTTGCGTTTTCATGTTTCTCTCTGTGGCGCCATTTGGTGGTTGTTGGTGCTTCACTTGTTCGAAAGGTGATTCCTGGTCTTGTTTCCCGTCTTCAACCTCTTCAGCGTTCATCGTCTCCTTCCTTTTGCAGGTTGGTTTTCTTTTTTCTGCTTTCTTTTTGCACTATTTCATGTTTTGAAAAGTTTTGATCTTTGTTTTGTGAAAGCTTGAATCTTTTCTGCTTTTGTCGTGTATCTGGTCAGATGTGTGCTCTGAGAATTCCTTTGCTGTGCATGACTTTTTCGTGCTTCCTGCTAGTTAGGGTTTTGACTGCTGATATTATCTCTGATTGTATCTTCTTGATTTGCGCCTTTGATGATTTCCCTTTTGAAATACTGAACCGTCTGACTTTGAGAAAGGTTGTGCCTTTGATGATTATCTCTTTGCATGTTTAGATGTTTGATACTTTCTGATAGGCTTGTAAAAAGTGATGACTTTGATAGATTATTTTGTTTTTTCTTGTGGGATGTCGCTGAGAGATGTAGGTCGTAGATTTTTCCTGAGTTCCCACTCTGTTACTGCCTCTAAAGGATGCCCCTGGACCTTGGGTTGTGTCCTGGGGTTTCCTTTTACTATTGTGTCTATTTTTGTCCGAGCTGTTTTCTTTGTTATGAGTTGTTTATTTAGTAATCCCTCTCTATTTTTCTTTGTTGTAGGACTAGTTGACCATGTCTTCTCATAAAAATATTGTTGAGACGTCTTCCAAGGTCCCTGAGGGTATGTCCAACTGGCTGGACTCCCTCGTCCTGATGTGTATTTTCGTAGTTAATTCTGAGTATATCGTGGAGCTTAGAAAACATCACCGGGTCTGTAGTAGTAGGGATCAGGAGAAAAACTATGAATCGGTGGTGCCTGAATCTGACGAAAGGGTTTGCTTTCCTTCTCTAACCCAGGGGAAATGCCCCTTCTTTTATGTGTACGACTTCTTTTTCAGCCAAATGAACATCACCCTTCCTTTCACCTCCTTTGAGACCGACTTGTTGTGGTCGTGTAATGTAGCTCCATCCCAGCTCTATCCGAACTCATGGGACTTTATCAAGATCTTTCAGTTGCTTTGCTAAGAATTTGATGTCAAACCTTCTCAAACTCTCTTCCTTTACCTCTTTGTGTTGACCAAACCTAGGACTACCAAAAAGAAAGCTTCTTGGATTTCTTTCAGGTCTGCCCAAGGTCACAAAGTTTTTTCTATGTATGATGAGTCTTTTAGGGATTTTAAGAACTACTTTTTTAAGGTCCGAGCTATTGAAGGAGCCCGGCCTTTCTTTTTGGATGAGAATGGCGAGGCCATCTTTCCTTTAGAATGGCAAAAGAATGTAGTGGTGTCTAGGTATACTTGGGAGATGTTGGATGCAATTGAGCAAGCTTTTGTAACTGTGCTGGAAGAGAACTGGGGGCAGCCTCCCCATCTTGATACAAAGAAATTTTTAGGGAATTGATAATGAGATTTGCTTGTTGGTCTAGAATTTTTCTTATAGAAAGAAGGACTTCATTGAAAGAATAGCTCCAAACTAACAAATAATTCTCACATAAAAAAAAATATTGGTTGTCACAAGTACAAATCCCAATGAAAATTAACCGAAGTATTTAGACTCTGGGTCATCTCACAAGAAATTGCAATGAAGTGGTCAATTATTGGCTATGAAGGAACAAAGGAGGGTTTCGTTGATAGAAGTGGCAATAAAGTAAATGACAAGAAAAGTAAATCAAGCAAGTATTTAAAGAAGACAAGTAATAAAGAGAGACATTCATGGCAAGGTTTGAGATCATAGGCTTTCTATCCTAGTCATTAATCATAACAATACTTAACAAGAATTTATCTTATTTCGTCATCCCCAATGTTAGAAGAAGGTGTAAGTTATCTTCCATTAGAGAAAGTCAAACAAGACTAGTTAATCTCAAATCAAAAATCCTAGTCAACTCACTAATTGAATTAGCAAAAGATTAGAGTCATTGAAAATGATATTAACTAACAACTCTAGATCATCAATGTAAATTGGGTATTAATGACTCAAGATTACCCAATTACTCTTTCCAAGCCAAGAATGTTCAAAATCTACTCTAAAGCCCAACCAAGCATTTTGTCAAACACTTGGAAGGCATAAAAGGAAAGCATAGTAAAATTGCAAGAATAATAAATCAACAACTCAAATCAACAATTATAAGACATCAAACATTAAATTTCATTAAAAGAGATCTAAATCCAACATGAGCATCCATGAACATAAAAGAGAGCATAAAAGGGAAATTAACAAGAAAACTAAGAGAATCAAAGTGTAGAAGCATGAAATTGTAGAAGAAACAAGATGAGAACAATAATCAAAACCTAGATCTAAGATGGAATTAAGCCTAAGAACCCTAATTCTAGAGAGAAGAGGGAGCTTCTCTCTCTAGAAACTAACCTACATGATGCTAAGTTACAAACAATTGCTCCCCCTTGCCCAAGCATGAATTCAGCATGAAATAGCATCAGAAATGAGTTGGATTGGGCCCAAAATGAGTTACAAATCACTGGCCACGATTTCACTTTAGTGAACCACGTGCTCCATCGGCGCGCACGCGTACAGTGCGCGTGCGCGCCCCTATACGTCAGGCAACTATGGCAAATTTTAAGCACAAATCTAGGGAGAATTGCAAAATCATGCTATTTCATTGAATAAATGTGAGAAACGTTGATAAAATCCCCCAAATTAAGCACAAGATAAACCACAAAATTGGGGTTTATCAGGAATCCCTCACTTCTCCGAGCTGAGCTGGGTAGGGGTCAACTTCTTTTGTATTTGTTTATTTTGTCGAGTTCATTCCTTTTTTTTTTCCAGTTTATAACTTGGTTTCTTATGTATTTTCAGAGATGATTAAAAACAATGACTCCATGAAGGCCTTTAAGAAGGCGAGAAAGGCTACAGCAGCTGACGTTGGGATTTTTGCCAGTAAAGAATGTCATAAAAACAGTCGCGTTGTAGATATAGTCTCTAAACCGACAAAAATCCCTTCGTACAAACGTTTTGGTTGTCACAAGTAACAAACCCCTTTAAAAATTGTTAACCGAGTATTTAAACATCGGGTCGTCTTCTCAAGGAATTGCAGGAAGGTATGTTCTTATTATTGGTTATGAGTTTGTAAATTGGGAAAATTTGGAGTTTGGGCAATGGGCACAGGTATATTTTCAAAGCAATAAAAATAAATAAATAACTGAAAAATAAGCTTTTGGCAAGGTATGAGAACCGGAAATCCTGTCCTTGTTATCCTTATCAGATGTGATGAGAATTGGATTTCAATCCCACTTAGTTAAGTCAAGTGGACTAATTAGCTTGATTCTCAAGTCCTAGTCAACTCCTGTGGAGAGACTAGTGTTAGAGCAATCCTAACTAAAGCAAAATCTGCCAATTTCAACCACTCCTGAGTTTGACAACTCAAGTGTTACCAATTACCTAACCAAAGCCAAAAGGAAGAAAATATCTAAATTAATTTAAAAGCAATCTTAAATAGAATAAAACAATCATAAACTGAAATACTTCGAATTGTATTGCATCAAATTAAATATAGGAATCCATAAACCAAATTGGTAACATCTAATAATCAGCTGAAGTAGAGAATGAATAAAAGTAGAAGAGAATATAAAGTAAAAGGAATATTAAACCTTGGATTGAGAGTCACTCCTAAAACTAAGAGAAATCCTAAATCCTAATCCTAAGAGAGAGGAGAGAACCTCTCTCTCTAAAAACTACATCTACTCCTTAAATTGTGAATGTTTGAGAGCCTCCTCATGAATGGATGCAGTTTCCCACTTTATAGCCTCTAATCTGTGTTTTTTGGGCCGCAAACTGGGTCAGAAACAGTCCAGAATTCGCTGGTTTCGAATTTTGCCACGCTGGATTTTTGTCACTGCAATGCGGCCGCATGAATCACGCGGTCGCGTCGCCTAGCGTCAGGGAAACTATAAAATATTATATATCAAATCGAAGCCCCGGACGTTAGCTTTCCAACGCAACTGGAACCGCATCATTTGGACCTTTTTAGCTAAAGTTATAGCCGTTTGAGTGCAGGAGGTCAGGCTGGACAGCTTAGCAATTTCTCCAACTTCTTGCATTCCTTCTACTTTTGCATGCTTTCTTCCCATCCTCCAAGCCATTCCTGCCTTATAATATCTGAAAACACTTAACACACATATCAAGGCATCTAATGGTAATAAGAGAGGATTAATAATAAGCAAATATAAGATCAAAGAAGCATGTTTTCAATCAAAGCACATAATCAGGAAGGAAATATAAAACCATGCAAATATTATGAATAAGTGGGTAAAGAGTTGATAAAATCCACTCAATTGAGCACAAGATAAACCATGAAATAGTGGTTTATCAACCTCCCCACACTTAAACACTAGCATGTCCTCATGCTAAGCTCAAGAGAAACTATAAAGATGAAGAGGAATGATAGAGAATATGCAATGCAACCTATGGATGTAACTACATGCTAAGATGTTTCTACCTACTTGGTTAAAAATAAACAAATCTTTCAAGAACAAATATGAACTGGATTTCACTAATTCAAATCATAAAAATGAAGCACAAATAGACTTGTAGAAGAAAATATCTCATGAAAGCCGGGAACAAGGGATTGAGCATCGAACCCTCACTGGTAGTGTATACACTCTAATCACTCAAGTGTTTAAGGTTCGATTCTCTCAATTCTCTACTATCCTTGCTTTCTAAGGCTTGCTCTTCATCTAACAATCAACACAAATTTAATGCACAGATACACAAATCAAGAGGTCTTTTAAGGGTTGTAATGGGGTTAGGGTCAAGGTAGGATTGTATTTGGTCAAGTGGACTAAAAATCCGAATCCTTAATTAACTTAAACTTGCCACCTAACTTTAGACAATCCATGTAATCATAATACAACATCTAACCATCCATTAACCATGTTTTTCACATATTCATGCATTCTAATTTCAAGTACAACTCATATGCATTGCTTTCACCACTTACTTTGGGGCATTTTGTCCCATTTTATTAATTGCTCTTTTTCTTTTCTTTTTCTCTCTCTTTTTCTTCTTCTCTTTATATATATATATATATATATTTTTTTTTTCTTTTGTTTTTCTCAATGCATATGATTAATTTATTGAATGCATGAACATGTCCTAAACATTTCTTTCACATTTTTAGAAAATTTTAACATACTCAATTCTCAAACCAAATATTTCCAAACCCAATTTCCCGCACTTAAATCGTAAGCACTCTCACTAGTCTAAGCTAACTAAGAATTCAAATTAAGGACATTATTGTTTTCCTCTTAGAGTTAATGATGTGCTAAAGTAAAGAACAAAGGGGTAAAATAGGCTCAAAATTGGTATGCAATGGATAATGAAAAGGTTAAGGCCATATGGGTATGTAAGCTAAGTGAAACAAAGGCCTCAATCATATAAGTGCATGTATACATCAAACAATGAAAATATAGAATTAAGCAAGACAAAGATCACAATTTTAGAGAGAAAAATACACACCAAAAATAAAATATTGGTTGATAAAATGCAACCAATTAAATAGGCTCAAAAATCTCACAGATTTTGTGTGTTCGAGCTCTAAACCATGTTCCAGTATAATATCTCTTCAAACAAGTGTAACATTAAATTTTATTCAAATTAGTGAAATTCTCTAAAAATTTTCTTGAAAAAGAAAATATTACTTCAACCAAGTGGTAAAATATGCAAAAAAATTAAACAAATATGCAATCAAACATGCAAATGCAACAATGAATAAGGAAAATAAATCATTGGTGTTGAGATAGAGGAGTAACTAACCCATTGAGATCGGTATCGACCTCCCCACACTTAAAGATTGCACCGTCCTCGGTGCATGCTGAGATGTGCAGGTGGATGGGTCTTCTCCAACTGATGCTTTTCTCCAAGGATTTTGCTGATGGACTTGTTTGTCTCCCCATGTGAACGTCTTCCGGTTCCCTTCCGGGTGGCCATCCTGAAAGAAAAAAGGGAAGAAGAGTAACCCAGAAATAAAGATAGGGTTGGTGGATGCCAAATAGTGAGGGTCTCAATTACATGGTAGCTACAACACGCAAGTGAGAAAACAATAGAAGCACATGGCATACCAGTGGTGCGAAAATTTGCAATAATGGAGAAGAGAATGGGGAAGGAGAGATAATATAAATTCATATCAATGCAAGAGTAATATAGATATAAAAGGTTGGCATTGATATAAATAGTATTACCTATCCAGAATAAAACAAGTCACTAAGCACCCAAAATAATTCAAGAGAAGATGCAACAGTTAAATAAGAAAATTTGAACACCAATAATAATTTTAAAAATATGCAATGAATGAAAGTATGCAAATAAATTAAATAAAATAGAATGGGAGTGAGAGAAAATAAGAAAGGAAGAAGAAAGAAATAAGAAAAGATAAGAGAATAAGGATTCGGAGAAGAAAAGATAAGAAAAGTGGCACTAATCTGGATAGGTTGTGCGACGTTGGCGACGCGATCGCGTGGGTGACGTGGTCGCGTGGTGCGCGATATGGTTGGGTGACGCGGACGCATGGGGCACGCGATCGCGTGACTCGATTTGTGCTAGTGGTGCGAGTGCAGCCTCGCGGTCGCACAACTCTCTGTTCAAAACTCAGTATTGCCAAAATCCAGGGTGACGTGGTCGCGTGGTCGATGCGATCGCGCGGGTAGCCTTATTCTTAAAATGACGCGGCCGCGTGGGGCACGCGGTCGCGTGGTAAGGCTTGGGCTTCCAGCACGAGTCCAGCCCAACTCCAGCTCAACTTTCTGCCATACACCCTTTTTACGCCGATTTCAGGTCACGCGGTCGCGTGGGTGACGCGGTCGCGTGGGGTGATTCGTGCCATTGGCATGCCTCCAGCGCTGCTCCTGCGAAACTCTCTGTTCATATTAATATTGTCTCCCATCTCCTTACGACGCGGACGCGTCACTGATGCGATCGCGTCGCGTGCTCGCTTTTTTTTTTTGAAAAGATGCAGAATGCAATGTTAATATGAATGTGATGCAAAACTCTAGGTTCAATATAATAAAATAAAACTCAAAAACAAATAAAACTTAAATAAAAATGAAAAATGAACGATCATACAATGGTGGGTTGTCTCCCACCTAGCACTTTTAGTTAAAGTCCTTAAGTTGGACATTTGGTGAGCTTCCTATTATGGTGGCTTGTGCTTGAATTCATCCAGGAATCTCCACCAATGTTTGTATCTCCAGTAACCTCCGGGGTCCCAAACTAGGCACAGAAAGCCTTCAAGTAAGTTAAAGCAAGTGACAAGGCCCCAAGAGTGTTGATTACCGGGATGAATTCCGGGGTCCCAAATCTTGCTTTTGCACCCGTCTTTAAGTTGATTATCATGATTCCATCCGGGTGGTTCAACTTTAGAATTCTCACTGAAGCGTCCAAACAACTTCCTAGACCCATTCAATTGAGCTTTACACCAACCTTTGCATTTAAAACTTAAAGCTTCCAACCATGATGAACCTTGCAGGACAATTCTTACCACTGGCCATCTTCCTCTTACTCTTAATGCCACAAAGAGCTCTAAGTTGACCATCCGTCTCCAGTAGCCCATATTCAAGTGGGATTAGAAAGCTAAGGGATATGAATTTTACCCACTTGAATGTTGTGAAGGATGATGGCAACTTAGGGGGAGGTGTTTTTAATGAAATTGCAAGCTCCACTCCCTTGTGCTCTTCTCTGATAATTACCACCTCTTTGCAAGCTTCTTCAATTTCAACCTCTTCCTCTTGGTAGTTTTCTTCCAATTCAATCTTCTCTTTATTGCTTTCCAAGGGCATGAGAGGTTGTGCTTCTTCTTCTTGAATCTCCATCTCTTGATCAGCCTCTTCCAAGTCCTTAACTGTGATATGCTTTGGAGGTTGTACACCCTCCTTAGCATCAATTTCAAACGTCTTGGAAAGGGGTTCTATGACTGGACTTTCCCATGGAGGTTCTGCATCTCCTAAGTCTTCAACCAACTCTTCTTCTTGAACAATGACAGCTTCTTCTACTTGTTCTAGTATGAATTCATGCTCTGTCTTGTCCACTGGAGCCTCTAGTATCTCCTTCATGCTACGCTCTTCGTTAGACTGTTCACATGGGGCTGTGGCTGACCCTTGTATATTTGAGCGTCTAGAAGCCCATTGAATTAATACTTGCTCCAGTTGTTGAACGGTTGCCTAAAATTTAATTACTATTTCCCTTAGGCGAACCTCTGCTTCTCGGGTTGCCGGACTTGGACATGATACAAAAGAAAGTGGTGGTGGTTGGGAGTGATTGGATTGGAATTGAGGTGGTTCTATATATGGTTCATATGACTCATAAGGTGGTTGGTATGGTGGATGTGGGTTAGGGTCATATGGAGGTGAATGGTGGAAAGGGGCTTGTGAGTATGGTGGTCCAAAGTCATGTTGAGGAAAGGGTTCATAGGCATATGGTGGTGGTTGTTGATAGTCCATTGGAGGTGGTTGTTGCCATGAGGATTGATCAAATCCTTGTGGCTCCTCCCATCTTTGATTGTTCCAACCTTGATGCCTGTTCTCATTGTAATTTCTTCTTCCTGCAACATAATTGTAACCAGACTCATAGCCAAAGGGGTGAGAGTTCATAGTAAATAGAAATTAAAAATAAAAACAAATTGAAATTAAAAGGTTATTTAAATTTTTAATTTGAAAATTAAATTTTGAAAATTTTTTAAAATTGAATTTTGAAATTTGATTTTTTTTTAAATTTAAATTTTGAAATTTGATTTTTGAAATAAGATAAGATAAAATAAAAATTTTAAAATAAAAATCAATAACCTCTTAACTTAAGAAAAAGCAAAAATAAAAATAAAAACAAATAAACAAGCAAAAATAAAATATTTACAATAACCAATAATAAGACACACGTTTGCAATTTCCCGGCAACGGCGCCATTTTGACGTTGGGATTTTTGCCAGTAAAGAATGTCATAAAAACAGTCGCGTTGTAGATATAGTCTCTAAATCGACAAAAATCCCTTCGTACAAATGTTTTGGTTGTCACAAGTAACAAACCCCTTTAAAAATTGTTAACCGAGTATTTAAACCTCGGGTCGTCTTCTCAAGGAATTGCAGGGAGGTATGTTCTTATTATTGGTTATGAGTTTGTAAATTGGGGAAATTTGGAGTTTGGGCAATGGGCACAGGTATATTTTCAAAGCAATAAAAATAAATAAATAACTGAAAAATAAGCTTTTGGCAAGGTATGAGAACTGAAAATCCTATCCTTGTTATCCTTATCAGATGTGATGAGAATTGGATTTCAATCCCACTTAGTTAAGTCAAGTGGACTAATTAGCTTGATTCTCAAGTCCTAGTCAACTCCTGTGGAGAGACTAGTGTTAGAGCAATCCTAACTAAAGCAAAATCTGCCAATTTCAACCACTCCTGAGTTTGACAACTCAAGTGTTACCAATTACCTAACCAAAGCCAAAAGGAAGAAAATATCTAAATTAATTTAAAAGCAATCTTAAATAGAATAAAACAATCATAAACTGAAATACTTCGAATTGTATTGAATCAAATTAAATATAGGAATCCATAAACCAAATTGGCAACATCTAATAATCAGCTGAAGTAGCAGAATGAATAAAAGTAGAAGAGAATATAAAGTAAAAAGAATATTAAACCTGGGATTGAGAGTCACTCCTAAAACTAAGAGAAATCCTAAATCCTAATCCTAAGAGAGAGGAGAGAACCTCTCTCTCTCTAAAAACTACATCTACTCCTAAAATTGTGAATGTTTGAGAGCCTCCTCATGAATGGATGCAGTTTCCCACTTTATAGCCTCTAATCTGTGTTTTTTGGGCCACAAACTGGGTCAGAAACAGTCAAGAATTCGTTGGTTTCGAATTTTGCCACGCTGGATTTCCGTCACTGCGACGTGGCCGCATGGATCAAGCGGTCGCATCGCTTAGCGTCAGGAAACTATAACATATTATATATCAAATCGAAGCTCCGGACATTAGCTTTCCAATGCAACTGAAACCGCATCATTTGGACCTCTATAGCTAAAGTTATAGTTGTTTGAGTGCAAAGAGGTCAGGCTGGACAGCTTAGCAATTTCTCCAACTTCTTGCATTCCTTCCACTTTTGCATGCTTTCTTCCCATCCTCCAAGTCATTCCTGCCTTATAATATCTGAAAACACTTAACAAACATATCAAGGCATCTAATGGTAATAAGAGAGGATTAATAATAAGCAAATATAAGATCAAAGAAGCATGTTTTCAATCAAAGCACATAATCAGGAAGGAAATATAAAACCATGCAAATATTATGAATAAGTGGGTAAAGAGTTGATAAAATCCACTCAATTGAGCACAAGATAAACCATGAAATAGTGGTTTATCAGCAGCCCAGCACATCTCGGCTAAAGCTGCTGGGGAAGGATCTTCCCAGATTCCTCCCAAGAAGCCTGTCTTGAATACTGCTAGGCCGAGGAAGATAATTCCTACACCTCAGGTCCATTTAGTTGATCCCCCCCAGACTTCTGCTGCTACCTCTTCTCCCTCTGCCAGCCCTCTTCCAAAAAGACAGAGGACTGTTGAGCCCTTTAATTTGGACGCTCCCGATTTTGATGTTGTTGGTTTTGTTGATCAACAAATTGCTCCTTATGGTGTTGTTCCTACTGACGATGTCTCCCTCCTTCGTCATTTGGACTTTATTACCCGGAATAGTATTAAGATGGCACATATGGGAGCATCTTTATATCGAACTGCCCAAGATCTTCCCATTCATGCAACCAATGCTTTTATGGAAGAGGCCAAATCAGAGTTCGACAGGATCAAGGGGTTGAAGGAGGAGCTTGAGGTGAAGGTGGCGAAGCTGGAAAAAGAGTTAGAGGGTGAGAAGATTTGGGCTACTACTGCGGTGGCTTCTGCAAAGTTGGATGAGGATATGGTGCTGAAGCATAAGGAGAGCTATGTCTTGACTTATGGTGAGATGATGGAGCTTAGGGAGAGTTTAGAATCTGCTCGATCTGACTATGCCGAGCTTCAGGGCCATCTCGTGGGCTGTGTGACTGCTGCTTATGAGAACTTGAAGGATCAGGTCCGAGTTCTTGCTCCCGAGCTCGACCTTTCTTTCTTCAGCTTAGATAATATTGTGGAAAATGGGAAGATCGTCCCTGCCCCGAATGAAGATGATGATGATGCCGATCTACCTCCTGTGCCATCCACCAAGACTTCTGTTGCCCCGACTTCTTCAACGCCTACAGCTGAGGTCGAACACCCTGACTCGGATCCTAATGTGCAGATCCTGAATCGGGCGGATGGGACTGTCGACGCTGTCCTTCCTCAGACTCGTCCTCCTTCCCCCCGAGATGCTGCTACTGGGGAGTCTTTGAATCCCTTATAGTTTTCTCTGATGTCTTGTGTTCAGCCCGGTCTGTGGGCTTTTAAATTAAAATCTTTATTTTTGTGACTTGTAGTCGGCTTGACTTTGGATATTTTTTAGTTGCTTTGCTTTTAACAACTACATTTAGGAAAAAGAAATTTTTTTAAGCTCTTGGGGTCGACTTCAAGCGGCCTCTTGAGTCTGTTATTATAGCGGCTTTGTTTCTTTTGTGATATGCCTGTCTGCATCTTTTTTACACTTTTCAGGAATCTTTAGAGTGTTGGAGTCTTGCTGTCCGACCTCTTTTGATTTCCTTTGTGCTTTATTTCCTGGTTTAGTCGAAGCTAGATTTGTTCAACTATTCTTCTTCGCACTTTTTGATAGAATACTTGTAGATTGATTTTATGGCTTTCTGGGTCCGACTTGGGTCCCTTATAGCGCACGCCTTCTGTCGGCCGACTTCTTTCATGTAGTCTTTGCGAATTATTTGTAGTAATCCCTTGGGATTTACTTTGTTTATAACTCTGTCACTTGGATTTGGCTTAGGCCGACTTCTTCACCTCGGTCTGTTCTAAATTATTTCTAGTAATCCATTTTATTTGGACCTTGTTAGGTCTCTTTTTATTGATTACTTTTTATAACTTTTTGTAGCTTTGTCGGGCGACTTTATCATGTCGGTCCCTTCTAAGTTATTTCTAGTAATCCATTTTATTTGGACCTTTGTCAGGTCTCTTTTATGGATTACGTTTATAACTTTTTGTAGTTTTGTCGGGCCAATTTCATCATGTTGGTCCCTTCTAAGTTATTTCTAGTAATCCACTTTTTTAGGGCTGGCCAGGCCTCTTTCTAGGGATTACTTTTTATAACTTTTGTTATTGTAGTTGACTGGTCCGACTTCTTTATGTCGGTCCGTCTTTAAGTTATTTCTAGCAATCTATTTTTTGTTTCAAACCTCGTCAGGTCTCTATTCATGGATCGCTTTTTATAACTTCTTGCATTATTCTGTTTTTGTCGCTTTTCATCTTGCCAATTTTAATCCTCGCTTGGCCTGACCTTTGATGAATTCGTTTTTCATCTTCGCCGGCTTTATCATGATCGAGCAGTGAGTTTTGGTTTTCACTTTAGCCAATCTGTAGCTTTGTAATCGGGCGATGAATTCTTGCGTTTCAGATTAATGCGTCTTGATAAAGAGGACTTGTAGAAAATCTGAAAAAACTTTATTCAAAATAGAAAATATGCAAATATATACATGTGGGTGCTTTACCCTTTTAAGTCAGGCAGTTTATAGATCTTGACTTGGTGTCTCATTAAAAAATCTTTTCAGGAAAAAGAGTGCACCTTATCCTAAGATCTTTATTACCTCCTAACTATAATACCTTCTTAGGTTGCAGGCGTGCTATGACCTTGGTAGCTCGCGCCCCTTGAGTTCGGACAGTCTGTAGTAGCCTTTTTCGAGTACTTCTATGACTCAGTAAGGTCCCTTCCAGTTCGCCGCCAGCTTTCTCTGTCTAGGTCGACTTGTTCCGATATCATTTCAGATTAGGACGAGGTCGTTGTTGGCAAAACTTCGCTGTACTACTTTTTTATTGTACCTTGAGGCCATTCGACGTTTTAGTGCCTCCTCCTTGATCCGAGCTCTTTCCCGTATTTCTGAAAGTAAGTCGAGCTCTTCTCTTTGAAGTTGGGAGTTGGCCTCTTCACTGTAGAAGATCGTTCTGGGGGATCCTTCTTCGATTTCCACTGGGATCATTGCCTCCATTCCATAGGCTAGTCGGAAGGGTGACTCCCTTATTGTAGAGTGCAGAGTTGTTCGATATGCCCATAGGACTTGTGGGAGCTCTTCAGCCCAGGCTCCCTTTGCATCCTGTAACCTCTGTTTTAACCCGGCTAGTATGACCTTATTGGCGGCTTCTGCCTGTCCATTAGCCTGTGGATGTTCTACGGATGTGAATTGGTGTTTTACTTTCAAGTTGGCCACTCACTTTCTGAAGCCTGTGTCTGTGAATTGAGTGCCATTGTCTGTGGTAATGGAGTATGGAACCCCAAACCTTGTGACAATATTCCTATATAGGAATTTCCGACTTCTTTGAGCAGTGGCGTTAGCTAGGGGCTCTGCCTCAATTCATTTTGTAAAATAATCTACCCCTATGATGAGGGACTTGACTTGTCCCGATCTTTGAGGGAAGGGACCAAGGAGATCGAGTCCCCATTTTGCAAATGGCCAAGCTGAGGTTACACTGATGAGCTCCTCTGGTGGGGCGATGTGAAAATTGGCATGTTTCTGACATGGTGGACATGTCTTCACGAATTCTGTTGCTTCTTTTTGTAAAGTCGGCCAATAGAATCTGGCCCGGAGTACTTTTTGGTGAGAGCTTGCGCTCTGAGATGGTTGCCACAGATGCCACTGTGTATTTCTTCTAAAACTTCCTTTGTGTTAGAAGTCGGTACACATTTTAACAGGGTTGTTGAAATCCCTCTTTTGTATAGAGTATTGTTTATGATGGTGTAATATTGTACCTCCCGTTTTAGCCTCTTTGCCTCCTTTTTATCTGTGGGGAGTGTTTCTATTTTGAGGTAATTAATTATAGGAGTCATCCATCCTTGATCCAGACCTATTATGGCTAGGACCTTTTCTTCTTCCGAGATAGACGGGTTCTGTAGTATCTCCTGGATGAGGCTTCTATTGTTGCCCCCTGGTTTGGTGCTGGCTAGTTTTGAGAGTGCATCAGCTCGAGCATTCTGTTCTCGAGGTTTATGGCGAACCTCATACTCCCCGAGTTGTCCGAGCTGGTCTTTAGTTTTGTCCAAGTACTTTTTCATGGTGGGATTCTTGGCTTAGTAGCTCCCTGCTATTTGTGAGGTGACTACTTGTGAGTCGCTGAAGATGGTAAGCTTTTGAACTCCGACCTCTTTAGCCAGCTTCAAACCAGTTAGTAATACCTCATATTTGGCTTGGTTATTTGAATCAGGGAACCCAAATTTAAGGGAAAGTTCGATTTGGGTTCCTTGGTTGCTTTCTATGATCACACCTACGCCACTTTCGGTTTTGTTCGAGGAGCCGTCTACGTAGAGGTTCTATTTTGTAGGGATTTCCGGGATGTCAGTAAACTCTGCGATGAAGTCAGCCAGAAACTGTGATTTGATGGTTGTCCGAGCTTCATATTGAAGGTCGAATTCGGACAACTCGACTGCCCATTGTAAGATTCTTCCTGCTAAATCTATTTTTTGCAAAATGCCTTTTATGGGCTGATTGGTTCGAACCTTGATGATGTGGGCTTGGAAATATGGACGAAGTCATCGAGACATTAGGATGAGAGTGTATGTGAATTTTTCTATTTCTTGGTAGTTCAGTTCGGACCCTTGTAATGCTTTGCTGATGAAGTATATAGGTTGTTGTCCACTTTCGTCCTCTCTGACCAATGCTGAGGCTATTGTCCGATGTCCTACTGTGAGGTACAATACAAGTGGTTCTCCATCCCGTGGCCGAGTTAGAATAGGTGGTTGTCCCAGGAACCTTTTGAAATCCTGAAAATGTTGCTCGCACTCCGTTGTCCATTCAAACCTTTTTCCCTTCCTTAGAGTGGCGTAGAAGGGGAGAGATCTTATTGCTGATCCGGCTAGAAATCTGGACAAGGCTGCCAATCTTCCATTGAGTTGTTGTACCTCTTTGACACAGGTCGGACTCTTCATGTCGAGTATAGCCCGACATTTATCCAGATTTGCCTCGATTCCTCTTTGTGTGAGCATGAAACCCAAGAATTTACTAGCTTCTACTGTGAAGGTGCATTTTGCAGGGTTAAGTCGCATGCCATGCCTTCTTATAGTGTCGAATACTTGGGTGAGGTCGAACAGTAATGACTCCTCACTTTGTGTCTTTACTAACATGTCATCCACATATACCTCCATGATTTTTCCGACATGGTCTGTGAAGACTTTATTCATTAATCTTTGATAGGTGGCTCCTGCGTGTTTGAGTCCGAATGGCATGACGACGTAGCAGTAGTTTGCTTTTGGGGTTAAGAATGAGGTTTTTTCTTGATTAGGTGGGTACATCGAAATTTGATTGTATCCTGAATAGGCGTCTATAAACGAGAGGTATTTGTATCCAGAGGAGGCATCTACCAGAGCGTCGATACTTGGGAGTGGATAAGGATCTTTTGGGCAGGCTTTGTTGAGGTTGGTGTAATCAGTGCATATCCGCCACTTCCCATTTGATTTTTTCACCAAGACGACGTTGGCTAGCCATAGTGGGTATTTGACTTTTCTTATGAATCTTACCTCTAGTAGAGCTTGTACCTGTTCTTCCACAGCTTGGGATCATTCTGGTCTGAGCTTTTTACGTCTCTGCTGTACTGCCCGAGATCCTGGGTAAACTGCGAACTTGTGGCACATTAACTTGGGGTCTATGCCCGGCATGTCTGCAGCCTTCCATGCGAAGAGGTCGACATTGTCTCTTAATAACTGTATAAGGGACTCCTTTACATCTCCTTTTAGGATTGTGCCAATATTGGTTGTTTTATCTGGGACATCTCCAATCTGGATTTTTTCTATCTCGCCTTCAGGTTGTGGACGAAGTTCTTTCCGTCCTCGAACTTCTCCGAGTTCGATGGTGTGGATTTCTTCTCTTTTGCCTCTAAGGTTCAGACTTTCGTTGTAACAGTGGCGTGCTATTTTCTGGTCTGATTTTATCGTAGCGATCCCTTCTGTGGTTGGGAACTTCATACACATATGTGGAGTCGAGACTACTGCGCCGAGCTGATTTAGCGTTGTCCGACCTATCAGGGTATTGTAGGCTGAACTCATGTTGACCACGATGTAGTCTATGTTGAGCGTCTTTGACTGGTTTCCTTTTCCAAAGGTTATGTGTAGTAAGATGTATCCAAGTGGTTGGATTGGAGTGTCTCATAGCCCGAATAAGCTGTTCAGATATGCTCTGAGTTCTTTTTTCTCCAGGCCGAGTTTGTAGAAAGCAGTTTTGAACAAGATGTTAGCCAAGCTTCCCTGGTCCACCAGTGTACGGTGGAGATTAGTGTTGGCCAATATGATAGTAATGACCATGGGATCATCATGTCCCGAGATGACGCCAGCTGCGTCCTCTTTAGTGAAAGTAATAGTAGGGAGGTTGGGCGCCCCATCTCCTCCCTCGACATGATATACTTCTTTTAGATGTCTTTTGCGAGATGATTTGGAGATTTCTCCCCCCGCAAATCTTCCGTGTATCATGTGGACATGTCTCTCCGGGGTACGAGGTGGTCGTTTAGTTCGTCCGACCTCTTCGTCCCTTCTTCTTTTTCTGGGCTCATCTATTTTGCTGGCTAAGTACCGATCTAGTCTTCCCTCTCTCACTAATTTTTCTATGACATTCTTCAAATCGAAGCACTCGTTGGTGGGATGTCTATAGATTTGATGGTATTCACAGTATTTCGTCCGATTTCCTCCTCCTTTCTTGCTTTTGAGTGGGCGAGGCGGGGGTATCTTTTCAGTATGGCATACTTCTCGATAAATATCCACAAGAGAAACCCTAAGAGGGGTGTAATTGTGGTATTTCTTGATCTTTTCTCCATGCTGATCTTCTTTTCTTAGACTCTTTATCCTTATCTCGGGAGGAGTAGGAGAATCCGGACTTTGAGGTCTCTCCTAGTCGAGATTTTTCCTCCATGTTGATGTATTTCTCTGCTCGTTCTTGTACTTCATTCAGAGATGTGGGATGTTTTTTCGATATGGAGTGACTAAAAGGTCCCTCTCGTAAGCCGTTGATGAGACCCATAATGGCTGCTTCTGTTGCCAGACTTTGTATGTCCAGACATGCTTTGTTGAATCTTTCCATGTAGCTGCGAAGACTTTCCCGATCTCCTTGCTTGATCCCTAATAGGCTTGGGGCATGTTTAGTTTTGTCCTTCTGGATGGAGAATTTGGCTAGAAATTTCTTGGCTAAGTCATCAAAGTTTGAGATGGACCTCGGGGGCAGGTTGTCGAACCATTTAATTACTGTCTTTGTCAAGGTAGTCGGGAAGGCTTTGCATTGGATTGCATCTGAGGCGTTGGTAAGATACATTCTGCTTCTGAAATTACTTTGATGAAGGCTAGGATCTGATGTGCCGTCGTACGGAGTCATGTCAGGGGGTTTGAAGTCTTTTGGAATTTTGGTCTTCATGATCTCTTTGGTGAATGGGTCTTTGTCCTTGCGGGGGCTATCTTTGTGGCTGGATCAAGTAGTTTTAGCTTTGAAATCGGCTTCAAGCTTTAGGAGCTTGTCTTCTAATTCTCGGCGTCACCTAGCTTCCCTTTGTAGGTCTCTCTCGGCCTCCCATTGATATTCACCTCTTTTTCGAGTTGTTTTAGGCGATCTTGAAGTGCCTCCATGATTCCTATGTTTGGCGAATTCTTATCTTTGTTAGGCTGAGAAGTATCGTCTCGTGTGACATCCGCGTTCTTATGAGGCGTTCTGTTCTCCAAATCAGAATTGTGGTCGTTGTCAAGGTTGTCTGCCATGATGATGGGATGACTTCCAGGTCCCCCGGCAACGGCACCAATGTTCCGAGGGTTACCTGAAACTATAGGTCGATCTCGGACGAGATCTTCTATGTTGATCGGAGTTGTAGAATCTGACTTGATGGTGGCAGCTGGACCTGCCAGGTCTGATTCGTTGGACTGGGGATGGTGCTGTTCCTTCGTCACCGGAGGGTGGTGGTACCTACAAGGGACTCCGCTGCTTAAGTTAGCAAGGGTATTGAGCAGGTTTTTTTTTTGTAGAATCAGAGTATGAGTTATACCTGGGTGCTCCAGTGTATTTATAATGTTTGTAGAGTGACATTTTCCTGGAGATAAGATAGTTATCTTATCTTATCTTTGAGTAGAATTTATCTTATCTTCAAGGGAACCGCCCTTATCTCTCTAGGCTTGGGCTGCCTTTGGATTTGGGTAATGTTCCTCTGTTTGGGACCTTATTTGGGCTTTCCTGGTGAGTTGGCCGAGCTCTTTGAGAAGAGGTCGGATAGTTCTGACCTGAAGAGGTCGGTCGATTCAGCCCGGGTCGGACAGTTCGACCCAGGATATGAACAGCTGTGTTTTAAAAAAACTAAACCGGAGGGTTTGAGAAACCTGGACAGGTTAAGATTTTTTTTCTTCTAAAATTCGCTCCCCCAAACAAGGTCGTTTGACGTCTTTAATATTAATAAAAAAGAACCCTAGTTCTGAAGCTGCCCACCTCTCTCCCTCTTTCTCTCTCACTCTCAGCTCACCTTGGTTCACTGTCACCACCGAACGTTCACCGCGCTCTCGCTGGATCCTCCGTGACGTCTGCTTGTGTCTCACCTCTCCACCATCTGTGCTCAGCTGCTCGCATCTGGCGGTGCCTCCCTTCGCCAGTGAATGCCCGAGCTATGTGATCATGGGAAATCTGCCTCTCAACAAATTCCCTTCGGCAAGTATACCAAATTTGTCGTCAAGTAAAAAGTCACAGTAGAGTGAGGTCGAATCCCACAGAGATTTATTGGTTGAGCAACTTTAATCAAAGGAATGGTCTAGTTGAAGTAAACAGAATTGAATTGAGAATTACAGAATTTAAATGGCAGAAAACGTAAATAGCAAGAAATGTAAATGACAGAAAAGTAAATAGCTGAATGTAAATTGCAGAAAGTAAATCACAGAAAGTAAATTGCAGAAAGATAAATGGGGATGGGGATGATGAACATCAAAGCAAACAACAAAATATAGAGAATGGGAAGATAAGAATGGGGAAGCTCATTGGGTTCAGGAGATGTTACGTTCTCCGGATCAAGTTCATTCTCATCTCTTCCTCAATCCATGGAACTCATTGATCTCTTGGCAATCTTAGGTGATTGAATCCCAGTTCCTTGGCAATTCAATCTCTCTAAGCTTAAACAATTGCCCAATTCCTTGATCTAATTACTCATGGGAAGAGATGAAGTGTGATCACTGATTATACCACATGTCTTTTTAGATCAAAGTATCAGGAGGATTATATGTCACTATATCCGTCTAACCCCCAATCTAGTCCAACATGAGAAAGCGTTTCTAGCATGATTTCCTCATTCCTCTTCCATGGTTCTGAGGAAATCCAAGTATGAAAAATTTCTCTTCTGAGACAATTGCTCAATTGGAAGAAGATCGAAAGCTTTCAAGCAAATCAAAGATAATGAATAGAAGAATAATAAGAACTATGATTGATCCGTTGAATTACAATAGAGATCCCTCCCCTATTGATGTGGGGTTTAGTTGATCATGGCTCTGGAAAATGGAATTGAAAATGTAAAGTGTATCAGAAAGTAAATTTAGTACAGAGAAAAGTAAATTGTGAGTGTTTACACTCCTGGATCCCTTCCAGGTTCCAATCCCCTTTATAGTTCAAAACTACTCCTATATATACTACTTCTCTAATCTTCAGTGGAGTCTGCAAGTATCTGGATGTGGGCCCTTGGCCTTAGTTGAAGCAGTTAACAAACTCATTGAGCTTTGCTCAGCTTGTTGGAGGAGTTTAAGTTAGGCAGTAGTCACGTTAGTTAGGCTGTTAGTGTGAGTAACGTGATGTGTAAATTCCTAGCTCGAAGACGTTAGTGACATAAACGTGGTCACTAACATCCCAAAATCCCTTGAATTCACATTACTCCTGGCGTTAGTGGCACTAATGTGGCCACTAACGCTACACCCTTGCCTAAGCCACGTTAATGGTGGCATTAGTGGAACTAACGTGGCCACTAACGCCACTCATTCTTCACCATTGCTGGCGTTAGTGGCATTAACACCACTACTAATGCCAGGCCTTTCCCCTTCTTCCACGTTAATGCCCACGTTAGTGGCATTAACGTGGCCACTAACACGGCTTTCCTTGCCCATCGAGGACGTTAGTGGTATCTGGTGCACGAAATTTTGATCTCAGGCAACGGCGCCAGAAACTCTGTACGCACGTCTTAATAAATCGTTTTTCATTTACAACTTCGATACAACTAACCAGCAAGTGCACTGGGTCGTCCAAGTAATATACCTTACGTGAGTAAGGATCGATCCCATGGAGATTGTTGGTATGAAGCAAGCTATGGTCACCTTGTAAATCTCAGTCAGGCAGATATCAAAAGGTTACGGAGTTTTCGAAATTAAATAATAAGTAAACATAAAATAAGGATAGAAACACTTATGTATATCATTGGTGAGAATTTCAGATAAGTGTATAGAGATGCTTTCGTTCCTCTGAACCTCTGCTTTCCTGCTGTCTTCATCCAATCAGTCTTACTCCTTTCCATGGCTGGCTTTATGTAAGGACATCACCGTTGTCAATGGCTACTTTTAATCCTCTCTGGAAAATGGTCCGATGCGCTGTCACTGCATGGCTAATCGTCTGGAGGCATCACCCTTGTCAATGGCTGCATCCTATCCTCTTGTGAAAATGGTCCAAATGCTCTGTCACAGCACGGCTAATCATCTGAGGTTCTCGATCATACTGGAATAGGATTCACCCTCCTTTTGCGTCTGTCACTACGCCCAGCACTCACGAGTTTGAAGTTCGTCACAGTCATTCAATCCCAGAGTCCTACTCGGAATACCACAGACAAGGTTTAGACTTTCCGGACTCTCATGAATGCCGCCATCAATCTAGCTTATACCACGAAGATTCTGATTAAGAGATCCAAGAGATACTCATTCAATCTAAGGTAGAACGGAAGTGGTTGTCAGGCACGTGTTCATAGGGAATGATGATGATTGTCACGTTCATCACATTCAGGTTGAAGTGCGAATGAATATCTTAGAAGCGGAATAAGTTGAATTGAATAGAAAAACAGTAGTACTTTGCATTAATCTTTGAGGAACAGCAGAGCTCCACACCTTAATCTATGGAGTGCAGAAACTCTACCGTATGAAACTACATAAGTGATAATGGTTCAGGCATGGCCGAATAGCCAGCCCCCATGAAAGTATAAGATAGCATAAAACTGATCAAAGATGTCTAATACAATAGTAAAAAGTCCTATTTATAATAAACTAGTTACTAGGGTTTACAGAAGTAAGTAATTGATGCATAAATCCACTTCCGGGGCCCACTTGGTGTGTGCTTGGGCTGAGCTTGAATGTTACACGTGTAGAGGTCAATCTTGGAGTTGAACGCCAGTTTGTAACGTATTTCTGGCGTTCAACTCTGGCTTGTGACGTGTTTCTGGCGTTTAACTCCAGACAGCAGCATAGAACTGGCGTTCAACGCCATTTTACATCATCTAAATTCGGCCAAAGTATGAACTATTATATATTTCTGGAAAGCCTTGGATGTCTACTTTCCAACACAATTGGAAGTGCGCCATTTTGAGTTTTGTAGCTCCAGAAAATCCACTTTAAGTGCAGGGAGGTCAGAATCCAACAGCATCAGCAGTCCTACTTCAACCTCTGAATCTGATTTTTGCTCAAGTCCCTCAATTTCAGCCCGAAAATACCTGAAATCACACAAAAACACACAAACTCATAGTAAAGTCCAGAAATGTGAATTTAACATAAAAACTAATGAAAACATCCCTAAAAGTAACTAGATTCTACTAAAAACATACTAAAAACAATGCCAAAAAGCGTATAAATTATCCGCTCATCACAACACCAAACTTAAATTGTTGCTTGTCCCCAAGCAACTGAAAATCAAATAGGATAAAAAGAAGAGAATATACTATAAATTCCAAACTATCAATGAAACATAGCTCCAATCAGATGAGCGGGACTTGTAGCTTTTTGCCTCTTGAATAGTTTTGGCATCTCACTTTATCCATTGAGGTTTAGAATGATTGGCATCTATAGGAACTCAGAGTTCAGATAGTGTTATTGATTCTACTAGTTCAGTATGATGATTCTTGAACACAGCTATTTTATGAGTCTTGGCCGTGGCCCTAAGCACTTTGTTTTCCAGTATTACCACCGGATACATAAATGCCACATACACATAATTGGGTGAACCTTTTCAAATTGTGACTCAGCTTTGCTAAAGTCCCCAATTAGAGGTGTCCAGGGTTCTTAAGCACACTCTGTTTTTGCTTTGGACCTTGACTTTAACCGCTCAGTCTCAAGTTTTCACTTGACACCTTCACGCCACAAGCACATGGTTAGGGACAGCTTGGTTTAGCCGCTTAGGCCGGGATTTTATTCCTTTAGTCCCTCCTATCCACTGATGCTCAAAGCCTTGGGATCCTTTTTATTACCCTTGCCTTTTGGTTTTAAGGGTTACTGGCTTTTTGCTCTTGCCTCTTGGTTTTAAGAGCTTTTGGCTTTTTCTGCTTGCTTTTTCTCTTTTTTTTTTCCTATATTTTTTTCTTTTTTTTTTTCTGCAAGCTTTGTTCTTTGATGCTTTTTCTTGCTTCAAGAATCATTTTTATGATTTTTCAGATTATCAAATAACATGTCTCCTTATCATCATTCTTTCAAGAGCCAACATATTTAACATTCTTAAACAACAACTTCAAAAGACATATGCACTGTTCAAGCATTCATTCAGAAAACAAAAAGTATTGTCACCACATCAATATAATTAAACTAAGTTCAAGGATAAATTCGAAACTCATGTACTTCTTGTTCTTTTGAATTAAAACAGTTTTCATTTAAGAGAGGTGATGGGTTCATAGGACATTCATAACTTTAAGACATAGTTACTAACTACTAATGATCATGTAATAAGACACAAACATGGATAAGAACTTAACATTAAGAAAACGAAAAACAGAAAATAAGAACAAGGAATGAGTCCACCTTAGTGATGGTGGCGTTTCCTTCTTGAGGAACCAATGATGTTCTTGAGCTCTTCTATGTCTCTTCCTTGTCTTTGTTGCTCCTCCCTCATTGCTTTTTGATCTTCTCTTATTTCATGAAGGATGATGGAGTGCTCTTGATGTTTCACCCTTAATTGTCCCATGTTGGAACTTAATTCTCCTAGGGAGGTGTTGATTTGCTCCCAATAGTTTTGTGGAGGAAAATGCATTTGAGGCATCTCCAGGATCTCATAGTGATGAGCTTCATGCGTCTCTTGAGATCCATGAATGGGCTCTCTTGCTTGCTCCATCCTTTTCTTAGTGATGGGCTTCTCTTCCTCAATGGGAATGTCTCCTTCTATGAAAGCTCCAGCTGAGTAACATAGATGGCAAATAAGATGAGGAAAAGCTAGCCTTGCCCCAGGAGAGGGCTTTTCGGCTATTTTGTAGAATTCAAGGGAGATGACTTCATGAACTTCTACTTCCTCTCCAATCATGATGCTATGAATCATGATGGCCCGATCCACAGTAACTTCAGATCGGTTGCTAGTGGGGATGATGGAGCGTTGGATGAACTCCAACCATTCTCTAGCCACAGGCTTGAGGTCCAGTCTTCTTAATTGAACCGGCTTGCCTTTGGAGTCAATCCTCCATTGAGCTCCTTCCACACATATGTCCATGAGGACTTGGTCCAACCTTTGATTAAAGTTGACCCTTCTAGTGTAGGGGCGTACATCTCCTTGCATCATAGGCAAGTTAAACGCCAACCTCACATTTTCCGGACTAAAATCTAAGTATTTCCCCCGAACCATTGTAATATAATTCTTTGGGTTTGGGTTCTTACTTTGATCATGGTTCCTAGTGATCCATGCATTGGCATAGAACTCCTGAACCATTAGGATGCCGACTTATTGGATGGGGTTTGTTAGAACTTCCCAACCTCTTCTTTGGATTTCATGTCGGATCTCCGGATACTCATTCTTCTTTAGCTTGAAAGGGACCTCGGGGATCACCTTCTTCTTGGCCACAACATCATAGAAGTGGTCTTGATGAGCTTTGGAGATGAATCTTTCCATCTCCCATGACTCGGAGGTGGAAGCTTTTGTCTTCCCTTTCCCTTTTCTAGAGGATTCTCCGGTCTTGGGTGCCATCAATGGTAATGGAAAAACAAAAAGCTTATGTTTTTACCACACCAAGCTTATGATTGACCTCTACACGTGTAACATTCAAACTCAGCCCAAGCACACACCAAGTGGGCCCCGGAAGTGGATTTATGCATCAATAACTTCTGTAAACCCTAGTAACTAGTTTAGTATAAATAGGACTTTTTACTATTGTATTAGACATCTTTGATCAGTTTTATGCTATCTTAGACTTTCATGGGGGCTGGCCATTCGGCCATGCCTGGACCATTATCACTTATGTATTTTCATACGGTAGAGTTTCTGCACTCCATAGATTAAGGTGTGGAGCTCTGCTGTTCCTCAAAGATTAATGCAAAGTACTACTGTTTTTCTATTCAATTCAACTTATTCCGCTTCTAAGATATTCATTCGCACTTCAACCTGAATGTGATGAACGTGACAATCATCATCATTCCCCCACGAACGCGTGCCTGGCAACCACTTCCGTTCCACCTTAGATTGAATGAGTATCTCTTGGATCTCTTAATCAGAATCTTCATGGTATAAGTTAGATTGATGGCGGCATTCATGAGAGTCCGGAAAGTCTAAACCTTGTCTGTGGTATTCCGAGTAGGACTCTGGAATTGAATGACTGTGACGAACTTCAAACTCGCGAGTGCTGAGCGTAGTGACAGACGCAAAGGAGGGTGAATCCTATTCCAGTATGATCGAGAACCTCAGATGATTAGCCGTGCTGTGACAGAGCATTTGGACCATTTTCACAAGAGGATAGGATGCAGCCATTGGCAAGGGTGATGCCTCCAGACGATTAGCCATGCAGTGACAGCACATCGGACCATTTTCCAGAGAGGATTAAAAGTAGCCATTGACAACGGTGATGTCCTTACATAAAGCCAGCCATGGAAAGGAGTAAGACTGATTGGATGAAGACAGCAGGAAAGCAGAGGTTCAGAGGAACGAAAGCATCTCTATACACTTATCTGAAATTCTCACCAATGATATACATAAGTGTTTCTATCCTTATTTTCTATCTATTTATTATTTATGTTCGAAAACTCCATAACTATTTTATATCCGCCTGACTGAGATTTATAAGGTGACCATAGCTTGCTTCATACCAACAATCTCCGTAGGATCGACCCTTACTCACGTAAGGTTTATTACTTGGACGACCCAGTGCACTTGCTGGTTAGTTGTATCGAAGTTGTGAATGAAAAAAGATTTATTAAGACGTGCGTACAGAGTTTCTGGCGCCATTGCCTGAGATCACAATTTCGTGCACCATGTTTTTGAACTAGTTTTTTTCTCAAATGCTTAAATTCTGCTTTCCTCTGTTTCTGATTCACGCACGCATGTCCTCCAATGGCAAGTTATGTGTTGGTGGATCACCGTTGTCAATGGCTACCATCCATCCTTTCAGTGAAAAGGGTCCAGGTGCGCTGTCACCGCACGGCTAATCATCTGCAGGTTCTCAATCGTACCGGAATAGGATTTACTATCCTTTTGCGTCTGTCACTACGTCCAGCACTTGCGAGTTTGAAGCTCGTCACAGTCATTCAATCCCTGAATCCTACTCAGAATACCACAGACAAGGTTTAGACTTTCCGGATTCTCTTGAATGCTGCCATCAATCTAGCTTATACCACGAAGATTCTGATTAAGAGATCTAAGAGATATTCATTCATTCTACAGTGGAACGTAAGTGGTTGTCAGGCACGCGTTCGTGGAGGAATGATGATGATTGTCACGTTCATCACATTCATATTGAAGTGCGAATGGATATCTTAGATAGGAACACGCATGTTTGAATGGAAAACAGAAATACTTGCATTCGTTCATCGAGACACAGCAGAGCTCCTCACCCCCAACAATGGAGTTTAGAGACTCATGCCGTCAAAAGGTACAAAGTTTAGATCTAAAATATCATGAGATACAAAATAAATCTCTAAAAGTTGTTTAAATACTAAACTAGTAACCTAGGTTTACAGAAAATGAGTAAATTATGATAGATAGTGCAGAAATCCACTTCTGGGGTCCACTTGGTGTGTGCTAGGGCTGAGACTTAAGCTTCTCACGTGCATGGGCTGTTTTGGGCATTCAACGCCAGGTTGTAACCTGTTTCTGGCGTTGAACTCCAACTTGTAACTTGTTTCTGGCGCTGGACGCCAGACTGCAACATAGAACTGGCATTGAACGCCAGTTTACGTCATCTATCTTTGAGCAAAGTATGGACTATTATATATTTCTGGAAAGCCCTGGATGTCTACTTTCCAAAGAAATTGAAAGCGCGCCATTTGGACTCTTGTAGCTCCAGAAATTCCATTCCGAGTGCAGAGAGGTCAGAATCCAACAGCATCAGCAGTCCTTTTTCAGCCGAATCAGATTTTTGCTCAGCTCCCTCAATTTCAGCCAGAAAATACCTGAAATTACAGAAAAACACACAAACTCATAGTAAAGTCCAGAAATATGAATTTTTCCTAGAAACTAATGAAAATAAACTAAAAACTAACTAAAACATACTAAAAACTATATGAAATTAACCCCAAAAAGCGTATAAAATATCCGCTCATCACAACACCAAACTTAAACTGTTGCTTGTCTCCAAGCAACTAGATAAATAAAATAGACTACTAATAAGTCAAGAAGCAATAATATCTCAGAGTTTTTGAGTGAAGCTCAGATTCTAATTAGATGAGCGGGACTAGTAGCTTTTTGCTTCCGAATAGTTTTGGCATCTCACTTTATCCATTGAAGTTCAGAGTGATTGGCATCTATAGGAACTTAGAATGCAGATAGTGTTATTGATTCTCCTATTTCAGTATGATAATTCTTGAACACAGCTACTTTATGAGTCTTGGCCGTGGCCCTAAGCACTTTGTTTTCCAGTATTACCACCGGATACATAAATGCCACAGACACATAATTGGGTGAACCTTTTCAGATTGTGACTCAGCTTTGCTAAAGTCCCCAATTAGAGGTGTCCAGAGTTCTTAAGCACACTCTTCTTTTTGCTTTGGACCTTGACTTTAACCGCTCAGTCTCAAGTTTTCACTTGACACCTTCACGGCACAAGCACATGGTTAGGGACAGCTTGGTTTAGCGCTTAGGCCAGGATTTTATTCCTTTAGGCCCTCCTATCCACTGATGCTCAAAGCCTTGGATCCTTTTTACCCTTGCCTTTTGGTTTTAAGGGCTATTGGCTTTTTGCTCTTGCCTTTTGGTTTTAAGAGCTTTGGCTTTTTCTGCTTGCTTTTTCTTTTTCTTTCTCTATATTTTTTTTCTGCAAGCTTTTGTATTCACTGCTTTTTCTTGCTTCAAGAATCATTTTTATGATTTTTCAGATTATCAATAACATGTCACATGTTCATCATTCTTTCAAGAGCCAATATATTTAACAGTCTTAAACATCAAATTCAAAAGACATATGCACTGTTCAAGCATTCATTCTTCTTTGGATTTCATGTCGGATCTCCGGATACTCATTCTTCTTGAGCTTGAAAGGGACCTCGGGGATCACCTTCTTCTTGACCACAACATCATAGAAGTGGTCTTGATGAGCTTTGAAGATGAATCTTTCCATCTCCCATGACTCGGAGGTGGAAGCTTTTGTCTTCCCTTTCCCTTTTCTAGAGGATTCTCCGGTCTTGGGTGCCATCAATGGTAATGGAAAAACAAAAAGCTTATGTTTTTACCACACCAAACATAGAATATTGCTCGCCCTCGAGCAAGAGAAGAAAGAATAGATGAAGAAGAAGAAGAAAATATGGAGGAGAGGGGGGTAAGGTTCGGCCATAAGGGTGGGTTTTGGGTGGAAAATTGATTTTGAATTTTGAAGGTAGGTGGGGTTTATGAGGTAGGTTTATGGGGAAGAGTGGATGGATGTGAGTGGTGAAGTGGTTATAGGGAAGATAGATTGAGGTGATTGGTGAAGAGTTTTGGGGAAGAGTGTTTATGGGATTGTGTGAAAGAGGGGTGAGAAGAAGTGAGTGGAGGTAGGTGGGGATCCTGTGGGGTCCACAGATCCTGAGGTGTTCAAGGATTTACAACCTTGCACCAAATTAGGCATGCAAAATGCCCTTGCACACAACTCTGGGCGTTCAGCGCCAGATTGGTGCTTGTTCTGGGCGTTGAATGCCCATTTGTTGCCTATTTCTGGTGTTGAACGCCAGAACCATGCTTGTTCTGGGCGTTCAGCGCCAGCTCTTCTCCAGGGTGCAATTCTGGCGTTCAAACGCCCAGATGCTGCCCATTTTGGGCGTTCAGCGCCAGAACCATGCTCTGTTCTGGCGTTGAACGCTAGCCAGATGCTTCTTACTGGCGTTTAAACGCTAGTAAGGTCTTCCTCCAGGGTGAGATTTTTCTTCTGCTATTTTTGATTCCGTTTTCAATTTTTATATTTATTTTGTGACTCCACAAGATCATGAACCTAATAAAACATGAAAGAACAAGAAAAATAAAATTAGATAAATAAAAATTGGGTTGCCTCCCAACAAGCGTTTCTTTAATGTCAATAGCTTGACAGTGGGCTCTCATGGAGCCTCACAGATGTTCAGAGCATTGTTGAGACTTCCCAACTCCAAACTTAGAATTTGGATATGGGAGTTCAACACCAAACTTAGAGTTTGGTTGTGGCCTCCCAGCACCAAACTTAGAGTTTGACTGTGGGGGCTCTGGTTGACTCTGTTTTGAGAGAAGCTTACTGTGCCTCTTTTCAATGTTTACAGAAGGGTAACATTGAGTTGTAAACACAAGGGAGTCCTCATTCAATTAAAGGACTAATTCACCTCTGTCAACATCAATCACAGCTCTTGCTGTGGCTAGGAAAGGTCTTCCAAGGATGATGGATTCATCCTCATCCTTCCCAGTATCAAGGATTATGAAATCAGCAGGGATGTAAAGGCCTTCAACTTTTACTAACACGTCCTCTACTTGTCCATAAGCCTATTTTCTTGAATTGTTTGCCATCTCTAATGAGATTTTAGTAGCTTGCACCCCAAAGATTTCCAGTTTCTCTATTACAGAGAGGGGCATGAGGTTTATCCCTGAACCAAGGTCACACAGAGCCTTTTTAAAGATCATGTTGCCTATGGTACAAGGTATTACGAACTTTCCAGGATCCTGTTTCTTCTGAGGCAATGTCAGTTGATCCAGATCACTTAGTTCATTGGTGAACAAGGGAGGTTCATCTTCCCAAGTCTCAATACCAAATAATTTGGCATTCAGCTTCATGATTGCACCAAGGTACTTGGTAACTTGCTCTTCAGTAACATCCTCATTCTCTTCAAAAGATGAATACTCGTCAGAGCTCATGAAGGGCATAAGGAGGTTCAATAGAATCTCTATGGTCTCTAGATGAGTCTCAGATTCCTTTGGTTCCTCAAAAGGAAACTCTTTATTGATCACTGGACGTCCCAGGAGGTCTTCCTCTTTGGGATTTACGTCCTCCCCTTCCTCTCCAGGTTCGCCCGTGTTGACTATGTCAATGGCCTTGCACTCTCCTTTTGGATTTTCTTCTGTATTGCTTGGGAGAGTACTAGGAGGGATTTCAGTGATCCTTTTACTCAGCTGGCCCACTTGTGCCTCCAAATTTCTAATGGAGGACCTTGTTTCATTCATGAAACTTACAGTGGCCTTAGATAGATCAGAGACTAAGTTTGCTAAATTAGAGGTATTTTGTTCAGAGTTCTCTGTCTGTTGCTGAGTGGATGATGGAAAAGGTTTACTATTGTTAAACCTATTTCTTCCACCATTATTAAAGCCTTGTTGAGGCTTTTGTTGATCCTTCCATGAGAGATTTGGGTGATTTCTCCATGAGGGGTTATAGGTGTTTCCATAAGGTTCACCCATGTAATTCACCTCTGCTATTGCAGGGTTTTCAGGATCATAAGCTTCTTCTTCAGAAGATGCCTCTTGAGTACTGTTGGATGCAGCTTGCATTCCATCCTAACTCTGAGAAATCATATTGACTTGCTGAGTCAATATTTTATTCTGAGCCAGTAATGCATTCAGAGTATCAATTTCAAGAACTCCCTTCTCCATAAGCGTCCCATTACTCAAAGGATTCCTCTCAGAAGTGTACATGAACTGGTTATTAGCAACCATGTCAATGAGTTCTTGAGCTTCTGCAGGCATTTTCTTTAGGTGAATGGATCCACCTGCAGAAGTATCCAATGACATTTTAGCCAATTCAGATAGACCATCATAGAATATATCCAGGATGGTCCATTCTGAAAGCATATCAGAAGGACACTTTTTGGTCAGTTATTTGTATCTCTCCCAAGCTTCATAGAGGGATTCACCTTCTTTCTGTCTGAAGGTCTGAACATCCACTCTAAGCTTACTCAGCTTTTGAGGAGGAAAGAACTTGGCTAAGAAAGCCTTGACCAGCTTATCCCAAGAGTTCAAGCTATCCTTAGGTTGAGAGTCCAACCATATTCTAGCTCTGTCTCTCACAGCAAAAGGGAAAAGCATGAGCCTGTAGACATCATGATCTACTCCATTAGTCTTAACAGTATCACAGATCTGCAAGAATTCAGTTAAGAACTGAAAAGGATCTTCAGATGGAAGTCCATGAAACTTGCAGTTCTGCTGCATCAGAGAAACTAATTGAGGTTTTAGCTCAAAATTGTTTGTCCAATGGCAGGAATGGAGATGCTTCTTCCATGTAAATTGGAATTAGGTGCAGTAAAGTCACCAAGCATCCTCCTTGCATTATTATTATTTTCGGCTGCCATCTCCTCTTCTTGTTTGAAAATTTCTGAAAGGTGCTTGCTGGATTGTTGTAATTTAGCTTCTCTTAGTTTCCTCTTCAGAGTCCTTTCAGGTTCTGGATCTGCTTCAACAAGAATGTTCTTGTCCTTACTCCTGCTCATATGAAAAAGAGGGACAGAAAAATAATAATAGGGATTCTTTTTACCACAGGTATAGAGGTTCCCCTATGTGAGTAGAAGAAGAAAAGAATGTAATGTAAAGAAAGAAACACGAGGGTAAGGAGAGCAGAGATGTGGGATGAAGAGAGGTGTTAGTAGATGAATAAATAAATAGAAGGAGATGAGAGAGAAGGAGAATTTTCGAAAATTATTTTTGAAAAAGAGTTAGTGATTTTCGAAAATAGTTTTTGAAAAAGGTTAGTAATTTTTTCGAAAATTAAAATAAAAAATTAAAATAATTAGTTAATTAAAAAGAAATTTTGAAAAAGAGGGAAGATATTTTCGAAAATTAGAGAGAGAGAGAGAGTTAGTTAGGTAGTTTTGAAAAAGATAAGAAACAAACAAAAAGTTAGTTAGTTAGTTGAAACAAATTTGAAAATCAATTTTGAAAAGATAAGAAGATAAGAAGTTAGAAAGGATATTTTAAAATCAAATTTTGAAAAAGATAAGATAAAGAGATATTTTTGAAAAGATATGATTGAAATTAGTTTTGAAAAAGATTTGATTTTTAAAATCACAATTAATGACTTGATTCACAAGAAATCACAAGATATAATTCTAGAACTCAAAGTTTGAATCTTTTTTAACAAGCAAGTAACAAACTTGAAATTTTTGAATCAAAACATTAATTGATGATGTTATTTTTGAAAATATGATGTAAAATTAAGAAAAAGATTTTTGAAAAATATTTTTTTGAAATTTTCGAAAATAGATAAGAAAAATGAAAAAGATTTGATTTTTGAAAAAGATTTTGGAAAAGATAAGATTTTTAAATTGAAAATTTGATTTGACTCATAAAAACAACTAGATTTTAAAAATTTTTGAAAAAGTCAAATCTAATTTTTGAAATTTTAAGAGAGAAAAAGGGAAAGATATTTTTTTTTTATTTTTTATGATGAGAGAGAAAAACATGAAAATGATGCAATGCATGAAAATTTTTTAGATCAAAACAATGAATGCATGCAAGAATGCTATGAATGTCAAGATGAACACCAAGAACACTTTGAAGATCAAGATGAACATCAAGAACTTATTTTTGAAAATTTTTTAATGCAAAGAAAACATGCAAGACACCAAACTTAAAAATCTTTCATGTATAGACACTATGAATGCAAGAATGCATATGAAAAACAAGAAAAGACACAAAACATGAAAACATCAAGATCAAACAAGAAGACTTACCAAGAACAACTTGAAGATCATGAAGAACACTATGAATGCATGAATTTTCGAAAAATGCAAGATGAATATGCAATTGACACCAAACTTATAACATGACACATGACTCAAACAAGAAACACAAAAATACATTTTTTTTTATGATTTTATGATTTTTTTGTATTTTCTTTTAATTTTTTCGAAAATCATTTGAAAAAGAAAAATAAGGATTCCAAAATTTTTAATATGAATTCCAGGAATCTTGCACTCTTATTCTAAAGCTCCAATCTGAGGGTTAGGCATGGCTTAATAGCCAGCCAAACTTTAGTATGTAACTCAGACATGCCACGGCTGACATTCCAATTAACTTGCCTCTATGCTAATGGTTGGAAGCCCCTATCCAAAAGAATTAGACATGGCTTTACAGCCAGCCAGGCTTCAACATGCTTCGTGAAACTCTAGAATTCATTCTTAAAAATTCTGAAGAAAAATATATTTTTGAAAAGATTGATTTTTTTTTTCGAAAATAAAGGAGAAATTTTTTTGAAAGATTTTTGAAAACTTTTTGAAAATAAAACAAAAAGAAAATTACCTAATCTGAGCAACAAGATGAACCGTTAGTTGTCCAAACTCGAACAATCCCCGGCAATGGCGCCAAAAACTTGGTGCACGAAATTGTGATCCCCGGCAACGGCGCCAAAAACTTGGTGCACGAAATTGTGATCTCAGGCAACGGCGCCAGAAACTCTATATGCACGTCTTAATAAATCGTTTTTCATTCACAACTTCGATACAACTAACCAGCAAGTGCACTGGGTCGTCCAAGTAATAAACCTTACGTGAGTAAGGGTCGATCCCACGGAGATTGTTGGTATGAAGCAAGCTATGGTCACCTTGTAAATCTCAGTCAGGCGAATATAAAATAGTTATGGAGTTTTCGAACATAAATAATAAATAAACATAAAATAAGGATAGAAACACTTATGTATATCATTGGTGAGAATTTCAGATAAGTGTATAGAGATGCTTTCGTTCCTCTGAACCTCTGCTTTCCTGCTGTCTTCATCCAATCAGTCTTACTCCTTTCCATGGCTGGCTTTATGTAAGGACATCACCGTTGTCAATGGCTACTATTTATCCTCTCTGGAAAATGGTCCGATGCGCTGTCACTGCATGGCTAATCGTCTGGAGGCATCACCCTTGTCAATGGCTGCATCCCATCCTCTTGTGAAAATGGTCCAAATTCTCTGTCACAGAACGGCTAATCATCTGAGGTTCTCGATCATACTGGAATAGGATTCACCCTCCTTTTGCGTCAGTCACTACATCCAGCACTCGCGAGTTTGAAGTTCGTCACAGTCATTCAATCCCAGAGTCCTACTCGGAATACCACAGACAAGGTTTAGACTTTCCGGACTCTCATGAATACCGCAATCAATCTAGCTTATACCACGAAGATTCTGATTAAGAGATCCAAGAGATACTCATTCAATCTAAGGTGGAACGGAAGTGGTTGTCAGGCACGCGTTCGTGGGGGAATGATGATGATTGTCACGTTCATCACATTCAGGTTGAAGTGTGAATGAATATCTTAGAAGCGGAATAAGTTGAATTGAATAGAAAAACAGTAGTACTTTGCATTAATCTTTGAGGAACAGCAGAGCTCCACACCTTAATCTATGGAGTGCAGAAACTCTACCATATGAAAATACATAAGTGATAATGGTTCAGGCATGGCCGAATGGCCAGCCCCCACGAAAGTCTAAGATAGCATAAAACTGATCAAAGATGTCTAATACAATAGTAAAAAGTCCTATTTATACTAAACTAGTTACTAGGGTTTACAGAAGTAAGTAATGGATGCATAAATCCACTTCCGGGGCCCACTTGGTGTGTTCTTGGGCTGAGCTTGAATGTTACACGTGTAGAGGTCAATCTTGGAGTTGAACGCCAGTTTGTAACGTATTTCTGGCGTTCAACTCTGGCTTGTGACGTGTTTCTGGCGTTTAACTCCAGACAGCAGCGTAGAACTGGCGTTCAACGACCTTTTACGTCATCTAAACTCGGCCAAAGTATGGACTATTATATATTTCTAGAAAGCCCTGAATGTCTACTTTCCAACGCAATTGGAAGCGCGCCATTTTGAGTTCTGTAGCTCCAGAAAATCTACTTTAAGTGAAGGGAGGTCAGAATCCAACAGCATCAGCAGTCCTTCTTCAACCTCTGAATCTGATTTTTGCTCAAGTCCCTCAATTTCAGCCAGAAAATACCTGAAATCACAGAAAAACACACAAACTCATAGTAAAGTCCAGAAATGTGAATTTAACATAAAAACTAATGAAAACATCCCTAAAAGTAACTAGATTCTACTAAAAACATACTAAAAACAATGCCAAAAAGCGTATAAATTATCTGCTCATCACAACACCAAACTTAAATTGTTGCTTGTCCCCAAGTAACTGAAAATCAAATAGGATAAAAAGAAGAGAATATACTATAAATTCCAAACTATCAATGAAACATAGCTCCAATCAGATGAGCGGGACTTGTAGCTTTTTGCCTCTTGAATAGTTTTGGCATCTCACTTTATCCATTGAGGTTCAGAATGATTGGCATCTATAGGAACTCAGAGTTCAGATAGTGTTATTGATTCTCCTAGTTCAGTATGATGATTCTTGAACACAGCTATTTTATGAGTCTTGGCCGTGGCCCTAAGCACTTTGTTTTCCAGTATTACCACCGGATACATAAATGCCACAGACACATAATTGGTTGAACCTTTTCAGATTGAGACTCAGCTTTGCTAAAATCCCCAATTAGAGGTGTCCAGGGTTCTTAAGCACACTCTTCTTTTGCTTTGGACCTTGACTTTAACCGCTCAGTCTCAAGTTTTCACTTGACACCTTCACGCCACAAGCACATGGTTAGGGACAGCTTGGTTTAGCCGCTTAGGCCATGATTTTATTCCTTTAGGCCCTCCTATCCACTGATGCTCAAAGCCTTGGGATCCTTTTTATTTACCCTTGCCTTTTGGTTTTAAGGGTTATTGGCTTTTTGCTCTTGCCTTTTGGTTTTAAGAGCTTTTGGCTTTTTCTGCTTGCTTTTTTTTTAATTATTTTTTTTTTGCAAGCTTTGTTCTTTGCTGCTTTTTCTTGCTTCAAGAATCATTTTTATGATTTTTCAGATTATCAAATAACATGTCTCCTTGTCATCATTCTTTCAAGATCCAACATATTTAACATTCTTAAACAACAACTTCAAAAGACATATGCACTGTTCAAGCATTCATTCAGAAAACAAGAAGCATTGTCACCACATCAATAATTAAACTAAGTTCAAGGATAAATTCGAAACTCATGTACTTCTTGTTCTTTTGAATTAAAACATTTTTCATTTAAGAGAGGTGCTGGATTCATAGGACATTCATAACTTTAAGACAAAGTTACTAAAGACTAATGATCATGTAATAAGACACAAACATGGATAAGCACTTAACATAAAGAAAACGAAAAACAGAGAATGTAAGAACAAGGAATGAATCCACCTTAGTGATGGTGGCGTTTCCTTCTTGAGGAACCAATGATGTCCTTGAGCTCTTCTATGTCTCTTCCTTGTCTTTGTTGCTCCTCCCTTATTGCTTTTTGATCTTCTCTAATTTCATGAAGGATGATGGAGTGCTCTTGATGTTCCACCTTTAATTGTCCCATGTTGGAACTTAATTCTCCTAGGGAGGTGTTGATTTGCTCCCAATAGTTTTGTGGAGGAAAATGCATTTGAGGCATCTCAGGGATTTCTTGATGGTGAGCTTCCTCATGTGTTTCTTGAGCTTCATGAGTGGGCTCTCTTGTTTGCTCCATCCTTTTCTTAGTGATGGGCTTGTGAGATGAATCTTTCCATCTCCCATGGCTCAGAGGTGGAAGCAATTGCCTTCCCTTTTCTCTTTCTTGAGGTTTCTCTGGCCTTAGGTGCCATTAATGGTAATGGAAAAACAAAAAGCTTATGCTTTTACCACACCAAACTTAGAATATTGCTTGCCCTCGAGCAAGAGAAGAAAGAATAGAAGAAGAAGAAGAAGAAGATATGGAGGAGATGGAGGGATGTGTGTATGGATGTGAGTGGTGAATGGAAAACAGAAGGGATGACCATGAATGGAGAGAGAGAGAGGGTGAGGTGGGTGGGAATCCTGTGAGATTCACAGATCCTGAGATGATCTTGTGGTGTCCACAGATCCTGAGGTGTCAAGGATTTACATCCCTGCACCCATTAGGCATGTAAAATGCCTTTGCATGCAATTCTGGCGTTTAAACTCCGAATTGATGCTTGTTCTGGGTGTTCAACGCCCAGATGCAGCATATTTCTGGCGTTGAACGCCAGCCAGATGCTTGTTTCTGGTGTTCAGCGCTAGCTCTTCTTGACTGCGCATTTCTGGCGTCTGAACGCCAGGATGCTGCTTGGAACGCCAGAAACATGCTCTGTTCTGGCGTTGAACGCTAGACAGATGCTCCTTACTGGCGTTTAAACGCCAGTAAGCCCTTCCTCCAGGGTGTGATTTTTCTTCTGCTGTTTTTGATTCTGTTTTTGATTTTTCTATTTATTTTGTGACTCCACATGATCATGAACCTAATAAAACATGAAAGAACAATGAAAATAAAAATAAAATTAGATAAATAAAAATTAGGTTGCCTCCCAACAAGCGCTTCTTTAATGTCAATAGCTTGACAGTGGGCTCGCATGGAGCCTCACAGGTGTTCAGAGCATTGTTGAGACTCTCCAACACCAAACTTAGAGTTTGGATATGGGAGTTCAACACCAAACTTAGAATTTGGTTGTGGCCTCCCAATACCAAACTTAGAGTTTGACTGTGGGAGCTCTGGTTGACTCTGTTTTGAGAGAAGCTTACTGTGCCTCTTTTCCATGTTCACAGAAGGATAATCTTGAGTTTGAAACACAAGGGAGTCCTCATTCACTTGAAGGACTAGTTCACCTCTGTCAACATCAATCACAGCTCTTGCTGTGGCTAGGAAGGGTCTTCCAAGGATGATGGATTCATCCTCGTCCTTCCCAGTATCTAGGACTATGAAATCAGCAGGGATGTAAAGGCCTTTAACCTTTACTAACACGTCCTCTACTTGTCCATAAGCCTATTTTCTTGAATTGTCTGCCATCTCTAATGAGATTTTAGCAGCTTGCACCCCAAAGATTCCCAGTTTCTCTATTACAGAGAGAGGCATGAGGTTTATCCCTGAACCAAGGTCACATAGAGCATTCTCAAAGGTCATGGTGCCTATGGTACAAGGTATTAGGAACTTTCCAAGATCCTGTTTCTTCTGAGGCAATGTCAGTTGATCTAGATCACTCAGTTCATTGGTGAACAAGGGAGGTTCATCTTCCCAAGTCTCAATACCAAATAAATTGGCATTTAGCTTCATGATTGCACCAAGGTACTTGGTAACTTGCTCCTCAGTAACATCCTCATTCTCTTCAGAAGAGGAATACTCATCAGAGCTCATGAATGGCATAAGGAGGTTTAATGGAATCTCTGTGGTCTCTAGATGAGCCTCAAATTCCTTTGGTTCCTCAGAGGGAAACTCCTTATTGATCACTGGACGTCCCAGGAGGTCTTCCTCCTTGGGATTCACGTCCTTGTCCTCTTTTGTGGTTTTGGCCATGATGGTCAATTCAATGGCCTTGCACTCTCCTTTTGGATTTTCTTCTGTATTACTTGGGAGAGTACTAGGAGGGATTTCAGTGATCCTTTTACTCAGCTGGCCCACTTGTGCTTCCAAATTTCTAATGGAAGACCTTGTTTCATTCATGGTACTCACAGTGGCCTTAGATAGATCAGAGACTAAGTTTGCTACATTAGAAATATTTTGTTCAGAGTTCTCTGTCTGTTGCTGAGTGGATGATGGAAAAGGCTTGCTATTGCTAAACCTATTTCTTCCACCATTATTAAAGCCTTGTTGAGGCTTTTGTTGATCCTTCCATAAGAGATTTGGGTGATTTCTCCATAATGGGTTATAGGTGTTTCCATAGGGTTCACCCATGTAATTTACCTCTGCTATTGCAGGGTTCTCAGGATCATAAGCTTCTTCTCCAGAAGATGCCTCTTGAGTACTGTTGGATGCAGCTTGCATTCCATTCAGATTCTGAGAAATCATATTGACTTGCTGAGTCAATATTTTATTCTGAGCCAATATAGCATTCAGAGTATCAATTTCAAGAACTCCCTTCTTTATAGGCGTCCCATTATTCACAGGATTCCTTTCAGAAGTGTACATGAACTGGTTATTAGCAACCATGTCAATGAGTTCTTGAGCTTTTGCAGGCGTTTTCTTTAGGTGAATGGATCCACCTGCAGAAGTATCCAATGACATTTTAGCTAATTCAGACAGACCATCATAGAATATATCCAGGATGGTCCATTCTGAAAGCATGTCAGAAGGACACTTTTTGGTCAGCTCCTTGTATCTCTCCCAAGCTTCATAGAGGGACTCACCTTCTTTCTGTCTGAAGGTTTGAACATCCACTCTAAGCTTACTCAGCTTTTGAGGAGGAAAGAACTTGGCTAAGAAAGCCTTGACCAGCTTATCCCAAGAGTTCAGGCTATCTTTGGGTTGAGAGTCCAACCACACTCTAGCTCTGTCTTTTACAGTAAAGGGAAAAAGCATGAGCCTGTAGACTTAAGGATCTACTCCATTAGTCTTAACAATATCACAGATCTGCAAGAATTCAGTTAAGAACTGAAAAGGATCTTCAGATGGAAGTCCATGGAACTTGCAGTTTTGCTGCATCAAAGAAACTAATTGAGGTTTCAGCTTAGAATTGTTTGCTCCAATGGTAGGGATGGAGATGCTTCTTCCATGTAAATTGGAATTAGGTGCAGTGAAGTCACCAAGCATTCTCCTTGCATTATTATTATTTTCGGCTGCCATCTCCTCTTTTTGTTCGAAAATTTCTGACAGGTGCTTGCTGGATTATTGTAATTTAGCTTCTCTTAGTTTCCTCTTCAGAGTCCTTTCAGGTTCTGGATCTGCGTCAACAAGAATATTCTTTTCCTTGCTCCTGCTCATATGAAAAAGAAGGAACAGAAAAATAATAATAATAGGGATCCTTTTTACCCAAGTATAGAGGTTTCCTTATGTGAGTAGAAGAAAAGAAGAAGAGAAAATCTGAACTCAGAGAGAGAGAGAGAGTTCAGATTTTTGGTGAGTGAGGAAGAGATGTTAGTAAATAAATAAATAAATAGAAGGAGATGAGAGAGAGAGAGAATTTTCGAAAATTATTTTTTTGAAAAAGAGTTAGTGATTTTCGAAAATTGTTTTTGAAAAAGGTTAGTAATTTTCGAAAATTAAAATCAAAAATTAAAATAATTAGTTAATTAAAAAGAAATTTTGAAAAAGAGGGAGATATTTTCGAAAATTAGAGAGAGAGAGTTAGTTAGGTAGTTTTGAAAAAGATAAGAAACAAACAAAAAGTTAGTTAGTTAGTTGCAACAAATTTTGAAAATCAATTTTTTTTAAAAAGATAAGAAGATAAGAAGTTAGAAAAGATATTTTAAAATCAAATTTTTGAAAAAGATATGATTTTGAAAAAGGTAAGATAAAAGGATATTTTTGAAATGATATGATTGAAATTAGTTTTAAAAAAAAGATTTGATTTTTAAAATCACAATTAATGACTTGATTCACAAGAAATCACAAGATATGATTCTAGAACTTAAAGTTTGAATCTTTCTTAACAAGCAAGTAACAAACTTGAAATTTTTGAATCAAAACATTAATTGATGATATTATTTTCGAAAATTATGTGGTAAAGATAAAAAAAAGATTTTTGAAAAATATTTTTAAAAATTTTTGAAAATAAATAAGAAAAGTGAAAAATATATGATTTTTGAAAAAGATTTTGAAAAAGATAAGATTTGAAAATTTGATTTGACTCATAGAAAACAACTAGATTTTAAAAATTTTTGAAAAAGTCAACTTAAATTTTCGAATTTTATGAGAGGAAAAAGGGAAAGATATTTTTTTATTTTTTTTTTTTGAATTTTTATGATGAGAGAGAAAAACATGAAAATGATGCAATGCATTAAAATTTTTAGATCAAAACAATGAATGCATACAAGAATGCTATGAATGTCAAGATGAACACCAAGAACACTTTGAAGATCATGATGAACATCAAGAACATATTTTTTGAAAAATTTTTGATGCAAAGAAAACATGCAAGACACCAAACTTAGAAATTTTTTATGCTTAGACTCTATGGATGCAAAAATGCACATGAGAAACAAGAAAAGACACAAAACAAGAAAACATCAAGATCAAACAAGAAGATTTACCATGAACAACTTGAAGATCATGAAGAACACTATGAATGCATGAATTTTTTCGAAAAATGCAAGATGAGTATGCAATTGACACCAAACTTGAAATTGACTCAAGACTCAAACAAGAAACACAAAATATTTTTGATTTTTTATGATTTTGTGATTTTTTTTTGTATTTTTCAAAAATTATTTGTGAAAAAGAAAAATAAGGATTCCAAAATTTTTAATATGAATTCCAGGAATTTTTGTACTCTTAGTCTAAAGCTCCAATCTGAGGGTTAGGCATGGCTTAATAGCTAGCCAAGCTTTAGCATGTAACATCAGAATATACTGCTCATTACTTATCAAATTAACTTGCCTCTATGCCGATGGTTGGAAGCCCCTATCCAAAAGAATTAGACATGGCTTTACAGCCAGCCAGGCTCCAACATTTTTCATGAAACTCTAGAATTCATTCTTAAAAATTCTGAAGAACATAAATTAGAATAAAAATTTTTTTTGAAAAGAATTTTAATTTTTTTTTTCGAAAACAGATGAGAAATTTTTGAAAGATTTTTGAAAAATTTTTGAAAATAAAAAAAAAAGAAAATTACCTAATCTGAGCAACAAGATGAACCGTCAGTTGTCCAAACTCGAACAATCCCCGGCAACGGCGCCAAAAACTTGGTGCACGAAATTGTGATCTCAGGCAACGGCGCCAAAAACTCTGTACGCACGTCTTAATAAATCATTTTTCATTCACAACTTCGATACAACTAACCAGCAAGTGCACTAAGTCGTCCAAGTAATAAAACCTTACGTGAGTAAGGGTCGATCCCACGGAGATTGTTGGTATGAAGCAAGCTATGGTCACCTTGTAAATCTCAGTCAGGCGGATATCAAATGGTTATAGTATTTTCGAAAATTAATAATAAATAAATAGAAAATAAAGATAGAAATACTTATGTAATTCATTGGTGGGAATTTCAGATAAGCGTATAGAGATGCGTTTGTTCCTCTGAACTTCTGCTTTCCTACTGTCTTCATCCAATCAATCTTACTCCTTTCCATGGCTGGCTTTATGTAAGGACATCACCATTGTCAATGGCTACTTTTTATCCTCTCTGGAAAATGGTCCGATGCGCTGTCACTGCATGGCTAATCGTCTGGAGGCATCACCGTGGTCAATGGCTGCATCCTATCCTCTTGTGAAAATGGTCCAAATGCTCTGTCACAGCACGGCTAATCATCTGAGGTTCTCGATCATACTGGAATAGGGTTCACCCTCCTTTTGCGTCTGTCACTACGCCCAACACTCGCGAGTTTGAAGTTTGTCACAGTCATTCAATCCAGAGTCCTACTCGGAATACCACAGACAAGGTTTAGACTTTCCAGACTCTCATGAATGCCGCCATCAATCTAGCTTATACCATGAAGATTCTAATAAAGAGATCCAAGAGATAATCATTCAATCGAAGGTAGAACGGAAGTGGTTGTCAGGCACGCGTTCATAAGGAATGATGATGATTGTCACGTTTATCACATTCATGTTGAAGTGCGAATGAATATCTTAGAAGCGGAATAAGTTGAATTGAATAAAGAAACGGTAGTACTTTGCATTACTTCATGAGGAACAGCAGAGCTCCACACCTTAATCTATGGAGTGTAGAAACTCTACCGTCAAAAATACATAAGTGAAAGGTTCAGGCATGGCCAAATGGCCAGCCCCCAAAACGTGATCATAGGATCAGAAATACAATCCAGGATGTCTAATACAATAGTAAAAAGTTCTATTTATAATAAACTAGCTACTAGGGTTTACAGAAGTAAGTAATTGATGCATAAATCCACTTCCGGGGCCCACTTGGTGTGTGCTTGGGCTGAGCTTGAATGTTACACGTGCAGAGGCTCTTTCTGGAGTTGAACGCCAGGTTGTAACGTGTTTCTGGCGTTCAACTCTGGTTTGTGACGTGTTTCTGGCGTTTAACTCCAGACAGCAGCGTAGAACTTGTGTTCAACTCCCTTTTACGTCCTCTAAACTCAGCCAAAGTATGGACTATTATATATTGCTGGAAAGCCCTGGATGTCTACTTTCTAACGCAATTAGAAGCGCGCCATTTTGAGTTCTGTAGCTCCAGAAAATCCACTTTGAGTATAGGGAGGTCAGAATCCAACAGCATCAGCAGTCCTTCTTCAACCTCTGAATCTGATTTTTGCTCAAGTCCCTCAATTTCAGCCAGAAAATACCTGAAATCACAGAAAAACACACAAACTCATAGTAAAGTCCAGAAATGTGAATTTAATATAAAAACTAATAAAAACATCCCTAAAAGTAACTAGATCCTACTAAAAACATACTAAAAACAATGCCAAAAAGCGTATAAATTATCCGCTCATCACAACACCAAACTTAAATTGTTGCTTGTCCCCAAGCAACTGAAAATCAAATAGGATAAAAAGAAGAGAATATACTATAAATTCCAAACTATCAATGAAACATAGCTCCAATTAAATGAGCGGGACTTGTAGCTTTTTGCCTCTTGAATAGTTTTGGCATCTCACTTTATCCATTGAAGTTCAAAATGATTGGCATCTATAGGAACTCAGAGTTCAGATAGTGTTATTGATTCTCCTAGTTCAGTATGATGATTCTTGAACACAGCTATTTTATGAGTCTTGGCCGTGGCCCTAAGCACTTTGTTTTCCAGTATTACCACCGGATACATAAATGCCACAGACACATAATTGGGTGAACCTTTTCAGATTGTGACTCAGCTTTGCTAAAGTCCCCAATTAGAGGTGTCCAGGGTTCTTAAGCACACTCTTCTTTTGCTTTGGACCTTGACTTTAACTGCTCAGTCTCAAGTTTTCACTTGACACCTTCACGCCACAAGCACATGGTTAAGGACAGCTTGGTTTAGCCGCTTAGGCCAGGATTTTATTCCTTTAGGCCCTCCTATCCACTGATGCTCAAAGCCTTGGGATCCTTTTTATTTACCCTTGCCTTTTGATTTTAAGGGTTATTGGCTTTTTGCTCTTGCCTCTTGGTCTTAAGAGCTTTTGGCTTTTTCTGCTTGCTTTTTCTTTTTTTTTTTTGCCTATATTTTTTTTCTGCAAGCTTTGTTCTTTGCTGCTTTTTCTTGCTTCAAGAGTCATTTTTATGATTTTTCAGATTATCAAATAACATGTCTCCTTATCATCATTCTTTCAAGAGCCAACATATTTAACATTCTTAAACAACAACTTCAAAAGACATATGCACTGTTCAAGCATTCATTCAGAGAACAAGAAGCATTGTCACCACATCAATATAATTAAACTAAGTTCAAGGATAAATTTGAAACTTATGTACTTCTTGTTCTTTTGAATTAAAACAGTTTTCATTTAAGAGAGGTGATGGATTCATAGGACATTCATAACTTTAAGACAAAGTTACTAAATACTAATGATCATGTAATGAAGACACAAACATGGATAAGCACTTAACATAGAGAAAACGGAAAACAGAGAATGTAAGAACAAGGAATGAGTCCACCTTAGTGATGGTGGCGTTTCCTTCTTGAGGAACCAATGATGTCCTTGAGCTCTTCTATGTCTCTTCCTTGTCTTTGTTGCTCCTCCCTCATTGCTTTTTGATCTTCTCTTATTTCATGAAGAATGATGGAGTGCTCTTGATGTTCCACCCTTAATTGTCCCATGTTGGAACTTAATTCTCCTAGGGAGGTGTTGATTTGCTCCCAATAGTTTTGTGGAGGAAAATGCATTTGAGGCATCTCCGGGATCTCATGGTGATGAGCTTCATGCGTCTCTTGAGATCCATGAATGGGCTCTCTTGCTTGCTCCATCCTTTTCTTAGTGATGGACTTCTCTTCCTCAATGGGAATGTCTCCTTCTATGAAAGCTCCAGCTGAGTAACATAGATGGCAAATAAGATGAGGAAAAGCTAGCCTTGCCCCAGGAGAGGGCTTTTCGGCTATTTTGTAGAATTCAAGGGAGATGACTTCATGAACTTCTACTTCCTCTCCAATCATGATGCTATGAATCATGATGGCCCGATCCACAGTAACTTCAGATCGGTTGCTAGTGGGGATGATGGAGCGTTGGATGAACTCCAACCATCCTCTAGCCACAGGCTTGAGGTCCAGTCTTCTTAATTGAACCGGCTTGCCTTTGGAGTCAATCTTCCATTGAGCTCCTTCCACACATATGTCCATGAGGACTTGGTCCAACCTTTGATTAAAGTTGACCCTTCTAGTGTAGGGGCGTGCATCTCCTTGCATCATAGGCAAGTTAAACGCCAACCTCACATTTTTCGGACTAAAATCTAAGTATTTCCCCCGAACCATTGTAATATAATTCTTTGGGTTTGGGTTCTTACTTTGATCATGGTTCCTAGTGATCCATGCATTGGCATAGAACTCCTGAACCATTAGGATGCCGACTTGTTGGATGGGGTTTGTTAGAACTTCCCAACCTCTTCTTTGGATTTCATGTCGGATCTCCGGATACTCATTCTTCTTGAGCTTGAAAGGGACCTCGGGGATCACCTTCTTCTTGGCCACAACATCATAGAAGTGGTCTTGATGAGCTTTGGAGATGAATCTTTCCATCTCCCATGACTCGGAGGTGGAAGCTTTTGTCTTCCCTTTCCCTTTTCTAGAGGATTCTCCGGTCTTAAGTGCCATCAATGGTAATGGAAAAACAAAAAGCTTATGTTTTTACCACACCAAACTTAGAATATTGCTCGCCCTCGAGCAAGAGAAGAAAGAATAGATGAAGAAGAAGAAGAAAATATGGAGGAGAGGGGGGAGGGGTGTATTCGGCCAAGAAGGGGAAGAGAGGGTTGTGTTGTGTGAAAATGAAGAAGAATGGAGGGCTTTATATAGGGAAGGGAGGGAGGGTAAGGTTCGGCCATAAGGGTGGGTTTTGGGTGGGAAATTGATTTTGAATTTTGAAGGTAGGTGGGGTTTATGAGGTAGGTTTATGGGGAAGAGTGGATGGATGTGAGTGGTGAAGTGGTTATAGGGAAGAGAGATTGAGGTGATTGGTGAAGAGTTTTGGGGAAGAGTGTTAATGGGATTGTGTGAAAGAGGGGTGAGAAGAAGTGAGTGGAGGTAGGTGGGGATCCTGTGGGGTCCACAGATCCTGAGATGATCCTGTGGTGTCCACAGATCCTGAGGTGTCAAGGATTTACATCCCTGCACCCATTAGGCATGTAAAATGCCCTTGCACACAACGCTGGGCGTTCAGCGCCAGATTGGTGCTTGTTCTGGGCGTTGAACGCCCATTTTTTGCCCATTTCTAGCGTTGAACGCCAAAACCATGCTTGTTCTGGGCATTCAGCGCCAGCTCTTCTCCAGGGTGCAATTCTGGCGTTCAAACGCCCAGATGCTGCCCATTTTGGGCGTTCAGCGCCAGAACCATGCTCTGTTCTGGCGTTGAACGCCAGCCAGATGCTTCTTACTGGCGTTTAAACGCCAGTAAGGTCTTCCTCCAGGGTGTGATTTTTCTTCTGCTGTTTTTGATTCCGTTTTCAATTTTTATATTTATTTTGTGACTCCACATGATCATGAACCTAATAAAACATGAAAGAACAAGAAAAATAAAATTAGATAAATAAAAATTGGGTTACCTCCCAACAAGCGCTTCTTTAATGTCAATAGCTTGACAGTGGGCTCTCATGGAGCCTCACAGATGTTTAGAGCATTGTTGAGACTTCCCAACACCAAACTTAGAGTTTGACTGTGGGGGCTCTGGTTGACTCTGTTTTGAGAGAAGCTTACTGTGCCTCTTTTCCATGTTTACAGAAGGGTAACCTTGAGTTGTAAACACAAGGGAGTCCTCATTCAATTGAAGGACTAATTCACCACTGTCAACATCAATCACAGCTCTTGCTGTGGCTAGGAAAGGTCTTCCAAGGATGATGGATTCATCCTCATCCTTCCCAGTATCAAGGATTATGAAATCAGCAGGGATGTAAATGCCTTCAACCTTTACTAACACGTCCTCTACTTGTCCATAAGCCTGTTTTCTTGAATTGTCTGCCATCTCTAATGAGATTTTAGTAGCTTGTACCCCAAAGATTCCCAGTTTCTCTATTACAGAGAGAGGCATGAGGTTTATCCCTGAACCAAGGTCACACAGAGCCTTTTCAAAGATCATGTTGCCTAAGGTACAAGGTATTAAGAACTTTCCAGGATCCTGTTTCTTTTGAGGCAATGTCAGTTGATCCAGATCACTTAGTTCATTGGTGAACAAGGGAGGTTCATCTTCCCAAGTCTCAATACCAAATAATTTGGCATTCAGCTTCATGATTGCACCAAGGTACTTGGTAACTTGCTCTTCAGTAACATCCTCATTCTCTTCAGAAGATGAATACTCGTCAGAGCTCATGAAGGGCATAAGGAGGTTCAATGGAATCTCTATGGTCTCTAGATGAGTCTTAGATTCTTTTGGTTCCTCAAAGGGAAACTCCTTATTGATCACTGGACGTCCCAGGAGGTCTTCCTCACTGGGATTTACGTCCTCCCTTCCTCTCCAGGTTCGGCCGTGTTGACTATGTCAATGGCCTTGCACTCTCCTTTTGGATTTTCTTCTGTATTGCTTGGGAGAGTACTAGGAGGGATTTCAGTGATCCTTTTACTCAGCTGGCCCACTTGTGCCTCCAAATTTCTAATAGAGGACCTTGTTTTATTCATGAAACTTACAGTGGCCTTAGATAGATCAGAGACTAAGTTTGCTAAATTAGAGGTATTTTATTCAGAGTTCTCTGTCTGTTGCTGAGTGGATGATGGAAAAGGTTTACTATTGTTAAAGCTATTTCTTCCACCATTATTAAAGCCTTGTTGAGGCTTTTGTTGATCCTTCCATGAGAGATTTGGGTGATTTCTCCATGAGGGGTTATAGGTGTTTCCATAAGGTTCACCCATGTAATTCACCTCTGCTATTGCAGGGTTTTCAGGATCATAAGCTTCTTCTTCAGAAGATGCCTCTTGAGTACTGTTGGATGCAGCTTGCATTCCATTCAGACTCTGAGAAATCATATTGACTTGCTGAGTCAATATTTTATTCTGAGCCAGTATGGCATTCAGAGTATCAATTTCAAGAACTCCCTTCTTCATAGGCGTCCCATTACTCACAGGATTCCTCTCAGAAGTGTACATGAACTGGTTATTAGCAACCATGTCAATGAGTTCTTAAGCTTCTGTAGGCGTTTTCTTTAGGTGAATGGATCCACCTGCAGAAGTATCCAATGACATTTTAGCCAATTCAGATAGACCATCATAGAATATATCTAGGATGGTCCATTCTGAAAGCATGTCAGAAGGACACTTTTTGGTCAGTTCTTTGTATCTCTCCCAAGCTTCATAGAGGGATTCAGCTTCTTTCTGTCTGAAGGTCTGAACATCCACTCTAAGCTTACTCAGCTTTTGAGGAGGAAAGAACTTGGCTAAGAAAGCCTTGACCAGCTTATCCCAAGAGTTCAGGTTATCTTTGGGTTGAGAGTCCAACCATACTCTAGCTCTGTCTCTTACAGCAAAAGGGAAAAGCATGAGCCTGTAGACTTCAGGATCTACTCCATTAGTCTTAACAGTATCACATATCTGCAAGAATTCAGTTAAGAACTGAAAAGGATCTTCAGATGGAAGTCCATGAAACTTGCAGTTCTGCTGCATCAGAGAAACTAATTGAGGTTTCAGCTCAAAATTGTTTACTCCAATGGCAGGAATGGAGATGCTTCTTCCATGTAAATTGGAATTAGGTGCAGTAAAGTCACCAAGCATCCTCCTTGCATTATTATTATTTTCGGCTGCCATCTCCTCTTCTTGTTCGAAAATTTCTGAAAGGTGCTTGCTGGATTGTTGTAATTTAGCTTCTCTTAGTTTCCTCTTCAGAGTCCTTTCAGGTTCTGGATCTGCTTCTACAAGAATGTTCTTGTCCTTGCCCCTGCTCATATGAAAAAGAGGAACAGAAAAATAATAATAATAGGGGTCCTTTTTACCACAGTATAGAGGTCCCTGTGTGAGTAGAAGAAAAGAAGAAGAAAAAATTCGAACACAGATGGAAGAGGGGGTTCGAATTTGGGTGAGATGAAGTGTTAGTAGATGAATAAATAAATAGAAGGAGATAAGAGAGAGAGAGAATTTTCGAAAATAATTTTTTGAAAAAGAGTTAGTGATTTTCGAAAATAGTTTTTGAAAAAGGTTAGTAATTTTCGAGAATTAAAATCAAAAATTAAAATAATTAGTTAATTAAAAAGAAATTTTGAAAAAGAGGGAAGATATTTTCGAAAATTAGAGAGAGAGAGAGAGTTAGTTAGGTAGTTTTGAAAAAGATAAGAAACAAACAAAAAGTTAGTTAGTTAGTTGAAACAAATTTGAAAATCAATTTTGAAAAGATAAGAAGATAAGAAGTTAGAAAGGATATTTTAAAATCAAATTTTGAAAAAGATAAGATAAAGAGATATTTTTGAAAAGATATGATTGAAATTAGTTTTGAAAAAGATTTGATTTTTAAAATCACAATTAATGACTTGATTCACAAGAAATCACAAGATATGATTCTAGAACTCAAAGTTTGAATCTTTCTTAACAAGTAAGTAACAAACTTGAAATTTTTGAATCAAAACATTAATTGATGATGTCATTTTCGAAATTTAGGAGATAAAGATAAGAAAAAGATTTTTGAAAAATATTTGTAAAATTTTCAAAAATAAATAAGAAAAATGAAAAAGATTTGATTTTTGAAAAAGATTTTGAAAAAGATAAGATTTTTAAATTGAAAATTTGATTTGACTCATAAAAACAACTAGATTTTAAAAAGTTTTGAAAAAGTCAACTCAAATTTTCAAAATTTATGAGTGAAAAAGGGAAAGATATTTTTTTATTTTTGAATTTTTAATGATGAGAGGAAAAAACATGAAAAAGACTCAATGCATGAAAATTTTGGATCAAAACAATGAATGCATGCAAGAATGCTATGAATGTCAAGATGAACACCAAGAACACTTTAAATGTCAAGATGAACATCAAGAACTTATTTTTGAAAAATTTTTAATGCAAAGAAAACGTGCAAGACACCAAACTTAAAAATTTTTCATGTATAGACACTATGAATGCAAGAATGCATATGAAAAACAAGAAAAGACACAAAACATGAAAACATCAAGATCAAACAAGAAGACTTACCAAGAATAACTTGAAGATCATGAAGAACACTATGAATGCATGAATTTTTCGAAAATGCAAGATGAATATGCAATTGACACCAAACTTTCAACTTGACTCAAGACTCAAACAAGAAACATGAAATATTTTTTATTTTTATGATTTTTTTTATTTTTTTGGATTTTTGTATATTTTTTTCGAAAAAACATATAGGAAAAAGAAAATAAGGATTTCAAAAATTTTTTAATATGAATTCCAAGAATCTTGTATTCTTAGTCTAAAGCTCCAATCCGAGGGTTAGGCATGGCTTAATAGCCAGCCAAGCTTTAGTATGTAACTCAGACATGCCACGGCTGACATTCCAATTAACTTGCCTCTATGCTGATGGTTGGAAGCCCCTATCCAACAGAATTAGACATGGCTTTACAGCCAGCCAGGCTTTAACATGCTTCATGAAACTCTAGAATTCATTATTAAAAATTCTGAAGAAAAATATATTTTTGAAAAGATTTATTTTTTTATTTTATTTTTTCGAAAACGGATGAGAAATTTTTGAAAGGTTTTTGAAAAATTTTTGAAAAAAAACAAAAATAAAATTACCTAATCTGAGCAACAAGATGAACCGTCAGTTGTTCAAACTCGAACAATCCTCGGCAACAGCGCCAAAAACTTGGTGCACGAAATTGTAATCTCAGGCAACGGCGCCAGAAACTCTGTACACACGTCTTAATAAATCGTTTTTCATTCACAACTTCGATACAACTAACCAGCAAGTGCACTGGGTCGTCCAAGTAATAAACCTTACGTGAGTAAGGGTCGATCCCACGGAAATTGTTGGTATGAAGCAAGCTATGGTCACCTTGTAAATCTCAGTCAGGCGGATATCAAATGGTTATAGTATTTTCGAACATTAATAATAAATAAATAGAAAATAAAGATAGAAATACTTATGTAATTCATTGGTGGGAATTTCAGATAAGCATATAGAGATGTTTTCGTTCCTCTTAACCTCTGCTTTCCTGCTGTCTTCATCCAATCAGTCTTACTCCTTTCCATGGCTGGCTTTATGTAAGGACATCACCGTTGTCAATGGCTACTTTTAATCCTCTCTGGAAAATGGTCCGATGCGCTGTCACTGCATGGCTAATTGTATGGAGGCATCACCCTTGCCAATGGCTGCATCCTATCCTCTTGTGAAAATGGTCCAAATGCTCTGTCACAGCACGGCTAATCATCTGAGGTTCTCGATCATACTGGAATAGGATTCACCCTCCTTTTGCGTCTGTCACTATGCCCAGCACTCGCGAGTTTGAAGTTCGTCATAGTCATTCAATCCCAGAGTCCTACTCGGATAAACCACAGACAAGGTTTAGACTTTCCGGACTCTCATGAATGCTGCCATCAATCTAGCTTATACCACGAAGACTCTGATTAAGATATCCAAGAGATACTCATTAAATCTAAGGTGGAACGGAAGTGGTTATCAGGCACGCGTTCATAGGGAATGATGATGATTGTCACGTTCATCACATTCAGGTTGAAGTGCGAATGAATATCTTAGAAGCGGAATAAGTTGAATTGAATGGAAAAACAGTAGTACTTTGCATTAATCTTTGAGGAACAGCAGAGCTCCACACCTTAATCTATGGAGTGCAGAAACTCTACCGTATGAAAATACATAAGTGATAATGGTTCAGGCATGGCCGAATGGCCAGCCCCCATGAAATTCTAAGATAGCATAAAACTGATCAAAGATGTCTAATACAATAGTAAAAAGTCCTATTTATAATAAACTAGTTACTAGGATTTACAGAAGTAAGTAATTGATGCATAAATCCATTTTCGGGGCCCACTTGGTGTGTGCTTGGGCTGAGCTTGAATGTTACACGTGTAGAGGTCAATCTTGGAGTTGAACGCCAGTTTGTAACGTATTTCTGGCGTTCAACTCTGGCTTGTGATGTGTTTCTGGCGTTTAACTCCAGACAGCAGTGTAGAACTGGTGTTCAACACCCTTTTACGTCGTCTAAACTCGGCCAAAGTATGGACTATTATATATTGCTGGAAATCCCTAGATGTCTGCTTTCCAACGCAATTGGAAGCGCGCCATTTTGAGTTCTGTAGCTCCAGAAAATCTACTTTAAGTGCAGGGAGGTCAGAATCCAATAGCATCAGCAGTCCTTCTTCAACCTCTGAATATGATTTTTGCTCAAGTCCCTCAATTTTAGCCAGAAAATACCTGAAATTACAGAAAAACACACAAACTCATAGTAAAGTCCAGAAATGTGAATTTAACATAAAAACTAATGAAAACATCCCTAAAAGTAACTAGATTCTACTAAAAACATACTAAAAACAATGCCAAAAAGCGTGTAAATTATCCGCTCATCAGTATCACCGCCACCACTAACACCACAAGCTGCCCCTCTCCCACGTTAATGGCTCACGTTAGTGGCACTAACGTGGCTCTTTCTTCTTTTGCTTCTCCTTTCGATCACGTTAATGGTGTCAACGCTACCACTAACTTCCTCCTCCTTGCCTTGCTCCACGTTAGTGCCCACGTTAGTGGCACTAACGTGGCCACTAACGTGGCTCTTCTCTGCTTCTTCTTACCTGAAATCAATCAAACAATTTGCATCAAATCCTTGCTCTAATTATAAGATAATGCACCATTCATTACATCATTAAATCTTTGCATTATTCTCCTGAAATAGTTTAGAATTCACAATATTTGATTGAATCAAGACATTAATGCATAACTCATCCAAATGCTTGCTTATTACCTAAGAAAATACATGAAACTAGCCTAAAATATACTCAAAATGACTTATGAAACTAGCCAAGATGCCCTGGCATTACAATACCAAACTTAAATCTTGCTTGTCCTCAAGCAAGTGATAGAAGATAAGAAAAATGAATGAGAATACAAAGAGATAGAAGTCCTTATTGAGAGAATTCAAAACCTTGGTTCATGGAGTTTCATGCGTGACAACTTAGGTTCATGTTCTTGCTGGTTTCTAGGACATAATATGCTCTTAAATACTCACTCTATTGCCTTCTATGAGACTCTTATTCTTGATCCTTAACTTAGCTTTGTTTTTGTTTTCTTTTTCTCTTTAGAAGCTTATTACTTTATTCAGCTAAGTGCTCTGTGTTGAGGCAACTCTTTATGAAAAGCTTTCAGCCAACACTCCCGAACCAGTTGGTTCAAGGTGCTAGGTGTTGAAACACCCCTGAGGACATACTTACTCAAGCCTCTCCTCAATACATACACACCACAAGCACATGGCTTGTTATTCATTCCTGAGACCTTGTGCCCAGCACCTCTTTGGGTTACTAAATGTTTTGTGATAAGGTTGCTCTTGATAGTGGACTTTCAGTTGATAACCCCGGGTTAGTTAACCCAAATTATCAAGTGATGAAGCACTTCTCAGAACCTAATCATCCAAGCATATCCTTGCACAAGAACACCACAGACACATATCTCAGGGTTCAAACTATTGGTGCCTAGCTTTATTGCTTGCTCCTTTCTTTCTTTTTCATTTTCTTTTTCTTTCCAGGATCTTTTTATTCATCTAAGTCTCATGAAATGCATAAGAAGCTCATATTTCAAGATATATTCTAGTCTCCAACCTTATTGATGAACCAACTTAGCTAGTAAATACTACCACAATACTAGGAATTTATTCTGCAACTTTGGACTTTACTCTTCTTTTTCACAACATTTTCTTACATTTTCTTTTATTGAAGCTCAAGGACAAAACATACACTTTAAGCAAGGTGAAATGATATGGTCACTTAAACTAGCAAGCCAAAGATAAACTAAAAGAAACTAAATAATGCAAATGACTTAAAGACTGAAGGGAAATTGATTATCAGTGGTGCAAGTGCACTTTCAATTGACAACTTTAATCTAGAATAGTCAAGGAATAGCAGACGCATTGAGCTGAGTTATCATCTCGGAAAGGCAAATGTGGTAGCAGACGCATTGAGTCGAAAATCTTTAACAATTGCTTGGATGAGAATCAAGGAAGAAGAGCTAGTGGATAAGTTTGTGGATGTCAAGCTGGATATTGGTGAAGTTGTCGGAAGAGCTTGTTTGAATCAGTTGCAAATTTCAAGTACGTTTAAGACAGAGATTCAAAGGGCTCAGAAAAATGAGCAGAAGCTTCAACATTATTTCAACCAGTGGGTGAGAAGAGGCGTGAAGAATTCACTAAGGATGGTGAAGGATTATGGAGATATAAGGGAAGAATTTGCATACCGGATTTTGGAAGTTTGAGATAAGATTTGTTGTCGGAAGCTTACAACAGTGGGTTTTCTGTTCATCCCAGAAGCACGAAGATGTATTATGACTTGAAAAAGATGTTCTGGTGGCCTGGGATGAAAGGTGATGTAACTACAGTGGTATCCAAGTGTTTAACTTGTCGGGAATACTACAGCCACTTGAGATTCCTCAGTAGAAGTGGGAAGGAATTGTGATGGATTTTGTGACCAGCTTACCGAGGACTAGGTCGGGATTTGATGCGATTTGGGTGATCGTGGATCGCTTAACCAAATCTGCTCATTTTCTACCTATCCGAATAAGTTGCTCAATGGAGGAACTAGCAAGGTTGTACATCAAGGAGATAGTAAGGTTGCACGGTGTGCCTTCAAGCATAGTGTCGGACCGTGATCCCCGATTTACATCAAGGTTTTGAGGAGCTTTTCAAAGAGCTTTCGGTACGAAGCTATGTCTCAGTATCGCATATCATCCGCAAATCGATGGATAGTCAGAAAGGACTATTTAAACGTTGGAGGATATGCTGAGAGCATGTGTTTTGGATCAACTTGGAAGTTGGGATCATTACATGCCATTGGTGGAGTTTGCGTACAATAACAGCTTTCATGCGAGTATTTGGATGGCTCCATATGAGGCTTTGTATGGACAGAAGTGCCAGTCTCCACTTTGTTGGTATGAATCTGGTGAAGCAAGTGTCTTGGGTCCTGATTTGATAGCAGAGACTACTGAGAACATTAAGAAGATTCGTGCAAGGATTCTAACTGCCCAAAGTCGACAGAAGAGTTATGCGGATCAGAGAAGGAAATTGTTAGAGTTTGAAGTGGGAGAGCACGTATTCCTTAGGGTTACACCGACAACTAGGATTGGAAGAGCAATCAAGACCAAGAAGTTGAACCCAATATATATAGCACCGTTTGAGATTTTGAAGAGATTCGGGCCGATTGCATATCAAGTCGCTTTGCCACCTCATCTGTCTAACTTGCATGACGTATTCCACGTGTCACAACTCCATAAGTACACGTCGGATGTGGCTCATGTGTTGGAGCCTGAATCGGTCGAGTTGAAAGAGAACTTGACTTTCCAAGTAACTCCAGTGAGGATCGATGACACTAGTGTGAAGAAGCTGCGAGGAAAGGATGTTCCTTTGGTTAAAGTTGCTTAGGAGCGAGCAGGAGTAGAAGAGAACCCTTGGGAATTGGACTCCGAGATGTGAAAGGATTACCCCGAGCTTTTCTCAGGTAATTCAAATTTTGAGGGCAAAATTTCTTATTTGGTGGGAAGAATGTAAGAGCCGCAATTAATCAACCGGTTAATTAAGTAATTATATTTCCTGAATTAGATTCCGAAAAGTTAGAGTGAGAATTTGAGGATTTAAAGGTGATTTTTGGACTCAGTGGGTGTTTTTGAGTCAGAAAATGTGCTTTCTGCGAAAAATCGTGAAAAATCACTAACCGACAGTTGAACCGGTTCAAGTCTGCTTGGTATCGGACGAGAAAAAGTGAAAACCATCAAAACCTAGAAAAACATTAGAAATGAAAAACTGGGCATTAATTTTAAAGGTTTGGCCCGAAGTTGGACCAAATGGGCTAAAAATGCTAACGGGTTGGACCGGGCCCCATTTGGGTCCAAGTCCAACATATAAATACACTTAAATGAACCCATTTCATCCACATTCACCCTCATTACATAAACACAACAGCAGCTGAAGTGAAGAGGGAGGTGAGAGCTTTCCACCATTGTTACTATTCACTTCAATCATCCCAAGCTCATATCTTGAGCTATAGAGCTCCGATCGCCACACCGTTTATGGCTACGCGTTCCTTGTGAAGAGCTCTACAAAACCCATACAAGAAACTGGAGAGATAACCCCGAAATCTTTTCTATTCTTCTCTCTGAAATTTTGGTTTTTAGGGTTTGTGATTAAGTGAGTTTTTGTGATTTTGGTTGTTTAGGTTTGCTCTAATCCTTGCTTCGCCTTGGATTTTTGCTATCAAATCTGTTGGAAAAGGTAAGAGCCATTAAACCCTTGGATTTTATGTTTAAATGGAACCCTAGGGTGATTTGTGATGGTTTATGCATATATAGTTTGATTATTGTGGCTTTGGGAGCTATTGGAACTTATTTGTGCTTATTGGAGCGGAATTGAAATCTTGGATTGTGGTTGGGAGCTTGTTTATGCTAAATTGGAGTTTTGGTGCATATTAGGAATCGGCCAAGGTATGGTTTCGGTTTCCTCTATGTAGTATATAATATTCATGGACACTTAGGCTAGTGACTTATAGGATAGGTATGAATGATAATGGTTGGTGAGTTGTAAATATTGATATATGATGATGTATTGTGAATTGGTGATGATATGGTGATGATGATTGATTGTGTGAATTTGATAAGTGCATTGTGATAATATGTGTGATGTTAGAATTGATGAATTTGTAGAGTGGTTGGAAAATGTGAAAGAAGATTGATTAGAATGTGTATTATGTGATATATTGATGTTGAGAAGGAGGAGGATGATATGTGAAGAAAAATGTGATAATATTGATGTATTAGGGCACAACATGTTTATTTTGATAAAAATAGAGTTTTTGAATGGTTTGGTATGAATTGGAATATGTATGGTAAGGAATTGTGGAAATTGTGAAGTTTGGAAAAATTGGGTTTTTGGTGAATTTTGTTCGATCATAACTTTTGCCTCGGTTTTCAAAATTTGATGAAAGTTGTCTAGAATTAAAGATCTTTGAAAATCCTTTTAATTGATATAAAGTTTGTGAAAATTGGAATTTTGTAGAGGAAGTTATGATCATTCAAAGTTGGTGTTAAAAATCTGAAATTCTGTAGAGTTGCAGAATTTTGTATTTTCTGGTATGTGCGCACGCACACCTCTACGAAAATGTTGATCTGTATGCATGCACAGAACTATGCGTCCGCACACACAAAGGCAGGCAATCTGCTTGCAGCGCTAGCACAGCTGGTGCGCGCACACCCCAATGATAAATTGCAATCTGTGCGGACGCACGCACCTGTGCGCACGCACACATTGGGGAGGCCAATCTGTTGGGTGCGCTGGCATAGGTTGTGCGAGTTAATAGATTTTATAAATTTTAGTGCCTGTGCATACGCACACCCTTGTGCATACACACACTTTCAAAATCTTCCAGAGCGTGCGCACGCACACCCTTGTGCGGCCGCACACACCCTGTTTCTCAAATTTAACTTTGTTTTCAACTATTTCACCTTTCCAACAAGATTGCAAGCTTCTCTAACACTATTTTAGGATTGTTGGGCCTATTTTTAGACCTTTACAACATTGGGAAAAGAATGTAGGGATTTGAGATGATATTATTTGGAAAACTTAGAAAACGGAGGCCTAGGTTTCTGTCGTGCTGAGGATGGTGTGATGGTATGTGATGAACGTTGATGTATGAGATGGGCCTTGAGGGATCATTGAGTTCGTAATTGGAAATGTGAATCGGTGGTGGTTGAGATGAGTCAAGGACTTGAATGTGTGATGAAGAATCACTGAAGTATTGAAACTATTTTCTGAAAAACCACTGTACCATTATTTTATATTGAGATTATGAGACGCTATGTGCCCGACAGGGACGGCGGTTGGATCCCGCCTGTCGAGGTAGCGGCGGCGGCGTAAGGGCAGTGGTTCGTCCCGCTTGCATTGAGATGTGAGGTCTGTGGCAAGAGTATCCCGCTCACATCCCTTCAGATCTATAGAGCGTGCAGGCGCCGATACCTGGACAGTGATCCGAGCACTATATCTCGGGGGTTCCCATATAAGAATTCCGAAGGGGGACGTCTCCATGGAGATGTGTCGGATTGGCAGTTGAACCGACAATGTGATATCACAGCCAGTAGGGCAGGCATTCAACATATGCATTTTCTATCTGTTTGTATGCTTTGTTTACTTGTAATGGCTTGTCTATTTGTATAACATGCCTAATTGCTATTTGAATTAATTATATTATATGTCAATACTTGTGTTTTACTTGTATTGTATATTATCTGTGTTTTCTACTGGGATTGATGAGGTTCAGAAGGTGGTGGCGATGGGATCGCATGGAAGATCGGTTGGTGAAGGCTGTGGGACAGCGGTGTTGGTTAGTGTAAAAATTCCCTAAGTTAGATTACCCATTGTATATGCTAAGGTTTTAAGCTATGTTAAGGTTTATAATTATGCTTATTTGTTTTAGAATGCTTTAAGTTTGAAATCTTGTGATGGATATGGAGCTTAGGATTGCCTTTGGCATCCCGGGGTCTTATATCCTACATCACTGGGCCTGTTACCATACTGAGAACCTCCAGTTCTCATACCATATTTCTGTTGTGTTTTTCAGATACAAGTTACAACCCACCTTAGTGAGTTGTTGGTTGGTGACAGGAGCGGAGGATCCGGACTTCTTTTTGAGTCTTTGTGGTTTATTTTGTAAATGTCTCTCACTTTTATATTTTGTTTTGCTTAGAGGCTTGTATTTGAGAGAACAAAACTTGTATAAGTTATTTTTACTGTCTGGTTCTGTATATCTGTATATGGCTAGCCGGCTTAAACTCCGCAACTCGTGGCTAGTTTCTTATGATATTATATACTTATCTTTTACTATATCACCTTTGTTTCTTGCGCTTCAAGTTAGTAGCTACGCTAGTACGTTTTGCGCTTTTCAAATCTTGTTTTTGAGCTATATCCTTCATCGGACTTCTAGATCATACTATTCTTTCTCTCTCTCTCTCTCTCTCTATATATATATATATATATATTATTATATGTGTGAGCTTAGAACTGTCGTAATCTCTGATTAACCTTTGCTTTATAACGTGAGGTAAAGCTTAGGCTAATTAGGGTGTTACATTTAGTGGTATCAGAGCGGTTCGTCCTCGTGAGCCTGAGGGATGGACTGATTATGCTTCATTGCATACTCTATGTGTGTTTTTTTCTTTGATGCTATTAGGTTATCTGCTTGATATTGCATAGCATGCTTGTTTGGGAGTGCTTGTTTGGGATAATTAAAGTACTAGGCTTTTGATATTGAGACTGATCACCTTGATATCGATTGTTTGGTGTAGACAGAAATCCTAATGGCCACTCACGGACGACGTCGAGCACGTTCACGCGAGAGTAGGAATGAGCAACCAGCTGATAACCATGCCGAGTTCATGGCGGCTATGGCAAACCTTACGAACACTATGGAACCTAATGCTGCTGCGACTCTGCAAGCTGTGCAGAGATTAGGCCAACCGGCCGGGAACGGAAATGGCAATGGGAACAGAGAAGGGAATGCCAATGATAATACTGAGGGAAACGGCGATAACACGGGTGGTGTTCCGATGACCTTGGCGACATTTCTCAAGGTTCATCCGCCAACTTTCCGAGGATCAACTAATCCTACTGAAGCAGACCACTAGTTCCAGGCTATTGAGCATGCTTTACAAGCGCAGCATGTTCCCATCAATCAATATGTCGAGTTCGCCGATTATCAGCTAGCGGGAGAGGCCCAGCCCTGGTGGCAAGCAGAGTGTCGCTTGCTACAGCTTCAGAACACCGATATTCCATGGGAGGTGTTCCAAACGGCCTTTTACAAGAAATATTTCCCTGAGTCTGCAAGGGAAGCAAAGGAGATGGAACTAATGCAGCTGAAGTAAGGTTCCCTATTTGTGGCTGGCTACACCAACAAGTTTGAGGAGCTCTATAGGTTTTCTAGGGTATGTCAAGGTGCCCCGGAGACTTACGAGAGTTGGAAGTGCATTAAGTACCAGAAGGATTTACAGGATAGCATTATGACTGTTGTGGCGCCTATGGAGATCTGTGTCTTCTCTGACTTGGTGAACAAGGCCAGAGTGGTGGAAGAGTATGCCAAGACGGTAGCTTCGTCCAAGGACACTCATGGAGGGAGCTCTAGTCAGGGGCGTGGCAAGTATTTCCATCCTAGAGGTCAAAGCTTCGAAAGAGGAGGATATGCGCCTCAAGGTCAAGGAGGCTTTAGAAAGAACACCCATGATCAGATTCAGTGTGGCAAAGGGAGAGGAAATCAGAGTAAGAGTTCTTCGGATTTAGCTTGTGATCATTGTGAACGTTTTCATCCATATGACTCTTGCAAGATTCGTATAGGTGGGTGCTTCAACTGTGGCTTGCCTGGTCATTTTACGAGGGATAGCACACGTAGAGGAACCCAAGTGCGGGTCAGAGTCAGCACCAGGGGCGAGTTTTTGCTGTGAATGCCAAGGATGCTTCCAAGGCGGATCCGTTGATGAGAGGTATATGTCTAGTTGGTGATAAATCCTTAGTTGTATTATATGATACTGGAGCTTCGCATTCGTTTATTTCGTTTGCTAAAGTTGAGGAGTTAGGCTTTAAAGTGTCAGAGTTACCTTTTGATCTGCATGTACATACTCTGCATCAGACGGTTATGACTAGGTCAGGTTGTAGGCAAGTAGGATTCAAACTTGAGGGTAGAGACTTTGTGCATGATTTGGTCTGTTTACCAATGGTTGGGTTGAAGATGATTTTGGGGTTTGATTGGTTGTCGAAGAATCGGGTTTTGTTGGATTGTTTTGAATGGACAATTCAGTTTATGCCGGAAGGAGAAAGTGGGGTAGTGATGGCTGAAGGTTACTACCTGAACTCTGTGATGGTGCACTGTAGTGGGGAAGATTGTCAGGGTTACATCTTGTTAACTGTGAATGCTTCGGGCGATGCCCTGAACTTAGATCAGATTCCGGTGGTTAGAGACTTTCCAGAGGTGTTCCCGGAGGATATTCCTGAATTTTCGTCTCAAAGGGAAATTGAATTTGCGATTGAATTGGTGCTGGGAGCTGGACCAGTATCGATTGTGCCATATAGAATGGCTCCGATAGAGATGGAAGAGTTAAAGACTCAGTTGAAAGAGCTTCTGAACAAGAGGTTCATTCAACCGAGTGTATCACCGTGGGGAGCGCCAGTTTTATTGGTGAAGAAGAAAGATGGAGGAATACGACTGTGTGTGGACTACCGACAGTTGAATAAAGTGACTGTAAAGAACAAGTACCCGCTGCCAAGGATAGATGACTTGATGGATCAACTGCAAGGAGCAGGAGTGTTTTCTAAGATTGATTTGAGATCCGGTTACCATCAGATAAGGCTGAAGGAGGATGATATCCCTAAGACCGCGTTTAGGACACACTATGGACACTACGAGTTTGCAGTAATGTCCTTTGGGTTAATGAATGCACCTGCTATTTTCATGGATTACATGAACAGAGTGTTTCGTCCCTTTTTGGACAAATTCGTTGTGGTTTTCATAGATGACATCTTAGTTTACTCTAAGACGGCAAAGGAGCATGAGGAACACTTGAGGATTACGTTGCAAATCTTAAAGGAGCGGAAGTTGTACGCTAAGTTGTCAAAGTGCGAGTTCTGGAAGGAGGAAGTAAAGTTCTTAGGCCACGTGGTGAGCAAAGGAGGAATAGCTATAGATCCTTCTAAGGTAGAAGCGGTGATGGAATGGGAAACACCAACAACAGTAACAGAAGTCAGAAGCTTCTTGGGTTTAGTCGGATATTACCGGAGGTTTATCGAAGGATTTTCCCGGATTGCACTACCGATGACGAAGTTAACAAGGAAAGAAGTGCCATTCGTGTGGACGTCGGAGTGCGAAGAGAGTTTTCAGACTTTGAATCAGAGATTAACTTCAGCACCTGTTTTAATCTTACCGGAACCGTATGAGTCATTTGAAGTATATTGTGATGCATCACTCAAGGGTTTGGGTTGTGTGTTAATGCAACATCGAAATGTGGTGGCTTATGCATCGCGTTAGCTGAGACCACATGAGGTGAATTACCCCACTCATGACTTGGAATTAGCGGCGATTGTGTTTGCATTGATGATTTGGAGACACCACTTGTATGGAGTAAGGTTTAACGTCTTTTCTGATCATAAGAGTCTCAAGTACATCTTTGATCAGAAAGAGCTAAATATGCGCCAGAGAAGGTGGATGGAGTTGCTTAAAGATTATGATTTTGAGCTGAGTTATCATCCCGAAAAGGCGAATGTGGTAGTAGACGCATTGAGTCGGAAATCTTTAACAATTGCTTGGATGAGAATCAAGGAAGAAGAGCTAGTGGATAAGTTTGTGGATCTCAAGCTGGATATTGGTGAAGTTGTCGGAAGAGCTTGTTTGAATCAGTTGTAGATTTCAAGTACGTTTAAGACAGAGATTCATAGGGCTCAGAAAAATGAGCAGAAGCTTCAACAATTGTTTCAACCAGTGGGTGAGAAGAGGCGTGAAGAATTCACTAAGGATGGTGAAGGATTATGGAGATATAAGGGAAGAATTTGCATAACGAATGTTAGAAGTTTGAGACGAGATTTGTTGTCGGAAGCTCACAACAGTGGGTTTTCTGTTCATCCCAGAAGCATAAAGATGTATTATGACTTGAAAAAGATGATGTAACTACAGTGGTATCCAAGTGTTTAACTTGTCAGAAAGTGAAGATAGAACATCAGAAACCGTCGGGAATGCTACAGCCACTTGAGATTCCTCAGTGGAAGTGGGAAGGAATTGCGATGGATTTTGTGACCGACTTACCGAGGACTAGGTCGGGATTTGATGCAATTTGGGTGATCGTGGATCGCTTAACCAAATCTGCTCATTTTCTGCCTATCCGAATAAGTTGCTCAATGGAGGAGCTAGCAAGGTTGTACATCAAGGAGATAGTAAGGTTGCACGGTGTTCCTACAAGCATAGTGTCGGACCGTGATCCCCGATTCACATCAAGGTTTTGGGGAGCTTTTCAAAAAGCTTTCGGTACGAAGCTATGTCTCAATATCGCATATCATCTGCAAAATGATAGACAGTCAGAAAGGACTATTTAAATGTTGGAGGATATGCTGAGAGTATGTGTTTTTGATCAATTCGGAAGTTGGGATCGTTACATGCCATTGGTGGAGTTTGCGTACAACAACAGCTTTCATGCGAGCATTGGGATGGCTCCGTATGAGGCTTTGTATGGATGGAAGTGCTAATCTCCACTTTGTTGGTATGAATTTGGTGAAGCAAGTGTCTTGGGTCCTGATTTGATAGCAGAGACTACTGAGAACATTAAGAAGATTCGTGCAAGGATTCTAACTGCCCAAAGTCGACAGAAGAGTTATGCGGATCAGAGAAGGAAACCGTTAGAGTTTGAAGTGGGAGAGCACATATTCCTTAGGGTTACACCGACAACTAGATTGAAAGAGCAATCAAGACCAAGAAGTTGAACCCAAGATATATAGGACCGTTTGAGATTCAGGCCGGTGGCATATCAAGTCGCTTTGCCACCTCATCTGTCTAACTTGCATGATGTATTCCACGTGTTACAACTCTATAAGTACACGTCGGATGCGGCTCATGTGTTGGAGCCTAAATCGGTCGAGTTGAAAGAGAACTTGACTTTCTAAGTAACGCCAGTGAGGATAGATGACACTAGTGTGAAGAAGCTGCGAGGAAAGGATGTTCCATTGGTTAAAGTTGCTTGGGAGCGAGCAGGAGTAGAAGAGCACACTTGGGAATTGGAGTTCGAGATTCGGAAGGATTACCCCGAGCTTTTCTCAGGTAATTCAAATTTTGAGGGCAAAATTTCTTATTTGGTGGGGAGAATGTAAGAGCCACAATTAATCAACCAGTTAATTAAGTGATTATATTGCCCGAATTAGATTCCAAAAAGTTAGAGTGAGAATTTGAGGATTTAAATGTGATTTTTGGACTTAGTGGGTGTTTCTGAGTCAGAAAATGTGCTTTCTGCAAAAAATCATGAAAAATCATGAACCGACAGTTGAACCGGTTCAAGTCTGCTCAGTATCGCATGAAAAAAAGTGAAAACCGTCAAAAACCTTAGAAAAACATTAGAAATGGAAAACCGGGCGTTAATTTTAAAGGTTTGGCCCGAAGTTGGGTCAAACGGGCTAAAAATGCTAATAGGTTGGACTGGGCCCAAGTTGGGCCCAAGCCCAACATATAAATACACTTAAATGAACCCATTTCAGCCACATTCACCCTCATAACATAAACACAACAGCAGCTGAAGTGAAGAGAGAGGTGAGAGCTTTCCACCATTGTTACTATTCACTTCAATCTTCCCAAGCTCATATCTTGAGCTATAGAGCTCCGATCGCTGCACCGTTTGTGGCTACGCATTCCTTGTGAAGAACTCTACAAAATTCATACAAGAAACTGGAGAGGTAATCCGTAAATCTTTTCTATTCTTCTCTCCAAAATTTTGGTTCTTAGGGTTTGTGATTAAGTGAGTTTTTGTGATTTTGGATGTTTAGGTTTGCTCTAATCCTTGCTTCGCCTTGGATTTTTGCTATCAAATCTATTGAAAAAGGTAAGAGCTATTAAACCCTTGTGATTTTATGTTTAAATAGAACCCTAGGGTGATTTGTGATGGTTTATGCATATATAGTTTGATTATTGTGACTTTGGGAGCTATTGGAACTTATTTGTGCTTATTGGAGCGGAATTGAAAGCTTGGATTGTGGTTGGGAGCTTGTTTGTGCTAAATTAGAGTTTTGGTGCATATTGGAAATCGACCAAAGTATGGTTTCGGTTTCCTCTATGTAGTATATAATATTCATGGACACTTAAGCTAGTGACTTATAGGATAGGTATGAATGATAATGGTTGATGAGTTGTGAATATTGATGTATGATGATGTATTGTGAATTGGTGATGATATGGTGATGATGATTAATTGTGTGAATTTGATAAGTGAATTGTGATAATATGTGTGATGTTGGAATTGATGAATTGGTAGAGTGGTTGGAAAATGTGAAAGAAGATTGATTAGAATGTGTATTATGTGATATATTGATGTTGAGAAGAAGGAGGATGATATATAAAGAAAAATGTGGTAATATTGGTGTATTAGAGCACAACAGGTTTATTTTGATAAAAATAGAGTTTTTGAATAGTTTGATATGAATTAGAATATGTATGTTAAGGAATTGTGGAAATTGTGAAATTTGGAAAAATTGGGTTTTTGGTGAACTTTGTTCGATCATAACTTTTGTCTCGATTTTCAAAATTTGATGAAACTTATCTAGAATTAAAGATCTTTGAAAATTCTTTTAATTGATGTAAAGTTTGTGAAAATTGGAATTTTGTAGAGGAAGTTATGATCATTCAAAGTTGGTGTTGAAAATCTGAAATTTTGTAGAGTTGCAGAATTTTGTATTTTCTGGTATGTGTGCACGCACAGTCGTGTGCGCACGCACACCTCTGCGAAAATGTTGATCTGTGCGCACGCACAGACCTGTGCGTCTGCACATGCAAAGATAGGCAATCTGCTTGTAGCGCTAGCACAGCTGGTGCGAGCACACACCAATGATAAATTGCAACCTGTGCGGACGCACGCACCTGTGCACACGCACACATTAGGGAGGCCAATCTGTTGGGGGCACTGGCACAGGTTGTGCGAGTGAACAGATTTTATAAATTTTAGTACCTGTGCGTACGCACACCCCTGGGCGTACGCACACTTTCAAAATCTTCCAGAGCGTGCCCACGCACACCCTTGGGCGGCCGCGCACGCCCTATTTCTCAAATTTAACTTTGTTTTCAACTATTTCACCTTCCCAATAAGATTGCAAGCTTTTATAACACCATTTTAGGATTCTTGGACCTAGTTTTAGACCTTTACAACATTGGGAAAAGAATGTAGGGATTTTAGATGATATTATTTGGAAAACTTAGAAAACGGAAACCTAGGTTTCTGTCGTGCTGAGGATGGTGTGATGGTATGTGATGAACGTTGATGTATGAGATGGGCCCTGAGGGATCATTGAGTTCGTAATTGGAAATGTGAATCGGTGGTGGTTGAGATGAGTCGAGGACTCGAATGTGTGATGAAGAGTCACTGAAGTATTGAAACTATTTTCTGAAAAAAAAAACTGTACCATTGTTTTATATTGAGATTATGAGATGCTATGCACCCGGCAGGGACAGCAGTTGGATCCCGCCTGTCGAGGTAGCAGCGGCGGCGTAAGGGTGGTGGTTCATCCTGCTTGCGTTGAGATGTGAGGTCTGTGGCAAGAGTATCCTGCTCGCATCCCTTTGGATCTATAGAGCGTGCAGGAGCCGGTACCTGGACAGTGATCCGAGCACTATATATCGGGAGTTCCCATATGAGAATTTCGAAGGGCGATGTCTCCATGGAGATATGTCGGGTTGGCAGTTGAACTGACAATGTGATATCACAGCCAGTAGGGCAGGCATTCAACATATGCATTTTCTATCTATTTGTATGCTTTGTTTACTTGTAATGGCTTGTCTATTTGTATAACATGCCTAATTGCTATTTGAATTAATTACCTTATATGTCAATACTTGTGTTTTACTTGTATTGTATATTATCTGTGTTTTCTACTGGGATTGAGGAGGTTTGGAAGGTGGTGGCAATGGGATCACATGGAGGATCGGTTGGTGAAGGCTGTGGGACAGCGGTGTTGGTTAGAGTAGAAATTCCCTAAGTTAGATTACCCATTGTATATGCTAAGGTTTTAAGTTATGTTAAGGTTTACGATTATGCTTATTTGTTTTAGAATGCTTTAAGTTTGAAATCTTGTGATGGATATGGAGCTTAGGATTGCCTTTGGCGTTCCAGGGTCTTATATTCTACATCACTGGGCACTGTTACCATACTGAAAACCTCTGATTTTCATACTATATTTCTGTTGTATTTTTCAGATGCAGGTCGCAACCCACCTCGGTGAGTTCTTGGTTGGTGACAAGAGCGGAGGATCTGGACTTCTTTTTTAGTCTTTGTGGTTTATTTTGTAAATGTCTCTCACTTTTGTATTTTGTTTTGCCTAGAGGCTTGTATTTGAGAGAACAAAACTTGTATAAGTTGTTTTTACTGTCTGGTTCTGTATATCTGTATATGGCTAGCCGGCTTAAACTCCGCTAGTTGTGGCTAGTTTCTTATGATATTATATACTTATCTTTTACTATATCACCTTTGTTTCTTGCGCTTCAAGTTAGTAGCTACGCTAGTACATTTTCCACTTTTCAAATCCTATTTTTAAGCTATATCCTTCATCGGGCTTCTAGATTATACTATTCTTTCTATATATATTATATGTATGAGCTTAGAACTGTTGTAATCTCTGATTAACATTTGCTTTATGACGCGAGGTAAAGCTTAGGCTAATTAGGGTGTTACACATAGTGCCTCAGATCCTCCCCTCTCATAGTGAATCTATCTCCATTTTCTTCTTTGAGAATTTCTACATGCTCCAAGGAGAGGATTCTATTGATTGTGTACACTTGAGATAGCTGAGATGGGATTATAGGAAAATGAGGTGGGATTAGTGGGTGGTGAATTGATATCACTCTATCCCCTGGAGAGAAGTCCTCTGTAGGGATTTTCTTATTTTTCCACCCTCTTGGCACCTTCTTCTCAAATATCTTTTCTTCTTCAAGTGGTGCTTCAGTGATTTTTGTATCAGGAGGGTCCTTGTTGATTGTCCCTTTTGAATCTTGTGGTTCCAGCTCCTCCTTGGATCTTTTAGATTGTTGTGCCACTTGGATTTCTTGTTTTTCCTCCAAAGATGCCTTCAGAGGCTCTGCTTGTAATTTACTGCTTACTTCCTCTTGATCATCCTTCAGGCCTCTGTTTTCTTGTTCAGAATCATGTGATGGTTTGAAGACATGAAATATCAGTTGTTCATCATGTATTCTCAACATTAGCTCCCCTTTCTCAACATTTATGAGTGCTTTGGCTGTAGCTAAGAATGGTCTCCCCAGAATGATTGGATGAAGATAGCTTTCTTCCATCTCAAGAATAACAAAGTCTGTAGGGAGAAAGTACCTCCCTACCTTCACCAGCACATTTTCTACCACTCCTAGTGCTTGTTTCTGGGTTTTGTTAGCCAATTGAAGGATTATGTTTGTGGATTTCAACTAATTGATTTGCAGCTTCCTCATCAGAGACAGGGGCATTAAGTTTATACTCGCTCCAAGATCACAAAACCCTCTGTCAATCATTGTATCCCCTATAGCACAAGGGATATGGAAATTCTCTAGGTCCTTCTTCTTTGTAGGTAAATCCTTCTGGATAAGGGCACTGCACTCTTTAGTCATCACTACTATCTGCTCACCCTTCAATGGATTTTTCTTGGTTAGCAATTCTTTTATGACTTTGATATATGAAGGCATTTGTTGGCAGGCTTCAATGAAGGGAATGCTGACATGGATAGATTTAAATATATCTAGAAAGCTAGAATACTTCTTCTCTTTAGCACTACCCTTGAGCCTTTGAGGGAATGGTGCTTGTGGCACATAAGGTTTCAAGACTTTCTTCTCCATTAGATCCCCCTTCTGTGCAAGGTTATTCCCTTGTTCTGGCTCTTCTAAATTCTCCCTTGGGGGCCTTTGGTTGTGCTCTGTTGGCCGGATAACTTCTTCCTCCAAGATCTTTTCACTCCTTAGAGTGATTGCCTTACATTCCTCCCATCTCACATTCTTTGTTTCTCCTCTTGGATTCTTCTCAGTGTCACTTAGGAAGCTGTCTGTGGGTTTAGGAATTTTCTGAGAAAGATATCCTACTTGGGATTCAAGTTTCTTGATGGCAGCTCTTTGGTTTTGCATATTGGATCTTACTTCCTCCTTGAATGCCTTGCTGTCCTTAAACTCCTTGCAAAGTTCTTCAAGCAAAGCCTCAATTCGAGAGATTCTATCCTCAGATGATGATTGTGATGGTAGGTTAGAAAGTGGAGGTTGAGGATGGATGTTTTGTGTTTGGTATGGAGAATGGAAGGAAGTGTTATGTGGGGTTTGATATGGTCTTTAGTTGGGGTGTTGGTAAGTGGAATTGTTGTAATGGTTGGAGTTTTGAGGCCTATGGTCTTAGGTTTGGGTTTGCTGGCTTCTCCACCCAAAGTTTGGGTGATTCTTCCAACCAGAATTGTAGGTTTTAGAGTGTGGATCATAGGGTTGTCTTGATGAGTTTCCAACATAATTGGCTTGTTCCCAATCACCTCTTTCCTCTGTGTTCACCCCTTCTTGAGCTAGTGGTTGAGTATTGACTACTGCAACCTGATTTCTCTCCATCTGCTTAGTGAGATCTGCCAATTGCTTGGTAATCAACTTGTTCTAAGCAAGCAATGCATCCATATGGCTCAACTCCATTACTCCTCTGTTGGTGCTCCGTTCTGAGACATAGAAGTACTCATTATTAGCCACTGTTTCAATGATATCTATGGCCTCTTCTATGGTCTTTTTGGTATTGAGAGAGCCTCCTGAAGAGTGGTCCAGGGCCTTCTTTGCTTCTCTAGAGAGACCTTCATAGAAAATGTGCAGCTGCACCCATTCATTGAACATATCAGGGGGACATCTTCTTATTAGCTCCTTATATCTTTCCCATGATTTATACAAAGTTTCTCTATCTAGCTTTCTGAAGGTTTACACCTCCGTTCTTAACTTGATTATCCTCTGTGGAGGGTAAAACTTTGTTAGAAACTTGTTGACAACATCCTCCCAGGTGGTAAGACTCTCCTTAGGAAAGGATTCAAGCCACTTAGATGCCTTGTCCCTAAGAGAAAAGGGAAACAAAAGTAGTCTATAGGTGTCTGGATGAATACCATTGGCTTTCACAGTGTCACAGATTCTCAGGAATGTGGTTAGATGTTGGTTGGGATCTTCTTAGGTACTTCCTCCAAATGAACAATTGTTTTGAACCAGGGTGATGAGCTGAGGTTTTAGCTCAAAGTTGTTGGCATGGATGGTTGGTTTTAGGATACTACTTCCACAATTTTCTGGGTTTGGGTTGATGAAAGAGCCTAAAACTCTTCTCTCCTGCCCAACATGATTACCAGCACGCTCTCCAACATGATTGTATACTTCTTCCTCCATGGTGATGTCTAGATCTTCTTCTACCTCTTCCTCACTAGCTATTCCTTTACCTCTTGCTTTCTTCCTTAGTCTAAGGAAGATCTTCTCAAGTTCACTATCAAAACAGGTTGAAACTCCTCCTCTTCTACCTGTCATACACTCAGCAAAATAAATAAAAAAGAACAAGTAAAGGAATCACTCTTGTTAAGAATTGTGGTTAGAGTGATTGGTGCAATTGGTCAAATAGTTAGTGGATTAGTGTGCAAGTATGTAAATAGACAATGAAAGACAATTGAAATTGCTGAAAATGAAAGTAAACAAACTGAAATTAAACTAAACAACAAAAGAAAAGAAAAGTATTCAATCTAGTTATCCTCTTATTTAATAATTGTCAATGCAAAATCAATCCCCGGCAACGGCACCATAAACTTGATCACGGGAAATCTGTCTCTCAACAAATTCCCTTCGGCAAGTACACTGAATTTATCGTCAAGTAAAAACTCACAGTAGAGTGAGGTCGAATCCCACATGGATTGATTGGTTGAGCAACTTTAATAAGAGGAATGGTCTAGTTGAACTAAACAGAATTGAATTGAGAATTGTAGAATTTAAATGGCGGAAAACATAAATAGCAAGAAATGTAAATGACGGAAAAGTAAATAGCTGAATGTAAATTGCAGAAAGTAAATCACAGAAAGTAAATTGCAGAAAGGTAAATGGGGATGGGGATGATGAATATCAAAGTAAACAACAAAATATAGAGAATGGGAAGATAAGAATGGGAAAGCTCATTGGGTTCCAGAGATGTTGCATTCTCCGGATCAAGTTCATTCTTATCTCTTCCTCAATCCATGCAACTCATTGATCTCTTAGCAATCTTAGGTGATTGAATCCCAATTCCTTGGCAATTCAATCTCTCTAAGCTTGAACAATTGCCCAATTTCTTGATCTAATTTCTCATGGGAAGAGATGAAGTATGATCACTGATTATACCACATGTCTTTCTAGATCAAAGTATTGGGAGAATTATATGTCACTATATCCATCCAACCCCCAATCTAGTCCAACATGAGAAAGCGTTTCTAGCATGATTTTCTCATTCCTCTTCCAAGGTTTCGAGGAAATCCAAGTATGAACAATTTCTCTTCCAAGACAATTGCTCAATTGGATGAAGATCGAAAGCTTTCAAGCAAATCAAAGAGAATGAATAGAAGAATAATAAGAACTATGATTGATCCATTGAATTACAACAGAGCTCCCTCCCCCAATGAAGTGGGGTTTAGTTGATCAAGGCTCTGGGAAATGGAATTGAAAATGTAAAGTGTATCAGAAAGTAAATTGAGTACAGAGAAAAGTAAATTGTGAGTGCTTACGCTCCTGGATCCCTTCCAGGTTCCAATCCCCTTTCTAGTTCAAAACTACTCCTATATATACTAATTCTTTGATCCTCAGTTGAGTCTGCAAGTATCTGGATGTGGGCACTTGGCCTTATTTGAAGCAGCTAACAAACATATTGGGCTTTGCTCAGCTTGCTGGAGGAGTTTAAGTTAGGCAGTAGTCACGTTAGTTAGGCCATTAGTGTGAATAACGTGATGTGTAAATTCCTGGCTCGAAGACGTTAGTGATACTGTGGGCACTAACGTCCCAAAATCCCTTGAATTCACGTTACTCCTGGCGTTAGTGGCACTAACGTGGCGACTAACGCCACTCATTCTTTACCTCGATGGCGTTAGTGGCATTAACACCACCACTAACGCCAGGCTTTGCCCCTTCTTCCACGTTAGTTTGTTGAGTTGAGTTTGTTGCTGATTATCATCACTGAAAGTTGAATTTGTTGCTGTCATGCTGAAATAATCGGTTAGCCAAATTTTTTTATTACTGTAAATTATCTTTGGAGTTGAAGTTTTTGTTTCTGAAAATTATCTTAGTCGAGTTTGATGTTGAAAATCATCAATGAGCTGAATTTGTTGCTGGAAGAATAGATTTGAGCCTTATTATTGATGGATTTGATTCTTACATATGCAGTATTAATTTGGTATAATTAGTTGAATTTAGTTTTTAATTAGTTTGTTTATCATTAACTTATTGATTTATTTTTCTGTGTTTTTCCCTAGAATTTTGATACTTGATTGTTATTAATGTGTTTGTAAAGACATGCTTTTGAATTTTTAATTTTAAGCTATTTTTTGTAATTTTATATTTACATTTAATTGTAATTGGGTCAACCGGTTGAATCAATGACCCAGTTGTATTACCGGGTCAATTACCAGTTCAGTTATAATTACTATGCCTCAACCCCCTCATTGGTCAGATCGAGTGGCGACATGATGACAAGCGTGTGAGGTAAAGCATCTCCGCCGCACACAACCATCCTTACTTCACGTTAACCACATCCTGCCGACCACGAGTCCAAGTTGGAGTGGTACTAGAGGATTTCATGAACTCCGAGGACTACCTCAATGGCGAGGACAAATTAAACGGCACCAATAGGCTCCGCTTTCTTCCCTTTTTGAGGTGGAAGTGGCTCGATTCCGTGATTTCAGCATGCTTGGATGGCAATTCCACTATTCTCTGCCTCAACCAATGAGGAAGCGTGAACGGAGACGAATAACTTTTCCTAAAGCTTAGAAACATCTGATTCCACGAATAACTTGGATGTGATGGATACCAAAGTAACAAGTCACATACTTTTCCGCTAACCTTCCCTTGTGCTTGATATGAAGATTTCGAGTTACAACTGATGTTCATAATGTGTTTGAAGAATTGCTCAAATCAAATTCGGCATGAATGTCTTGCTCAACTCTGCTTGCAAATGCCCTTTGGGTCAAATTATGAGAGTTTCAATCTCACTTTATTCCACACTGCCCCCAATATCAACACCGTTACTTCTCTAGTTGCAAAAGTTGCGCATTGTTGTTACAAGCACTGTTGGTGGGTTAGATGAATTGGAGTTTAGTCTGAATAAGTATAGAGATTCTTTGACTTCATCTCTTGTAACTCAGGCTATTGATTCTTGTAAGCATGAGGCACATACTAGGAGATTGCTCAGGTTTTTCTTATGGTCTAGTAAGAATTTGAGTTGTAAGTTAGAAGATAAAGATTATAACTAAGCTCTTTGAGTTTAAACAGAAAAAAAGACTACACAGCGATGGATATCTTGATTGGAGACTTGAAGAAGGAGGGTCGAGTTATGGATGCCGAGACTTTTGGTTTTGTAGCCGAGACTTTTGGTCTTGTAGCCGAGACTTTGGTCAAATTGGGAAAAGAATATGAGGCATTGGGTATTTTTAAGAATTTGGACAAGTACAAGTGCTCTATAGATAAATTCACAATTACTACAATCATTAATGCTCTCTGTTCTAGAGGGCATCCTAAGAGGGCTGAAGGGGTAGTTTGGCATCACAAAGACAAGATTGCAGGCACAATGCTTTGCATATAGAGAAGTATCCTTTATGGGTGGTCTGTGCAGAGGAATATGAAAGAAGCCAGGAGGATTATATATATATATATATATATATATATATATATATATATATATATATATCCAATGAACCAGCAGTATTAATGGATGGAGCTGTGGTAATGTAGGTGGTTGTGGATGTGATGGAGGTGGTGGGGGTGAGGTGAACTGTGGAGTAAAGAAGGAGAAGGGAAGGATGATGATGAAGGGTATTTTAGTCCAAGAGTTAGGAAATGATGATTTTATAACGTTTTATAATATTGAGGATGAAATTAATAAAAAGGTTGAAAACGATTTTAATTTTGACCTAAGATGTTAAGGACGAAAAAAGTATTTAATCTTTATTAGAGTTTTCATTAAGATATAACTAGGATTAACTTTTGAGGAGTGTTAGGGGGCCAACAAGTTTTGTGATTTGAGCCATCAATTAGCCATCATTAGATTTTTTAATGGTCTGAGATTTCATCCAATGGTGTGGAATTACTCACTTTTCTTTTGCTGGTTAAGTGTTGGCCAGATTTTAATAAAAATACAGGTCCCCTAGACTTTCCTTTAACTTTTTTTATTTTGTGATGACGTTGTCTAGTTGTGTATATAGTATCAAAAAATAAATATAATCAATTCTCATTTGTTGCATGTGGATAACTTTAAATATTTGTTTATTTGTTTATGAAGTTGACCCTAAATTTTGATTATTGGCTCGTGACTTTTGTTCTGTTTCCGAGTTACTCCATCCCATTTGGACTCGGTGGCCTTCGATCCAAAGTTCAAAAAACTAGACCGACTCAAATAGTCGGATCAAAAGGCCGACAATCCAACCTTTAGGCTGGTCCGAACAGTGCAATGACTGGACAAAAAAAAAACTGTTGGAACCAGTTTGACCCGGCTGGGTTTTAAGAAAACCAAACCGGAGGGTTTGAGAAACCCAGTCTGGTTAAGAAATTTTTTTTCCTCTAAAATCTGTGCCCCCAAACGAGGTCGTTTGATGTCTTTAATATTAATAAAAATAAACCCTACTTCTGAAGCTGCCCACCTCTCTCCCTCTCTCTCTCTCTCTTTCTCTCTCTCTCTCTCTCTCTCCCACTCTCAACTCACCTCGGTTCACTGTCACCACTGAACGTTCGCCGCGCTCTCGCCAAATCCTCCGCGACATCTGCTCGCGTCTCACCTCTCCACCGTTTGTGCTCAGCTGCTCGCGTCTCGCGGCGCCTCCCTTCGCCAGTGAGTGCTCGAGCTGTGTTTTTTGCTGCTCGTCATTCGTGGTTGTTCTTGCTTTTACTGCAGCGCCTCTTGTTGTCTCTGCTCGGTTCTGGCTCTCAGTCTTATTCATGTCTCATCTCAGCCACACTGCTGGCATCTCGTCGTTCGTTAGTCTCGTCGCCATCGTCTCAACATCTTGCGGCCTTCCATGGTATCCTCGTTGTCGGTAGTAGAAGCAACTAGTGGGGTTGTCACTTTTTTCGTCGCCTTCTGTGGGGTTGTCGTCGCTCGTCGTTTTCTGGTTTCGGATCCTTGCCCTCTCCGAGTCACCGTGGACTGTGGACCGTTGGTGAGTTCCTACATCATCGCTTGCCATGTTCTCTCTTTTCCAGATTTCCCTTCTCCATGTATTTTTCCATGTTGCTGAAATGCTAATCAATTAATTTTCCTTGTTGCTGATCTAAATGTTACCGTAAATCGTGACTAAACTAAGATTTGTTGAATTTGTTGCTGCAAGTTGAATTTGTTGCTGAAAATATCACTGAGTTAATTTTTTGTTGATGAAAATCATCACTGAGTTGAGTTTGTTGCTGATTATCAGCACTAAAGTTGAATTTGTTGCTGTCACGTTGAAATAATCGATTAGCCAAATTTTTTTGTTATTGTAAATCATCTTTGGAGTTGAAGCTTTTGTTGTTGAAAATTATCTTAGTCGAATTTGATGTTGAAAATCATTGGTGAGCTGAATTTGTTGCTGGAAGAATAGATTTGATTCTTAGTATTGATGGATTTGATTCTTACATAAGCAGTATTGATTTGGTATAATTAATTGAATTTAGTTTTTAATTAGTTTGTTTATCATTAACTTATTGATTTATTTTTTTGTGTTTTTTCCCTAGAATTTTGATACTTGATTGTTATTAATGTATTTGTAAAGACATGCTTTTGAATTTTTAATTTTAAGCTTATTTTTTGAAAATTTATATTTATATTTAATTGTAATCGGGTCAACCGGTTAAATCAATGACCCAATTGTATTACCTGGTCGATTACCGGTTCGATTCTAATAACTATGCCTCAACCCTCTCATTGGCCAGATCGAGTGGCGACACGAGGACAAGCGTGTGAGGTAAAGCATCTCCGCTCCACCCAACCATCCTTACTTCACGTTAACCACAACCTGCCGACCACGAGTCCCAGCTGGAGTGGTATCATAGGATTTCATGAACTCCAAGGACAAAATTCCCGCTAACCTGCTCTTGTGCTTGATATGAAGATTTCGAGTTACAACTGATGCTCATAATGCGTTTGAAGAATTGCTTAAATCAAATTCGGCATGAATGTCTTGCTCAACTCTGCTTGCAAACGCCCTTTGGGTCAAATTATGAGAGTTTTGATCTCACTTTATTCCACATTGCCCCCAATATCAACACCGTTACCTCTCCAGTTGCAAGAGCTGTGCAGTGTTGTTATAAGCACTGTTGGTGGGTTAGATGAATTGGACTTTAGTCTGAATAAGTATAGAAATTCTTTGACTTCATCTCTTGTAACTCAGGCTATTGATTCTTGTAAGCATGAGGCACATACTAGGAGATTGCTCAGGTTCTTCTTATGGTCTAGTAAGAATTTGAGTTGTAAGTTAGAAGATAAAGATTATAACTACGCTTTTCGAGTTTTCACAGAAAAGAAAGACTACACAGCTATGGATATCTTGATCGGAGACCTGAAGAAGGAGGGTCGAGTTATGGATGTTGAGACTTTTGGTCTTGTAGCCGAGACTTTGGTCAAATTGGGGAAAGAAGATGAGGCGTCGGGTATTTTTAAGAATTTGGACAAGTACAAGTGCTATATAGATGAATTCACAGTTACTGCAATCATTAATGCTCTCTGTTCTAGAGGGCATCCTAAGAAGGCTAAAGGGGTAGTTTAGAATCACAAAGACAAGATTGCAGGCACAATGCTTTGCATTTAGAGAAGTATCCTTTATGGGTGGTCTGTACAGAGGAATGTGAAAGAAGCTAGGAGGATTATTCAAGAGATGAAATCAAATGGGGTTGCCCCAGATTTAATTTGTTACAACACATTCCTCAGGTGCCTTTGTGAGCTGAATCTTAGACGTAATCTTTCAGGGCTTGTGACTGAAGCCTTCAATGTGATGATGGAGATGAAGTCTTACAAGGTTTTCCCAACCTCGATCAGTTACAACATCTTGCTCTCATGTTTAGGAAAGACCAGAAGGGTTAAAGAATCTTGTCAAATACTAAAAAAAATGAAACATTCTGGTTGTGCTCCAGATTGGGTAAGCTATTATCTTGTAGCAAAGGTGTTGTTTCTGACTGACAGATTCGGCAAAGGAAAAGATATAGTGGATCAAATGATCGAAAATGGTTTGATACCAAACCATAAGTTCTACTACAGTTTGATTGGTATTCTTTGTCGGGTTGAAAGGGTGAATTGTGCTCTTGAACTTTTTGAGAAAATAAAGAGAAGTTCACTGGGTGGTTACATACCAGTGTATGATGTGCTCATTCCAAAGCTTTATAGAGGAGGGGATTTTGAGAAGGGAAGAGAGCTATGGGATGAAGCCACAAGCATGGGGATCTCTCTTCAGTGCTCAAGAGATGTTTTGGATCCTTCAATAACACAAGTTTTCAAACCTAAAAGGCCAGAAAAAATCAGCCTTGAGGACAGCATAATAACTAAGCCTCCAAATAAAGTGAAAAATCTTTCAAGTAAAATGAAGGTGATGAGAACAAAATCTGCTTCAATGAAGAAGAAAAATAGAAGAAATAAATAAATACATCTACAGCACCCTTAATGGCTTGATTATCTATGTAGTTGTTCTTTGTTCCCTCTCTTCCATAGTATAAAGGCTTGCTTATCTTGGATTAGCATTCTACTCCTGCATGTTGTTCTAATTAAATTGTTAATTGTATGCTATCTCTAGCCTTGGGCATATTCTGCATTTTTTATACCAGATTCTATGAAATTATGTAATTTTATTTCCTGACATGAATTACCTTGGTGATAAATATCATTTTTGTGGTTTATCTTAGGCTAATTTAAGGTGGTTTTTTCAACTATTCACACACTTATTGCTTAAAATTGTCATGTTTTTGTGATCCCTTTGTAGTTGAGCTTAAATGATAAAAGCATGCTTTTTAAAGCTTAAATAGGTTAGTTTTATTTTACTATTTCATTCCATTGGTGCCTTGATATGTGCGTTCAAGTATTTCAGGTCATATAGGTAAAAAAATGGTATGGAAAGTGAAGAGGAAGCATGCTAGAATAAGGAATCATAAAGAAAATTGGAAGCTTGGAGCTCGTGCATATATGCGTATGCATAGACATTGCATGCATACGCATATTGAAGTTCAACCATACATGCGTACGCATAGGATTTACATGCGTACGCTTCCTGAAGTTTAGTTGTGTATGCGTACGCATACACCTTGCATGCGTACGCATATTGAGCAAAACGTGACTCATTAATGAGAACACATGCCCAGCAATTTCTGAGGGTTTTTTGGACCTCTTTTCAAGCCCAAATTGATGCCAACTAAAGGAAAATGGATGGGGGGTCAACCAAGATATAACACACAACACTCATTAGGGAATTAAGGAGTTTTTTAAGCTAGTTTTTGTTCTTGTTTTTTTCTAGAGAGAGAAACCCTCACTTCTCTCTAGGTTTTCACATGTTTTGTTCATCAATTGTTGAGATTTCTGGATTGAAGCTTCTGAAATTTGCTTATTAATCTCAATTTTAGTTTTCTTTCTTCTAGCTTTACTTAATTTCATAGTTACTTTCATGTTCTCCTTCTAGTTTTTCTTTTACTTCCCAACTTTGGACTTTGTTATTTTTGAATTGTTGTTAATGAATTGATGTTTTCTATGCTTTTGGTGTTGATTTAGTTTTTTGCTATCGATAATTGTTAGTGGGTAGTGGTAGTTTGAGTTTAATTTGCAAATTAGTTATGGTTTTAAGCTTTGCACACCAAGTGTTTGATGAAATTTCTCATACTCTTGGCTTAAGTGAAGAAAATTGAGTGACCTTGAGTCATTGGGTCTAATTGAATTGATAATTTTGGGTCCCTTGTTAATCAATTTGATTTCCATTGACACCAATCTACTACTAAGACAATTGGTAGCTAGATTGGGACTTATGGGTGATGTTGATTAAACCTATTTGACTTACTTCAAGTATAGAAGTAGACTTGATGAGGTTGGTCCCTCACAATTGTCAATATAAGGTTATTAGACAAGGATAAAGACCTCAATTCTCAAGCCTTAGCCAAGAGTCCTTTATCATTCATATTAGAAAAACCCAAATCTCAAGTGTTAACTACTTATCTTAATTAGCTTAGTTGTTTAGTTAGTTATAGAATAGAAGTAGATTCTTACATTGCCCTATTGATTAGTATTCATTTGGATATTGCTATTTTGTTTAGCTTAAGCTTATTGTTAGTTAGTTTCTTGCATGTTAAGTTTCTTAGTTTAAATTCTTATCAATGATTCTCAACCCTGGAATTCTAACCAATTTTGGCTCACACATTTGCCCATTCTCTTGAGGACGATCCGGGAGCAATACTCTCAGTTATTTTTATTGGGTTGAACTTGTGACAACCAAATCTAAACTTTGATTGAGAGAGTTATTCGTCGGTTGGGACTATACTAGCAACGAAACTATTTCGAGAGATTTCTAGCCGACGATTCTCCTTCTATCAAGTTTTTGGCGCCATTGCCAGGGAATGGTTGCAATGTGTGCCTCAACATTGGTTATGTGAATATGTGAATATTGTGAATAGTTTACTTGCTTTCATTAGGTTGTTTTTAGTTTAGATTTACTTTAATGCATGAGCTATGGTTGCTAAGTTAAATGACTTGGTCTCAACCGGATCCTAACATAGCCGAAATTGATCCCGAAATTGAAAGAACCTTATTTCATATTTGGTAAGCTAGGTGGCAGTTGGATTACACGGCTAGTGCATCGGCCTCTCTTGAAGAACCTTCTGAGACACTAGATCGATCCGAGATTGATCTAGAATCCACTTTCAACGAGGGAACTTCTTACTCCTCTGTTGGTACTACTGACGTATCCTTGCATACTATAGGTGAAAATCACATGGCGGAGCCTCGTAGAATTACTTTGCATGAGCAAGGGGAGCCGGACCTCATTCTTCAACCGTTGCAAACTCGGTATCCGAATCTTGACCCTAATTTTGAGTTGAAGAATAGCTTGATTAACTTGTTGTCCAAGTACCATGGTCTACTGGGTCAAGACCCTATTAGGCATTTGAGAGACTTTCAAGTAGCTTGCTCTACGACTCGTAGGCATGGTGCCGATGAGATTGCGATTATGGTTTTTGCTTTTCCCTTCTCTCTTGAGGGGCAAGCAAAGGAGTGGTTCTACTCCCAGCCTGATAAAGTGGTGACTGATTGGGACTGACGGGCGGAAAAATGTCGGTTAAGAAATATTAATAAAAGTTGCATTGTAAGTACAGTCTTAACCGACGAATTCCCACTGTCAATTTAGAAGATGTCACAATTTAAGAATAAAACTGGGAGTAGAATTTTCAGGTCGTTTCCCAAAGAGTTGACACAGTAGTGTAAATTGTTGATCAGTAATTTTCTGAGAAATTTTAGAATTGGAAAATAGAAAAATAAACGACTATCAATTAAAGCAATAAAAATTAACAAGAGGTTTTATATATTCGAAATAAAAAGCCTTGATTAGGAGAAAATTAATTGAAATTTCTATCCTTGTTGATTTTTCCAAGTATAATAGCAAAAGGTTGTTGCTTCTACTCAGTTATCCTCTAACTAATAAAGAAAAGTCAAGTAACTAATACCAACTCTGACTCACAAGTCCTAATCCCTTTCTAGGGAAGGATTAGAGTTAGTGAAAAGTGAGTTAGCCAGCAACTTCCAATTACAGATTAATACTTGAGTATTCCAACTCAAGGGTCTCCTATTAATCAACTCCAAAGTCAAGTTGGGAGTCTACTCCATTGATATGAATGCTATTTTCGCAAACATGTAAAGGGAGTAGAGAGGAGACATGGTAATTAAAATTAATTTAATAAAAGCAAATTTGGAGCTAATAAATTAATTGGAGATTATCAAACAAATAATGAAATTAAATGTAAAAATAGCTCTTTGCATTAATAAATCCCAAAATCAATGATATCCATATATGACACGAGCAAACTAAATGGAAAATAAAAGAGAAAGGTAATAGGAAAGCAAACTATAGTGATGGAGACTTCAATCGAAGGTAGTGACTCTCTCAAAATCCAATCCGAAAGCATAAAAACTAAAAATCTAAGAATGCGAAGAACCCTAGAAGAAGTATTGTTTTCCTCTCTAGAATTCAAAACTAAAAATTAAACTAAAGTGAATGTGAATGTCCCTTGAGTCTGCTTGCCCCCTGCTCTAGTCTATGTTTCTGGGCCAAAAATTGGGTCCAAAACCAGCCCAAAATCTCCCCATGCGAGTTCTGATTAATGCAGCACGTCACTCTGTCACGCGTACACGTCGGTCACGCGTACGCGTCGCTGGTCTTCTGTGCTTGTCACGCGTACGCGTCAGTCACGCGTACGCATCACTGTGAAATGCTCCAAGTCACGCGCATACGTAAGCCATGCGTGCACGTTGATCCTCGCTGGTCAGCTCCTTTGTTTCTCGTATTCCTTCCACTTTTGCATGCTTCCTTTCCATCCTCTAAGCCATTCCTGCCCTATAAAGCCTGAAAACACTTAACACACAGATCACGGCATCGAATGGTATAAAGGAGAATTAAAAATTGACAATTTAAATGCTTAGGAAGCAAGTTTCCAATCATGGAACAAAATTAGGAAGGATTTGTAAAACCATGCAATTTGTATGGATAAGTGTGCGAAGAACTGTTAAAAACTACTCAATTTAGCACAAGATAAACCATAAAATAGTGGTTTATCAGGGACTTACTAAGAAGGGAGTTCTTGGATAAGTTCTTCCCTCCGGAGAAGACTGATTATATCCGGAAGGAGATCTCGGGTATTATGCAAAGAGACTAAGAAACATTGTATGAGTACTAGACTAGATTCAAAAGGTTGTTAGAGTCTTGTCTACATCATGGATTGGATACTCATTTGCTCATTAGTTATTTCACTGGAGGTCTCTGTGCACTGGATAAGAGATTGCTTAATGCGTCAAGTGGTGGTTCTCTTTCTAAGAACAAGACGGCAGAGGAGGCATGGAATTTGATCAATGATGTTGCCGAAGCTACCCAACATGTGAGAGTGAGGAATAATCCTCCTAAAAGTGTGGTGGAAGCATCTCCTTCTGACTTGGCTTTGACTAAAGTGCCTGGGGAGATGACTACTATCCTCAAGGAGATTCATCAAGGGCAAAAGGCCTCCCAATCTATTCAAGCCATTCAAGCCCCTCCTCAAATTCTCCAACTTGAAGGACCTCTAAGGGTGTGAGGTGTGTGCTCTTGCACCTCACACTAACCGATCAATATCCTCAAGTCCAAGGGGACTACACCTTTGCGGTAGCCAACCACTACAACAACCGTCCACTTTATCAATCTCAAGGTCAAGGCGATTACTCCCATGTTAATAGCCAAAACCAAAAGTGGAACCAAAACAACTCCTCTTCTCAACACCATAACAATTACCAACCTTCTTCCCAATACCACAACAACTCTTATCAAGGCAACCAAAATCACCACAACCAAAACCACAATCAATCATACCAACACTCCCAATAAAGCCAACCAAACAACCAAAGATACCAACCACCTCATCAAAGGCAACAAAACCAAACCAATCAACCTTCTTCTTCTTCCACAACCCAAAACGATGATGCTTTTTATTCAATCTACCAAGAGCAAGAGAGGCTTCGGGCTATGATAGAGAAGAATGAAGAGAACACTAGGAACCAATTGACCTCTATAGCTGAAATGCTCTCTAGACTATCTTTACCCCCTCCTACCAACAAAACCACCCAAGCCTGTAGCTCTTCTAGCCTTCCTTCTCAACCCATTCCAAACTTAAGGGGTAGCGTCAATGCAATTACTTTGAGAAGCGGTACAACACTTGAGGAGGTTGAGCTTGAGCCTATTATTTTGGTAGAGGATGTTCCCAATGTGAAAGTTGAGGAAACGGTGGAATTAAATGAGGATGAAAAGAAGGGAATAGCAAGGGAAGAGGATGAACAACTGAAGGCCAAGGAACCAAAGCGGAAGAACATTTTAGAGGAACAAACTCCCATACCCTTCCCGACGATAGCCAAGAAGGCCAAGAAGCATGAGGAGCTTGACCCTAACATGGTGCAACTGTTCAAGAATGTTGAGGTAACCATCCCACTCTTTGACGCCATACGTCAAGTTCCAAAATATGCTAAATTTCTTAAGGAGGTGTGCATCCACAAGGAGAAGATCGGTGGTTTAGGGGTGAATTCATTAGATAATTCTGTTTCTCCAGTGATAGGGGATCTTCCTGAGAAATATAGTGACCCTAGACCTTGCTTGGTATCGTGTATGATTGGTGAGATACAACTTGCGGATTGTATGTGTGATCTAGGGTCTTGTGTGAATATCATGCCATTCTCGGTTTATGAGAAATTGAACCTTGCATCTTTGAAGCGATCGGGAGCTAGATTCGTGCTAGCCGACACAAGTATAACTTCAGTTAAGGGTATTGCTGGGAATATGTTGGTGAGAATTTAGGACCTAGTCTTTCTAGTGGATTTCCATATTCTAGAGACACCTTCCATTGATTCGGACATACCATCCTCCATCTTGCTTGGGAGACCATTCTTGAAGACGTCCTGCTTTAAGCTGGATGCTTATTCTGGTGAATATTCATTTGAAGTCAAAGGAAAGGTGGTGATGTTCAAATTGGACAAAACCATGGGGAAACCGCCAGATGTGCACTCCATTTTCAGTTGTGACATCATTGAAGATGAAATAATTGAAGTCCACTTTAGAAGTGATGATGAGATGAATGTCAGTAAAGGTAAGAGTGGCCAGGGAGTTGGCAAGGAAGATGAAGATGCTCCCCAACCTCTAAGTCATCAAGAAAACAATGCTAGATATAATGATCCGATTGACAAGTGGAAGCATTACTCCTTGAAGGGTGCTCTTGCCAAGGGTAACAAGAAGAGTAAGGTGGATGTCCTTGAGGATGTCCTAAGAAGGTAAAGAAGTTTGAGCTCATGAACGTCTAACTTAAGGACGTTAAACCAAAGTGTTAGATGGAAGACACCCCACCATGGTATGATCCTCCAATTCTCCCTTGCTTTTCATGTAATAATTGCTTGAATTTGTTGATTCTAGTAGTTTTAGGTATTTGCTTGGTTTTTGTTGGTTTTAGATCTTTTCATTCCTTTTGGTTATGTAAATGATTGCTTTGGGAACCTTGTTCTGTGTGTTTAGAGCCTTAAAATGTGGAATTTGAGGTTGTTATGTATAGGGAGGCATCTTGGAGAGAGGAGCAAAAATTTCTGCTTCCAGCCTTGCATGTGTACGCATACACCCTACATGCATATGCATTGTCCCAAAAAATGCCCAATGCGTGTGCATAGCCTCTAGACAGAGAGTACCCCATACGTACGAGACCTATGCGTACGCAAATTCCCCTGAATCCGAACCTTGTATGCGTACGCAACCCCACTTGATGCGTATGCATATTCACCTAAATTGTCCAAGACACGTACGCATTGCGAATAGGCAGTGAGAGACGCACACCCATGGTATAGGTATGCGAAGGTAAGTCCCCAACCATCAACATTGCGTACGCAAGCCTCATCTATGCGTAGGCAAGCCTTTCAAAAAAAAAAAAAAATTCGAAGAAGGGGGTGTCTTCGAAACCCTAACCCCCTTCAACGTTCTTCAACCTCCATTACCTCCGTTCCTTTTCTCCAACCTCCAACCCCCTTCCGCGACCCAACTGCCGCGACAGCCTCCCCAACCGCCGGTCCCACTACCACCGGCGCCGCCGTCAACCCCTCTCTCTCTATCCTCTTCATCTTGTTCACCCCACTCTCCTTCTCTCTCTCACTTTCAGAGACCGCCGCCACTGCCCACCGCCACAGCACCACCACCAGCCGCCTCTCTTCCTCCATCTTCCTCTCCTTTCCTTCCCCTGTTCCGTTCCTTCTCCCCAGGTTTCATTCTCGTTCCAATTTATGTTATTTCTGTTCGATTAAGGTTGATTAGTGGATTAATCTTGTTTAGTCAATTCTGTTGGCTTATTTTAATTAGGTTAGATTAGTTAGTTACATTAGGCCTTTTTGCTTAATGCTGCTATCTTATGCAATTTCTGTTTATAGTTCATTTTGATTAGTTTAGCTAGTTAGCTTTAAGTTGTCAAGACTAGAGTTAGTTGATTGGTATTGGCTGAGAATGCTGTTTTGAACTGTTGTTGTTAGAGGACATGTTAGGGTTGTTTGTGCTGTTTGAGGGTTTCCTAAGTTACAATTTGTGATTCTGTTTGGGGTTAGTTGTTTGAGTTGAAGGCTGAACTGCTGATTGAGTTCATTGTGCCTACTTGTTTGCCTGATCTTATGCTGAACTTCTGAGATATTGTTACTGGAATTCTTAAATTTAAACTGCACTTTGATCAATACCTGCTGTTTTTCACTATTGGCGATGCGAGTATGCTGAAATTTTGTTGCATTGCTGTCTCACTCTGATTTCAGTTACTTGGTTCAAGGCAATTAATTAGTTGAATTCATATTGATTTCTTGTATTAGGTTCTCCTATACCTAGGGCTGAATGTTGGACAGAATAGGATTGAGAATTTTTGGTTTCTTGAATTTGAATTCATTCAGTTTGGAGTGATTGATAGAATTGTTTGCTGAGTCTCATTTAGTGGAATTTTAACTTGAATTCTGAATGTTTGGTCCAGAATTGTTTGCTGAATTTTTGCTCTCTGAATTATTGCGGATTTCTGTGCATATTAATGTTGACTTTGTGCATAAAGGTTGCTGGAATATTCTGATTAAGGCATTTATCATTAACTTATTTATTTATTTTTCTGTGTTTTTTCCCTAGAATTTTGATACTTGATTGTTATTAATGTGTTTGTAAAGACATGCTTTTGAATTTTTAATTTTAAGCTTATTTTTTGTAATTTTATATTTATATTTAATTGTAATCGGGTCAACCGGTTGAATCAATGACCCAGTTGTATTACCAGGTCGATTACCGGTTCGGTTCTAATAACTATGCTTCAACCCCTCATTGGCCAGATCGAGTGGTGACACGATGACAAGCGTGTGAGGTAAAGCATCTCCGCCCCACCCAACCATCCTTACTTCACGTTAACCACAACCTGCCGACCACGAGTCCCAGCTGGAGTGGTACCAGAGGATTTCATGAACTCTGAGGACTACCTCAATGGCGAGGACAAATTAAACGGCACCAATAGGCTCCACTTTCTTCCCTCTTTGAGGTGGAAGTGGCTCGATTCTGTGATTTCAGCGTGCTTGGATGGCAATTCCACTATTCTCTGCCTCAACCAATGAGGAAGCGTGAACGGAGACGAATAACTTTTCCTGAAGCATAGAAACATCTGATTCCACGAATAACTTGGATGTGATGGATACCAAAGTAACAAGTCACATACTTTCCCGCTAACCTGCCCTTGTGCTTGGTATGAAGATTTCGAGTTACAACTGATGTTCATAATGTGTTTGAAGAATTGCTCAAATCAAATTCGGCATGAATGTCTTGCTCAACTCTGCTTGCAAACGCCCTTTGGGTCAAATTAGGAGAGTTTCGATCTCACTTTATTCCACATTGCCCCCAATATCAACACCATTACTTCTCCAGTTGCAAGAGCTGTGCAGTGTTGTTACAAGCACTGTTGGTGGGTTAGATGAATTGGAGTTTAGTCTGAATAAGTATAGAGATTCTTTGACTTCATCTCTTGTAACTCAGGCTATTGATTCTTGTAAGTATGAGGCACATACTAGGAGATTGCTCAGGTTCTTCTTATGGTCTAGTAAGAATTTGAGTTGTAAGTTAGAAGATAAAGATTATAACTACGCTCTTCGAGTTTTCACAGAAAAGAAAGACTACACAGCTATGGATATCTTGATTGGAGACCTGAAGAAGGAGGGTCGAGTTATGGATGCCGAGACTTTTGGTCTTGTAGCCGAGACTTTGGTCAAATTGGGGAAAGAAGATGAGGCATTGGGTATTTTTAAGAATTTGGACAAGTACAAGTGCTCTATAGATGAATTCACAGTTACTGCAATCATTAATGCTCTCTGTTCTAGAGGGCATCCTAAGAGGGCTGAAGGGGTAGTTTGGCATCACAAAGACAAGATTGCAGGCACAATGCTTTGCATATACAGAAGTATCCTTTATGGGTGGTCTGTGCAGAGGAATGTGAAAGAAGCTAGGAGGATTATTCAAGAGATGAAATCAAATGGGGTTGCCCCAGATTTAATTTGTTACAACACATTCCTCAGGTGCCTTTGTGAGCGGAATCTTAGACGTAATCCTTCAGGGCTTGTGCCTGAAGCCTTAAATGTGATGATGGAGATGAAGTCTTACAAGGTTTTCCCAACCTTGATCAGTTACAACATCTTGCTCTCATGTTTAGGAAAGACCAGAAGGGTTAAAGAATCTTGTCAAATACTAAAAAAAATGAAACATTCTGGTTGTGCTCCAGATTGGCTCAGCTATTATCTTGTAGCAAAGGTGTTGTTTCTGACTGGCAGATTCGGCAAAGGAAAAGATATAGTGGATCAAATGATTGGAAATGGTTTGGTACCAAACCATAAGTTCTACTACAGTTTGATTGGTATTCTCTGTGGGGTTGAAAGGGTGAATCGCGCTCTTGAACTTTTTGAGAAAATGAAGAGAAGTTCACTGGGTGGTTACGGACCAGTGTATGATGTGCTCATTCCAAAGCTTTGTAGAGGAGGGAATTTTGAGAAGGGAAGAGAGCTATGGGATGAAGCCACAGGCATGGGGATCTCTCTTCAGTGCTCAAGGGATGTTTTGGATCCTTCAATAACACAAGTTTTCAAACCTAAAAGGCCAGAAAAAATCAGCCTTGAGGACAGCACAATAACTAAGCCTCCAAATAAAGTAAAAAAACTTTCAAGTAAAATGAAGGTAATGAGAACAAAATCTGCTTCAATGAAGAAGAAAAAGAGAAGAAATAAATAAATAAATCTACAGCACCTTAAATGGCTTGATTATCTATGTAGTTGTTCTCTGTTCCCTCTCTCAATAGTATAAAGGCTTGCTTATCTTGGATTAGCATTCTATTCCTGCATGTTGTTCTAGTTAATTGACATAGTTTACTTTGTATTATCTTCAAATTTTTCTTCAAATCACCATAGAATATGTGCTTGGATCTTTGGGGGTGTCTGGTTGGGAGAATTATAGAGTTTCCCGATGGATCTTAAAATGGGAATATCATATTTCCAGTGCAAGGTTTAAAAAACTTTCCAGATAAATTTTATTCCTAGAAATCAAAATACATCATTTTAACCATTTCCCCCTTAAATTTTCATGGAAATGAAATCTGAATAACAAAAGAAAAAGACTAAACTACGCTGCTAATCTAACCCCATCCCTCGCATTCACTTCTCTCCCTTTCTCATTTCACGTTCAAACAAAACCCTAGTAGAGACCTATACTCGCCTCGCCGTTGAATTGAGTTTCCGCTTTCCACCACCATTGTGCACTTCATTCTAGAAGGAAGATTCAACTCGATTTCTTTTTGGTTCGTGTTCGTGTTCCATCATCTCGGTTCTCATCACCACAGCTCCTCAGCATACATCGCAGCTTCTCAGCTTTGCAAATCGCAGTCTCCATTGCAGCTTTGCATCTCCACCTTAGATTAGTCGCCGGTCACCGCCATCCCGTTGCAGTTCTGTCTCACGGCCACAACTCAGTGGCCCCACAACTCGTGCTTTGCTTCTCAGTTCTCACTTGCTCTCTCTCTCTCTCTCTCTCTCTCTCTCTCTCTCTCCCCCCAGATTGGTTCCGAGAAATATTGATTTTAATTGAAAAATTTATTATTATCTCTTAAAATATTTTAATGGTTGATTATAAAATTTCTTAATATTTTTATATATTCACTTCTCAATTTTTTATCAAGATCTCCAAACTAGCATGAATTTGTAAATATGCAAGTATCACTTTGCTTTTTTTTTTGTGTGTTCTTTGTAGTTATGTTGGATGCAAATGAAGTGTTTGATGATTTTTCTCAATAAAGACTAAAGAGATTAAGCTTAAGCTTCAGATTATTTATTTGTTTAATGTTACTTGATTAATGTTTCTCCGATGTATATTAGTTTTATTTTAAGCTTATGTATATAAGTTTTGCTGAAATTATGGCTTGTATATTAACGCCTCTAATGGACCTGGAGCTGGTAACTTACTGTGCTACGTATATGCAGCCTGTTTTAGAACTATCTAAACAATAAATAAAAGCAAGAATTATATATTTATATATGATCCCTGTCTACGAAAATTAAAAAAAGGGGATGTATATTATATTTTATCATCATTGTAGTATCTTGTGTTCTCTTTTAAAATGGTCTATTTACAACTCGTATTTGTGCATGGTCTTTTATTTTCCCTAGCATGGTCTAATGCATACATCTTATTCTTGTTTTTCCATTTTTATTTCATTTGAAAAGTGATTCCCTGAGGCACTCTGCCATGAACTAACAATGATATTTTTTATATTTCATTTTTTCAATACAATTAATAGTTCTGTTCCTTTGGTTCTTTTGGCTATGAATTTCCGGTTTTTAAAGGATAGAAAAAATTTTATATAGAATAAATAAACAGGAAAGTCTTCTAGTTAAATATTTTAATGTTTTCTTCTTTTTTTGACAGAATGGATCCCAAATAGAGAAAATGAGAGTTATTACCTGCTCGATTTTACATTTAGAATTAGTGAATGACCTTATGGTTATGTTTTTTTTTTTTTTTTGATGATTTGCTTTGTTTTGATTATATTGCAATTGAGAAAAAAGAAAAGAAAACGGAATGATAATTATAGTAGGCAAGAAGTAAGGGATGTTAGTGTCGATAGGATTATGTATTTTAATGATCTAGCATGTATAGAAAACACAAGAATGGATAGGCGTGCCTTTCATGCATTGTGTAACATGATTAGAGGGGTTAGAAGGATAGAACCAAGTAGGAATATGGGTATAGAAGAACTGGTTGCCATGTTTTTACATATTATAGCACAAGGCGTCAAAATTAGAGTAATAAAGAGACAATTTCTGAGATCTAAAGAAACAATTAGTAGGATGTTTAATGATGTATTGCTTGCTATTTTGAGATGTCATAATCTCTCACTGAAAAAACCTCAACCATTTAGCCAGGATAGAATGGATGAACGATGAAAATGGTTCAAGGTAATTTATCTTGCTAATGTTATTAAATCTAATATGTTTGGTGTGCTTTGGGATTGAGTCAATTGAGTTTTTCTTTGGATTTTAGAATTGCCTAGGAGCCTTAGATGACACCCATATCAAAGTCAATGTCCTTGAGGCTGAAAAGCCTAGATATCAACAAAAAAGGTGACAATAACCAATGTGCTTGGAGTGGTTGCTCTCGATATGCAATTTATCTATGCACTGGCAGGTTGGGAGGGTTTAGCTGTGGATTCTAAGGTATTGTGAGATGCATTATCTCGCAATGGGTTTAGTGCTCTCCAAGGTATTTCATTGAGACTTTAGTATGTTATCAAAGTAACCATTTGATATTTCATTAATTTTGTTCAACTTTTTATGTTACACTAGGTCATTACTACTTATGTGATGCCAACATGAATTATGAAGGGTTTTTGGCACCTTATAGAGGACAAAATATCATTGAGTGAGTTTAATCCACATAATCAATCCAATACACCCTAAGAGCTTTTTAATATGAAACACTCACAAGTTAGGAATGTCATTGAAAGGGCATTTGGAGTATTGAAAGCAAGATGGGGAATTTTAAGGGGAAGGCCATTTATCCTATTCAAGAGTCAAGAGTTATAACTACTTGTTGCCTTTTGCATAATCATAGTAGAAGAGTGATGGTTGTGGATCTTATTGATGAGATAGAAAATCAAAATATGCTTGGATTAGATGGTGGGACGATCTACCATATTGAGGCGAGCGATGCTTGGGGTAGATGGAGGGATCAATTTGCACAAGAAATGTGGAAGCAATGGAGGAGAAGACATCATGCCCAATAATTGTGGTCATTTTTCTGTGTCAGGCCCAAGCAAGCACTTTTTGGAGTGTCTCTCTATATTTCCGTAGTACATTAGTCTGATCGAGTAGAACTGAGTTCTCCTCTAGTAGAACTGCCAGAAAGTTTGTAAACAGCGGCTGTCCATTGTAACATTGATTTCATTTTGTTGATGCGTTTCTGTTCTTGTACAAGAGTTGTGCATGTTTGCGTCTTTGTAGCTTTGATTTGGATAATAGTGAAGCTTTACCTTCTGGTGGTTTTTTAATCTCTCTTATATTGAGAGGTTTTTTCCCACGTTAAAGTTTGGTGTTTTGTTTTTCTGTCTTCTCTTTAACATTCTGCTGCTATTAACTATTTCTATAGTGTGCCCATATTAAGCCTTCACAGGTCTATTCCTACTATTCACTGCCTGCATACACTGTTTTATATGTGAGTTTAATTAATTCCTACTATTCACTGCCTGCATACACTGTACTTGGGTTGAATTTTCTTAAGACAACCATTGCCACATGCTTCTGTTAAGGTTTGGTTTCCTTGCTTTCTTGTTTTGTGATTTTCTTGGGTTGGTTAATTTGTTTCGTGTTAAACTGATTCATGAAATTTATGATGTGTTGCTAAGATGATGGTGTCCAATACTCAAATTGTTGACCAATTGCATGGTTCTGGCCAAGCTTGTAGATTTCAATAGCTTGATGAAGAATCTTGATTAATGAGTCAACACTATATAATGAACTATAATATAATAAGAAGAGTTGTGGTATTTTAGGTGTAAGTACGGTCTTTGTTATTTAGAATTGCTATGATAATTGACTATGTAATATAGAGAAAGGGGATTTTGTTGGTATTTGGTACTGTTGAAGCATGCCATTACGTTTTGAACCTATGTGGACTTTTGTATATTTATTACTTGTTCCTTTTATGTTGAGCTAACAATAATCAAATGAATTGATACTGTTCTGTTAATAGAAATTCAATTTGGGTTAATAGTCAAATTAGTCTTTAAAAGATAAGACATTTTTCAAATTCATCCCTGAAAGATTTTTTCAATCAAATTGGTCCTTCAAAGATGACAAATTAATCATATTTGTCCTCTAGTCACTCCATTAACAATTTTCTTCAAAGATTGATGTTGTAAAACGTTAATTGATAACATATATAATACCTGATATGTCTAATTGGATATTGACCGAATATGTTTATGAAAATTTATTAATTTACTCATTTTCCCCAATTACAAAAATCTTATTCTTAATATAACCTAGTGACTAAATTAATAGATTTTCATAAACATATTTAGTCAATGTCTAATTGAAAATGTTATGTGTCATGTATTTTATCAGTTAATATTTCACATCAACAATCGTTGACGAAAATTATGAGTGAAGTAACTAAAGGACATATATGATTAATTCGTAATCTTTGAAGGACCAATTTAATTGAAAAAATCTTTTAGGGACGAATTTAAGAAATTCCTTATCTTTAAGGGACTAATTTGACTATTATCCCAATTCAATTTGCTAGTAAATACTTCTGATCAAATGAATATTCAACTCTTGTCTCCTACATCTGTGCTCACTATAGAATTTTTTTATATCTGATTTTATTTTATTTTTTTGTTTCTATTATGTTCTTAGCAGGTTGATGATTCTTCTGTATAGTCACTGATTTTTTATCTTTAAGCTTTTAGGTAAATACATTGCTACTCTTTTGTATAGAATTTAAGCTTTCAGGTAAGTTTATTAAATTTAGTTTTGGTAGAAATAACTACCGGTATGAGTTTGAATAAGTAGTAGCGATAAATAAGACTTTTAATTGTGTGATTTTATACTCAGAGATCATTAGATTTTTTTAGTATTGAACTCTGAATTATCCACACATTGAATCATGGGTAAATTTTACTAAAGAGACAATATTTTGTAATAGTTGAGGTGGTGAGCACGGCTCGGAGTAGATTTGGTTGGAATGACAAAGATAAAATTATTGTAGTGGAGCAACAAATTTTCAATAAATAGAAAGTGTAAATTCTAAGCAACTTTCTTAATACAAGTTTATCTATCTTAGCTTTTTAATATTTATTGCTTAATTATATTTCTTTTAATTTCATTTCCATCCTAATGCTAATGGCCTCTACAATAAACCATTTTCACATTTTGAAGAGTTGGGAATAACATTTGGTAGAGATAGGGCTCAAGGAGGCAATGTAGAAAATATAGCTCAAACAGTTGCTATTATGGAGGCTGAGCACGAAGCAAACTTGAGTGATTGGCAAATGAGTGAAAACACCCAAGTAAATTTGGAAGAGACAGAGGTTGAATATGAAGCTGATTTTCAAGTACGTAAGCAATTGACTTAACGTGTTTGATTATTTATACTTTTAATTTTATTTTCTGGTTTTAGTTGTTTATTTTCTGCAAGAACATAGTTACATAAAAAGGTTTTGGTGCGTCAGCAGTTTCTGCAATGTGAAACAATCACCAATGCATTCACAGCACTTCTTAAAACAGGGAACCCCACCCTCTAGAAAATTTTATCGAATTGAGTATAACATGTCATCCACCAATATCTGTCTTTTCTCACCTACTTACATATATACACAGGCTTGACCTTGGTAAAGGGTAACAATTACCTCAAACCAAGTTAATGAAGGGATCTCAAAATTCTCATACCTCCTAAGTTCTAACCCTCCATCAATCTGAACATGGATGTTATTAACAGAGTTCCCAGCTAGGAAAATTTTGAATTTTGTAAAAATTTGAACTCTATCGAGGTGTAAAATAAAAGAAATCTTACTGATTTTTTTTTATCATAGCCATCTTGACAGGGTTGTTCTTGATTATTTATGCTAATATTAATTTTGTTTTCTGGTTAGTTGTTTATTTTCTGCAAGAACATAGTTACATAAGGAAGAACCATAGCCTAAAATAGTAGCTGATTTGGGTGTGAAAGTTTTCATTGCTGATGTATTTTAGATTGATCATTTTAAGGCTTACATTAAAAAAAAATTATGTAGTAGAAAAAAGAGTAACTGCTGATCATATTGTGTGAAGTTGATTCTAGGTGGAAAAGACCGACTGTTTACACTAATTGTTTGGTTTATTATATGTTAGGAGCCTCTAACTCCTAGTGCTTCTGGTGCTTCCTAGTGCTGTAGCTGCAAGTTCTTCATCTACCAAAAAAAAAGAATAAAAGAAAAAGAGGGAGCAAAAGTGAGGAAGTGCTTGACATAATAGCAGAATTAATTAGAGATATGAAAGGTGCCTATCAAGAACGCACAACCGTTCTAGTTGATATGGTTTCTTGTTTTAAGCATGCGAAAGAGAGAGTTGAGCGTAAAATAAAGCTAATGGCATTATTGAGGGATGTTCCTGGTTTGGGTGTTGAAGATAGAATGAAGGCTGCCCTTAGCATTGCAAGGAATAATAATCTAATTGACATTGTGTTCCAACTTCAACTTGAAGAACTATTATCACTTTTAAAAATATTGATTTAAATCTTGTTATTTTTGGATTTTTATGGATTATTAGGTTTTCAGTTTTTAATACATGTGTTTAGAATCGTTGGGATTTGTTTTATATAAGTTCAATTATGAATTATGAGACAAATTATGGGATTTTTGGAAATTTAGATAAGTATTTTGTGTTCATTTTAAATTTTTAATTGTAATGATGTTAATTTTAATTAAAAATATTTGATATTAGGAGTATTTTAGTAAATTAAAAAAAATCAAATAATTTTAATTAAAGATACCTATTATTAGAAATATTTTAATAAATTTAAAAAATAGAATAAAAATAATATTTTATTATAGTTATATTTATTTAAAAAGTTAGTAAAAATTTAGTAAAAATATTTGATATTAGAAATATTTTAAATAATAATATATAAAATAACAATATATTATTTATATTATTTTATATTTATATACGGTTTATATATAAAATTTTGTTATTAATATTTTAATTACAAATTTTAAGGATATTTTGGATAAAATATATGAAATTTTTAAAGACAATAAACTTAAACTAAACAAAAATCACCACATTTTTAGACATATTAATATTTCATAAATCTTGTTTTTACAAATTAAATATGATAATAATATATATTTGGTAATTCCATTCTAAGAAATCATATTGTTAGCAACGATATTCCTATCCTAGGTGTATTATTCTAGTGTTTGCAGAAGAGGACAAGTTGGCAAATACAAAGTACAAGGTGCCCGAAGATGAGGATATTGTGGGACCCTTTCCCTTTGATGGGCACCTTCCAGTATAAACACACTCACAAGTCACAAGATGATGTATATGTGCATGGATCTTGTGATTTTGAACTGACCGAGGAACGCGTTACTATTTGGTGTACTTGGATCTTAACAGTTCAGACACACACCACCCTTTCCCTTTTATAGTTTGTTTATCATTAACTTATTAATTTATTTTTCTGTGTTTTTTCTCTAAAATGTTGATACTTGATGTTGGTAAAGACATGCTTTTGAATTTTTAATTTTAAGCTTATTTTTTGTAATTTTATATTTATATTTAATTGTAATCGAGTCAACTGGTTGAATCAATGACCCAGTTGTATTCCCGGGTCAATTACCGATTCGGTTCTAATAACTATATCTTAACCCCTTCATTGGCCAAATCGAGTGGCGACACGATGACAAGCGTGTGAGGTAATGCATCTCCGTCCCATCCAAACATCCTTACTTCAAGTTAACCACAACCTGCCGACCACGAGTCCCAACTGGAGTGGTACGAGAGGATTTCATGAACTCCAAGGACTATCTCAATAGCGAAGACAAATTAAACGGCACCAATAGGCTCCACTTTCTTCCCTTTTTGAGGTGGAAGTGGCTCGATTCCGTGATTTCAGCGTGCTTGGATGGCAATTCCACTATTCTCTGCCTCAACCAATGAAAAAGCGTGAACGGAGACAAATAACTTTTTGTGAAGCTTAGAAACATTTGATTCCACGAATAACTTGGATGTGATGGATACCAAAGTAACAAGTCACATACTTTCCCGCTAACCTGCCCTTGTGCTTGATATGAAGATTTCGAGTTACAACTGATTCTCATGTGTTTGAAGAATTACTCAAATCAAATTTGGCATGAATGTCTTGCTCAACTCTGCTTGCAAACGCCCATTGGGTCAAATTATGAGAGTTTCGATCTCACTTTATTCCACATTGCCCCCAATATCAACACTGTTACTTCTCCAGTTGCAAGAGCTGTGCAGTGTTGTTACAAGCACTGCTGGCGGGTTAGATGAATTGGAGTTTAGTCTGAATAAGTATAGAGATTCTTTGACTTCATCTCTTGTAACTCAGGCTATTGATTCTTGTAAGCATGAGGCACATACTAGGAGATTGCTCAGGTTCTTCTTATGGACTAGTAAGAAATTGAGTTGTAAGTTAGAAGATAAAGATTATAACTACGCTCTTCAAGTTTTCATAGAAAACAAAGACTACAGAACTATGGATATCTTGATTGGAGACCTGAAGAAGAAGGGTCGAGTTATGGATGCTGAGACTTTTGGTCTTGTAGCCGAGACTTTGGTCAAATTGCGGAAAGAAGATGAGGCATTGGGTATTTTTAAGAATTTGGACAAGTACAAGTGCTCTATAGATGAATTCACAGTTACGGAAATCATTAATGCTCTCTGTTCTAGAGGGCATCCTAAGAGGGCTGAAGGGGTAGTTTGGCATCACAAAGACAAGATTGCAGGCACAATGCTTTGCATATACAGAAGTATCCTTTATGGGTGGTCTGTGCAGAAGAATGTGAAAGAAGCTAGGAGGATTATTCTCTCTCTCTCTCTATATATATATATATATATACCAATGAACCAACAACAGTAATGGATGGAGCTGTGGTAATGTAGGTGGTTGTGGATGTGATTAGGGATGGCAAAACTCCCCGAGACGCGGGGATCCCTACAGGGATTGCCTCGAATGGGATTCGACTGTGGGGAATTTTTTCCGCGGAGATGGGGATGGGGGACAAAATTCTCCCGAGGCAGGCGCGGGGACCCGAGCGGGGATCCTCGTCCCGTCCCCGCTATTCCCCAAAATTTATAAATTTACTAAATTATCCTTAATAGTTTATTTCTCATATATATTTTTTAGTTTATTTCTCATATATATTTTTTAGTCATTTCTCTCTCACACACACACACAAACACACACACAAACACACACACACACACACACACACACACAACTCAAAACTCAAAACTCAAAACTCCTAATCTTCATTTACATAACCCTTCTTCAATTCAAAGATCCCTAACGTTGTTCATACTCCATCCAACCTCTCTGCAGCCACTCCTTCGCCATTCTCCCTTCTCACCGCATCGTCACACCTCACCGTGCCATCACCCTCACCGCGTCGTGCTTTCTATTTGTGGCGTTCCTTTTCGTAATTATGCCGTCATGTCCATTCTCCTATCTATTGCCGCGTCTCCCATCTCGTCAACTGCTTTGTCCTTTGGCTCGTCGTTGCGTCCCCCTACTACGTCATTTCGAAAGAAGTCACCATCGCATCATTTAGAATTTTTGTATAAAATATTGCTATTTTGTATTTGATGGATACTTGCTGCTCTAATATATGAAAATTAATAATTAGTTAGAACTATCAGAAAGATGGGAAATGGAGTCCCCACGGGAAATGGGGCCCCGTGGGTAATGGAAATGCGGAGCAATATTCTCCCACGGTGGGGAATGGGAACGGAGATGGGGAGCAAATCTAAGGGCGGAAATGGGGAGCAGGGAGACATCCCCCGCCCCCGCCCTGCCCCGTTGACATCCCTAGATGTGATGGAGGTGGTGGGGGTGAGGTGAACTGTGGAGTAAAGAAGGAGAAGGGGAGGATGATGATGAAGGGTATTTTAGTCCAAGAATTAGGAAAATGATGATTTTATAACATTTTATAACATTGAAGATGATATTAATAAAAAGGTCGGAAACGATTTTAATTTTGACCTAAGATATTAGGGACGAAAAAAGTATTTAATCCTTATTAGAATTTTCATTAAGATTTAACTAGGATTAACTTTTGAGGAGTGTTAGGGAGCCAACAAGTTTTTGTGATTTGAGCCATCAGTTAGCCATCATTAGTGTTTTTAATGGTATGAGATTTCATCCAATGGTGTGGAATTACTCACTTTTTTTTGCTGGTTAAGTGCTGGCCAAATTTTAATAAAAATACCGGTCCCCTAGACTTTCTTTTAACTTTTTATTTTGTGATGACGTCGACTAATTGTGCATATAGTATCAAAAAATAAATATAACCAATTCTCATTTGTTGCATGTGGATAACTTTAAATATTTGTTTATTTGTTTATGCAGTTGACCCTAAATTTTGATTATTGGCTCGTAACTTTTGTTCCGTTTCTGACTTACTCCATCCCATCAGGACTCGGTGGCCTTCAACCCATAGTTGAAAAAACTAGACCGACTCAAATTGTAACACCCTACCACACCGAGTCTTATGGTTAAGCCATAAAAATGAAGTGGCAAGGTATTATGACCTCTAAAAGTAAAAATATATAATAATAATTGAAAGGAGTTTATACCGAGAAGCCTTTGAAGGAAAGATTAAACAAAAGCGTTAATTAGAAAAGCGCATCACTCACGTAAGCGACAAGCGTAAACCGGGTAGGATAAGAGTAAAACAACACAGAAATGCATAAAAGAAGAGTTCCAAGATACAGATAATATGGCTTCTGACTCGGCTTGCGAAGTTAAAAACCGGCGAGAACATATATACATATATATAAAATAAACCCAAAATGCCCAACATACGATTTATAGATCCTGTTTCTCCAAATGTACTTCTAAGAGGGATAAAACATGATATACAATGGAGATATAAAGTATCTACATACATATCAGAAACCAAAATAAAATCCCAAATAGCTAGAGTCTTTCGCCTAAAAAACTTCCAGAATGGCTCAGCGACGTGCCTTACGTCCTGCATCTGAAAAACACAAATATCGTATAGGATGAGAACCGGAGGTTCTCAGTATGGTAATAGTGCCTACATAACTAACATATAAGGTCTCGGAAAAGCCGAAGGCGATCCTAGAACTTTAGACAAAAGATTCAAACCTAAAATTGAAATCTAAAACCATAAATTAAGGAGAGGTATCTAAGTTTAAGGATTCTTGGTTTTTATCACAGTTCTAACCTAAGTCCCTAAGTTCACCGCCTTTCCTCCAACCCTCCAAAACACCAATACACAGAGAAACAATGCATACAGAGAAAACACAAGTAGTTTACAATTACAACAAATAGGACATATAGCAGTTAAGTATGAATATATATCAATTACGCATCCCAAGAAGGCAAAACCAAACAAGCCACTCAAATATATATGATGCATGCCTTTCCTACTAGCCGTGAGCTCATGTGTTGGTTACTTTGTCAGAACCCGACACATCCGGTAGCTAACCCGGATATCGTCCTCTTGAAAATCGGTGGGCGGTACTGGTGCGGAATTTACAACCACAAACTAACCGGCAAGTGCACCGGGTCATACCAAGTAATACCTCAGGTGAGTGAGGGTCGATCCCACGAGGATTTATGGATTAAGCAACAATGGTTGATTAATTTACTTAGTTAGGCAAGAAGAAAATAGTTTTTAGAGTTCAAAAAGCATTAAATAATAAATTTAGAGTTTGAAGACTGGCAAGTGAATATGTTGGGAATAAAATATGGAGAAAGCAGTTAAGGTTTCAGAGATATCTATTTTCTGGATTGACTTTTCTTACTAACTATTTTAATCATGCAAGATTCAATTCATGGCAAACTATATGTGACTAGACCCTAATTCTTTAGACCTTTCTAGTCTACTCTAACTTTCATCAACCGCCAATTCCTTGGTCACTTAATTCTAATTCTAATTAGAGGATGAAGTTCAATTCTAGTTTATATGCCACAGAAATCCTAATTACCCAAATATAAGAGGATTATATGTCACGTATCCCGTTAAGTCCAGATAAATAGAAATTTAGGAGAATATATTTTCAAGTTGTTGTTCAAGTAAAGAGCTTTTCCAAGTTATACAAGAACTCAATTAGAAAGAGGGTCATACTTTCGTTCCACGCAAATTCATAAGATAAAGAACGAAAACAATTCTTGAAATATAAATCAGTACATGAATTAAAATAGAAAAATAATAGTATCAATCCATACAAATAGACAGAGCTCCTAACCTTAACAATGGAGGATTAGTTGCTCATGGTTCAGAGAGAAAAACTAGGATTCTGATAAAAATATATTTTTGTTGAGGTGGAATGAAAAGTTAACTAATTGGAATAATGTTTTTTTTTAATTCCCCCTGAAGGGAAGTTTCTTTTTCCTTTTATATCTAATCCTAATAAATTTAAAATCTATTCTCTAAAACTAAAATAATATCTTTTTCTATTTTAAAATAAAGTTTAAATCAGAATTAAAATATAGAAATTAGCAAGTCTTCAATCGATGGATGGAGACCACTTGCTTCGTAGGGTCCACGCTTAACTTGGGAAATAACGGAGAGTGTTCCCCTGAGTCCTCGATTTTGCAGCCTCTAATCTGTGTTTTCTGGGCCAAAAACTGGGTCAAAAACAGCCCAAAAATTGCCCCCAGCGGTTTCTGCGAATTCTGCACGTGGCGCATGTCATGCGTATGCATGTCACGCGTACGCGTCAGTCACGCGTACGCGTCAATGGTCTTCTTCACGTGTCATGCGTACGCTCGATGAGCAAATCTCCAATTCATGCGCACGCGTCAGGTACGCGCACGCGTTGCTCATCGCTGTCATCTCCTTTGATTCTTGTGCTGCAGAAACTCCATCAAATCCAGCCGAATGCTACCTAAAATAAATAGAATTGCACAAGACTCAAAGTAGCATCAATAGTGGCTAAAAGATAATTAAATTCTTGATTAAACTCAACAAATTGAATGCAAATTCATTAAGAAAAGATAGGAAAGATGCTCACGCATCACAACACCAAACTTGAATTGTTACTTGTCCTCAAGCAACCAAAACTAATATAAGCTTAAGATGTGAATTTGCATGAGAATGAGAGTTCGATTAAGCTCATGTCTCTTCTTATAGTGGAGTTTGCACTGCAATCTTGAATAGTTTTGGCATCTCACTCTCCTTTGAATCAGAAGGATGTCACTGTCATTCGGAATTAGAATCTAGATAATATTATGAATTCTCTGATCTTTTTGTAACTCAATTTAACCCTTGATCACAGCAATTTTCCTCAATTCTCTTTTCTTTGGTGCTTTGCACCTTGAGCCTAGCCATGACTTTAAATGTTTTGTCTCAAGCTTTACTGACACAAAAACACCACAAGCACTTAACTGGGGAACTCTCTTTGAGTTCTGATTTTTCTTTCAGTTACTCCCAGACAGTGGTGCTCAAAGCCTTTGGCATACTCTGTTATATGCAATTGATCTCGACTCTTAGTGTGCTATCTCAAGGATTACTTGATACAATCACACCACAAACATATGACTAGGGAAACAACTCTTTGAACTTTTAATCATGTCTGACCTCCCTAGTCATTGATGCTTAGAGCCTTGGATCTTGCTTTTATTATTATATAAAATTTTTTTTCTTTTGCTGTTTCTTTTGCTTCAAGGATTAAACTTTCACTTATTGCAGAGAATTCATAATAGTTCTCTAAACTCCTGTTCCTTGTATATCAACATTATTTTATTCAAATTTAAATATGCACTGTTCATATCATGCATTCAGAATTACAATTAATACCACCACATTTAAGTAAATAAGACTACTCTTAAAATTAAACTCAATTTCTCATTCACTACATAATTTCTCCTTTCTTTTTGATTTCAAGCTTAGTGGGCAATACATGAGACATCTTTCAGAATTAAAGTAATTAACAGAAAACTAAACTAGAACCTAGGAATCTAACTAATAAAGGATCAAGCAATAAACAAAGCAAAATAGCAGAAAACTGGAACATAACATAGTAAGAGTGGGGAGGAATATAGAATGAAAGGAACTCAACCACCTCAGTTATCCTAGTGGCTATTTTATTCTTCAGGCTGTGCTCCTCCGTGAAGATGATTCGCCTCTCTTTAGTACCCTAAAAGTAAACAGAAAAGCTATAAGCGAAGCGTCAACAACAAACTTAAAGGTTTGCTTGTCCTCAAGCAAAGGGAATCTGAAAACAGGGTGTCAAAATTCTTCTTAATTGCTTCATGGTCCTGTTCTAATCACTCTGCGTAACCAAAACACATGTAAAACAAGAAAAATTAGGATAAAAGAAGAATAAAAGATAAATAGTATGATAAAAGAAGAATAAAAGGATAAAAGAACAAGAGAGAATTAGGATTTGGGAGGAGAGAGAATAAAAATCAAACCTTGGCGGCACATTAGTGGAGAAGTGCGGCGCATGCGACGCGTACGCGTGGGTCGCACGATTTTGAAAGTGACGCGCAAGCGTCTAGCATGCGTACGCGTGCCCTTGGTTTGTGCGAATTGTGCGAAGGCGGCCGCGCGCACGCACAACTCTCTGTTCGCGTGGTTTGGAAACCAAAATTTTCATATGATGCGTGCGCGTCATGCATGTGCACGCGTGGATGGCCATTTGTGCAAAGGACGCACACACGTCAGGGACGCATACGCGTGAAGGAGATTGTGCTCCCAGCACAGTTCCAGCCCTACTCCAACATAACTCTCTGGCCAAACACCCATTTACGCCGATTTCCTCATCCACCCGTGTGCGTGCTTGACACGTACGCATGATCACGTTTGTGCGCAATGCACAGTTCCTGTGCCAGTCCCGCGCAACTCTCTGTTCACTTATATTTTTCACGCACACACATATGACGCGTACGCGTCAGCGACGCTTGCGTGTCGTGTGCTCTTTTTTTTTGAAGTTTCCGGTTCCTGTTCTAAAATAGCTGCATGATCTGAAAAATAGTAAAAACTCAATAAAAATCAAATACGTAAGAAAACTACTACTACAAAAAATAACTAAGGATACGAAATTATCGGGTTGCCTCCCGACAAGCGCTTCTTTAACGTCACTAGCTTGACGGTCAGTTCTGCTAATTTAGCAGATGAACGGACCTCTGGCGATCGATCTCGCCTCCAAGATAGTGCTTCAACCTCTGGCCATTCACTGTAAATTTCCTATCAGAATTCTCTTCCTGTATTTCCACATGACCATATGGTGAAGCTCTGGTAACCACAAACGGTCCTGACCACTGGGATTTTAGCTTCCCAGAAAAGAGTTTGAGCCTTGAATTATACAGAAGCACTCTCTGTGGCATTTCATGGTTGGCAGGGAGATTCGTGGCCTTTTCACATCTGTCACAGTGCTTCACAAATTCTCTGGAGTCCCTAAAGAGAGTCAGCCAGTAAAACCCGCTCTGAAGGACCTTTGTAGCTGTCCTTTCACCACCAAAGTGGCCTCCATAATCAGAACCATGACAGTGCCAAAGAATCTGCTGTGTTTCTTCATCTGGGACACATCTCTTGATTATACCATCTGAACACCTTTTAAAAAGGTATGGTTCCTCCTAGATGTAGTACTTTGCATCAGTCAATAGCTTTTTCACTTGTTGCCTACTGTATTCCTTTGGGATAAAATTCATGGCCTTATAATTTGCAATGTCTGTAAACCATAGAGCCTGCTGAATGAGGAACAATTGCTCATCCGAAAACGTCTCAGTCACAGCTGTGGGTGGTTGTACTCCGGCTTCAGGTTCAATCCTGGAGAGATGGTCAGCTACTTGATTTTCTGACCCTTTCCTGTCTTTTTATCTCAATATCAAACTCCTAAAGGAGCAACACCCATATGATTAATCTTGGTTTAGAATCCTGTTTGGTTAGAAGGTACTTCAAAGCAGCATGGTCAGTATAAATAATAACCTTAGAACCAAGTAAATAGGACCTAAACTTATCAACAGCATACACAACAGCTAGTAATTCCTTTTTTGTAGTTGTGTAATTCTTTTGGGCATCATTTAACACACGACTGGCATAGTAAATGACATGTACAAGCTTACCATGCCTCTGTCCTAAAACAGCTCCTATAGCAAAGTCACTGGCATCACACATCAATTCAAATGGTACATCCCAGTCAGGGGGAGCTATAATGGGAGCAGAGGTAAGGTTTGCTTTCAGAGTTTCAAAAGCATGCAGACAATCAGAATCAAAGACAAAAGGAACATCAGTAACCAACAAGTTGCTTAATGGTTTAGCAATTTTAGAAAAGTCCTTTATAAATCTCCTATAAAATCCTACATGTCCCAAGAAACTCCTGACTGCCTTAACATTAGCTGGTGGTGGTAATTTTTCAATTACTTCCACCTTTGCTCTATCAACCTCAATCCCCTTACTTGAAATCCAGTGTCCAAGAATAATACTTTCTATAACCATAAAATGGCATTTTTCCCAATTTAAAACAAGATTTGACTCTTGACACTGTTTCAAGACAAGAGATAAATGCTTAAGACAGGATTCAAAAGAATTACCAAAGACAGAAAAGTCATCCATAAATACCTCAATGAACTTTTCAACCATATCAGAAAAAATTGAAAGCATACACCTCTGAAAAGTTGCTGGAGCATTGCAAAGTCCAAATGGCATTCTCCTGTAGGCAAATACTCCAAAGAGGCATGTGAATGCTGTCTTCTCTTGATCTTGAGAGTCCACTGTAATTTGATTATATCCAGAATATCCATCTAGAAAACAATAAAAATTATGACCAACTAACCTCTCAAGCATCTGATCAATGAAAGGCAGGGGGAAGTGATCCTTCCTTGTAGCAGTGTTAAACCTCTTGTAGTCTATACACATCCTCCATCTTGTGACTGTCTTTGTAGGAATAAGCTCATTGTTTTCATTCTTGATCACTATCATCCCTTCTTTCTTGGGAACTACCTGCACAGGACTTACCCAAGGACTGTCAGAAATAGGGTAAATAATACATGCTTCCCATAATTTCATTACCTCTTTTTGGACCACCTCTTTCATGGTTGGATTGAGTCTTCTTTGTGGTTGCACAACTGGTTTAGCATCATCTTCAAGGAGGATCTTGTGCATACACTTGGTTGGACTAATCCCTTTCAAGTCACTAATGGTCCACCCAAGAGTTGTTTTATGGCTCCTGAGCACTGAAATAAGCACCTCTTCCTCTTCAGGCTTCAGGGAAAAGCTAATAATCACTGGGTATGAATTATTTTCACCTAAGAACACATATTTCAGAGAAGGAGGTAAAGGTTTGAGCTCAAGCTTGGGGGCTTCATTATCTTCTGGGGTAGTGAATCATCAACTTCAACTAATTCATACTCAGAAATAGGATCCAGAATGTCATCAAGTACTTCAGCTTCCAGTACCTCTTGAACAAGTGGTTCAACAACATCAATTCTCATACACCCTTCAAAATCATTAGGGTGCTTGAGAGCTTCAAAAACATTAAGGACCACCTGTTCTTCTTTGACCCTCAGGGTTAATTTACCCTTTTGCACATCAATCAGAGCTCTACCTATAGCTAAAAAGGGTCTACCAAGAATAATAGAGGATTTTGCATCCTCTTCCATGTCTAAAATAACAAAATCAGCAGGAAAAATAAATGGTCCTACTTTCACAAGTAAATCCTCAACAACACCCACAGGTAATTTAATAGAAAGATCAGCAAGTTAAAGAGAAATACGAGTGGGTTTTACCTCCTCAATTTGAAGCTTTTTCATCACTGAAAGTGGCATGAGATTGATGCTAGCTCCAAGATCACATAAAGCTCTCTAAATGGTGACATCTCCAATGGTACAAGGAATCACAAAGCTCCCCAGATCTTGCATTTTCTCAGGAAGTTTGTGTTGAATAATAGCACTACATTCCTTGGTTAACACCACGGTTTCTTGCTCTTTCTAATTCCTCATGTTAGTCAACAATTCTTTCATAAATTTAGCATAGAGAGGCATTTGTTCAAGAGCCTCTGCAAAAGGGATGTTGATCTGCAGCTTCTTGAAGACTTCTAAAAATTTAGAGAATTGCTTTTCTTTGGACGCCTTCTGGAGCCTTTGAGGATATGGCATTTTTGGCTTGTATTTTAGAGCCTTTGGCAAGGTGGGATAAGTGTCAAGAGAATCAGGGAATGGGTTGTCTGCATGCTTAGGAGGGGCGTGTTCTACTTCTTCCTTCTTCTCTTCTGGAGCTTCTTTTTCAACTAGCTCTTCATTGGCCTTTGTCTCAGAGCCAGTTGTTTTACCACTCCTCAATTGAATAACCTTGCAGTCTTCTCTTGGGTTCACCATTGTATCTCCTGGAAATGTACTTGCAGACCTCTCAGGTATTTGCTTGCTCAGTTGGCCCATTTGCACCTCTAAATTTCTAATGGAGGCTCTGGTTTCTTGTATAAAACTCCTCATCATCTCCTAATAAGAATCTTCTTGGGATTTAGAGTTTGTCTGCTGAGGTGGTTGTTATTGCTGAGAGTGAAATTGGCGGTTATTGTGATTGTTCTGTTGAAAGCCGCCCTGAGAATTATTATTGAAATTCTGAGGTCTTTGAGGTTGGTCCCTTCACCCAAAATTTGGGTGATTTCTCCATCCCTGATTGTAGGTCTTCGAATATGGATCATTGTTGGAATTTCTAGGACCACTCCTCATGTAATTGTCCTGTTCAGAAGAGGATTGAGCATAATCATAATTATCATTTTGCACAAAGCTACCTGCCATGTCATAAGAGACCTCCTGAGGTGGATTCTGGGTGTTGATAGCTGAGACTTGCATTTCACCCATCTGTTGAGTAAGTATATTTATTTGCTGAGACATGAGCTTGTTCTGAGCAAGAATAGTATTAAGAGCTTCTACTTCCATAACACCTTTCTTCTGAAGAGCCTCAGAGTTCACAAGATTCATGTTAGATGAGTATACCAATTCAATCATCTCAATAGTCTCCTCCGGTGTCTTCTTCTTGTGCAGTGAACCACCTGCAGAATTATCTAAGCACATCTTGAACATTTCTCCCAAGCCTTCATAAAAGATATCTAGTTGGGTCCATTTGGAGAACATGTCCGGAGGGCATTGCCTAGTCAGTAGCTTGTATCTCTCCCAAGCTTCATAAAGAGTTTCACCATCCTTCTGCCTGAAGGTCTGAACCTCCACCCTAAGCTTAGTCAGCTTCTTTGGTGGGAAAAATTTTGTAAGAAACTCAATAACGACCTTGTTCCAAGTATTCAAACTCTCCTTTGGTTGGGAATCTAGCCATAGCTTTGCTCCATCCCTCAGAGCAAACGGGAAGAGCATGAGTTTGTACACCTCTAGGTTCACTCCATTTGTCTTCACAGTATCACAAATCTGCAGAAAATTGGAAATAAATTGATTTGGGTCTTCGTGGGGAAGACCATGATACTGGCAGTTTTGTTGTACTAAGGTGACCAATTGTGGCTTCAATTCAAAGTTGTTTGCAGCTATAGGAGGCACCATAATACTTTTTCCATAAAGATCCGCAGTAGGTGCAGAGTAAGATTCAAGTACTCTCCTTTGTTGCTGATCTCTGGTAATGGCTTATTAGGTCAGATACTCTGATCTAGTTTTACAATCTGTCACAACTTCGATACAACTAACCAGCAAGTGCACTGGGTCGTCCAAGTAATACCTTACGTGAGTAAGGGTCGAATCCCACGGAGATTGTTGGTTTGAAGCAATCTATGGTTATCTTGTAAATCTTAGTCAGGAAGTCAATTATGTTTATCAATTGAATTGTGAGTAACCAGTAGAGCATAAATTAAAAGTTACTTGTTGTGCAGTAATGGAGAATATGTTGGAGTTTTGGTGATGCTTTGTCTTCTGAATCTCTGCTTTCCTCTGTCTTCTTGTTCACGCACGCACGTCCCCCTATGGCAAGCTGTGTGTTGGTGGATCACCGTTGTCAATGGCTACCTTCCATCCTTCCAGTGAAAACTACGCTCACGTGCTCTGTCACAGCACGGCTAATCACCGGTTGGTTCTCGATCCGGTTGGAATAGGATTTACTATCCTTTTTCGTCTGTCACTAACGCCCAGCCTTCAGGAGTTTGAAGCTCATCACAGTCATTCAATCCTTGAATCCTACTCGGAATACCACAGACAAGGTTTAGACTTTCCGGATTCTCATGAATGCTGCCATCAGTTCTAGCTTATACCACGAAGATTCTGATTAAGGAATCTAAGAGATACTCATTCAATCGTATATAGAACGGAGGTGGTTGTCAGGCACGCGTTCATGGTTTGAGGAAGGTGATGAATGTCACGGATCATCACCTCCATCACAGTTAAGCGCGAATGAACATCTTAGATAGGAACAAGCGTGTTTGAATGGAAAACAGAAATACTTGCATTAATTCATCGAGACACAGCAGAGCTCCTCACCCCCAACAATGGGGTTTAGAGACTCATGCTGTCAGAGAATACAAAGTTTAGATCTGAAATGTCATGAGATACAAAATAAGTCTCTAAAAGTTGTTTAAATACTAAACCAGTAGCCTAGGGTTACAAAATATGAGTGGACTATGATGGATGATGCAGAGATCCACTTCTGGGCCCACTTGGTGTGCTGGGGCCCACTTGGTGTGTGCTGGGGCTGAGACTTTAAGCAATTCACGTGCAGAGGCCATTTGTGGAGTTGAACGCCAGTTTTTGTGCCAGTTTGGGCGTTCAACTCCAGTTTTTGATCCTTTTCTGGCGCTGGACGCCAGATTTGGGCAGAAGGCTGGCGTTGAACGCCAGTTTACGTCGTCAATTCTTGTGAAAAGTATGGACTATTATATATTGCTGGAAATCCCTGGATGTCTACTCTCCAACGCAATTGGAAGCACGCCATTTAGAGTTCTGTAGCTCCAGAAAATCCACTTTGAGTGCAGGGAGGTCAGAATCCAACAGCATCAGCAGTCCTTTTTCAGCCTGAATCAGATTTTTGCTCAGCTCCTTCAATTTCAGCCAGAAAAATACCTGAAATTACAGAAAAACACACAACTCATAGTAAAGTCCAGAAACATAAATTTTTCCTAAAAACTACTGGAAATAAACTAAAAACTAACTAAAACATACTCAAAACTATATGAAATTATCCCCAAAAAGCGTATAAAATGTCCGCTCATCACAACACCAAACTTAAACTGTTGCTTGTCCTCAAGCAACTAGACAAATAAAATAGAAGACTAATAGGTTGAGAAGCAATAATATCTCAGAGTTTTTGATTGAAGCTCAGATCCTAATTAGATGAGCGGGACTAGTAGCTTTTTGCTTCTGAACAGTTTTGGCATCTCACTTTATCCATTGAAGCTCAGAGTGATTGGCATCTATAGGAACTCAGAATTCAGATAGTGTTATTGATTCTCTTAGTTCAGTGTGATGATTCTTGAACACAGCTTCTTTATGAGTCTTGGCCGTGGCCCTAAGCACTTTGTTTTCCAGTATTACTACCGGATACATAAATGCCACAGACACATAACTGGGTGAACCTTTTCAGATTGTGACTCAGCTTTGCTAAAGTCTCCAATTAGAGGTGTCCAGAGTTCTTAAGCACACTCTTCTTTTTGCTTTGGACCTTGACTTTAACGGCTCAGTCTCAAGTTTTCACTTGACACCTTCACGCCACAAGCACATGGTTAGGGACAGCTTGATTTAGCCGCTTAGGCCAGGATTTTATTCCTTTTTGGCCCTCCTATCCACTGATGCTCAAAGCCTTGGGATCCTTTTTATTACCCTTGCCTTTTGGTTTTAAGGGCTTTGGCTTTTTCTGCTTGCTTTCTCTTTTTTCTTTCTCTCTTTTTTTTTTTCTGCAAGCTTTGTTCTTTGCTGCTTTTTCTTGCTTCAAGAATCATTTTTATGATTTTTCAGATTCTCAATAACATGTCTCATGTTCATCATTCTTTCAAGAGCCAACATATTTAACAGTCTTAAACAACAAATTCAAAAGATATATGCACTGTTCAAGCATTCATTCAGAAGACAGAAAGCATTGCCACCACATTTAACTAATTAGAATTTCTCTTATTAAAACTCGAAATTTTATTGCTTCTTATTTAAAAGATCTACTATTTTATTCATGTTTGCTGATGATGAGAAAAATAAACTATAGCTTAATTGGAGATAAAATCAAAATAGACTAATTACTACTATATGACTCCTAAGGTAAAATTAAAATAAGAACAGTTATCACAGAGTTAAGGCTAAGATTAGAACTCAACAACCTTGAGGTTTGGGAAGTGGATGTTCCTCTAGTCTGTGAGGTGCTTGGTCCTTCAAGAGAGAATTTCTGGCGCTTCAGTTCCTTTAAATCACGCCCTTGCTCCTCTTGGAGTGGGTTGTTTTCCTTTAGGGGCCATGATCTTAGTGATCACGGATAAGCACACCAAACTTAGAGCTTTGCTTGTCCTCAAGCAAAAGAAAAAGAAGGAGATGGGTAGAAGGAGAGCTCCTCCCCCCCATCCTGGCGTTTGAACGCCCAAACACTGCCTGTTTTGGGCGTTCAATGCCCAAATGCTGCTATCCTGGGCGTTCAACGCCCAGTTGTTGCCCTTTTCTGGCGTTGAACGCCAGATAGCTATCCTTACTGGCGTTCAGCGCCCACTGGATGCCCATTTTGGGCGCTGAACGCCCAAAATGGCCTTCACTGGCGTTTTCTTGCCAGTAAGCTCCCTATCTCTGTTTTGTGTGTAGATTCCTTCTGTAACCCTGTAAACTTATGCAAATGATTCTTTACCTTAGTGTCAGTGAACTTTATATAAACAAATAAAAATAAAAATAGGGCAAAATGCTTAGAGGATTGTTGCCTCATGGCTGGGTTGCCTCCCAGCAAGCGCTTCTTTATTGTCTTTAGCTGGACCTTGCTGAGCTTTTAATCTAGCTTCAGCCTTGAGCATTCTTGCTCAATGTTGCCCTCGAGATAATGCTTGATTCTCTGTCCATTGACAATGAACTTCTTATCAGAATCAATATCTTGAAGCTCCACATAACCATATGGTGATACACTTGTAATCACGTATGGTCCCCTCCACCGGGATTTCAGTTTCCCGGGGAATAGCCTGAGTCTAGAGTTAAACAACAGAACCTTCTGTCCTGGTTCAAAGATTCTAGATGACAGCTTTCTGTCATGCCACTTTTTTAATTTTTCTTTATAAAGCTTGGCATTTTCGAAAGCTGTGAATCTGAATTCCTCTAGCTCATTTAGCTGGAGCAATCGTTTTTCTCCTGCTAATTTGGTATCTAAGTTTAGGAATCTGGTTGCCCAGTAGGCCTTATGTTCCAGTTCCACGGGCAAGTGGCATGCCTTACCATACACGAGTTGGTATGGAGAGGTCCCTATAGGGGTCTTGAATGCTGTTCTGTAAGCCCACAGAGCATCATCCAAGCTCCTTGCCCAATCCTTTCTACGGGTACTTACTGTCCGTTCCAGGATTCTCTTTAATTCTCTATTAGAGACTTCAGCTTGCCCATTGGTTTGTGGATGATATGGTGTGGCCACTTTGTGGCGAATTCCATACCGAACCATGGCAGAGTAAAGCTGTTTATTGCAGAAGTGAGTGCCCCCATCACTGATTAACACTCTAGGGACACCAAACCTGCTAAAGATATGTTTCTGGAGGAACTTCAGCACTGTTTTAGTATCATTGGTGGGTGTGGCAATAGCCTCAACCCATTTTGATACATAGTCAACTGCCACCAGAATATAAGTGTTTGAGTATGATGGTGGGAAAGGTCCCATGAAGTCAATTCCCCATACATCAAACAACTCTATTTCCAAGATTCCTTGTTGAGGCATGGCGTAACCATGAGGCAGATTACCAGCTCTTTAGCAACTGTCACAATTACGTACAAACTCTCGGGAATCTTTATAGAGTGTGGGCCAATAGAAGCCACATTGGAGGACCTTGGTGGCTGTTCGCTCACCTCCGAAATGGCCTCCATATTGAGATCCGTGGCAATGCCATAGGATTCTCTGTGCTTCCTCTTTGGGGACACACCTACGGATAATTCCGTCTGTACATCTCTTAAAGAGATAAGGTTCATCCCACAAGTAGTACTTTGCATCAGTAACTAATTTCTTCTTTTGTATTCTATTGTACTCCTTGGGTATGAACCTTGCAGCTTTATAGTTTGCAATATCGGCAAACCATGGTGCTTCCTGAATGGCAAATAGATGCTCATCAGGGAACGTCTCAGAGATCTCAAGAGAGGGGAGGGACGTCCCTTTCACTGGCTCTATCCGGGACAGATGATCAGCCACTTGGTTCTCTGTCCCTTTTCTGTCTCTTATTTCTATATCAAACTCTTGCAGAAGCAATACCCATCTGATGAGCCTGGGTTTTGAATCCTGCTTTGTGAGTAGATATTTAAGAGCAGCATGGTCAGTATACACAATCACTTTTGATCCTACTAAGTATGATCTGAACTTGTCAATGGCGTAAACCACTGCAAGTAGTTCTTTTTCTGTGGTTGTGTAATTTTTCTGGGCATCATTTAGAACGCGACTGGCATAATAAATGACATGCAGAAGCTTGTCATGCCTCTGTCCCAATACTGCACCAATGGCATGATCACTGGCATCACACATTAACTCAAATGGCAATGTCCAGTCTGGTGCAGAAATGACTGGTGCTGTGACCAGCTTAGCTTTCAGCGTTTCAAACGCCTGCAGGCATGCTGTGTCAAACACAAATGGTGTGTCAGCAGCTAGCAGATTGCTTAGAGGTTTTGCGATTTTTGAAAAATCCTTTATAAACCTCCTATAGAATCCTGCATGCCCCAGAAAGCTTCTGATTGCCTTAACATTGGCAGGTGGTGGTAATTTTTCAATTACCTCTATTTTTGCTTGATCCACCTCTATTCCCTTGTTTGAGATTTTATGCCCAAGAACAATTCCTTCAGTCACCATGAAGTGACACTTTTCCCAGTTTAAAACTAGGTTGGTTTCTTGGCATCTTTTCAGAACAAGTTTCAGGTGATCAAGACATGAGATGAATGAGTCTCCATATACTGAGAAGTCATCCATGAAGACTTCCAGAAATTTTTCCACCATGTCAGAGAAAATAGAGAGCATGCATCTCTGGAAGGTTGCAGGTGCATTGCATAGCCCAAAGGGCATCCTTCTATAAGCAAACACTCCGGATGGACATGTGAATGCTGTTTTCTCTTGATCCTGGGGATCTACTGCAATCTGGTTATAGCCTGAGTAGCCATCCAAAAAGCAGTAATAATCATGACCTGCTAGTCTTTCTAGCATCTGGTCTATGAATGGTAAAGGAAAATGATCCTTTCTGGTGGCTGTATTGAGCCTTCTGTAGTCAATACACATGCGCCACCCTGTAACTGTTCTTGTAGGAACCAGTTCATTTTTTTCATTATGAATCACTGTCATGCCTCCCTTTTTTGGGACGACTTGAACAGGGCTCACCCAGGGGCTGTCAGAAATAGGATAAATAATCCCAGCCTCCAGTAATTTGGTGACCTCTTTCTGCACCACTTCCTTCATGGCTGGATTTAGCCGCCTCTGTGGTTGAACCACTGGTTTGGCATTATCCTCCAATAGGATTTTGTGCATACATCTAGCTGGGCTTATGCCCTTAAGATCACCTATGGACCACCCAAGAGCTGTCTTGTGTGTCCTTAGCACTTGAATAAGTGCTTCCTCTTCCTGTGAATTTAAAGCAGAGCTTATGATCACTGGAAAAGTGTCACCTTCTCCTAGAAATGCATATTTCAAGGATGGTGGCAATGGCTTGAGCTCTGGTTTAGGAGGTTTTTCCTCTTTCAGAAGAAAGTTCAGAGGCTCTTTCATGTCCCCTGAATCCTCCAAATCAGGCTGAACATCTTTAAAGATGTTTTCCAACTCTGATTCGAGACTCTCAGCCATGTTGATCTCTTCTACCAAAGAGTCAATAAGGTCAACTTTCATGCAGTCTGTTGATGTGTCTGGATGCTGCATGGCTTTGACAGCGTTCAACTTGAACTCGTCATTGTTGACTCTCAGGGTAATTTCCCCCTGTTGGACGTCAATGAGGGATCGTCCAGTTGCTAGGAAGGGTCTTCCTAGAATGAGAGTGGCACTCTTGTGCTCCTCCATTTCCAGCACAACAAAGTCAGTGGGAAAGGCGAAAGGGCCCAACTCTGACAATCATGTCCTCAATCACGCCTGATGGGTATTTAGTGGAACCATCAGCAAGTTGGAGACATATCCGGGTTGGTTTAACTTCTTCAGTTAAGCCAAGCTTCCTGATAGTGGATGCAGGTATTAGGTTGATGCTTGCCCCAAGATCGCATAAAGCTGTCTTGGTGCAATCACCTTCTAATATGCATGGTATCAGAAAACTCCCGGGGTCTTTAAGCTTTTCAGGAAAGCATTTCAGAATGACTGCACTGCATTCTTCAGTGAGGAGAACTCTTTCTGTTTCTTTCCACTCCTTTTTATGACTCAAGATCTCTTTCATGAACTTGGCATAAGAAGGTATTTGCTCAAGTGCCTCTGCAAATGGAATCTTTATTTCAAGAGTCCTTAGATAATCTGGCAGTTTTGTTGTACTAAGGTGACCAATTGTGGCTTCAATTCAAAGTTGTTTGCAGCTATAGGAGGCACCATAATACTTTTTCCATAAAGATCCGCAGTAGGTGCAGAGTAAGATTCAAGTACTCTCCTTTGTTGCTGATCTCTAGTAATGGCTTATTAGGTCAGATACTCTGATCTAGTTTTACAATCTGTCACAACTTCGATACAACTAACCAGCAAGTGCACTGGGTCGTCCAAGTAATACCTTACGTGAGTAAGGGTCGAATCCCACGGAGATTGTTGGTTTGAAGCAATCTATGGTTATCTTGTAAATCTTAGTCAGGAAGTCAATTATGTTTATCAATTGAATTGTGAGTAACCAGTAGAGCATAAATTAAAAGTTACTTGTTGTGCAGTAATGGAGAATATGTTGGAGTTTTGGAGATGCTTTGTCTTCTGAATCTCTGCTTTCCTCTGTCTTCTTGTTCACGCACGCACGTCCCCCTATGGCAAGCTGTGTGTTGGTGGATCACCGTTGTCAATGGCTACCTTCCATCCTTCCAGTGAAAACTACGCTCACGTGCTCTGTCACAGCACGGCTAATCACCGGTTGGTTCTCGATCCGGTTGGAATAGGATTTACTATCCTTTTTCGTCTGTCACTAACGCCCAGCCTTCAGGAGTTTGAAGCTCGTCACAGTCATTCAATCCTTGAATCCTACTCGGAATACCACAGACAAGGTTTAGACTTTCCGGATTCTCATGAATGCTGCCATCAGTTCTAGCTTGTACCACGAAGATTCTGATTAAGGAATCTAAGAGATACTCATTCAATCGTATATAGAACGGAGGTGGTTGTCAGGCACGCGTTCATGGTTTGAGGAAGGTGATGAATGTCACGGATCATCACCTCCATCACAGTTAAGCGCGAATGAACATCTTAGATAGGAACAAGCGTGTTTGAATGGAAAACAGAAATACTTGCATTAATTCATCGAGACACAGCAGAGCTCCTCACCCCCAACAATGGGGTTTAGAGACTCATGCCGTCAGAGAATACAAAGTTTAGATCTGAAATGTCATGAGATACAAAATAAGTCTCTAAAAGTTGTTTAAATACTAAACTAGTAGCCTAGGGTTACAAAATATGAGTGGACTATGATGGATGATGCAGAGATCCACTTCTGGGGCCCACTTGGTGGGCTGGGGCCCACTTGGTGTGTGCTGGGGCTGAGACTTTAAGCAATTCACGTGCAGAGGCCATTTGTGGAGTTGAACGCCAGTTTTTGTGCCAGTTTGGGCGTTCAACTCCAGTTTTTGATCCTTTTCTGGCGCTGGACGCCAGATTTGGGCAGAAGGCTGGCGTTGAACGCCAGTTTACGTCGTCAATTCTTGTGCAAAGTATGGACTATTATATATTGCTGGAAAGCCCTGGATGTCTACTTTCCAACGCAATTGGAAGCACGCCATTTAGAGTTCTGTAGCTCCAGAAAATCCACTTTGAGTGCAGGGAGGTCAGAATCCAACAGCATCAGCAGTCCTTTTTCAGCCTGAATCAGATTTTTGCTCAGCTCCTTCAATTTCAGCCAGAAAAATACCTGAAATTACAGAAAAACACACAACTCATAGTAAAGTCCAGAAACATGAATTTTTCCTAAAAACTACTGGAAATAAACTAAAAACTAACTAAAACATACTCAAAACTATATGAAATTATCCCCAAAAAGCGTATAAAATATCCGCTCATCAGTTGCTCATTCTCCTTTGGATTTGCCACATTGGCATTAGCAGGATTGTTAAGATCCATAGTGGATTCTATAGTCTTGTAAAGCCTTGCTTGTTGTAAATGCCGCCTGAGAGTTCTTTCAGGTTCAGGATCAAAGTCTAAGAGATGTTCTTTGTCTCTGTTCCTGCACATAAACAAACAGAAAACAAGAAAAGACGGGAATCCCTACGTCAGAGTGCAGAGAATTTTCAGTGAGGTACTTGTGTAAAATAACAAAATAAAATACTAAATTAAATAAATAAATTTCGAAAATTATAGGTAGAATTAAGTCAGAAAAATTCCAAATTAACAAGAAAAATAGACACGAAAAATTTAAAATAAAAATAAATAGGTGACACCAAACTTAATTTCAGAAATTAAGAAAAATTACTAGTAATAAATTCAAAAATAATGAGGTAGAAATTAAATAAAAATTAAAACTAAAACGCCTAATCTAAGCAATCAAGCAACTAATAGTTGTTAATCACTAACAATCCCTGGCAACGGCGCCAAAAATTTGGTGCAGAATTTACAACCACAAACTAACCGGCAAGTGCACCGGGTCGTACCAAGTAATACCTCAGGTGAGTGAGGGTCGATCCCACGAGGATTGATGGATTAAGCAATAATGGTTGATTAATTTACTTAGTTAGGCAAGCAGAAAATAGTTTTTAGAGTTCAAAAAAGCATTAAATAGTAAATTCAGAGTTTGAAGACAGGCAAGTGAATAGGTTGGGAATAAAATATAGAGAAAGCAGTTAAGGTTTCAGAGATATCTATTTTCCGGATTGACTTTTCTTACTAACTATTTTAATCATGCAAGATTCAATTCATGGCAAACTATATGTGACTAGACCCTAATTCCTTAGACCTTTCTAGACTACTCTAACTTTCATCAACCGCCAATTCCTTGGTCACTTAATTCCAATTAGAGGATGAAGTTCAATTCTAGTTTATATGCCACAGAAATCCTAATTACCCAAATATAAGAGGATTATATGTCACGTATCCCGTTAAGTTCAGATAAATAGAAATTTAGGAGAATATGTTTTTAAGCTGTTGTTCAAGTAAAGAGCTTTTCCAAGTTATACAAGAACTCAATCAGAAAGAGGGTCATACTTCCGTTCCACCCAAATTCATAAGATAAAGAACGAAAATAATTCTTGAAATATAAATCAATACATGAATTAAAATAGAAAAATAATAGTATCAATCCATACAAATAGACAGATCTCCTAACCTTAACATTGGAGGATTAGTTGCTCATGGTTCAGAGAGAAAAACTAGGATTCTGATAAAAATGTATTTTGGTTGAGGCGGAATAAAAAGTTAACTAATTGGAATAATGTTTTTTTTTTTAATTCCCCCTGAAGGGAAGTTTCTTTTTCCTTTTATATCTAATCCTAATAAATTTAAAATCTATTCTCTAAAACTAAAATAATATATTTTCCTATTTTAAAATAAAGTTTAAATCAGAATTAAAATATAGAAATCAGCAAGTCTTCAATTGATGGATGGGGACCACTTGCTTCGTAGTGTCCACGCTTAACTTGGGAAATAACGGGGAGTGTTCCCCTGAGTCCTCCATTCTAAAGCCTCTAATCCGTGTCTCTTAGGCTGAAAATTGGGTCAAAAACAGCCCAGAAATCGCCCCCAGCATTTTCTGCAAATTCTGCACGTGGCGCATGTCACGCGTACGCATCAGTCACGCGTACGCGTCGATGGTCTTCTTCACGTGTCATACGTACGCGTCAGGTACGCGTACGTGTCGCTGTGCAACTTCACTTTTCACGCATACGCGTCAGTCACACGTACGCGTCGATGAGCAAATCTCCAATTCACGCGCACGCTTCAGGTACGCGCACGCGTTGCTCCCACGGCAACGGTGCCAAAAACTTGGTGCAGAATTTACAACCACAAACTAACTGGCAAGTGCACCGGATCGTACTAAGTAATACCTCAGGTGAGTGAGGGTCGATCCCATGAGGATTGATGGATTAAGCAACAATGGTTGATTAATTTACTTAGTTAGGCAAGCAGAAAATAATTTTAAGAGTTCAAAAAGCATTAAATAATAAATTCAGAGTTTGAAGACAGGCAAGTGAATAGGTTGGGAATAAAATATGGAGAAAGCAGTTAAGGTTTCAGAGATATCTATTTTCCGGATTGACTTTTCTTACTAACTATTTTAATCATGCAAGATTCAATTCATGGCAAACTATATGTGACTAGACCCTAATTCCTTAGACCTTTCTAGTATACTCTAACTTTCATCAACCGCCAATTCCTTGGTCACTTAATTCCAATTAGAGGATGAAGTTCAATTCTAGTTTATATGCCACAGAAATCCTAATTACCCAAATATAAGAGGATTATATGTCACGTATCCCGTTAAGTCCAGATAATTAGAAATTTAGGAGAATATGTTTTCAAGCTGTTGTTCAAGTAAAGAGCTTTTCCAAGTTATACAAGCACTCAATTAGAAAGAGGGTCATACTTCCGTTCTACCCAAATTCATAAGATAAAGAACGAAAATAATTCTTGAAATATAAATCAGTACATGAATTAAAATAGAAAAATAATAGTATCAATCCAAACAAATAGACAGAGCTCCTAACCTTAACAATGGATGATTATTTGCTCATGGTTCAGAGAGAAAAACTAGGATTCTGATAAAAATGTATTTTGGTTGAGGTGGAATGAAAAGTTAACTAATTGGAATAATGTTTTTTTTTTAATTCCCCCTGAAGGAAAATTTCTTTTTCCTTTTATATCTAATCCTAATAAATTTAAAATCTATTCTCTAAAACTAAAATAATATCTTTTCCTATTTTAAAATAAAGTTTAAATCAGAATTAAAATATAGAAATCAGCAAGTCTTCAATTGATGGATGGGGACCACTTGCTTCGTAGGGTCCATGCTTAACTTGGGAAATAACGGGGAGCGTTCCCCTGAGTCCTCCATTCTGCAGCATCTAATCTGTGTCTCCTGGGCCAAAAACTGGGTCAAAAACAGCCTAGAAATTGCCCCCAGCATTTTCTGTGAATTCTACACGTGGCGCATGTCACGCGTACGCATCAGTCACGCGTACGCGTCGATGGTCTTCTTCGCGTGTCACGCGTATGCGTCAGGTACGTGTATGCGTCACTATGCAACTCGCTTTTCACGCATACGCGTCAGTCACGCATACGCATCGATGAGCAAATCTCCAATTCACGCGCACGCGTCAGGTACGCGCACGCGTTGCTCTTCGCTGTCATCTCCTTTGATTCTTGTGCTGCAGAAACTCCATCAAATCCAGCCGAATGCTACCTAAAATAAATAGAATTGCACAAGACTCAAAGTAGCATCCATAGTGGCTAAAAGATAATTAATTCTTGATTAAACTCAACAAATTGAATGTAAATTCATTAAGAAAAAATAGGAAAGATGCTCACGCATCAGGTACACCATCACAAACCCCACCTGGCAGGCGGTACACCACCACGAACCCCACCATTGCGAGCGGTACACCACCACGAGCCTTGCAAGATCTTCAATTAGAAAACAACACACACACGTGGGCGGTAAACCACCACGAATCCCACATACCATTCTCTTTAAAAACATGTGGGCGGTACACCACAATGAACCCCACAAAGCATTTTCATTTAAAAATATGTGGGTGGTAAACTACCACGAACCCCACAAACATCTCGACACTGGGCAAGCGGTAAACCACCACGAACCTTGCCAAATCAAGCTCAAAATAGTTTCATTTTCAAATTCATTACAAATTATTCATTCATATCCAAACAAAATCATCAATTCCTTTACATTTACATATATACATCATCCAACATCACAAACTTGCATTATCCACCACCATCACTTTTTCTCATGCCATTAATCATCAACCCAACTATTTCACAACAATTTGACACAATATACACATCAATACATGATTCAAGGTATCCTAAGTCATCTAGCCTAAGTTTTCACGACATAATATATTTTAGATATGAGAAACTGAAACCATACCTTGGCCGATTCCCCGTTAATTCCGAAATGTCACAATCGACTACCGTTTCACAAAACCCAAGGCTCCAAAACTCTCCAATGAAAATTCTGCTTCCAAGGTTCACTCCCAAGCATCCAATTTTTTACCAACTCCATCTACAATTCAACATAATTTCAATCTAATACAATTAATCATCACTAAATCAACATAAACTTCACTTAAACACAGATTTCACAAGGGTCAGAGGTTATTCACCTTACCGATGGAGATTTGGGTCAATACCCAGCAAGTTCGTAAAGTTAATTTGATCCTAAACGCCAAAATCACATAATCTCTCAAAAAATCAAAACCTAAATTCGTGAAAAATAGGGAAACAGAAAACTAGGTACACAATATCAAATTCCTTACCAAATAATTGAATGAATTTTATAGAGAATTTCGAGTCGAACACGTGGCCGCTGACGGCTCGTCAATCGAAGCTCCGGATCAAAAGTTACAGAAGATCAAATTTTTGAAGTAAAAGGAATTTTGGAGATTCATCAATTCCCTTCTTCTCTACGTGAATTGGAAGAATGAAGAAGAACAAGGCTCTTTGGCAAGCCTTTAATGAGGATTAGGTGGGTGGGCTTGGGCCCACTTGGGCTCGGTTAGCCTGGTTCGGCCTATTCGACCTAATCTTGGACCAAATTCTTTGAAATTAGTGTCAAAATTCTTATTTTGATTAATTCTTCCATTCTAAATTATAAAATTTAATTATCTAATTCCCTTGATAAATAATTAATTTATTAGCTAATTATTCACTAATTATGCAGGATTTACATTCTACCCACCTAATTAGGAATTTTGCCCACAAAATTCACTCTCCAATTGTCATATACGCGCTCTCAAATTCAACTAAACTCGTAGCTTCATTCTACCACTTTCCAATATCAATTCAAATACCTATTCACATCTCTCTTTCATATACACAACGTTATAAACTTAACCGAATTCAAGCCTATGTCGTACTCATCCGTTTGTATTTTCGTAAAAATTTTGATATAACCTTCCCTAAAAGTGAACTTAGCCACTTTAAAGGTTCCCTAAATTCAACAAGCTACCAACCTCTTCTTAGTCAAAGAATCCTTAGACCCTCAATACTAATATACCTTACCAATAAAATACTCTTTCAAGACTTATACTTAAGTCTATTACCTAAAACAATTTTGATAGTCGAACTTCCTCCCTATTTTAAGAATATTAAGCAAATTTGGAATCATGCAAATTCTATGTCCACGCGACCATCTCGAACTAAAATTTATAACAAGCTAAGGATCACAATTTGTTGACAATTCTAGCTCTAGAAATGAAGGAAAAACTATGACCGCTACCTGCAGTCTTTAGTTCAGCGTCCTACTTTCTAGCAAGATGGATATATGTTGCGAAAAGTCCTTGCGCGAGAACTTTTCCTTAATGGAGTTATTCTAAGGATCCTAGACTTCGATTCTGTTTGGGTTCCAAGGCAATAGGATTAAAATTGAATTTTATATAGATTTTTTAAAGTTTTGCTACACCATTTTGTAAAATATGAGAAAATAGCAAGTAGTAGTTGTTTTAGAAAAATCATGAAAATTTCAATTTTAGTCAAATGCCTTTCAAATTTGGTGGGTCATACTAGACTCATCCATGTTTCATTTAAAACAAGTTTCAGATCAATATCATGTCGTATGATGAGGTTATGCAACTTTAAAGAGAGCATTGTTTTAAATCATGTTGTTCTAAAATTTCAGTGAGCTAGTCGCCTTCCAGGTTGTATAATTAATTCTTCAAAATTGATATGAATCTGAAATTTGGACTGAATATCCTAGGCATGTAGAGATCTAAATTTCTTTTTCTTTCAATTCAAAAACTGATCAGAATTTAAAGTTATATAGATTGGAAGTTGCTACTGTAATAACCCGAAAACAGATTCTGCAACAAAAACCACTTAACTTCAAAAATTTATATATCCCAATCCACTTATTTGAACATTATGAAATTTTTATGGGATGATTTAGACTCTCAAAAGTTTTATAAAAAATTAATTTCATTTAAAAAAAGAGTCTAGATTGCTCCCAGAATTTTGTACGAGTTGCTGCCAAATTCTGCAGTAAATCCTGCAGTAAGCAATTTAAACCTTTCATATCAGCTTTAGTTTCCTAAGCTTCTAACTTCCTTAAACTCATGGTTCTAGCTTCCTTTTGGCCATCCAGACTTGTTTCACTTATTGTCACAACCCCAAGATTCCATATCATTAATTTTACTTTCACACAAGTACAGATACATACAAACATTCATTCAAAATTTCTACAGCAGAACTAATTTCCGATAACCATACTTCCAAAATTCACCATAAATCATATATTTAACGAACGACCTTACAACTTTCCAGTCCAACTCAAATTCCATCAATTAATCACACAAGACATCCATAATTCATTTGCAATTATCTACCAAACTTTTTAGGCATTTATAATTTAAAATCTTTGATTTCTAAAAATATCCCCTACTACTCCCCATTGCAACTATCCGGTGTTAACATTACCGCAAGCTTCTGCTGCGTCACTCTGATCTCAAATCACTAAGGACTTACTTATCTACCAATGTTAACCAAAACTCTCCTTGTATCTCTTTACCTCACTAACTAAACGTCGTCGGCCACTACTTCCGCTGTACGAGTTCTAATCCATTGGTTACTTCCACCACCAAGTCTATTATTGCTTCCTTTATCGTTTCTAGTTTGTTGTCCCAACCTAACAGTAGTAGCTTGCATAAACATAGCCATCCTCTCTAGTGTAACCCTGAAATTTTCCGTATCACCTCACTCGCGTCCACGAGACGCCCTTTGGGTCTTGTCCACACCAAACAAGTGATATTAAGGTGATCAATCTTAATATCTCAAGTCTAGTGATTCAAATCTCCAAAAGTATGCTCATGAGAATTTATGCTATATATGTCAAGCAGACATCCTAAATAGCATGTACACACAGCCAGAGTATGTCCAGAAGCATAGTCAGTCCATTCCCCAGTCTCTACGGGAACGAGCTGCTCTGATACCATAATGTAACACCCTACCACACAGAGTCTTATGCTTAAGTAATAAAACTGAGGTGGCAAGGTATTATGACCTCTAAAAGTAAAAATATATATAATAATAATAATTGAAAGGAGTTTATACCGAGAAGCCTTTGAAGGAAAGATTAAACAAAAGCGTTAATTAGAAAAGCGCATCACTCATGTAAGCGACAAGTGTAAACCGGGTAGGATAAGAGTAAAACAACACATAAATACATAAAAGAAGAGTTCCAAGATATAGATAACATGGCTTTTGACTCGGCTCACGAAGTTAAAAATCGGCCAGAGCATATATACAGATATATAAAATAAACCCAAAATGCCCAACATACGATTTATAGAACCTGTTTCTCCAAATGTACCTCTAAGAGGGATAAAACATGATATACAATGGAGAAATAAAGTATCTACATACATATCAGAAACCAAAATAAAATCCCAAATAGCTAGAGTCCTTCGCCTCAGAAACTTCCAGAATGCCTCAGCGACGTGCCTTACGTCCTGCATCTAAAAAACACAAATATCGTATGGGATGAGAACCGGAGGTTCTCAGTATGGTAACAGTGCCTACATAACTAACATATAAGGTCCCGGGAAAGCCGAAGGCGATCCTAGAACTTCAGAAAAAAGATTCAAACCTAAAAATGAAATCTAAAACCATAAACTAAGGAGAGGTATCTATGTTTTTAAGGATTCCTGGTTTTTATCGCAGTTCTAACCTAAGTCCCTAAGTTCATCGCCTTTTCTCCAACCATCTGAAATACCAATACACAGACAAACAATGCATATAGATAAAACACAAGTAGTTTACAATTACAACAAATAGGACATATAGCAGTTAAGCATGAATATCAATTACGCAACCCAAGAAGGCAAAACCAAACAAGCCACTCAAATGTATATGATGCATGCCTTTCCTACTGGCCGGGAGCTCATGTGTCGGTTACTTTGCCAGAACCTGACACATCCGGTAGCTAACCCGGATATTGTCCTCTTGAAAACTGGTGGGTGGTACACCACCACGAACTCCACCATTGCGAGCGGTACACCACCCCGAACCTCGCAAGATCTTCAATTGTAAAACAACACACACACGTGGGCGGTAAACCACCATGAACCCCACATAATATTCTCTTTAAAAACATGTGGGCGGTAAACCACCATGAACCCCACAAATATCTCCATGCTGGGCAAGCGGTAAACCAACACGAACCCTGCCAGGTCAAGCTCAAAACAGTTTCAATTTCAAATTTGTTACAAATTATTCATTCATATCCAAACAAAATCATCAATTCCTATAGATATACATATATACATCATCCAACACCACAAACTTGCATTATCCACCACCATTACTTTTTCTCATGCCATTAATCATCAACCCAACTATTTCACAACAATTTGACACAATATACACATCAATACATGATTCAAGCTATCCTAAGTCATCTAGCCTAAGTTTTCACGACACAATATATTTTAGATATGAGAAACTGAAACCATACCTTGGCCGATTTCCCATTAATCCTAAAATGTCACAATTGACTACTGTTCCACAAAACCTAAGGCTCCAAACCTCTCCAATGAAAATTCTGCTTCCAAAGTTCACTCCCAAGCATCCAATTTTACCAACTCCATCTCCAATTCAACATAATTTCAATCTAATACAATTAATAATCACTAAATCAACATAAACTTCACTTAAACACAGATTTCACAAGGGTCAGAGGTTCTTCACCTTACCAATGGAGATTTGGGTCAATACCCAGCAAGTCCATAAAGTTAATTTGATCCTAAATACCAAAATCATATAATCTCTCAAAACTCAAAATCTAAATTCATGAAAAATGGGGAAATAGAAAACTGGGTACACAATATCAAATTCATTACCAAATAATTAGGTGAATTTTATAGAGAATTTTGAGACGAACGCGTGGTCACTGACGGATCATCAATCAAAGCTCCTGATCAAAAGTTACGGAAGATTTAATTTTTGAAGTAAAAGGAATTTCGGAGATTCATCAATTCCTTCTTCTCTGCATGAATTGGAAGAATGAAGAAGAAGAAGGCTGTTTGGCAAGCCTTTAATGAGGGATAGGTGGGTGGGCTTCGGCCCACTTGGGCTCAGTTTGCCCGGTTCGGCCTATTCGGCCCAATCTTGGGCCAAATTCTTTAAAATTAGTGTCAAAATTCTTATTTTAATTAATTCTTCTATTCTAAACTATAAAATTTAATTATCTAATTCCTTTAATAAATAATTAATTTATTAGCTAATTATTCACTAATTATGCGGGATTTACACAGATGGTCGAATAAAAAAGCCGACAATCCAACCTTTAGGCTGGTCCGAACAGTGCAATGACCGGACAAAAAATAAAAACTGTTGGAACCAGTTTGACCAGGCTGGGTTTTAAGAAAACTAAACCGGAGGGTTAGAGAAACCCGGACTGGTTAAGAATTTTTTTTCTTCTGAAATCCGCGCCCCCAAACGAGGTCGTTTGACGTCTTTAATATTAATAAAAAAGAACCCTAGTTCTGAAGCTGCCCACCTCTCTCTCTCTCTCTCTCTCTCTCTCTCTCTTTCAGCTCACCTCTGTTCACCGTCACCACCGAACGTTTGCCGCGCTCTCACCGAATCCTCTGCGACGTTTGTTTGCGTCTCACCTCTCCACCGTCTGTACTCGGCTACTCACATCTCGCGGCACCTCCCTTCGCTAGTGTGCGCTCGAGCTATGTTTTTTTACTGCTCGTCGTCCGTGGTTGTTCCTGATTTTACTGCAGCTCCCCTAGTTGTCTCTGCTCGATTCTGCCTCTCAGTCTTACTCGAGTCTCGTCTCAGTCACACTGCCGACGTCTCGTTGTTCATCAGTCTCGTCGCCGTCGTCTCAACGTCTCGCGGCCTTCCTTGGTATCCTCGTCGCCGGCGGTAGAAGCAACTAGTGGGGTTGTCGCTTTCTTTGTCGCCTTCCGTTGGGTCGTCGTCGCTTGTCGTCTTCTGGTTTCAGATCCTTGCCTTTTACGAGTCACCATGGACCGTGGATCGTCTACCATTGGTGAGTTCCTGTATCATCGCTTGCCCTGTTCTCTCTTTTCCAAATTTCCCTTCTCTCTCTATTTTTCAATGTTGCTGAATTGCTAATCAATTAATTTTCCTTGTTGTTGATCTAAATGTGGCTGTAAATCATGACTTGGAATTGCACAATGGCAAGTAGCAACTCGTCAGGGGTAGCCTTTGCCTCTAAAGAAGTAACCTTAGCTGAAGTGGTGAGCTTGACATAACAATGGTGACTTGGTGAGCTTCATGCACTCGGGCAGTGTATCAGGACGCCACCGTTGAATGATTTGTTGCTTATTCAAAATGTTGCGTAGCAATTCTAATGAAAGTTAGAAAAATAAACATGTACAACAGTTTGCTTTGTGTATAGAAAGAATGTTATACGCACGTAATTAGTGTCTGTTCAAAATACCCCAAAAGAATTCAACACATTTGAGATTGTAATTAAGATGAATGCTCTCAATATGCACAGATGTTAAAAATTTCTGTGCCAATTATAGTGGTCAAAGATCAATAAATCTTAAAAATGAAACCACTACCAGAAAGCAATTTTATATCAAAGAATGCTCCGGAGTCTATCGTCTGAGGGAACACCCAAAACTAATGACTTTATGATCTACTCATAAGTAGGAAACCGCAGCTGAATCAATCTAAATAACTTATATAACCTTAAAATAAATAGAAAAAAAAAAACAGGTATAAACCATATCAACATTGCATGCTTTTTACAATAATAGAACTTCACTTGCGCCCTCCAAGCATGCCAGGTCCCATTGTACCTGACATGCCGGATGACGTTCCACTACCAGTCATCTTCACCCTTCCATCTGTGTTTCCAAAAACATTCAAATCTTCAAATAATCTGTAAGATGGAATAAAGGGCCGTTGTCCGCTGCTTGTACTGCCTGGGCTCCTTTGGCCGAAATTTGCCCCCAGAGCAGATCCAGCACCATTGGAAGGAAATGTAAAAGGCCCTGTTGTGTTAGCTCGAGGATTGGAGAACGAATTGGTAGGAGATTGATGGTTTTGATAGTTGGGATAACCCAGTGTTGAGGCCCATGGCGGTGGAGGGTAACTTGACTAACTTCCCGGTTTCGCCTGTAATATGTGGTACCTTAACATACAGAGTGGTCGAACTTCAAAAATATTTTTGAGGTGAGCAAAACTTTAACATAGAAATTACATAATATTTATATGAAAACAAAATTTTTGAAAACGATTTTTTTAAATTTGTCGATGATAATAAATTAATAATTTTATAAAATAATATTTTAAAATAGTATTCTTCGAATTTTGAACGGTTTAAAATATTCAATAATTAAATCAAAACTAAATATATTTTAATTAGAATGATAAATATAAAAGATAATATTTATTAAACATTGAATATATTTTTTTAGAAATAATTTAAGTAAAAAACTAACAAAGCAAAAAAAATACCAAGTTAATTAGAGATAAAAGAATTATTCAATTCCTTAAAAATGATATAAAAAAATATAATTACTTAGAACTTAGTTTGAAAATTAAAAAATTAATAAGTTGTAACTTATAAAAATTTTCCATTAGTCTACACTAATAAAATCACACTAATAGTTAAAGAATATTTTAATATTTTATGTAAAAAAATAAAACCAATAAGACATAAAATAGCATTAAAAAATAAATGAATTATTATAGTGATTTTGATGATGAGTTTTATTGTATTTGTTCCGGGAGTTACCTGAAACGTTGATTTGGTCTTGAACGTGTGGCAGCATCCGACCTGTTGATATCGAGGTGCCGCCTATCCGAGTTCCTCGTGAGGAGGTGGGGGTGGTACCTGCAAGAGACTCCGATGTTTAAGTTAGCAAGAGTTTTAAGCAGGTTTTTAGTAGATTAGAACGTGAGTTATACTTGGGGTGTCAGTATATTTATAGTAGAGTTTGATGACCTCCCTGGTGGTGGTAGTTCCATCTTATCTTATCTCATATCTTAGGAGTTTGTTTGAGTCTATCTTTTGGAGAAGATAGAATTGGGGTCTATCTTTTGGAGAAGATAGAATTTGAGGCTTCTAGAAGCAGAGACCTACCGTGTGGAGCTAAGCCCCTTGGATGGTGTCCGACCTCTTTAGAGAGATCGGGTAGGGGATAAAGGCAACCTTCCAGGGTTGGACCTTTTATCCTTATTGAACCTGGCTTCATGTTTGGGTCAGGGTATGAATAGTACCCCTGTTTGAGTCCTGACCTTTTCGTAGATCGGGATCAAGCATCTCGAGGCTCCTGCTTGGAACTCAGATGCCCTGCCCTTTCGGAAGTCGAGTACTTCACGTGTTTCAAATTTTTGAACGTTACTGACGGGGAAAAAATCGTCGGTAAAGAATTTCACAAAAATAATCACGTTGCAAGTATAGATCTAAACCGACAATTAAACCCCATTCAAATTTAATTTGTTTGTCACTTAAGCAAACCCAAGAAAATAAACCGAATTATTAAACCCCGGGTTGTCTCTCAAGGGATTGCAAGGAAGTGTAGTTATTATTGGTTATGGGAGGGTATATTTTTGGGTTTTTTAAATGTTGAACAAGGAATGTAAATGACAATAAAATAAACTAATAATTAAGAAAAGTCCAAGCAAAGATTGATAATTGGAATTCCTATCCCCATTATCATAGTCACTTGTGATGGTAATTGCCTTTTGCTATCACTTAGTTAACCTCTAACAATTGAAGGTAAGTCAAATGAGCAATTCAACTTGAGTTCACAAGTCCTAATCAAAGACTAGAGTTAGTGAAGCTCAAGCCAACTAGCTAGTTTCAATCACCAACCAACAAGGGACTTTGACAATTCAAGAGTCTCTAATTGATCAATCCAAGTTAAGAACATAAAAAGCTAATTTAAAATCCAACCAAGCATTTTATCGAACACTTGGAAGGCACAAAATAAAAGTATAGAAAATTAACAAGGAATAATAAATCTAAACAACCAATTGCAAGCATCAATGATAACAAATGAATAAAGAAGCCATAAACATGAAACATAAAATTGCATTAAAAAGGAAAATCAAATCTAATATGAGAATTCATAAACTAAATTGGCAACATAAAGTAATTAACAAGGGAAGTAAATAAACAAGAATGCTAGAACAAATAAAAGGAGAAGAGAAACTAAATTGAAATAAGATAGAATTCAGAAATTGAGAAGGAATAAAACTAAGAACCTTAAAACCTAGAGAGAGGAGAGAGCCTCTCTCTCTAGAAAACTACATCTAAAACCTAATGTGTGTATAATGAGTTGTGAATGAATGAATCTCCCATCCAGCTCCACTCTACAACTTCTAAGCTGTGTTTTCGGGTTTGGAACTGGGCCAAAAACAGCCCAGAAATCACCCCCAACATTTTCTGATATCTGCAGCACATGATGCTTTGTCATGCGTACGCGTCACCCACGTGTACGCATCGTTGCCAGCTTCTCAAAACATCATTTTCTTGCGTTCCTTCCAGTTTTACATGCTTCCTTTCCGTTCTCTAAGCCATTCCTGCCCTATAAACCCTGAAAACACTCAGCAAACATATCACGGCATCGAATGGTAATAAGAGGGGATTAAAATTAGCAAATTTAAGGCCAAAGAAGCATGTTTTCAATCACAGTACAAAATTAGGAAGGAAAATGTAAAACATGCGAATTACATGAATAAGTGTGAGAATAATGGATAAAATCTACTAAATTAAGCACAAGGTAAACCCTAAAAATAGGGTTTATCAATCTCCCCACACTTAAACATTAGCATGTCCTCATGCTAAGCTCAAGAGAAACTATAAGAGAGTGAAGAGGAATGGTAGAGTTTATGAAATGCAACCTATCTATATGAGTGCAACTAAATGCAAAATGCTTTTGCCTACTTGGTTTAAAAGTAAATAAATTCTCCAAGAATAAATATAAACTAGATTCCACTAATTCAAATCTCAAAATAAAGTATAAGTAGACTTGCAGATGAAAATAGCTCATGAAAGCCGGGAACAAAGAATCGAGCATCGAACCCTCACCGGAAGTGTATACACTTTAGTCACTCAAGTGTTTAAGGTTCGACTCTCTCAATTCTCTACTAACCTTTCTTTCTAAGACTTGCTCTTCTTCTACTAATCAACAAATAATTTGATGCACAAATACACATATCAAGAGGTCTTTTAAGGGTTGTAATGGGGTTAGGGTCAAGGTAGGATTGTATTTGGTCAAGTGGACTAAAATCTGAATCCTTAATTAACCCAAACTTTCCACCTAACTTAGGACAATCCATGTAATCAAAATACCAAACCTAACTATCCATTAACCATATTTTTCACATACTCATGCATCATAATTTCGAGTACAGTACATATGCATTGCTATCACCATTTACTTTGGGGCATTTTGTCCCCTTTTATTATTTGCTCTTTTTCTTTTCTTTTTCTCCTTTTTTTTCTTTTTATTTTTTTCTTTTGTTTTTCTCAATGCATACGATTAAGATATTGGATGCAAGAATATATGCTCAACTATTGTTTTGCACATTTTCACAAGAATATACAACACCCAATTCTCAAACCAAATGTTTTCAAACCCAACTTTCCCATACTTAAATCATGAACACTCTCACTAGTCTAGTATTCTTTGAGTCTTGAATAGTTTAAAATATTCAATAATTAAATTAAAACTATTTTTTTATGTAGAATGATAAATATTAAAAAATTACAATATTTATTAAACATTGAATATATTTTTCTAGAAACAATTTAATTAGAAAACTAACAAACTATAAAATAATACCAAATTAATTAGAGATAAAAGAATTATTCAATTTGTTAAAGATGATATGAAAAAATATAATTACTTAGAACTTAGTTTGAAAGATTAAAAATTTAAAAGTTGTAATTTATAAAAATTTCCTATTAGTCAACACTAATAAAATGACACCAATAGATAAAGAATATTTTATTATTTTGTTTAAAAAACAAAATTAAACCAATAAGACATAATGTAAGACCCAAAACTTTTGAAAAATGGCTATCATGAGCTAATTTTAAATTCGGTATTTTTGTAGCTTTAATTTCAGAAATTTCTTTATTAAAGATAATTAAAGCAAGTTTCGATTGATTGAATTTGAAATAAATTAAGATTATTATCCAATTTTACAATTATTGAATTATTTTCTATATTCAAATTATAAAGTTGGTAGTTAGGAAATAATAAGAATTTTATATGATTTGGACAAAATAATTAATATTTTAAATATTAATACTGCTGTTTTGGGAAAACAAAGGATTTAATTATATTATTTCTAATTATTAGATTTGAACATTTTATTAAAAATAATTGTGAAATTGATGAACAAATAGTATTTTTATACATTATTATTGTTGGATTAAAATTTATTTCTAATTGCTATACTATCCCTACTTTTATTTGAAATTATAAAACTACCCTTAAACCTAATTTTACCACAACCCTAATTCCCAAATTGGGAAAACCCTAACCCAGTTACCCGTTCCCCCCCCCCCCACCCAAGACCTAACAACAGCACACACGGTTTTTGTAACACCCTAACTACCAAAGGTCACGCTTCCAGTTGTGCCACTCTGATAGCTCGGATATTACGACGACTCTTATACTACTTAATTACTAAAATATGAGCCTGTTTAAAACTTTAAACCGTAGTACCGCTCAAAAATACATTGGTTATGAAACGTACATCCATACAATAAAACTTACAAAAACTCACAAAAAGTACATACATACATACATACATACATACATACATACATATATATATATATATATATATATATATATATATATATAATTTTACAAGTATTAACCAATATAATTATATCCCTCTTACAGAATGTATAAAGATAAAGATGAGGGAGCAATAAGCAATAACTAAAGCAATACAAAATATCACGACAACAACTAGATAAACTCTTCGTGACTTCTGCGTCCATATCCTGAAAAGGGAAATTTGTAAAGGGGGTGATAACATCATCCTCGAAAGGGTTCTCAGTAGAGGGTTTTTGAGAATTACTATAATAAGATACGCGAGATAAAATCATTTCAGTGATTAATAACCGCCTTATGCATCTTTTCCAAAAGCAAAGGTTTACTATCTAGAAAAATCTGAAATCTTTTCTGAAAGAAGAAACTGTTCATTTAAAAAAAAATTCAAAAGCCTTTCAAAAGGTTTATCTATGCTGAAACAAATTAGCCTTTCATACTTTTCAAAACCAGAAATATCAACCAGACATGGCCTTTGGCCCACCTCATGATCAACCACAGCTCTAGGCCCAACAACCCAAACAACAACCAATCACCACAGTCCAACAGAATCTCAGTCGCAAACACAAATAGGAAGGTTCAAGCACAAACAAACAGTTACTGCAAGTAGAACAATTAGCAGTTAATCACAAGTAATCACAAAGGCAAACCAAGTACAATATGCACGCCCAAACAATGTCACATAGATGCATATGATGCATGCTTGTCTTAGTGGCTGATGATATCATCTGTCGGTTATAAAGCCAACCCAACAAGTCCTGGTAGCTAACCATTGGACTGTCCCTCTGTCGTGCATCCCCAACTCGAGTTATTCACACGAGATAATCATAATTCACATCCAACACCCTCACTGGTGTATATTCACGGGGGCGAGCTCATCCGAAACTTTCACAGTGTCCGGCCACACTTACGACATAGGGTCAGCAGAGTATCAAGTCTCAACCTAGAGCACGTGGTGGCTAGCCACTGCTTCTACCCAGGGAAACTCGTATCTCAGATAGTTGGAAGTGCAAAATCACAACATTAATAACTCAACATATATGCATTTATTCTCAGCCATAAATCAACATTCATTTCAGCCATCCGGCTTAAATTCATGACTCATAGTCAGCCATCCGGCTCATAACATATTCTGCAATCAGCCATAATTCATTATCATACACAGCCATTCCGGCTCATAACAAAATAACACTTCTACCATCCAACATCATCAAATTCATAAAAATTATTATTCAAAGCCATAAATCACTTTTTCTCAATTCACTTCACTTTGAAATCAAATTTCAACTCTTTTTAGCCTTGGCTTTAAAGTTCCCATTCCTCAAATCATCTCAGGCTCATAAGCCACTTTTACTCAAAGTAAGTTCCCTTTTTAAAAACAGAGCCACCCTCGGCATCCTCTTTCCCAAAACTTCCAAAACCATGGCAATTTTTAAAGGATTTATTTTGAAATATTCAAAATCATCCATCCAACAACAGGATTTTATAACAAAAGTCCCTCGGCAGAGTCTCAAGTCTTTAGGGAAGAATAACATAACTCATTTCCTCAAATTCACTTAAAAATCTTTAAAACCTTGGCTTCCGGATTTGAGTAATCCGGATTTGAGTAATAAAATAGGATCTAAGCCAAACCAAGTCGTGTAATCAATCACTCCTTACAAAGCCATTTCCTTTACTTAAACAAAACTAGTTTCAATCCCATGATTAATTCTAAAGCGTTTCAAACTGCTCAAAATTTGTTTTAGCCTTGCAAAAATTCAGAATTCAAAGAGTACTTAAAACTTTTCCCAAAACATTGTAAAATGAAACTTGTCAATAGACGTTCAGGTCCTTTCAAAGCCACTGAAACTCCTCTAATTAAAACCCTCAAGTCAAATTCAAAGACATAAACCTTTTTCACATTTAAAATAGCCTTAAAACATAAGTTTCATCTAAATAACTTGTTCACAAAAGAGATATAATACTTTTCTTGAGAAACAAGACTAAATCACAATTTCCTTTTTAATAATTCATTTCAAAAGCATAAGTCATCCCTTTCTTAATAATTCAAATAAAATAGTAGAAGTGTTTAACTCGTAATCTTCCAAATACCATTTCAATAAAATCCTGGTTTCTATCAAAATTTTGGCAGCACCTCCCCTAAAACTTGGACTCTACCACCCTTTCCGGGTCCCATCCAAACCAATCCACAATCCTTTTCAACGGTTCAAAACCCAAAATCAGTTCAAAAGCAAAACTGAATCCAATATTCACCTCATTTTCATATCTCAAGGAAACCGTCTCAAGATCAAATCATTATCAACCGATTAAACTCATTTCCAAAACTTTAAAGAAACAGTTCAGCAACAACCTATTTATCAAAACCAAACAATAATCATAAGTCGCTTCAAGATCAATCTTTTTTAACTGATTAACTCATTTCCAAAGCTTTAAAGAGACCATTCAGCAACAACCCATTTATCAAAACCAAACAATAACCCAATCAAACATACAATCACATTCATCCAAAATAGCCAGGCAATACATAAGACCGGTACAATCACTAAAAGTATATAATTCTCACACCAGTATCCATTTATAACAATTCCAGATATAAAATAGCTTTTAAGAAAAGCCCCTACCTCCACTATCGAAACTCGAAACTCTAAAATGCATCACAACTCATTTTCTCTCAGCCCAAAATTGTGGTAGCCGAAATCTCTGCTCCAAACCACTTTCTCAGCAACCATGACTCTAATCGCAATATATAATAATCAGGACTCAACCCCACGTTACCAAAACTCATATTCATTAACCAAACACAACAGAACACTAACGCAAGGCTTTTGGAAACATACTTACTTACCAAAATAACAAAATGAGGCAGCTGCGATTCCGAACCGACCCGGCAATAGCTCTGGTAGCGGCTAGAAGCTCCGGTGGATCAATTATAATAACCACGCAACATCAAAACCTTCTCAAAATTCCAAAAGAACTGAAATCAAACTTAAAACTCTTACCGACGGTGGAACTTAGTGGCAACAGAGGCGTTCCTGGCGGCAGAGGCTCACCCAGAGCTCCGACGGTGGTCCCGGAAGTCACAGAACCACTCGCGGCAATCAGAAATATAGAGACGCAGCTTTCTTCTCCTGCAACGACACCTGCGGCAGCAGGAGCGGTGGTGGCTGGTGCAGGTCTCCCCTCTCTCTCTGCTTTCGTGCTTTCTCTCCCTCTTACTCTGTGTGGCTGGACAGCCTTCTTGACGGCATGGTGGCGGCGACTCCACACGCGGCGGTGATAGCGTCGGCTTTGCCTCCCTCCATGCACCTCAATCTCCCGTCAGTCTCTCTCTCCGACGGCGGATCGGCGGCTCTGTGGTGACGTGTGGCAGGATGCGATGGCGGCTGAGCGCGGTGGTGCATCCACACGCGACTGTGACACTGGCGGCGCTGGCTTCCCCTGGCGACGACGAAGACGGCATGGGCTGTAGCGGCTGCGCGACGCGACAGGGACTGGGTGGCTCCTCCAACATTGCGTCTTCTCCCTCCTCGTCTCGGTGACAGAGGCGCGACTCATGGCTCCGTGGACGGAACGACCATGGCGGCGCAGATTGGGTAGCAGCAGCAACGCGGCCTCCTTCCTCTCTTCCCTTTCTGCTTCATTTTTCTTCTACATTGCAGCGTTGCTGCTGCTTCTGGGTGTGTTGTGCGCTGCTGCTGAGAGTAAGGAAGAGGGGTTGGGGGTGTGGCAGCTGAGGGTTAGGGATTAGGGTTTCATTTTTGAAAATTAAGGTTAGGGTTAAGCTAGGGGTAGTTTAGGTAATTTTTAATAAAATTAGGGGGTAATAGCGTAATTGGAAATAAATTTTAATTCAACAAAATTACCTTTAAAGAAAATATTATTTGATCATAAATTAAAAATTAATTTCAAAGAAATGCTCTAATTCAGTAATTAGAGATAATATAATTGATTTTCTTTATTCATAAGAATTAAAGTATTAAATTCTAAAATCTCAACTATTTAAAGTAAATCATAAAATATAAATTATTTTACCATTACTAAACTTTATAATTTAAATATGAAAATTATCCAATAATTATGAAATTAGATAAAAATCCAAATTTAATTATCAACACTTGATTTAACTAGCCTTAATAAAATAATTCGGAAATTAAAATCCTTAATGAATAGATAATTTGAAATTGAATCGTAATGAGACTTTCTAAAAGTTCTGGGTTTTACAGTTTTCTCCTTTCTTCCATGAAAGGAAGAAAAAGAAGCAGAAAGGGAAAGCAGAATCAGGGAAGGAAAGGAGAGAGGAGGGAGGAAGGGGTCACGCGGCACTGCTAGGTCCGCCGCCTCCGTCGTGTTGCCGTCAATAGAGAGGAGAGCCACGAACCAAAGCCGCGGAGTAGAGAAGCAGCCGTGAGAATGAGGGAAGTGATCGACGGTGGAGGCATTTGCGCCGTTCATTCTCGTTGCCGTCGCCTCCGCTGTGGGTCCATTGCCGTCGAGCTCGAAGGAGAGAGGGTGAGCAACGCTGGGACAGAGAGAGTCACGAGCCACAGCTGCTGCCGTTCGCGCTCCAGCCCGTCGCCACCACCACTGCGTCGCCTGCATAGTCGCCGCCATTACCCTCACTGTGCCGCGTCGTCCTCGTCACAGGGTCAGTCACCGCCACTTATGGCAGAGTCAGAGAGAGAGAAATCGGGAACAGAGGAGAGAGAGAGAGAGAGTTCTGGGGCTGAGCTGGGGGTCCAACCACCGCGCCCAGCCGCTGTTTGCGTCGTTGGCATTGCCTTCGCTGGAGCCGCCATCATCGTGACCTTTGGCTTCGGGTAAACCATGTCTCTGCCTCCGATGTACCTTGTCATGCCAAATTCTATTTCTTAAGCCTGTAACATTTTCTTCCTTACTCTACTATCATTTTGTTCATCCGCTATACTCTGTCCTAATTATAGTAGCATATGATTTTATTCTACTTGTCAATTTATCTCCTGAGCAATCACAATTGGTGTTGAGATCATTGCTATTGCTGCTACTAGAGTTGTGGGTGATGCATCTGCTATTCTGGTCATCGAGTATAGCACGATTGTTGCCGAAAACACTGCCGGGGCTACCACTGCTTGATTCAGCCGTTCTTTCTTAGTTTCGGTAAGCATTTTTGTTTTAAAAGCCCTTTAGTTACTGTTCTGTTATCTTACGCTGAGATTTTGTGGCGTTAATTGCTATAAGATTGAGTTTCGGTTGTTGTGTATCACGATTAGAGTTGCTGTGGTTATTGCGAAAGTGGCTTAGAGCTGAGGTTGCGGTTGTCAGTGATTTCGGGTTGAGAGAGAAAGTTCCTATGACACGTTTGGGTTATGATTTTGCGTATTGAGGTAGGGGCTTTTCTAAAAAGCCATTTTATATTTTAGAATTATTATAAATAGATACTGATGTGAGAATTATATACTTTTAGTGATTGTATAAGTCTTATGTATTGCCTGGCTGGCTTGGATGAATGTGATTATATCTGATTTTGATAAATGGATGGTTGCTGAATTGTCTCTTTAAGGTTTTGGAAATGAGTTTAATCAGTTGATAAAGATTGATCTTGAGACGACTTCTAATTATTGTTTGGTTTTGATAAATGGGTTGTTGCTGAACTGTTTCTTTAAAATTTTGGAAATGAGTTTAATCGGTTGATAACGATTTGATCTTGAGACGATTTCCTTGAGATATGAAAATGAAGTGAATGTTAGATTCAGTTTGCTGTTGAACTGATTTTGAGTTTTAAACCATTGAAAAGGGTTGTGGATTGGTTTGGATGGGACCCGGACAGGGTGGCAGAGTCCAAGTTTTAGGGAGGTGCTGTCGAAATTCCGATAGAATCTGGGACTTTATTTAAATGTTATTTAAAAAATTATGAGTTAAAGACTTCTACTATTTTGTTTGAATTATTAAGAACGAGATGACTTATGCTTTTGAAATGAATTATTAAAAAGGAAATTGTGATTTAGTCTTGTTTCTTAAGAAAAGTATTGTATCTCTTTTGGGAGCAAGTTATTTAGATGAAACTTATGTTTTAAGGCTATTTTAAATGTGAAAAGGGTTATATCTTTGAATTTTACTTGAGGGTTTCAATTGAAGGAGCTTCAGTGATTTTGAAAGAACTTGAACGTCTATTGACAAGTTTCATTTTAAAATATTTTAGAAAAAGTTTTAGGTACTCTTTGAATTTTGAATTTTTGCAAGAGTAAAACAATTTTTGAGTAGTTTGAAATGCTTTAGAATTAATCATGGGGTTGAAGCTGGTTTTGTTTAAGTAAAGGAAATGGCTTTGAAAGGAGTAATTGATTACATGACTCGGTTTGGCTTAGATCCTATTTTTATTACTCAAATCAGGAAGCCAAGGTTTTAAAGATTTTAAGTGAATTTGAGGAAATGAGTTATGTTATTCTTTCCTAAAGACTTGAGACTCTGTTGAGGGACTTTTGTTGTAAAATCCCGTTGTAGATGTATGATTTTGAATATTTCAAAATAAATCTTTAATTTGCCAGGGTTTTGGAAGTTTTGGAAAGAGGATGCTGAGGGTGGCTTTGTTTTAAAAAGGGAACTTACTTGAGTAAAAGTGGCTTATGAGACGAGATGATTTGAGGAATGGGAACTTTAAAGCCAAGGCTGAAAAGAGTTGAAATTTGATTTCAAAGTGAAATGAATTGAGAAAAATGATTTATGGCTTGAATGATGATTTTATAAATTTGATGATGTTGGATGGTGGAAGTGCTATTTTGTTATGATCCGGAATGGCTGTGTATGATAATGAATTATGGCTGATTGCGAAATATATTATGTGCCGGATGGATGACTATAAATTATGAATTTAAGCCGGATGGCTGAGATGAATGTTGATTTATGCCTGAGAATAAATGCATATATGCTCAGTTATCGATATTGTGATTGTTGCACATCCAATTATCTGAGATACGAGTTTCCCTGGGTAGACGCAGTGGCTAGCCACCACGTGCTACAGGTTGAGACTCGATACTCTGCTGATCCTATGTCGTAAGTGTGGCCGGACACTGTGAAAGTTCCGGATGACCTCGCCCCCGTGAATATACACCAGTGAGGTTTGGATGTGAATTATAATTATGATTGTGAATAACTCGAGTTGGGGATGCACGACAGAGGGACAGTCTAATGGTTAGCTACCAGGACTTGTCGGGTTGGCTTTATAACCGACAGATGATATCATCAGCCACTAGGGCAGGCATTCATCATATGCATCTATGTGACATTGTATGGGTGTGCATATTGTACTTAGTTTGCCTTTGTGATTACTTGTGATTAACTGCTAATTGTTTTACTTGCAGTAACTGTTTGTTTGTGTTTGAACTTTCCTATTTGTGTTTGCGACTGAGACTCTGTTGGACTGTGGTGATTGGTTGTTGTTTGGATTGTTTGGGCCTAGGGTCGTGGTTGATCATGAGGTGGGCCGAAGGCCATGTTTGGTTGATACTTCCGGTTTGGAAAAGTATGAAAAACGAATCTGGCTCAGCATGGATAAACCTTTTGAAAGGCTTTTGAATTCTTAAGAAATGAACAATTCCTTTTTTAGAAAAGATTTCAGATTTTTCTTTTATAGTAAACCTTTACTTTTGAAAAGATGCATAAGGCGGTTATTAATCACTGAAACGATTTTTATCTCGTGTATCCTGTTATAGTAATTATGCAACCCAATAGTGAGAACCCTTTCGAGGATGATGTTTTCACTCCCCTACAGATCTTCTCTTTTCAGGTTACAGACTAGGGGTGTTCGCGGTGCGGTTTGGTTCGGTTTTTTAGGGAAAAGTCATCCGATCCGATCGTCTAATTAAAGTGCGGTTCGGTTTGGTTCGGTTTTTTTGTCAAGGTCATCCGAACCAAACCAAACCAATTAAAATCGGTTTGGTTTGGTTCGGTTTGTTCAGTTTTTTCAATCAAATCAAAAAAATTCTACCATACTATTATGCAAAGTCATAACATTGAAATCGACAAACCGAAATACACATAGCTAACAAAGTCTTGATCTAATGAAATTTAACGACAACAGAATTCAAATACAACAATTAAAGAAGTTCAATAGCTCAATAGTCAACACAACTGAAAATAAAAATAATTTGTCATTAAACTGATAGCAAAGTTATGATGTCTTCTCCAACAAAATAGCTAAACTTCTTAATGCAAACCAACCTGAAATAAAAAAAACAGTTACATAATAAGAACAATAACAATAATAATTATACAGTGAAGCATTAGGGGGTTGCCATAATTGAGCTTGAAATGATTCAGTTCTTCAATCAGACCCCATGGTTCAATAGGGTATTGAGTCAAGCAAAGAAAGTTAGTCATACAGTGAAGTAACCAAAAGAACTGAATCAAGTAATTATGTGAATCCTTGTTTTCTTTTAGATCATTACCTCAGCATTTGCAAACAAATCAGATCCATCTGCAAAACCAGTAAAATCCTAGTTATTTACCTTCATCCACTAATCATTCAAAAAAGAATCAGATGAATGGCTGTGTGAAACAATGATAATTGTTAGAGAAAAATGCTAAATAATACCAAAGAGCCAGTTGTAAATTACACATAAGGATGAGAAAAACATAAGCGATGCAGTCAGTATTTCAAGCTTATAGAACAACTCCAGTCTCTCAACTCTAGTTTCTTACTAGATTCACTAGAATTAAACATAGCTACACAATGAATTACTTACGCATGAGCACGGCCATATCTGCACTGAAATCTCTCATATTGCTCTCCAGAACCAAGGAATTGTATGTGATATTAATATTTGTGTAGTGAATTAAACCTATGAAGTCATATGAACCCTTAACTAGTTTTGATTCACGATCTGTGAAGGTTGGAATTCTTTCGCCTGCAATTTTCTTCATGGAAGTGGGATAGTCTCCATGCAACAAGGGCTCCATCACCCTGAAATAGCACATAAATTTTGCAATATGCTTCACATTCAATAACCAGCATCCAGCAATAAACTGAAAAATAAATCTATAACCAGCAATCCAGCAAGGCAGCAACCAGTAAACACTTAAACAGCAACCAGCAATAAACACTTAAAACACTTAAACAGCAACCAACAAGGCTGCAATAAATCAATAAACACTTAAAGACTTAAACAGCAATAAACACTAAAACACTTAAACAGCAAGGCAGCAATAAATCAATAAACATTTAAACAGCAACCAGCAAGGCAGCAAGCCAGCAACAAAACCAACAAACAAATAATTCATCAAATCAACAATGCACCCACCAGGAAACAGCAAGTAGCAACAAATCAACAATGCACCAGTAAATAACAAATGGTTCAAATTACCTGAATCGGTGGCTCGGGGTCCATATTGACTTGGGAGGAAGGCTGAGTGGGAGACTGGGAGACTGGGAGGTGCTGGGAGTGGGTTGAACTGATGATCATGGCGCTGAGTGGGAGAACCCAGAAACACTGCTGGCGCTGGGTGGTGGCGTCTCAACGGCGACGCCGTGGTGCTGTGCTGCCCTGTTGAGTCAGTTGGCGACGACGTCGTGCTGTGCTCTCTCTTCTGGGTCAGTGCTGTGCTGCCTTCTGGGTCGGTGGGTGGTGTCTCCGCGAAGAGGAAGGCTTCCGCATCGGCGTCGGGATTCGAAGGAGCGAGAGCGACTGAGTAGTGAGAGATTGGGGAGATTTGGTTGCGCAGGTGTGGAGATTTGGAGAAGAGAGAGCGAGAGCGACTGAGTAGTAGAGACTAGAGAGCGCAGGTTAGGGATTGGGGATTTAGGGGTTAGGGTCAGGGACGGCTGGGACGCTCTCTGCTCTCACACTAGCACAACAGCTTCATTTGTTTGGGGGGTGGGGGTTAGTCATTTTTAGGGTTTTTTCCTAACCGGTTCGGTTCGGTTAGAGTTTTCAGAGTCAAAACCGAAAACCGAACCGAACCGCCTAAAAAATAGCAAAATAAATTTTTTTCGATTTTTTCGGTTTTCGGTTAATTCGATTCTCGGTTATTTCGGTTCGGTTCGTCGATTTAGTTCGGTCCGAATCGGTTTTGAATACCCCTATTACAGACGACGAAGTTCGGAAGATATTATTTATTTTCTGTCAAACGATATTTTTGTATTGTTTTAGTACTTATGGTTCCCTCGCCTTTAATTTTGCAAGTCTTGTAAGAGGGATAGGATTTTGATATGAGATGTTTGTAAATTAAATTAATAACAGGCTCATATTTTTAGTATTATATATATATATATGAAGTTCCTGTGAGTATTGTAATTTATATTGTAAGTATGAATTTATGTTTTCGAAAGATACGGTTTATGTTTTAAACAGGCTCATATTTTTAGTATTAAATATTACAAGAATCGTCGTAATACCCGAGCTATCAGAGTGGCGCAGCCGGAAGCGTGACATTTTGATAGTTAGGGTGTTACATTATGGTATCCGAGCGGTCTTTCCTGTAGAGCCTGAGGAATGGACCGACTATGCTTCAATTGTATACTCTCAGCATTTGTCATGTAATAGGTCTTGTTCGGATAACAAGAATTAGAGCTTTATGAACATGACGGTCTATTGATTAACGCCATTAGTCTTGCATTGCATAATTTCTGGTATTAAGTTTGGCCGACTTAATACTAGTGAATTATGTATATGAAAGCACTAATGGGTTATCATAGACGATGTACGAGTTTTGGGTAAAGAGAATTGCGGGTTTTGGGAACGTTAGAAACTATTTCTCGATGTTATTCAGTTATGTGTCTTGAATGCTATTCGAGTCGACTTGTTCTTTCATATCCTAACTTGAAGTTCTTGTTCGCTAATCCTTCTAAAAAGTAGTTTGATTTTCCAACTCTATTCCTCTATTCATATGTGTTCATACCCTGGGTCGAGCTATTCGACCCGGAATAATTGAAGATAAAGTGACCGACCTCTTCTTTAAAAGAGTTCGGCCAAATCGACATAAGAAGCCCAAGCAGGCCCAAATGAAGGGACACAGCCCAAATCTAAAGGTGGCTAAGGCTTAGAAAGATAAAGGCGGTTCCCCTTAAAGATAAGATGACTTCACTCAAAGATAAGATAAGATAACCAACTTATCTCAAAGAAAGGTCACTCCACACTACTATAAATACACTAGAGCACCCAGGTATAACTCATACTCTGATTCTACTAAAAACTGCCTAAAGCATGTGCTAACTTAAGCATCGGAGTCTCTTACAAGTACCACCACCCTCTGGTGACGAAGGATCAGCAGCACCACCAAGTCCAACAGGTCGGATACGACAGCTTCGACCACTACCGCAGATCTCGTCCGAGATTGGCCTACAGTTTCAGGTAACCCTCGGAACATTGGCACCGTTGCCGGGGAACCTGAAAGTCCCATCACCATGGAGGACAATCTTGATAACGACCACGATTCTGATCTAGAAAACAGGACACCGCATAAGAATACAGACGTCACACAGAAAGATACATCTCAACCAAATGGAGACAAACACTCTCCAAATATAGAAATTTTAGATGTCCTCCGAGAGCAGCAGGATTGCCTCAAACAGCTCGAAAAAGAGGCCGAGCATCAACGAGAAGCAGAGAGGAACCTCTGGAGAGAAACTAGGCGACGACGCGAGCTAGAAGACAAGCTCCTAAAGCTCAAGGCTGATCTCAAAGCTAAAACCGTTCAGCCCAGTCACAATGACAGCTCCCACAAGGACCAAGACCCCTTCACCACAGGGATCATGAAAGGTAAAGTTCCAAAGGATTTTAAAGCTCCCGACATGACATCATACGGCAGTACCTCGGATCACAGCCATCATCTCAGCAATTTCAGAAGTTGAATGTATCTCACTGACGCCTCAGACGCCGTTCGGTGCAAAGCCTCCCGACCACCCTGACAAAGACAGCAATTAAGTGGTTCAACAGTTTACCTCCAAGATCCATCACAAGTTTTGACGACTTAGCTAAAAAATTCCTTGCTAGATTTTTCATCCAGAAGGACAAAGCCACACACGCCACAAGCCTATTAGGGATTAAGCAAGGAGATCGAGAAAGTCTTTGCAACTACATGGAAAGATTTAATAAAGCATGTCTCGACACACAAAGTCTGCCAACGGAAGCAGCCATCATGGGTCTCATCAATGGCCTGCGAGAAGGACCTTTTAGTCACTCCATATCAAAAAAGCATCCAACATCTCTGAATGAAGTACAAGAAAGGGCAGAAAAATACATTAACATGGAGGAGAACTCCCGATTAGGAGAAATCTCAAAATCTGGATTCTCCTACCCACCTCGGGACAAGGATAAAGAATCCAAGAAAAAAGGAGATCAACTCAATGAGAAGCCTCGAAAATACCACAATTACACCCCTCTTTGGGTGTCGCTTATAGATGTTTACCGAGAAATATGCAACACTGAGAAGATCCCTCCACCTCGCCCAATCAAAAGCAAAAAAAGAGGGAAAATCGGACAGAGTACTGTGAGTACCACCGAATTTACGGACATCCCACTAATGAATGCTTCGACCTGAAGAACGTCATAGATAAATTGGCAAGAGAAGGTCGACTAGATCAGTACTTAGCCAACAAAGCAGATGAACTAAGAAAAAGAAGAAGGGATGAAGAAGTCAAACGGACTGAACAACCACCTTACACTCCTGAAAGACATGTCCATATGATAAATGGGGGATTCGCAGGAGGAGGGATCTCTAAATCATCTCGCAAGAGACACCTTAAAGAAGTATATCATCTAGGGGAAGGGGCGAGGTCATCCGACCTCCCCACTATTACTTTTACACAGGAAGATGGAACAAACGTCATCCCAGGACACGATGATCCCATGGTCATCACCATCATATTAGCTAACACTAACCTTCACAGAACATTAATCGACCAGGGAAGTTCCGCGGACATCTTGTTCAAAACTGCCTTCGATAAACTCGGCCTGCAAGAAAAAGAGCTAAGAGCATATCCGAATAGCTTGTTCGGACTAGGAGATACTCCAATCCAACCACTAGGGTATATCTCACTACACACAACCTTTGGAAAGGGAACCCGATCAAGGACACTTAACATAGACTACATTGTAGTCGACGTGAGCTCAGCTTACAACGCCCTAATAGGTCGGACAACACTGAACCAGCTCGCCACAGTGGTCTCGACTCCACATCTGTGCATGAAGTTCCCAACCCTAGAAGGGATCGCAATGATAAAATGAGACCAAAAAACTGCACGTCGCTATTATAATGAAACTCTGAACCTTAAAGGCAACCCACAAGGGGAGAAAGTCCACACTATAGAGCTCGGAGGAATCCGAGCTCGCAAAGAACTCCACCCTCAGCCGGAAAGTGAGACTCAAGAAGTTCAAATTGGAGACAATCCAAGCAAAACAACAAATATAGGGGCAAATCTGAGAGAAGACTTAAAGGAACTACTAATAAGGCTCCTAAAGGATAACTTCGACCCCTTTGCATGGAAGGCCGCTGACATGCCTGGAATCGACCCCGGACTAATGTGCCACAAGTTAGCCATCTACCCAGGATCTCGGCCAGTACAGCAAAAGCGAAAGAAGCTCGGCCTGGAAAGGTCGCAAGCTGTAGAGGAGCAGGTACAGGCCTTGTTGGAGGCAGGGTTCATAAGGGAGGTCAAATGGCCACTATGGCTAGCCAACGTTGTATTGGTAAAAAAGTCAAATGAAAAGTGGCAAATGTGCACCGACTACACCGATCTCAATAAATCCTGCCCAAAAGATCCTTACCCACTCCCAAGTATAGATACTCTGGTGGATGTATCTTCCGGATACAAGTACCTCTCCTTCATGGATGCTTATTCAGGATACAATCAAATCCCAATGTACCCACCGACCAAGAAAAGACCTCGTTCCTAACCCCAAAAGCAAATTACTGCTATATCGTCATGCCGTTCGGACTCAAAAACGCAGGAGCCACATACCAAAGATTGATGAACAAAGTATTTGCGGACCACATTGGGAAACTAATGGAGGTTTATGTGGATGATATGCTGGTAAAAACACAAAGTGAGGAATCTTTATTGCCCGACCTCACCAAAGTATTCGACACCATCAGAAAGCATGGTATGCGACTTAATCCCGCAAAATGCACCTTTGTGGTAGAAGCTGGCAAATTCTTGGGCTTCATGCTCACACAAAGAGGAATTGAGGTGAACCCAGATAAATGTCAGGCAATACTCAACATGAAAAGTCCGACCTGCATCAAAGAAGTACAACAGCTCAACGGAAGACTTGCAGCCCTGTCTAGGTTTCTAGCCGGGTCAGAAACAGAGTGTGAAAAATTCTTCCAAGATTTCAAAAAATTCTTGGGGCAACCTCCCATCCTTACCCGACCACGAGAAGGAGAAGTGCTCATATTATACCTCGTAGTGGAAAACTGGGCAATCGTTTCAGTACTAGTCAGAGAAGACGGGCATTGGCAGCAACCCATCTACTTTATCAGCAAAGCGTTACAAGGGGCCGAGATGAACTATCAAAAGATAGAAAAGTTTGCCTATACACTCATACTCACTTCTTGACGACTCCGCCCATACTTTCAAGCGCACACTATCAAGGTTCGGACCAACCAGCCTATAAAAGGCATCCTACAGAAGACGGACTTAGCTGGAAGAACCCTACAATGGGCAGTCGAGTTGTCTGAATTCAATCTTCAGTATGAAGCTCGGACCGCCATCAAATCATAGTATCTAGCCTACTTCATCGCGGAATACACTGACACCCCGGGAAATCCCACAAAATGGAATCTCTACGTGGACGGCTCGTCAAACAAAGCTGGGAGCGGCACAGGTGTGATAATAGAAAGCGATCAAGGAACCCAAATCGAACTTTCACTAAAATTCGACTTCCCTACTTCAAATAATCAAGCCGAATACGAAGCATTACTGGCTGGTTTGAGGCTGGCTAAAGAGAGGTAAGAGTTCAAAAGCTCACCATCTTCAGTGATTCATAGGTAGTTACCTCACAAATAAAAGGGAGCTACCAAGCTAAGGATCCTACTATGAAAAAATATCCAGACAAGACCAAAGAACAGCTCAGACAACTCGGAGAATATGAGGTCCAACACATACCTCGGGAACAGAATGCTCGGGCTGACGCACTCTCAAAACTAGCCAGCACCAAACCAGGGGACAATAACAGAAGCCTCATCCAGGAAACATTGCAAAGCCTAACAATTTTAGAGGAAGAAAAGATCCTAACCATATCCAGTCAGGATCAGGGGTGGATGACCCCCATAATCAAATACCTCAAAACAAAGACACTCCCCCACAGAGAAGAAGGAGGCAAAGCATCTAAAATGAGACGCACAATATTACACTATGGTGGGCGACATCTTATATAGGAGAGGGTTCTCAACATCCCTCCTAAAATGCGTACCGACCTCCAATACAAGGGAAGTCCTGGAAGAAGTACACAGTGGCATGTGTGGCAACTACTTGGGGGCACGAGCTCTTTCCAAAAAGGTACTCCGAGCTGGATTCTTCTGGCCGACCTTACAAAAGGAAGCGACAGAGTTTGTCAAGAAATGCCCACCATGTCAGAAGCATGCTAACTTCCACATCGCCCCACCAGAAAAGCTCATCAGTGTAACGTCACCCTGGTCGTTGGTGCACGAAATTGTGATTCACACTTTTCACAATTCCGCACAACTAACCAGCAAGTGCACTGGGTCATCCAAGTAATACCTTATGTGAGTAAGGGTCGATCCCACGGAGATTGTTGGCTTGAAGCAATCTATGGTTACTGATGAGCGGATAATTTATACGCTTTTTGGCATTGTTTTTAGTATGTTTTTAGTAGGATCTAGTTACTTTTAGGGATGTTTTTATTAATTTTTATGTTAAATTCACATTTCTAGACTTTACTATGAGTTTGTGTGTTTTTCTGTGATTTCAGGTATTTTCTGGCTGAAATTGAGGGACTTGAGCAAAAATCAGATTCAGAGGTAGAAGAAGGACTGCTGATGCTGTTGGATTCTGACCTCCCTGCACTCAAAGTGGATTTTCTGGAGCTACAGAACTCAAAATAGCGCTCTTCCAATTGCGTTGGAAAGTAGACATCCAGGGCTTTCCAGAAATATATAATAATCCATACTTTGGCTTAGTTTAGATGACACAAAAGGGCGTTGAACGCCAGTTCTACGCTGCAGTCTGGAGTTAAACGCCAGAAACATGTTACAAGCCAACGTTGAACGCCAGAAACACGTTACAAACTGGCGTTCAACTCCAAGAATGACCTCTCCACGTGTAAACTTCAAGCTCAGTCCAAGGACACACCAAGTGGGCCCCGAAAGTGGATTTATGCATCAATTACTTACTTTTGTAAACCCTAGTGACTAGTTTAGTATAAATAGGACTTTTTACTATTGTATTAGACATCTTATGATTTTTTAGTTCATCTTTGGATCATATTGATGACGTTTAGGGGCTGGCGATTCGGCCATGCCTGAACCTTCATCACTTATGTATTTTCAACGGTAGAGTTTCTACACTCCATAGATTAAGGTGTGGAGCTCTGCTGTTCCTCATGAATTATTGCAAAGTACTACTGTTTTTCTATTCAACTCAACTTATTCCGCTTCTAAGATATTCATTCGCACTTCAACATGAATGTGGTGAACGTGACAATCATCATCATTCCCTATGAAAGCGTGCCTGACAACCACTTCCGTTCTACCTTAGATTGAATGAGTATCTCTTGGATCTCTTAATCAGAATCTTCGTGGTATAAGCAAGATTGATGGCGGCATTCATGAGAATCCGGAAAGTCTAAACCTTGTCTGTGGTATTCCGAGTAGGATTCAGGGATTGAATGACTGTGACGAACTTCAAACTCGCGAGTGCTGGGCGTAGTGACAGACGCAAAAGGATAGTAAATCCTATTCCAGTATGATCGAGAACCTCCAGATGATTAGCCATGCAGTGACAGCGCATTGGACCATTTTCACACAGAGGAAGGGATGCAGCCATTGAGAACGGTGATGCCTCCAGATGATTAGCCATGTAGTGACAGCGCATCGGACCATTTTCACAGAGAGGATGAAAAGTAGCCATTGACAACGGTGATGCCCTTACATAAAGCCAGCCATAGAAAGGAGTAAGACTGATTGGATGAAGATAGCAGGAAAGCAGAGGTTCAGAGGAACGAAAGCATCTCTATACGCTTATCTGAAATTCTCACCAATGAATTACATAAGTGTTTCTATCTTTTTTTTCTATTTAGTTATTTATTATCTATTTTCGAAAACTCCATAACTATTTGATATCCCCCTGACTGAGATTTACAAGGTGACCATAGCTTGCTTCATACCAACAATCTCCGTGGGATCGACCCTTACTCACGTAAGGTTTTATTACTTGGACGACCCAGTGCACTTGCTGGTTAGTTATGCGAAGTTGTGAAGTTATGTTTGGACCATGGTTCTGTGCATCCGTTTTTTGTGCCATTGCCAGGGAAAGAACGAACAAATAATTTTACAACCTAATCTGAGTAACAATTTTGCATTACTAAGTTTTTGGCGCCGTTGCCGGGGATTGTTCGAGTTTGGACAACTGACGGTTCATCGTGTTGCTCAGATTGGGTAATTTTCTTCTTATTTTATTTTCAAAAAGTTTTAAAAAAAATTTTCAAAAATATTTTCTTCTTTTTCGTTTTTCCCAATTAATATTCAAAAAAAAAATATTTTCAAAAAAATAAAATATTTCTTTCTTCAGAATTTTTAAGAATGAATTCTAGCATTTCATGAAAAATGTTGGAGCCTGGCTGGCTGCAAAGCCATGTCTAAATTCTTTTAGACTGAGGCTCCCAAACCATCATCACAAGAGCAAGCTAGTTGTTCCTAATTCATCTCCTGCTGTATGACTGATGTGTATTCTAAAGCTTGGCTGGCTATTAAGCCATGTCTAACCCTCGGATTGGAGCTTTAGACTAAGAGTGCAAGATTCCTGGAATTCATATTAAAAATTTTGGAATCCTTATTTTTCTTTTTCACATTAATTTTTGAAAAATCCAAAAAAATCATAAAATCATAAAAATAAAAAATATTTTGTGTTTCTTGTTTGAGTCTTGAGTCAATTTTTAAGTTTGGTGTCAATTGCATTTTTTCTAAAATTTTTATGCATTTTTCGAAAATTCATGCATTCATAGTGTTCTTCATGATCTTCAAGTTGTTCTTGGCCAGTCTTCTTGTTTGATCTTCATATTTTCTTGTTTTGTGTCTTTTCTTATTTTTCATATGCATTCTTGCATTCATAGTGTCTATACATGAAAAATTTCTAAGTTTGGTGTCTTGCATGTTTTCTTTTCTTGAAAATTTTTCAAAAATATGTTCTTGGTGTTCATCTTGACATTCATAGTGTTCTTGCATTCATCACATGTTTTGATCCAAAAATTTTCATACATTGAGTCTTTTTGATGTTTTTCTCTTTCATCATTAAAAATTCAAAAATAAAAAAAATATCTTTCCCTTTTTCACTCATAAATTTTCGAAAATTTGAGTTGACTTTTTCAAAACTTTTTAAAATTTAGTTGTTTCTTATAAGTCAAATTAAATTTTCAATTTAAAAATCCTATCTTTTTCAAAATATTTTTCAAAAATCAAATCTTTTTCATTTTTTATTTATTTTCGAAAATTTTAAAAATATTTTTCAAAAATCTTTTTTTTATATCATATTTTCGAAAATATCATCAACAATTAATGTTTTGATTCAAAAATTTCAAGTTTTTTACTTACTTGTTAAGAAAGATTCAAACTTTAAGTTCTAGAATCATATCTTGTGATTTAGTGTGAATCAAGTCATTAATTGTGATTTTAAAAATCAAATCTTTTTCAAAACTAATTTCAATCATATCTTTTCAAAAATATCTTTTTAGTTTATCCTTTTAAAAATATCTTTTCTAACTTCTTATCTTCTTATCTTTTCAAAATTGATTTTCAAAATTTGTTTAAGCTAACTAACTAACTTTTTGTTTGTTTCTTACCTTTTTCAAAACTACCTAACTAACTCTCTCTCTCTAATTTTCGAAAATCTCTTCCCTCTTTTTCAAAAATTCTTTTTAATTAACTAATTGTTTCAATTTTTAATTTTAATTTGATTTCATTCCTAATTTTCGAAAATCACTAACCCCTTTTCAAAATTTTATTTTCGAAAATCCTTCTTCTCTCATCTCCTTCTATTTATTTATTCATCTACTAACACTTCATCTCACCCAAATTCGAACCCCCTCTTCCATCTGTGTTCAAATTTTCTCTTCTTCCCTTCTTTACATTACATTCTTTTCTTCTTCTACTCACACAGGGGAACCTCTATACCTGGGTAAAAAGGATCCCTATTATTATTATTTTTTTGTTCCTTCTTTTTCATATGAGCAGGAGCAAGGACAAGAACATTCTTGTTGAAGCAGATCCAGAACCTGAAAGGACTCTGAAGAGGAAACTAAGAGAAGCTAAAATACAACAATCCAGAGATAACCTTACAGAAATTTTTGAACAAGAAGAGGAGATGGCAGCCGAAAATAATAATAATGCAAAGAGGATGCTTGGTGACTTCACTGCACCTAATTCCAATTTACATGGAAGAAGCATCTCGGTCCCTACCATTGGAGCAAACAACTTTGAGCTTAAACCTCAATTAGTTTCTCTAATGCAACAAAACTGCAAGTTTCATGGACTTCCATCTGAAGATCCTTTTCAGTTCTTAACTGAATTCTTGCAGATATGTGATACTGTTAAGACTAATGGAGTAGATCCTGAAGTCTACAGGCTCATGCTTTTCCCTTTTGCTGTGAGAGACAGAGCTAGAATATGGTTGGACTCTCAACCTAAGGATAGCCTGAACTCTTGAGATAAGCTGGTCAAGGCTTTCTTAGCCAAGTTCTTTCCGCCCCAAAAGCTGAGTAAGCTTAGAGTGGATGTTCAAACCTTCAGACAGAAAGAAGGTGAATCCCTCTATGAAGCTTGGGAGAGATACAAGGAACTGACCAAAAAGTGTCCTTCTGACATGCTTTCAGAATGGACCATCCTGGATATATTCTATGATGGTCTGTCTGAATTAGCTAAGATGTCATTGGATACTTCTACAGGTGGATCCATTCACCTAAAGAAAATGCCTGTAGAAGCTCAAGAACTCATTGACATGGTTGCTAATAACCAGTTCATGTACACTTCTGAAAGGAATCCTGTGAATAATGGGACGCCTATGAAGAAGGGAGTTCTTGAAATTGATACTCTAAATGCCATATTGGCTCAGAATAAAATATTGACTCAGCAAGTCAATATGATTTCTCAGAATCTGAATGGAATGCAAGCTGCATCCAACAGTACTCAAGAGGCATCTTCTGAAGAAGAAGCTTATGATCTTGAGAACCCTGCAATAGCAGAGGTAAATTATATGGGTGAACCTTATGGAAACACCTATAACCCCTCATGGAGAAATCACCCAAATTTCTCATGGAAGAATCAACAAAAGCCTCAACAAGGCTTTAATAATGGTGGAAGAAACAGGTTTAGCAATAGCAAGCCTTTTCCATCATCCACTCAGCAACAGACAGAGAACTCTGAACAAAATACCTCTAATTTAGCAAACTTAGTCTCTGATCTATCTAAGGCCACTCTGAGTTTCATGAATGAAACACGGTCCTCCATTAGAAATTTGGAGGCACAAGTGGGCCAGCTGAGTAAGAGGATCACTGAAATCCCTCCTAGTACTCTCCCAAGCAATACAGAAGAAAATCCAAAAGGAGAGTGCAAGGCCATTGATATAACCATCATGGCCAAACCCAAAGAGGAAGGGGAGGACATGAATCCCAAGGAGGAAGACCTCCTGGGACGTCCAGTGATCAATAAGGAGTTTCCCTCTGAGGAACCAAAGGAATCTGAGGCTCATCTAGAGACCATAGAGATTCCATTAAACCTCCTTACGCCCTTCATGAGCTCTGATGAGTATTCCTCTTCAGAAGAGAATGAGGATGTTACTAAAGAGCAAGTTGCCAAGTTCCTTGGTGCAATCATGAAGCTGAATGCCAATTTATTTAGTAATGAGACTTGGGGAGATGAACCTCCCCTGTTCACCAATGAACTAAATGCATTGGATCAACTGAGATTGCCTCAGAAGAAACAGGATCCTGGAAAGTTCCTAATACCTTGTACCATAGGCACCATGACCTTTGAGAAGGCTCTATGTGACCTGGGGTCAGGAATAAACCTCATGCCACTCTCTGTAATGGAGAAACTGAGAATCTTTGAGGTGCAAGCTGCTAGAATCTCATTAGAGATGGCAGACAATTCCAGAAAATAGGCTTATGGACAAGTAGAGGACATATTAATAAAGGTTGAAGGCCTTTACATCCCTGCTGATTTCATAATCCTAGATACTGGGAAGGATGAGGATGAATCCATCATCCTTGGAAGACCCTTCCTAGCCACAGCAAGAGCTGTGATTGATGTTAACAGAGGTGAACTAGTCCTTCAATTGAATGAGGACTCCCTTGAGTTTAAAACTCAAGGACATCCTTCTGTAAACATGGAAAAGAGGCACAGTAAGCTTCTCTCAAAACAGAGTCAACCAGAGCCCCCACAGTCAAACTCTAAGTTTGGTGTTGGGAGGCCACAACCAAACTCTAAGTTTGGTGTTGAACTCCCATATCCAAACTCTAAGTTTGGTGTTGGGGAGTCTCAACAATGCTCTGAACATCTGTGAGGCTCCATGAGAGCCCACTGTCAAGCTATTGACATTAAAGAAGCGCTTGTTGGGAGGCAACCCAATTTTTATTTATCTAATTTTATTTTTATTGTTCTTTCATGTTTTATTAGGTTCATGATCATGTGGAGTCACAAAATAAATATAAAAATTGAAAACGAAATCAAAAACAACAGAAGAAAAATCACACCCTGGAGGAGGATCTTACTGGTGTTTAAACGCCAGTAAGGAGCATCTGTCTGGCGTTCAATGCCAGAACAGAGCATGTTTCTGGCGTTGAACGCCAGAAACAAGCAGCATCCTGGCGTTCAGACGCCAGAAATGCACAGTGAGGAAAGCTGGCACTGAACGCCAGAAACAAGCATAGAACTGGCGTTCAACGCCAGAAATATGCTGCATCTGGGTGCTGAACGCCCAGAACAAGCATCAATTCGGCGTTTAAACGCCAGAATTGCATGCAAAGGCATTTTACATGCCTAATGGGTGCAGGGATGCAAATCCTTGACACCTCAGGATCTGTGGACCCCACAGGATCCCTACCCACCACCACTCACTCTCTTCCCTCTTCTCAATGTTCACCCTCTCTTCCCAATAAACACTCTTCCCCAAAACTCTTCACCAATCACCTTAATCTCTCTTCCCTATCACCACTTCACCACTCACATCCATCCACTCTTCCCCATAAACCTACCTCATAAACTCCACCTACCTTCAAAATTCAAAATTAATTTCCCACCCAAAATCCATCCTTATGGCCGAACCTTACCCCCCCTCCCTTCCCTATATAAAGCCCTCCATTCTTCCTCATTTTCACATAACACAACCCTCTCTTCCCCTTCTTGGCCGAATACACCTCTCCCTTCTCTCTTCCATATTTTCTTCTTCTTCTTCTTCTATTCTTTCTTCTTTTGCTCGAGGGCGAGCAATATTGTAAATTTGGTGTGGTAAAAGCATAAGCTTTTTGTTTTTTCCATTACCATTGATGGCACCTAAGACCGGAGAATCCTCTAGAAAAGGGAAAGGGAAGACAAAAGCTTCCACCTCCGAGTCATAGGAGATGGAAAGATTCATCTCCAAAACTCATCAAGACCACTTCTATGATGTTGTGGCCAATAAGAAAGTGATCCCTGAGGTCCCTTTCAAGCTCAAGAAGAATGAGTATCCGGAGATCCGACATGAAATCCAAAGAAGAGGTTGGGAAGTTTTAACAAACCCCATCCAACAAGTCGGCATCCTAATGGTTCAAGAGTTCAATGCCAATGCATGGATCACTAAGAACCATGATCAAAGTAAAAACCCGAATCCAAAGAATTATATTACAATGGTTCGGGGGAAATACTTAGATTTTAATCCGAAAAATGTGAGGTTGGCATTCAACTTGCCTATGATGCAAGGAGATGCACGCCTCTACACTAGAAGGGTCAACTTTAATCAAAGGTTAGACCAAGTCCTCATGGACATATGTGTGGAAGGAGCTCAATGGAAGATTGACTCCAAAGGTAAACCAGTTCAACTTAGAAGACTGGACCTCAAGCCTGTGGCTAGAGGATGGTTGGAGTTCATCCAACGCTCCATCATCCCCACTAGCAACCGATCTGAAGTTACTGTGGATCGGGCCATCATGATTCATAGCATCATGATTGGTGAGGAAGTAGAAGTTCATGAAGTCATCTCCCTTAAACTCTACAAAATAGCCGAAAAGTCCTCTCCCTTGGCAAGGCTAGCTTTTCCTCATCTTATCTACCATCTATGTTACTCAGTTGGAGCTTTCATAGAAGGAGACATTCCCATTGAGGAAGAGAAGCCCATCACTAAGAAAAGGATGGAGCAAACAAGAGAGCCCACTCATGGAGCTCAAGAAACACATGAGGAAGCTCATCATCAAGAAATCCTTGAAATACCTCAAGGGATGCACCTTCCTCCACAAAACTTTTGGGAGCAAATCAACACCTCCCTATGAGAGTTAAGTTCCAACATGGGACAATTAAGGGTGGAACATCAAGAGCACTCCATCATCCTTCATGAAATTAGAGAAGATCAAAAAACAATGAGGGAGGAGCAACAAAGACAAGGAAGAGACATAGAAGAGCTCAAGGACATCATTGGTTCCTCAAGAAGGAAATGCCACCATCACTAAGGTGGACTCATTCCTTGTTCTTACATTCTCTGTTTTTCGTTTTCTTTATGTTAAGTGCTTATCTATGTTAGTGTCTTATTACATGATCATTAGTATTTAGTAATTTTGTCTTAAAGTTATGAATGTCCTATGAATCCATCACCTCTCTTAAATGAAAAATGTTTTAATTCAAAAGAACAAGAAGTACATGAGTTTTGAATTTATCCTTGAACTTAGTTTAATTATATTGATGTGGTGACAATGCTTCTTGTTTTCTGAATGAATGCTTGAACAGTGCATATGTCTTTTGAAGTTGTTGTTCATGAATGTTAAATATGTTGGCTCTTGAAAGAATGATGACAAGGAGACATGTTATTTGATAATCTGAAAAATCATAAAAATGATTCTTGAAGCAAGAAAAAGCAGTGAATACAAAAGCTTGCAGAAAAAAAAAAGAAAAAAAAATGGCGAAAAAATATAAAAAGAAAAAGCAAGCAGAAAAAGCCAAAAGCTCTTAAAACCAAAAGGCAAGAGCAAAAAAACCAATAACCCTTAAAACCAAAAGGCAAGGGTAAATAAAAAGGATCCCAAGGCTTTGAGCATCAGTGGATAGGAGGGCCTAAAGGAATAAAATCCTGGCCTAAGTGGCTAAACCAAGCTATCCCTAACCATGTGCTTGTGGCGTGAAGGTGTCAAGTGAAAACTTGAGACTGAGCGGTTAAAGTCAAGGTCCAAAGCAAAAGAAGAGTGTGCTTAAGAACCCTGGACACCTCTAATTGGGAACTTTAGCAAAGCTGAGTCACAATCTGAAAAGGTTCACCCAATTATGTGTCTGTGGCATTTATGTATCCGGTGGTAATACTGGAAAACAAAGTGCTTAGGGCCACGGCCAAGACTCATAAAGTAGCTGTGTTCAAGAATCAACATACTGAACTAGGAGAACCAATAACACTATCTGAACTCTGAGTTCCTATAGATGCCAATCATTCTGAACTTCAATGGATGAAGTGAGATGCCAAAACTATTCAAGAGGCAAAAAGCTACAAGTCCCGCTCATCTGATTGGAGCTATGTTTCATTGATAGTTTGGAATTTATAGTATATTCTCTTCTTTTTATCCTATTTGATTTTCAGTTGCTTAGGGACAAGCAACAATTTAAGTTTGGTGTTGTGATGAGCAGATAATTTATACGCTTTTTGGCATTATTTTTAGTATGTTTTTAGTAGGATCTAGTTACTTTTAGGGATGTTTTTATTTGTTTTTATGTTAAATTCACATTTCTGGAATTTACTATGAGTTTGTGTGTTTTTCTGTGATTTCAGGTAGCTGAAATTGAGGGACTTGAGCAAAAATTAGATTCAGAGGTAGAAGAAGGACTGCTGATGCTGTTGGATTCTGACCTCCCTGCACTCAAAGTGGATTTTCTGGAGCTGCAGAACTCAAAATGGCGCGCTTCTAATTGCGTTGGAAAGTAGACATCCAGGGCTTTCCAGCAATATATAATAGTCCATACTTTGGCCGAGTTTAGATGACGCAAAAGGGCATTTAACGCTAGTTCTACGCTGCAGTCTGGAGTTAAACGCCAGAAACACGTTACAAGCCAGAGTTGAACGCCAGAAACACGTTACAAACTGGCGTTCAACTCCAAGAATGACCTCTCCACGTGTAAACTTCAAGCTCAGCCCAAGCACACACCAAGTGGGCCCCGGAAGTGGATTTATGCATCAATTACTTACTTTTGTAAACCCTAGTGACTAGTTTAGTATAAATAGGACTTTTTACTATTGTATTAGACATCTTATGATTTTTTAGTTCATCTTTGGATCATATTGATGACGTTTGGGGGCTGGCCATTCGGCCATGCCTGAACTTTCATCACTTATGTATTTTCAACGGTAGAGTTTCTACACTCCATAGATTAAGGTGTGGAGCTCTGCTGTTCCTCATGAATTAATGCAAAGTACTACTGTTTTTCTATTCAATTCAACTTATTCCGCTTCTAAGATATTCATTCACACTTCAACATGAATGTGGTGAACGTGACAATCATCATCATTCCCTATGAACGCGTGCCTGACAACCACTTCCATTCTACCTTAGATTGAATGAGTATCTCTTGGATCTCTTAATCAGAATCTTCGTGGTATAAGCTAGATTGATGGCGGCATTCATGAGAATCCAGAAAGTCTAAACCTTGTCTGTGGTATTCCGAGTAGGATTCAGGGATTGAATGACTGTGACGAACTTCAAACTCGCGAGTGCTGGGCGTAGTGACAGACGTAAAAGGATAGTAAATCCTATTCCAGTATGATCGAGAACCTCCAGATGATTAGCCATGCAGTGACAGCGCATCGGACCATTTTCACAGAGAGGAAGGGATGCAGCCATTGAGAACGGTGATGCCTCCAGATGATTAGCCATGTAGTGACAGCGCATCGGACCATTTTCACAGAGAGGATGAAAAGTAGCCATTGACAACGGTGATGCCCTTACATAAAGCCAGCCATAGAAAGGAGTAAGACTGATTGGATGAAGATAGCAGGAAAGCAGAGGTTCAGAGGAACGAAAGCATCTCTATACGCTTATCTAAAATTCTCACCAATGAATTACATATGTGTTTCTATCTTTATTTTCTATTTAGTTATTTATTATCTATTTTCGAAAACTCCATAACTATTTGATATCCGCCTGACTGAGATTTACAAGGTGACCATAGCTTGCTTCATACCAACAATCTCCGTGGGATCGACCCTTACTCACGTAAGGTTTTATTACTTGGACGACCCAGTGCACTTGCTGGTTAGTTATGCGAAGTTGTGAAGTTATGTTTGGACCATGGTTCTGTGCATCCGTTTTTGGTGCCATTGCCAGGGAAAGAACGAACAAATAATTTTACAACCTAATCTGAGTAACAATTTCGCATTACCAGTTACCTTGTAAATCTTAGTCAGGAGATTAATTATGATTATCAGTTTGAATTGCGAAAAATAAAAGAGCATGAAATAAATACTTGTTATGCAGTAATGGAGAATATGTTGGAGTTTTGGAGATGCTTTGTCTTCTGAATCTTTGCTTTTCCCCTGTCTTCTTCTTCACGCACACAAGGTTCCTCCTATGGCAAGCTGTGTGTTAGTGGATCACCGTTGTCAATGGCTACCATCCGTCCTTTCAGTGAAAATGGTCCAGGTGCGCTGTCACCGCACGGCTAATCATATGTCGGTTCTCACTCATGCTGGAATAAGATCCATTGATCCTTTTGCGTCTGTCACTACGCCCAACCCTTGTGAGTTTGAAGCTCGTCACAGTCATTCAATCCCTGAATCCTACTCGGAATTCCACAGACAAGGTTTACACTTTCCGGATTCTCAAGAATGCTGCCAATGGATTCTAGCTTATACCACGAAGATTCTAATTAAGGAATCCAAGAGATACTCATTCAATCGATGGTAGAATGGGAGTGGTTGTCAGGCACACGTTCATAGATTGAGAATGGTGATGAGTGTCACGGATCATCACACTCATCATATTGAAGTGAGAATGAACATCTTAGATAGAAACAACCGTGTTTGAATAGAAAACAGAAATAATTGCATTAATTCATCGAGACACAGTAGAGCTCCTCACCCCCAAAAATGGAGTTTAGAGACTCATGCCGTTAAAAAGTACAAAGTTCAGATCTAAAAATGTCATGAGGTGCAAAATAAATCTCTAAAAGTTGTTTAAATACTAAACTAGTAACCTAGGTTTACAGAAAATGAGTAAACTAAGATAGATAGTGCAGAAATCCACTTCTGGGGCCCACTTGGTGTGTGCTGGGGCTGAGAATTGAGCTTTACATGTGCCTAGGCTGTTTCTAGAGTTAAACGCCAGGCTGTAACCTGTTTCTGGCGTTTAACTCCAACTTGTAACCTGTTTCTGGCGTTTAACGCCAGAATGCAACATGGATTTGGCGTTGAACGCCAGTTTACGTCATCTATCCTTGAGCAAAGTATGAACTATTATATATTGATGGAAAGCCCTGGATGTCTACTTTCCAAAGCAATTGAGAGTGTGCCAATTGGAATCCTGTAGCTCCAAAAAATTCATTCCGAGTGCAGGGAGGTCAGAATCCAACAGCATCAGCAGTCCTTTTTCAGTCTGAATCAGATTTTTGCTCAAGACAGAAATTATCTGAAATCATAGAAAAACACACAAACTCATAGTAAAGTCCAGAAATGTGATTTTTATTTAAAAACTAATAAAAATATAATAAAAAGTGACTAAAACATATTAAAAACTACCTAAAAACAATGCCAAAAAGCGTATAAATTATCCGCTCATCACAACACCAAACTTAAATTGTTGCTTGTCCCCAAGCAACTAAAAACAAAGTAGGATAAAAAGAAGAGAATATAAAATTAATTCCAAAAACATCTATGAAGATCAGTCTTAATTAGATGAGCGGAGCTATTAGCTTTTTGCTTCTGAACAGTTTTGGCATCTCATTTTATCCTTTGAAGTTCAGAATGATTGGTATTTATAGGAACTCAAAATTCAGATAGTGTTATTGATTCTCCTAGTTCAGTATGTTGATTCTTGAACAAAGCTACTTTATGAGTCTTGGCCGTGGCCCTAAGCACTCTGTTTTCCAATATTACCACCGGATACATACATGCCACAGACACATAACTGGGTGAACCTTTTCAGATTGTGACTCAGCTTTGCTAAAGTCCCCAATTAGAGGTGTCCAGGGTTCTTAAGCACACTCTGTTTTTGATTTGGACCTCGACTTTAACCGCTCAGTCTCAAGTTTTCACTTGACACCTTCACGCCACAAGCACATGGTTAGGGACAGCTTGGTTTAGCCGCTTAGGCCAAGATTTTATTCCTTTAGGCCCTCCTATCCACTGATACTCAAAGCCTTGGATCCTTTTTATTACCCTTGCCTTTTGGTTTTAAGGGCTATTGGCTTTTTGCTCTTGCCTTTTGGTTTAAAGAGGTTTTGGCTTTTTCTGCTTGCTTTTTCTTTTTCTTGCTCTCTTTTTTTTCGCATTTTTTTTCTGCAAGCTTTATTCTTCACTGCTTTTTCTTTCTTCAAGAATCATTTTTATGATTTTTCAGATTATCAAATAACATTTCTCCTTTTTCATCATTCTTTCAAGAGCAAACAATTTTAACATTCATAAACAACAAATTCAAAAGACATATGCACTGTTCAAGCATTCATTCAGAAAACAAAAAGTATTGCCACCACATCAAAATAATTAAACTATTTTAAAATTCAAAATTCATGTACTTCTTTTTCTTTTTCAGAAAACATTTTTCATTTAAGAAAGGTGATGGATTCATAGGACATTCATATCTTTAAGACATAGACACTTAGATACTAGTGATCATGTAATAAGACCCAAACATAAATAAACATAAAGCATAGTAAACGAAAAATAGAGAAATAAGAATAAGGAGATTAAGGAACGGGTCCACCTTAGTGAGGGTGGTATCTTCCTCTTCTTGAAGAACCAATGGTGCTCTTGAGCTCCTCTATTTCTCTTCCTTGTCTTTGTTGCTCCTTCCTCATAGCTCTTTGATCTGCAGTCAAATGCTCTACTACTGAACTATGGACCCTTGAGATGAACCTCTCCATCTCTCATGACTCGGGGGTGGAAGCAACTGCCTTCCTTTTCCTCTTTCTAGAGGTTTTTCCGGCCTTAGGTGCCATAAATGGTTATGGAAAAACAAAAAGCAACGCTTTTTTCCACACCAAACTTAAAAGGTTTGCTCGTCCTCGAGCAAATGAAGATAGAAGGGAGTAGAAAGAGAAGTAGGGGAAAATGAGGTGTGTGAATGGGTGGGTATGGGAGGAGAATGGTCTGAATTGGAATGGTGAGGTAGGTAGGGATCCTGTGGGGTCCACAGATCTTGAGGGGTCAAGGACTTAGCATCCCTGCTCCATTGAGGCATGCAAAACGTCCTTAGTGTGCAATCCTGGCGTTTAACGCCAGACTGCTGCTTGTTTCTGGCGTTAAACGCCAGCTTTTCCCCTTTCTTGGCATTGAACGCCAACTTGGTGCTTGTTTCTGGTGGTTAACGCCAGCTTGATGCTTCTTTCTGGCGTTAAATGCCAGTCTGATGCTTCTTACTGGCGTTTAAACACCAGTAAGCTCTTCATCCAGGGTGAGTTATTTTAATGCTATTTTTGACTTTGCTTTGATTTCTGTGACTCCACATGATCATCATCCTAAAGAAAATATAAAATAAAAATGGAAAACAGAAAATTAATATAGATAAGTAAAAATTGGGTTGCCTCCCAATAAACGCTTCTTTATTGTCAATAGCTTGACAGTGAGCCCTCATGGAGCCTCATAGATAATCAGAGCAGGGTTGGGGCCTCTCAACACTAAACTTAGAGTTTGGTTGTGGCCTCCCAACACCAAACTTAGAGTTTGAATGTGGGGGTTTTGTTTGACTCTGTATTGAGAGAAGCTTTTCATGCTTCCTCTCCATGGTTACAAAAGGAGAACCTTGTGTCTTATAGTTTGCAATGTCTGCAAACCACAGAGCTTCCTGAATAGCAAACAATTGCTCATCCGGAAAGGTTTCAGAGATCTCAGTAGGAGGGAGGGATGCTCCTGCTAATGGTTCTATCCAGGACAGGTGATCAGCTACTTGATTCTCTGTCTCTTTTCTGTCTCTTATTTCTATATCAAACTCTTGCAGAAGCAACACCCATCTTATGAGCCTGGGCTTCGAATCCTGCTTTATGAGTTGATATTTAAGAGCAGCATGGTCAGTGTACACAATCACTTTTGATCCTACTAAGTATGATCTAAACTTGTTAATGGCATAAACCACTGCAAGCAGCTCTTTTTCTGTGGTTGTGTAATTTTTCTGGGCATCATTTAAAACACGGCTAGCATAATAAATGACATGCAGAAGCTTGTTATGCCTCTGTCCCAATTCTGCACCAATGGCATGGTCACTGGCATCACACATTAGTTCCAAAGGTAATGTCCAATCTGGTGCAGAAATAACTGGTGCTGTGACCAGCTTAGCTTTTAGGGTTTCAAACACCTGCAGACACTCTGTGTCAAACATAAATGGCGTGTCAGCAGCTAGCTGATTGCTCAGAGGTTTTGCAATTTTTGAAAAATACTTTATAAACCTCCTATAGAATCCTACATGCCCCAGAAAGCTTCTGATTGCCTTAACATTGGTGAGTGGTGGTAATTTTTTAATTACCTCTACCTTAGCTTGGTCCACCTCTATTCCCTTGTTCGAAATTTTATGCCCAAGGATAATTCCTTCAGTCACCATAAAGTGACATTTTTCCCAATTTAGAACCAGGTTAGTCTCTTGGCATCTTTTCAGAACAAGTGCTAGATGGTTAAGACATGAGCTAAATGAGTCTCCAAATACTGAGAAGTCATCCATGAAGACTTCTAGAAATTTCTCTACCATATCAAAGAAGATAGAGAGCATGCACCTCTGAAAGGTTGCAGGTGCATTGCACAGACCAAAAGGCATTCTTCTGTATGCAAATACTCCAGATGGACATGTGAATGCTGTTTTCTCTTGGTCCTGAGGATCTACTGCAATTTGGTTGTAACCTGAATAGCCATCCAAAAATCAGTAGTATTCATGACCTGCTAGTCTTTCTAGCATCTGGTCTATGAATGGTAAAGGGAAGTGATCCTTCCTGGTGGCTGTATTGAGCCTTCTGTAGTCAATACACATACGCCACCCTGTAACTGTTCTTGTTGGAACCAGTTCATTTTTTTCATTATGAACCACTGTTATACCTCCCTTCTTAGGGACAACATGGACAGGACTCACCCAGGGGCTATCAGAAATAGGATAAATAATCCCAGCCTCTAGTAACTTAGTGACCTCTTTCTGCACCACCTCCTTCATGGCGGGATTTAGCCGCCTCTGTGGTTGAACCACTGGCTTAGCATTATCCTCCAATAGGATCTTGTGCATGCATCTGGCTGGGCTAATTATGATTATCAGTTTGAATTACGAAAAATAAAAGATCATGAAATAAATACTTGTTATGCAGTAATGGAGAATATGTTGGAGTTTTGGAGATGCTTTGTCTTCTAAATCTCTGCTTTTCCCCTGTCTTCTTCTTCACGCACGCAAGGTTCCTCCTATGGCAAGCTGTGTGTTGGTGGATCACCGTTGTCAATGGCTACCATCCGTCCTCTAAGTGAAAATGGTCCAGGTGCACTATCACCGCACGGCTAATCATCTGTCGGTTCTCACTCATGCTGGAATAAGATTCATTGATCCTTTTGCGTCTGTCACTACACCCAACCCTTGTGAGTTTGAAGCTCGTCACAGTCATTCAATCCCTGAATCCTACTCGGACTACCATAGACAAGGTTTAGACTTTCCAGATTCTCAAGAATGCTGCCAATGGATTCTAGCTTATACCACGAAGATTCTAATTAAGGAATCCAAGAGATACTCATTCAATCGAAGGTAGAATGGGAGTGGTTGTCAGGCACGCGTTCATAGATTGAGAATGGTGATGAGTGTCACAGATCATCACATTCATCATATTGAAGTGCGAATGAACATCTTAGATAGAAACAAGCGTGTTTGAATAGAAAATAGAAATAATTGCATTAATTCATCGAGACACAGCAGAGCTCCTCACCCCCAACAATGGAGTTTAGATACTCATGCCGTCAAAGAGTACAAAGTTCAGATCTAAAAATGTCATGAGGTGCAAAATAAATCTCTAAAAGTTGTTTAAATACTAAACTAGTAACCTAGGTTTACAGAAAATGAGTAAACTAAGATAGATAGTGCAGAAATCCACTTCTGGGGCCCACTTGGTGTGTGCTAGGGCTGAGACTTGAGCTTTACACGTGCCTAGGCTATTTCTAGAGTTAAACGCCAGGTTGTAACCTGTTTCTGGTGTTTAACTCCAACTTGTAACCTGTTTCTGGCGTTTAACGCCAGAATGCAACATGGAACTGGCATTGAACACCAGTTTACATCATCTATCCTTGAGCAAAGTATGGACTCGTATATATTGCTGGAAATCCCTGGATGTCTACTTTCCAACTCAATTGAGAGCGCTCCAATTGGAATCCTGTAGCTCCAAAAAATTCATTCCGAGTGCAGGGAGGTCAGAATCCAACAACATCAGCAGTCCTTTTTCAGCCTGAATCAGATTTTTGCTCAGCTCCCTCAATTTCAGTCAGAAATTACCTGAAATCACAGAAAAACACACAAACTCATAGTAAAGTCTAGAAATATGATTTTTATTTAAAAACTAATAAAAATATAATAAAAAGTGACTAAAACATATTAAAAACTACCTAAAAACATTGCCAAAAAGCGTATAAATTATCCGCTCATCAGCCATTCGCAAAATAGGGACTAGATCTCCTCGGACCCTTTCCCCAAGGATCGGGACAAGTCAAATTCCTCATTGTAAGAGTGGACTATTTCACAAAATGGATTGAGGCAGAGCCCCTAGCCAATGCCACTGCTCAAAGAAGTCCGAAATTTCTATACAGGAATATTATTACAAGGTTTGGAGTCTCTTACTCCATCAGCACAGACAATGGCACTCAATTTACTGATACAGGCTTCAGTAACTTGGTAGCCGACTTGAAAATAAAGCACCAATTCACATCTGTAGAACACCCACAAGCTAATGGACAGGCAGAAGTGATGATCGGACTTTTGACGGTTTAGAATTCACAATAAGTGTCGTTGTAATATAGTTTCCAAACCAACATCAATCCTTTCATACAAAAATTTGTTTGTCACAAGTAACAAACCCTAAATTTATAAACCGAAGTATTGAACCTCGGGTCGTTCTCCCTAGGAATTACAATAAAGTGTCTTGTTATTGGTTATGAGTTATATTTGGGGTTTTTGATAAGAGGCTTGAAAAGTAAATGGAAATGAAAATAAGCTAACAACTAAAGAGGTCTTGGCAAGGTTTGGTGGTCAAGGATCTCTATCCTAATTAGTAACCACAACATGAGAATTGGCAAGGACCAACCCCACTAAGTTAACCCCTAACTAATAGTAGAGGAAAGTCAAGTGAGCTATGTCAATCCAAGTCCATAAGTCCTAGTTCTCCACCAAATCAATTAGTGAGATCTAGCGTTAATGGCTCCCAATCGTCAATTACTTGGACATTAGTAACTCAAGAGTTCCTAAGTTACCTTCCTAAGCTAAGAGCATAAAATTCTATTTTAAAATCCTTCCAAGTATTTTATCAAACACTTGGAAGGCAAAAGAACAAAGCATAGTAAATCAATCAACAAGAATAAAATCTAACAACAATTATTGTAAGAAATCAATAACAACAATCAAAAGGAACACAATTATTATGAATTACCTCAACTTGAATTGAAAGGAAAGAGAAGGGACAAGAGTAGATCTACAACAAAATATAGAAACAACATAAAGGAAATTACAACAAAGGAATAGAAGAAGATGATTGCAACAATTGGTGTTGAGAAGCAAAAGTAGAAGAAAGCATGAATCAAAACCTAGATCTAAGATTATTGAGCTAAACCTAAACCTACTCCTAATTCTAGAGAGAAGTGAGAGCTCCTCTCTCTAAAACTAACTAAAAGTAATCCTAATGAGTATGAATGAGCAAAAAAGATATGAATTCCCTTCAATCCTTGGTCTTTTAAAGCATTTTGGGCGCCAAAATTGGTTGCAACTGGGCCCCACAGCTTCTCAAAATCGCTAGGCATGTTTTCTATAAAAAAAATCATGTGCGCCCACCGACGCTTACGCGTATCGTGCGTGTGCGCGGCCCTTGTGTTTTCGTGATCCACGCGTGCACGTATAGTGCGCGTGCGCGTGGATGATGCTTCTCAAATCTTTGGCTTTTCCATGTATTCTCCACTTTGCATGCTTTCCTCTTCACTCTTTTGACCCATTCCTAGCCTTTTCAACCTGAATTCACTTAACAAACATATCAAGGCATCTAGTGGAATCAAAGGTGAATTAAATTTAGCTAATTAAGGGTCTAGAAAGCATGTTTTCCCACTTAAGCACAAATTGGGAGACAATCATGAAACCATGCTATTTTGTTGAATAAATGTGGGTAAAAGGTCATAAAATCTCCTAAATTAAGCACAAGATAAACCCTACAAATGGGGTTTATCAAGAAGCCGCCAACAAAGTCCTATTAGCCAGGTTAAAACGGAGACTACAAGACGCAAAGGGAGCTTGGGCAGAAGAACTTCCACAAGTCCTATGGGCATATCAGACAACTCCGCACTCCACCACAGGAAAATCACCCTTCCGACTTGCTTACGGAATGGAGGCAATGATCCTAGTGGAGATAGAGAAAGGATCCCCCAGAATAATCCTCTACAATGAAGAAGCCAACTCCCAAAATCAAAGGGAAGAGCTCGACCTACTACCCGAGGTCCGAGAAAGAGCTCGGATCAAAGAAAAAGCGCTAAAACGTGAATGACTTCAAGGTATAACCAGAGGGTAATTCAGCGAAGCTTCAACTGCAATGACCTCATCCTAATCCGAAATGACATCGGAGCAGGTCGATCAGGAGAGGGGAAGTTAGTAGCTAACTAGAAAGGACCCTACCGAGTTGTAGAGGTACTGGGAAAAGGCTACTACAAGGTGTCCGACCTCGAGGGACGAGAGCTACCAAGGTCATGGTATGCCTGTAACCTAAGAAGGTACTATAGTTAGAAAGTAATAGAGATCTTAGGTCAAGGTACACTCTTTTTCCTGAAAAGGTTTTTTAACGAGGCACCAAGCCAAGATCTACAAAACTGACCGATTTAAAAGGGCAAGCACTCATATGTATATATTCTTGTCTACATGTCTATTTTCTACTTGAATAAAGTTTTCAGATTCCTTAAAAAGTTTCCTACCAAGACGCATTGATCTGAGCGCAAAAATTTGCCGTCCGATCCACAATAAGGACGGCAAGGTGAAAGCGATTAAAACATATCAATGCAAGAAGTTATAAAAAGAAATCCATAGAAAGAGGCCTGACGAGGTCTGATTAAAAATGGATTACTAAAAATAACTTAATAAGATTCGACAAAAAGAAGTCGAACCAAACCAAAGCGACAAAGTTATAAAAAGTAGTCCATAGAAAGAGGCCCGACGATGTCTGATTAAAAATGGATTACTAAAAATAACTAAGGAAGATCCGACAAGAAGAAGTCGGACCGAAGCAAAGCGACAAAGTTATAAAAAGTAGTCCATAGAAAGAGGCCCAACGAGGTCTGATTAAAAATGGATTACTAAAAATAACTAAGGAAGATCCGACAAGAAGAAGTCGGACCAACCCAAAGCAACAAAGTTATAAAAAGTAGTCCATAGAAAGAGGCCCGATGAGGTCTGATTAAAAATAGATTACTAAAAATAACTTAAGAAGAATCGACAGGAGAAGTGGTGTACGAAATTGTGATCTCTGGTAATGGCTTCTTAGGCCAGATATTCTGATCTAGTTTTACAGTCTGTCACAACTTCGATACAACTGACCAGCAAGTGCACTGGGTCGTCCAAGTAATACCTCACGTGAGTAAGGGTCGAATCCCACGGAGATTGTTGGTTTGAAGCAATCTATGGTTATCTTGTAAATCTTAGTCAGGAAGTCAATTATGTTTATCAGTTGAATTGCGAATAACCAAGAGAGCATAAATTAAAGGTTACTTGTTGTGCAGTAATGGAGAATATGTTGGAGTTTTGGAGATGCTTTGTCTTCTGAATCTCTGCTTTCCTCTGTCTTCTGATTCACGCACGCACGTCCTCCTATGGCAAGCTGTGTGTTGGTGGATCACCGTTGTCAATGGCTACCTTCCATCCTTCCAGTGAAAACTACGCTCACGCGCTCTGTCACAGCACGGCTAATCACCGGTTGGTTCTCGATCCGGTTGGAATAGGATTTACTATCCTTTTGCATCTGTCACTAACGCCTAGCCTTCAGGAGTTTGAAGCTCGTCACAGTCATTCAATCCTTGAATCCTACTCGGAATACCACAGACAAGGTTTAGACTTTCCGGATTCTCATGAATGCTGCCATCAATTCTAGCTTATACCACGGAGATTCTGATTAAGGAATCTAAGAGATACTCATTCAATCGTATATAGAACGGAGGTGGTTGTCAGGCACACGTTCATGATTTGAGGAAGGTGATGAATGTCACAGATCATCACCTCCATCACAGTTAAGCGCGAATGAACATCTTAGATAGGAACAAGCGTGTTTGAATGGAAAACAGAAATACTTGCATTAATTCATCGAGACACAGCAGAGCTCCTCACCCCCAACAATGGGGTTTAGAGACTCATGCCGTCAGAGAATACAAAGTTTAGATCTGAAATGTCATGAGATACAAAATAAGTCTCTAAAAGTTGTTTAAATACTAAACTAGTAGCCTAGGTTTACAAAAATTGGATAAACTATGATGGATGATGCAGAGATCCACTTCTGGGGCCCACTTGGTGTGTGCTGGGGCCCACTTGGTGTGTGCTGGGGCTGAGACTTAAGCAATTCACGTGCAGAGGCCATTTGTGGAGTTGAACGCCAGTTTTTATGCCAGTTTGGGCGTTCAACTCCAGCTTTTGATCCTTTTTTGGCGCTGGACGCCAGAATTGGACAGAGGACTGGCGTTGAACGCCAGTTTACGTCGTCTATTCCTGTGCAAAGTATGGACTATTATATATTGCTGGAAAGCCCTGGATGTCTACTTTCCAACGCAATTGGAAGCACGCCATTTCGAGTTCTGTAGCTCTAGAAAATCCACTTTGAGTGCAGGGAGGTCAGAATCCAACAGCATCAGCAGTCCTTTTTCAGCCTGAATCAGATTTTTGCTCAGCTCCTTCAATTTCAGCCAGAAAAATACCTGAAATTACAGAAAAACACACAACTCATAGTAAAGTCCAGAAATATGAATTTTTCCTAAAAACTAATAGAAATAGACTAAAAACTAACTAAAACATACTCAAAACTATATGAAATTATCCCCAAAAAGCGTATAAAATATCCGCTCATCACAACACCAAACTTAAACTGTTGCTTGTCCTCAAGCAACTAGACAAATAAAATAGAAGACTAATAGGTTGAGAAGCAATAATATCTCAGAGTTTTTGATTGAAGCTCAGATCCTAATTAGATGAGCGGGACTAGTAGCTTTTTGCTTCTGAACAGTTTTGGCATCTCACTTTATCCATTGAAGCTCAGAGTGATTGGCATCTATAGGAAATCAGAATTCAGATAGTGTTATTGATTCTCTTAGTTCAGTGTGATGATTCTTGAACATAGCTTCTTTATGAGTCTTGGCCGTGGCCCTAAGCACTTTGTTTTCCAGTATTACTACCGGATACATAAATGCCACAGACACATAACTGGGTGAACCTTTTCAGATTGTGACTCAGCTTTGCTAAAGTCCCCAATTAGAGGTGTCCAGAGTTCTTAAGCACACTCTTCTTTTTGCTTTGGACCTTGACTTTAACCGCTCAGTCTCAAGTTTTCACTTGACACCTGCACGCCACAAGCACATGGTTAGGGACAGCTTGGTTTAGCCGCTTAGACCAGGATTTTAGTCCTTTTAGGCCCTCCTATCCACTGATGCTCAAAGCCTTGGGATCCTTTTTATTTGCCCTTGCCTTTTGGTTTTAAGAGCTTTTGGCTTTTTCTGCTTGCTTTTTTTTTTTTGCAAGCTTTGTTCTTTGCTGCTTGTTCTTGCTTCAAGAATCATTTTTATGATTTTCAGATTATCAATAACATGTCTCATGTTCATCATTCTTTCAAGAGCCAACATATTTAACAGTCTTAAACAACAAATTCAAAAGACATATACACTGTTCAAGCATTCATTCAGAAGACAGAAAGCATTGCCACCGCATGTTACTAATTAGAATTTTTCTTATTAAAAACTCGAAATTTTATTACCTCTTATTCAAAAGATCTACTATTTTATTCATGTTTGCTGATGATGAGAAAAATAGACTATAACTTAATTGGGGATAAAATCAAATTAGACACTAATTACTACTAATGATCATGTAATGAAGACACAAACATAGATAAGCACTTAACATAGAGAAAACGAAAAACAGAGAAAGTAGGAACAAGGAACGAGTCCACCTTAGTGACGATGGCATTTCCTTCTTGAGGCACCAATGATGTTCTTGAGCTCTTTTATGTCTCTTCCTTGCCTTTGTGGCTTGATTCCTAGTGATTTTTGGTATTTCTATCCTCAGTTGCTTCCAATAATTATGTGGAGGGAAGTGCATCCCCTGAGGTATCTCTTGATTTGCAGCCACATGTTCTACCACTGAGCTATAGATCCTTCACATAATTGTGATGTCCACACCAAACTTAGAATGTTGCTCGCCCTCGAGCAAAAGAAGAGGGAATAGATGAAGAAGAAGATGTGGAAATAAAAAACTAGGATTATGAGGAGGGAGGGTGGGGATCCTGTGGGGTCCACAGATCTTGAAATGATCCTGTGAGGTCCACAGATCTTGAGGTGTCAAGGCATTTACATCCCTGCACCAATTTGGGCATGCAAAATGCCCTTGCACACAACTCTGGGCGTTTAGCGCCAGGTTGGTGCCCATTTTGGGCGTTCAACGCCCCTTTGCTGCCATTTCTGGCGTTGAACGCCAGAACCATGCTTGTTCTGGGCGTTTAGCGCCAGGATGCTCCCATTCTGGGCGTTCAGCGCCAGAACTATGCTCTATTCTGGCGTTTGAACGCCAGACAGATGCTCATCCAGGGTGTGATTTTTCTTCTGCTGTTTTTGATTCCGTTTTTGATTTTTTTTTTTTTTGTTTATTTTGTTACTCCACATGATCATGAACCTAAGAAAACATGAAAAACAATAAAAATAAGAATTAGATAAACATTGGGTTGCCTCCCAACAAGCGCTTCTTTAATGTCCTTAGCTGGACCTTGCTGAGCTTTTAATCTAGCTTCAGCCTTGAGCATTCTTGCTCAATGTTGCCTTCTAGATAATGCTTGATTCTCTGTCCATTGACAATGAACTTCTTATCAGAATCAATATCTTGAAGCTCCACGTAACCATATGGTGATACACTTGTAATCACGTATGGTCCCCTCCACCGGGATTTCAGTTTCCCGGGGAATAGCCTGAGTCTAGAGTTAAACAACAGAACCTTCTGTCCTGATTCAAAGATTCTAGATGACAGCTTTCTGTCATGCCACTTTTTTTATTTTTCTTTATATAGCTTGGCATTTTCGAAAGCTGTGAATCTGAACTCCTCTAGCTCATTTAGCTGGAGCAATCTTTTTTCTCCTGCTAATTTGGCATCAAAGTTTAGGAATCTGGTTGCCCAGTAGGCCTTATGTTCCAGTTTCACGGGCAGGTGACATGCCTTACCATACACCAGTTGGTATGGAGAGGTCCCTATAGGGGTCTTGAATGCTGTTCTGTAAGCCCACAGAGCATCATCCAAGCTCCTTGCCCAATCCTTTCTACGGGTATTTACTGTCCGTTCCAGGATTCTCTTTAATTCTCTGTTAGAGACTTCAGCCTGCCCATTGGTTTGTGGATGATATGGAGTGGCCACCTTGTGGCGAATTCCATACCGAACCATGGCAGAGTAAAGCTGTTTATTGCAGAAGTGAGTGCCCCCATCACTGATTAGTACTCTAGGGACACCAAACCTGCTAAAAATATGTTTCTGGAGGAACTTCAGCACTGTTTTAGTATCATTGGTGGGTGTGGCAATAGCCTCAACCCATTTTGATACATAGTCAACTGCCACCAGAATATAAGTGTTTGAGTATGATGATGGGAAAGGTCCCATGAAGTCAATTCCCCATACGTCAAACAGCTCAATTTCCAAGATTCCTTGTTGAGGCATGGCGTAACCATGAGGCAGATTACCAGCTCTTTGGCAACTGTCACAATTACGTACAAACTCTCGGGAATCTTTATAGAGTGTGGGCCAATAGAAGCCACATTGGAGGACCTTGGTGGCTGTTCGCTCACCTCCGAAATGGCCTCCATATTGAGATCCGTGGCAATGCCACAGGATCCTCTGTGCTTCTTCTCTAGGCACACACCTACGGATAATTCCGTCTGCACATCTCTTAAAGAGATAAGGTTCATCCCACAAGTAGTACTTTGCATCAGTAATTAATTTCTTCTTTTGTATCCTGTTGTACTCCTTGGGTATGAACCTTGCAGCTTTATAGTTTGCAATATCGGCAAACCATGGTGCTTCCTGAATGGCGAATAAATGCTCATCAGGAAACGTCTCAGAGATCTCTAGAGAAGGGGGGACGTCCCTTCTACTGGCTCTATCCGGGACAGATGATCAGCCACTTGGTTCTCTGTCCCTTTTCTATCTCTTATTTCTATATCAAACTCTTGCAGAAGCAATACCCATCTGATGAGCCTGGGTTTTGAATCCTGCTTTGTGAGTAGATATTTAAGAGCAGCATGGTCAGTATACACAATCACTTTTGATCCTACTAAGTATGATCTGAACTTGTCAATGGCGTAAACCACTGCAAGTAGTTCTTTTTCTGTGGTTGTGTAATTTTTCTGGGCATCATTTAGAACGCGACTGGCATAATAAATGACATGCAGAAGCTTGTCATGCCTCTGTCCCAATACTGCACCAATGGCATGATCACTGGCATCACACATTAACTCAAATGGCAATGTCCAGTCTGGTGCAGAAATGACTGGTGCTGTGACCAGCTTAGCTTTCAGCGTTTCAAACGCCTGCAGACATGCTGTGTCAAACACAAATGGCGTGTCAGCAGCTAGCAGATTGCTTAGAGGTTTTGCGATTTTTGAAAAATCCTTTATAAACCTCCTATAGAATCCTGCATGCCCCAGAAAGCTTCTGATTGCCTTAACATTGGCAGGTGGTGGTAATTTTTCAATTACCTCTATTTTTGCTTGATCCACCTCTATTCCCTTGTTTGAGATTTTATGCCCAAGAACAATTCCTTCAGTCACCATGAAGTGACACTTTTCCCAGTTTAAAACTAGGTTGGTTTCTTGGCATCTTTTCAGAACAAGTTTCAGGTGATCAAGACAGGAGCTGAATGAGTCTCCATATACTGAGAAGTCATCCATGAAGACTTCCAGAAATTTTTCCACCATGTCAGAGAAAATAGAGAGCATGCATCTCTGGAAGGTTGCAGGCGCATTACATAGCCCAAATGGCATCCTTCTATAAGCAAACACTCCAGATGGACATGTGAATGCTGTTTTCTCTTGATCCTGGGGATCCACTGCAATCTGGTTATAGCCTGAATAGCCATCCAAAAAGCAGTAATAATCATGACCTGCTAGTCTCTCTAGCATCTGGTCTATGAATGGTAAAGGAAAATGATCCTTTCTGGTGGCTGTATTGAGCCTTCTGTAGTCAATACACATGCGCCACCCTGTAACTGTTCTTGTAGGAACCAGTTCATTTTTTTCATTATGAATCACTGTCATGCCTCCCTTTTTTGGGACGACTTGAACAGGGCTCACCCAGGGGCTATCAGAAATGGGATAAATAATCCCAGCCTCTAGTAATTTGGTGACCTCTTTCTGCACCACTTCCTTCATGGCTGGATTTAGCCGCCTCTGTGGTTGAACCACTGGTTTGGCATTATCCTCTAATAGGATTTTGTGCATGCATCTAGCTGGGCTTATGCCCTTAAGGTCACCTATGGACCACCCAAGAGCTGTCTTGTGTGTCCTTAGCACTTGAATAAGTGCTTCCTCTTCCTGTGAATTTAAAGCAGAGCTTATGAGCACTGGAAAAGTGTCACCTTCTCCCAGAAATGCATATTTCAAGGATGGTGGTAGTGGCTTGAGCTCGGGTTTAGGAGGTTTTTCCTCTTTCAGAAGAAAGTTCAGAGGCTCTTTCATGTCCTCTGAATCCTCCAAATCAGGCTGAACATCTTTAAAGATGTCTTCCAACTCTGATTCGAGACTCTCAGCCATGTTGATCTCTTCTACCAAAGAGTCAATGAGATCAACTTTCATGCAGTCTGTTGATGTGTCTGGATGCTGCATGGCTTTGACAGCGTTCAACTTAAACTCATCATCATTGACTCTCAGGGTTATTTCCCCCTGTTGGACATCAATGAGGGATCGTCCAGTTGCTAGGAAGGGTCTTCCTAGAATGAGAGTAGCACTCTTGTGCTCCTCCATTTCCAGCACAACAAAGTCAGTGGGAAAGGCGAATGGCCCAACTCTGACAATCATGTCCTCAATCACGCCTGATGGGTATTTAGTGGAACCATCAGCAAGTTGGAGACATATCCGGGTTGGTTTAACTTCTTCAGTTAAGCCAAGCTTCCTGATAGTGGATGCAGGTATCAGGTTGATGCTTGCCCCAAGATCGCATAAAGCTGTCTTGGTGCAATCACCTTCTAATATGCATGGTATCAGAAAACTCCCAGGGTCTTTAAGCTTTTCAGGAAAGCTTTTCAGAATGACTGCACTGCATTCTTCAGTGAGGAGAACTCTTTCTGTTTCTCTCCACTCCTTTTTATGACTCAAGATTTCTTTCATGAACTTGGCATAAGAAGGTATTTGCTCAAGTGCCTCTGCAAATGGAATCTTTATTTCAAGAGTCCTTAGATAATCTGCAAAGTGAGCAAATTGCTTATCCTGCTCCTCTTTCCGGAGTTTTTGAGGATAAGGTATCTTGGCTTTATATTCCTCAACCTTAGTGGTTAAAGAAGCCTTTTTAGAGGGGTTGTTGTCAGCACTTGTGTGTGTCTGATCCCTCACTGGCAATTGAGTGCCAGAGTCAGAAGCTGGAGTGACGTTAGACGCCAGCTCACTGTCTGTTCCTGGCGCCTGAACGCCAGAAATGTGCCCCTTTTGGGCGTTCAACGCTGGATTCTGCCCCAATTGGGCGTTCAACGCCAGATTCTTGCCCATTTCTGGCGTTGAACGCCAATCCTGCCTTGTTTCTGGCGCTGAACGCCAGTTTTGGGCATGGTCTGGGCGTTCAGCGCCAGCCTTCCACCCATTTTCTGGCGTTTTAGTGCCAGAATTATTTTTCCCTGGGCTCTTACTGTCCTCAGGTGAATCTTTGGTGGGTCGCTCATTTCTTGAATTTTTGATGCCTTGAGGTGGGGTATTTAATTTTTTCCCACTTCTTAATTGAACTGATTGGCATTCTTCTGCTATTTGCCTTGATAGCTGCTGCTTTGTTTGCTTAAACTGTTCGTCCATATGTATATTAGCTATCCTTGTCTCCTGTAGCCTGTCTTTGAATTCAGCTAGCTGCTTTGTTAGAAAATCCAATTGCTGATTGAATTCAGCAGCTTGTTTTACAGTACTGAATTCAGCAGTTACTGTTTTAACCTCTTCATTCATGGAAGGGTTGCTGCTTAGATACAGATGCTGATTCCTGGCAACTGTATCAATGAGCTCTTGAGCCTCTTCAATTGTCTTTCTCATATGGATAGATCCACCAGCTGAGTAATCTAGAGACATCTGAGCTCCTTCCGCAAGCCCATAGTAGAAGATGTCTAACTGAACCCACTCTGAAAACATTTCTGAGGGGCATTTTCGTAGCATCTCTCTGTATCTCTCCCAGGCATCATAAAGAGATTCATTATCTCCTTGCTTGAAGCCTTGGATGTCCAGCCTTAGCTGTGTCATCCTTTTTGGAGGGAAATATTGATTCAGGAATTTTTCTGTCAGCTGTTTCCACGTCCTTATGCTAGCCTTAGGTTGGTTATTCAACCACCTCTTAGCTTGATCTTTTACAGCAAATGGAAACAGTAATAGTCTGTAGACATCCTGATCTATTTCCTTATCATGTACTGTGTCAGCAATTTGTAAAAATTGTGCCAGAAACTCTATAGGTTCTTCCTGTGGAAGACCGGAATATTGGCAACTTTGCTGCACCATGATAATGAGCTGAGGATTCAACTCAAAGCTACTAACTCCAATGGAGGGTATGCATATGCTACTCCCATATGAAGCAGTAGAGGGGTTAGAATATGATCCCAGAGTCCTCCTGGACTGTTCATTTCCACTTATGTCCATGATGGATATATGGATATAACTTGGACTGATTTATCTTTTTATTTATTTTATTTTATAAGAAGTAAATACTAAAATAAAATAAAATAACTAAAAAGAATTTGAATTTTAAATTTTTTTTTTAAATAAAAATTAATTAGTTAATAAAAAAGAAATTTTTGAAAAAGAGGGAAGATATTTTCGAAAATTAGAGAGAGAGAGAGTTAGTTAGGTAGTTTTGAAAAAGTTAAGAAACAAACAAAAAGTTAGTTAGTTAGTTGAAACAAATTTTGAAAAGATAAGAAGTTAGGAAGTTAGAAGAGATATTTTGAAAAGATATTTTTGAATTTAGTGAGGAGAGAGAAAAACAATAAGATAGTACAAGATTTAAAATTTTTAGATCTAATGCTCCTTGTTTTTGAAAATTTTGGAGGGAAAACACCAAGGAACACCAAACTTAAAAATTTTAAGATCAAGACACAAGGAAAACTCAAGAACACTTTGAAGACTCACAAGAACACAAGAACATGAAGAAAGAACACCAAACTTAAAATTTTTAGAAAACCACCAAAATTTTCGAAAACCAAAGGGAATTCAACAAGAAAACACCAAACTTAAAGTTTGGCACACAATTTAATAGAGAAAATATTATTTATGAAAAAGAAGGTTTTGAAAAGAGTATAAAAGATTCTAACCCAATTACCAAGAACACAGATTAACGCTCTAGCCAAATGAGTTATGGAATTTTTGAAAATTTTAAGAAAGATTATTTTTGAAAACACCAAACTTAAAGTTTGGCACAGGATTCAACAGAAAAATTATTTTTGAAAAAGGTTTTTAAAAAATTATGATAGCCAATTACCATGAACATAAACACCACGTTCTAACTAACTGAGTTATAAATTTGAAGTGTTTTAACAAGGGATAAATAATAAAAGACTCTAAACCAAAAAGAAAGATTTTTTTCCTAATCTAAGCAACAAAATAATCCGTCAGTTGTTCAAACACGAACAATCCCCGGCAACGGCGCCAAAAACTTGGTGCACGAAATTGTGATCTCTGGTAATGGCTTCTTAGGCCAGATATTCTGATCTAGTTTTACAGTCTGTCACAACTTCGATACAACTGACCAGCAAGTGCACTGGGTCGTCCAAGTAATACCTCACGTGAGTAAGGGTCGAATCCCACGGAGATTGTTGGTTTGAAGCAATCTATGGTTATCTTGTAAATCTTAGTCAGGAAGTCAATTATGTTTATCAGTTGAATTGTGAATAACCAAGAGAGCATAAATTAAAGGTTACTTGTTGTGCAGTAATGGAGAATATGTTGGAGTTTTGGAGATGCTTTGTCTTCTGAATCTCTGCTTTCCTCTGTCTTCTGATTCACGCACGCACGTCCTCCTATGGCAAGCTGTGTGTTGGTGGATCACCGTTGTCAATGGCTACCTTCCATCCTTCCAGTGAAAACTACGCTCACGCGCTCTGTCACAGCACGGCTAATCACCGGTTGGTTCTCGATCCGGTTGGAATAGGATTTACTATCCTTTTGCATCTGTCACTAACGCCCAGCCTTCAGGAGTTTGAAGCTCGTCACAGTCATTCAATCCTTGAATCCTACTCGGAATACCACAGACAAGGTTTACACTTTCCGGATTCTCATGAATGCTGCCATCAATTCTAGCTTATACCACGGAGATTCTGATTAAGGAATCTAAGAGATACTCATTCAATCGTATATAGAACGGAGGTGGTTGTCAGGCACACGTTCATGATTTGAGGAAGGTGATGAATGTCACAGATCATCACCTCCATCACAGTTAAGCGCGAATGAACATCTTAGATAGGAACAAGCGTGTTTGAATGGAAAACAGAAATACTTGCATTAATTCATCGAGACACAGCAGAGCTCCTCACCCCCAACAATGGGGTTTAGAGACTCATGCCATCAGAGAATACAAAGTTTAGATCTGAAATGTCATGAGATACAAAATAAGTCTCTAAAAGTTGTTTAAATACTAAACTAGTAGCCTAGGTTTACAAAAATTGGATAAACTATGATGGATGATGCAGAGATCCACTTCTGGGGCCCACTTGGTGTGTGCTGGGGCCCACTTGGTGTGTGCTGGGGCTGAGACTTAAGCAATTCACGTGCAGAGGCCATTTGTGGAGTTGAACGCCAGTTTTTATGCCAGTTTGGGCGTTCAACTCCAGCTTTTGATCCTTTTCTGGCGCTGGACGCCAGAATTGGGCAGAGAACTGGCGTTGAACGCCAGTTTACGTCGTCTATTCTTGTGCAAAGTATGGACTATTATATATTGCTGGAAAGCCCTGGATGTCTACTTTCCAACGCAATTGGAAGCACGCCATTTCGAGTTCTGTAGCTCCAGAAAATCCACTTTGAGTGCAGGGAGGTCAGAATCCAACAGCATCAGCAGTCCTTTTTCAGCCTGAATCAGATTTTTGCTCAGCTCCTTCAATTTCAGCCAGAAAAATACCTGAAATTACAGAAAAACACACAACTCATATTAAAGTCCAGAAATATGAATTTTTCCTAAAAACTAATAGAAATAGACTAAAAACTAACTAAAACATACTCAAAACTATATGAAATTATCCCCAAAAAGCGTATAAAATATCCGCTCATCAAGAAGTCGGACCAACAAAGAACGTGCGCTAAAAGGGACACAACTCTGCCCAAAAAACCATGACTCCACAACAAGGCTATCAAGATCATCCAGACTAACTAAAAAGTTGTCGAACAAGACAGCCCCAAGGGTCACCTCGCCCAACCAGAAGACGGGTAAAACAAGATCTAAAAGAGGTCGGACAGTAGAGCGCCAACACTCTATAAAGATCTACAAAATTTGTGAAGGCTGCAAAAGAATGATTGACATATCAAAAGAAACACGGCCATCATTAAAAGACTCAGAAGGCGACCTGAAAGAAGGCCTCAAGAGTTCAAAATATTTTGTTTTTCTACCTAATAAGTTGCATAAAAGCAACTAAAAGTCAAAAGAGTCAAACCATAGACAAATTACAAAAAAGAGTTCAAAAGCCCACAAGTCGGGCTGTACTGATAAAACAGAAATATCATAAGGGGTACAAAGTTTCCCCAGTGGTAGCATCAGTGGCTGAAGGAGGGGGAACAATATTCATAGGAGTAGCATCCACAGTTCCATCAGCACGATTGAGAATCTGGTAGTCAGGATCAAGTTGGGAATGGTCGACCTCAACAGAGGGGTTTGAAGAAGCCGTGGCAGCAGAAGCTTTGGCTGGCGGTGCAGGAGGAGGCCCATCATCTTCATCATCTAGAGCAGGCACTATCTTGCCCTCCTCCACCACGTTGTCCAGGCTGAAGAGAGTCAGATCGAGTTCAGAAGCAAGAACTCGGACCTGCGCCTTTAGATTTTCATACGCACCATCACATTATCTACCGATGACTCTGGAGATTGGCGTAATCCATGTGGGTAGTCTCAAGCCTTCCCCTCAGCTCCAACACCTCGGCAAAAGTACGAGTATAACTCTCCTTGTACTTTTTTGCCGTATCCTCCGCCAAATTTGCAGCTGCCTCAGCCCTGATAGCCCGCGACTTTTCCTTCTCCAAGTCCAACTCCAGCTTAATCACCCTGGCGTCCAACTTATCCTTCAAACCCTTAACTCTGTCAAACTCTGACTTGGCATCCTCCAAGAAAGCCTTTAGTTGCATGAACTGGGGAACCTTGGATAGTACGAAACAAAGCCGTTCCCATATGGGTGATAAACCACTATTTTATGGTTTATCTTGTGCTCAATTGAGTGGTTTTTATCAACTCTTTACCCACTTATTCATACTATTTGCATGGTTTTACTTTTCCCTTCCTGATTTTGTGCTATGATTAAAAACATGCTTCTTTGGCCTTATATTTGCTAAGATTAATCTTCTCTTATTACCATTCGATGCCTTGATATGTGCGTTAAGTGATTTCAGAGATTACAGGGCAGGAATGGCTCAGAGGATGGAAAGAAAGCATGCAAAAGTGGAAGGAATACAAGAAGTTGAAGAAATTGCTAAGTTGTCCAGCCTGACCTCTTCGCACTCAAACGGTCATAACTTGAGCTACAGAGGTCCAAATGAGATGGTTTCAGTTGCGTTGGAAAGCTAACGTCCGGGGCTTCGCAATGATATATAATTTATCATAGCTGCTCCAAGGCCAAATGATGCGAATGCGTAAATCACGCGGACGCGTGACCTGGCAAAAATGCAATCCACGCAAACGCGTGGACGACGCCTCCGCGTCACTTTGCCGCGACCTGAAGGTAACAGAAATCACTGGGGGCGATTTTTGGGCTGTTTTTGACCCAGTTTTTAGTCCAAAAAACAAAGATTAGAGGCTATAAAGTGGGGAAATCCATTCATTCATGATCATCAGCTCATAATTCATAATTTTTAGGATTAGATGTAGTTTTAGAGAGAGAGGTTCTCTCCTCTCTCTTAGGTTTTAGGATTAGGATTCCTCTTAAAGGATTTAGGATTTCAACTCTTTATCAGGTTCAATATTCCTTTTATATTTTTATTTACTCTAATTCTTTTATTCGTATCTGACTTATATTACCAATTTGGCTTATGAACTCTTTATGTTTAGATTGATTTTCTATTTAATATATTTTGAGGTATTTCATATTTGACTTTGCTTTGCTTTATTTATATGGATGCTTTTAATTTAATTTAGATATTTTCTTCCTTTTGGCTTTGGTTAAGTAATTGGCAACACTTGAGTTGTCAAACTCAGCAGTGGTTGAAATTGGCAGATTACTAATTGATCTAGATCGCTCTAAAGCTAGTTTTCTGGTGCACGAAATTGTGATGTCCAGGCTCAAACAATCCCTGGCAACGTGAGCAACTTGGTGCTCTGATCTCAATACATAATTGTCACAACTTCGATACAACTAACCAGCAAGTGCACTGGGTCGTCCAAGTAATACCTTACGTGAGTAAGGGTCGAATCCCACAGAGATTGTTGGTATGAAGCAAGCTATGGTCACCTTGTAATTCTCAGTCAGGCAGATATAAAGTGATAATGGTGTTTTCGAATTTAATATAATAAAATAGGGATAGAGATACTTATGTAATTCATTGGTAGGAATTTCAGATAAGCGAATGGAGATGCTTTTCGTTCCTCTGAACCTCTGCTTTCCTGCTATCTTCATCCAATCAGTCTTACTCCTTTCCATGGCTGGCTTTATGTGATACATCACCACTGTCAATGGCTACTTTCGGTCATCTCTCGGGAAAATGATCCAATGCCCTGTCACGGCACGGCTAATCGTCTGGAGGCATCACCCTTGTCAATGGCTTCATCTTATCCTCTCAGTGAATAATATGCTCACGCACCCTGTCACGGCACGGCTATTCATCTGTCGGTTCTCGATCATGCCGGAATAGGATTTACTATCCTTTTGCGTCTGTCACTAACGCCCTGCAATCGCGAGTTAGGAGCTCGTCACAGTCATTCAATCATTGAATCCTACTCGGAATACCACAGACAAGGTTTAGACTTTCCAGATTCTCTTGAATGCCGCCATCATTCTAGCTTACGCCACGAAGATTCTGGTTAGGAGATCTAAGAGATATTCATTCTAGCTTAATTCATGTAGAACAGAAGTGTTTGTCAGGCACGCGTTCATAAGGGAGAAGGATGATGAGCGTCACACATAATCATCACCTTCATCACGTTCTTGGGTGCGAATGGATATCTTAGAAGCGAAATAAGAAGAATTGAATAGAAAACAGTAGTACTTGCATTAATCTTTGAGGAACAGCAGAGCTCCACACCTTAATCTATGGAGTGTAGAAACTCTACCGTATGAAAATACATAAGTGAAGGTCCAGACATGGCCGTGTGGCCAGCCCCCATGATCTAAGAACAATGCGTTCCAAGATGGTCAAAAAGACTAGTAAAAGGTCCTATTTATGATAAACTAGTCACTAGGGTTTACATGAGTAAGTAATTGATGCATAAATCCACTTCCGGGGCCCACTTGGTGTGTGTTTGGGCTGAGCTTAAGTGTTCCACGTGCAGAGGCCATTTGTGGAGTTAAACGCCAGTTTCTGTGCCAGTTTGGGCGTTCAACTCTGGTTTTGGATCCTTTTCTGGCGCTGGACGCCAGATTTGGGCAGAAGGCTGGCGTTGAACGCCAGTTTATGTCGTCAATTCTTAGCCAAAGTATGGACTATTATACATTGCTGGAAAGCCCTGGATGTCTACTTTCCAACGCAATTAGAAGCGCGCCATTTCGAGTTCTGTAGCTCCAGAAAATCCACTTTGAGTACAGGGAGGTCAGAATCCAACAGCATCAGCAGTCCTTCTTCATCCTCTGAATCTGATTTCTGCTCAAGTCCCTCAATTTCAGCCAGAAAATACCTGAAATCACAGAAAAACACACAAACTCATAGTAAAGTCCAGAAATGTGAATTTAACATAAAAACTAATGAAAACATCCCTAAAAGTAACTAGATCCTACTAAAAACATACTAAAAACAATGCCAAAAAGCGTATAAATTATCTGCTCATCACTGGCGTTCAACTCTGGTTTTGGATCCTTTTCTGGCGCTGGACGCCAGATTTGGGCAGAAGGCTGGCGTTGAACGCCAGTTTACGTCGTCAATTCTTGGCCAAAGTATGGACTATTATACATTGCTGGAAAGCCCTGGATGTCTACTTTCCAACGCAATTGGAAGCACGCCATTTCGAGTTCTGTAGCTCCAGAAAATCCACTTTGAGTGCAGGGAGGTCAGAATCCAACAGCATCAGCAGTCCTTCTTCAACCTCTGAATCTGATTTCTGCTCAAGTCCCTCAATTTCAGCCAGAAAATACCTGAAATCACAGAAAAACACACAAACTCATAGTAAAGTCCAGAAATGTGAATTTAACATAAAAACTAATGAAAACATCCCTAAAAGTAACTAGATCCTACTAAAAACATACTAAAAACAATGCCAAAAAGCGTATAAATTATCCGCTCATCATTTTCCCACAGGGATTGACTAGGACTTGACTTCCAAATTCTTATACCTTGCCAAGAGATTTTATTATTATTAATTTATTCTTCTTGTCATTTAAATTACTTGTTCCTTATCTTAAAAACCCTCAATTTACAAGACTCATAACCAATAATAAGAACACCTCCTTGCAATTCCTTGAGAAGATGACCCGAGGTTTAAATACTTCGGTTATAAATTTTAAAGGGGTTTGTTACTTGGGACAACCAAACGTTTGTACGAAAGGATTTTCTGTTGGTTTAGAACCTATACTTACAACGCAATTATATTTGTGAATTTCTTTACCGATAGGAAATCAGTTCGTCAATGGGCCATCCGGATACTGTTATTAGTAATAAAATTCAAGTGATGTAGGATGGACACATCATCCATGGAAAGTCGACCAAAGGGGGCAATCTGATTATCAACAAACCCCACAACATCAAAATCTGGGGCATCCAAGTCATAAGGATCGACAGTTTTTTATTTCTTAGGAAGAGGCCAACAGTAGGAGAAGAGGCAGCACCAGTAGATGGTCAAACTGGGTCAGAAGGAACAATTCGGACCTGAGAGATTGGAATAACCTTCCTCGACCCAAAAGCACTCGATGATGGTTTCTTGGGAAGAACCTGAGAAGACTCTCCCTCCGTAGTCTTGGCTGAGATGTTGGAGGCAGCTGTCGCCTTCTTAGCCCGATGATAGGCCTTCATGGAATCTACAGACTTCACCATTTCTGAAATAGGAAAGCAGGCAAAATCAAGTTGTAATTAAGAAAGGGATAGATTGGCAAACAAACAAATAAACAAAGAGAAGCTACAAATAAAGTCGGCGACTACCCAATTCAGTCCGAAGAAGGGAAGAATCTCCCAAAAACTTTTTCGTGTCAAGATGGGGAGGCTTCCCGCAAATTTCCTCCAACAAATTCACAAAGGCCTGCTCGACCTCATCAAGACTCTCCCAGGAATACCTAGCTACTATTACATTCTTCTGCCAGTACAAAGAAAAGGTAGGCTCATCATTTTCATCCAAAAAGAAGGGCCGAACTCCCTCAACAGCTCAGACCTTAAAATAATAGTTTTTAAAGTCCCTAAAGGACTCGTCATACATAGAGAAAACCTTTTTTCTCTGAGTAGCTCGAAAAGAAACCCAGGAGGATTTCTTCTTCGCTACCCCAGGCTTCGTCAGCACAAAAAAGATAAAGGAAGAGAGTTTGGGTAGGTCGGATATCTAGTTCCTGACCCAACAACTGAAAGATTTTGATAAAGCCCCAAGAGTTCGGGTGGAGCTGGGAAGGAGCTACATTGCAAGACCACAACAACTCGATCTCAAAGGGGATGAAAGGAATGGTAATACTCAATTGTCTAAAGAAATAGTCATAAGCATAGAAGAAGGGACGTTCTCCTTAAGTTAAAGAGGGAAAGCTAACCCTCTCCTCAGGGTCAGGTGACACTAACTCATAGTTTTTCTCTTGATCCCTATCACTACAAATCCTATGGTGCCTCCTAAGCCACACACAATACTCAGAATCAGCAACTGTAACACACGTCAGAACAATGGAATCCAGCCAATCAGACATGCCATCTGGGATCTTAGTAGATATTTCAACAATGTTTTTGCGAGAAGACATGGGCCAACTACTCCTACAGGAAGAAAAAGTAAAAATGGGTTACTACCAGACAACTCGAACAAATAAGGAAACAACTCGGACAATAACATATGAACATCAAGAAGTTAGTTACGGCAATAAAAGGGAAACCCTAAGACTCACACCAAAGTCCAGGGGCACTCTTTGGAGGCAATAACAAGGCAAGAACCAGGAAAAAAGGAAATCGACGGTCTATGCCCTAAACATCTCACAAACAAGAATCAACACTCAACAACGCGAAAGTCTCTTCCTTTATCCAACAAAAAATATCAAAGTTACAACTTTTCATACTGACATTTTATCATCAAAAGATTGTTAAGCTAGAACAAAAAGAAGCCAGACAAACGATGAAAAGAAACAAGAACAACAACGAAAACCCTGAGCAAGATTACCAGAAGGCACACATTCTTCCCAAAGAATGAGCAACAAGGAAAAATCACAAACTGTGGATCAAGACACAAAAAGACGCAATCTTTTCACAGAAGAATCAAAGTTTTTTCAAAGTAAAACTCAAACACAAAGTCATAACCTTAATCAAAAGCATTGGTGCACGAAATTGTGATCATCAACAATGGCGCCAAAGGACTTGGAGCTCTTAAACGTGAATCACACTTTGTCACAATTCCGCACAACTAACCAGCAAGTGCACTGGGTCGTCCAAGTAATAAACCTTATGTGAGTAAGGGTCAATCCCATGGAGACTGTCGGCTTGAAGCAAGCTATGGTCATCTTGTAAATCTCAGTCAGGCGGGTTCAAATGGTTATGGAGGATTGATAATTAAAAGATGAAAAAAACATAAAATAAGATAAAGATAGAGATACTTATGTAATTCATTGGTAGGAATTTCAGATAAGCGTATGAAGATGCTTTGTTCCTCCTGAACCTCTGCTTTCCTATTGCCTTCTTTCAATCATTCATACTCCTTTCCATGGCAAGCTTTATGTTGGGCATCACCGTTGTCAATGGCTACTTCCCGTCCTCTCAGTGAAAATGTTCTATGCACGTTGTCACCGCACGGCTAATCATCTGTCGGTTCTCGATCATGTTGGAATAAGATCCATTGATCTTTTTGCGTCTGTCACACGCCCAACAATCGCGAGTTTGAAGCTCGTCACAGTCATCCCTTCCCAGATCCTACTCAGAATACCATAGACAAGGTTTAGACATTCTGGATCTCAGGAATGGCTGCCAATAATTCTAGCCTATACCACGAAGGTTCCAATCTTAGATTAGAAACCCAAGAGATACACATTCAAGCTTGTTTGCATGTAGAACGGAAGTGGTTGTCAGTCACGCATTCATAGATGAGAATGGTGATGAGTGTCACATAATCATCACATTCATCATGTTCTTGGGTGCGAATGAATATCTTGGAGAAGAAATAGACTTGAGTTGAATAGAAAAATAATAGTACTTTGTATTAATTCATAAAGAACAGCAGAGCTCCACACCTTAATCTATGGTGTGTAGAAACTCCACCGTTGAAAATACATAAGAACAAGGTCTAGGCATGGCCGAGAGGCCAGCCTCCCAAAAGCGTGAAAAGGTCTATCAAAAGTATGAAAATACAATAGAAAAAGGTCCTATTTATAGAGAACTAGTAGCCTAGGGTTTACAGAAATCAATAATTAATGCAGAAATCTTCTTCTGGGCCCACTTGGTGTGTGCTTGGAATGAGCATTGAAGCTTCCATGTGTAGAGATTTTTCTTGGAGTTAAATGCCAGCTTTTGTGCCAGTTTGGGCGTTTAACTCCAGCTTTTGTGCCAGTTCCGGCGTTAAACGCCAGAATTCTTGAGCTGACTTGGAACGCCTGTTTGGGCCATCAAATCTCGGGTAAAGTATGGACTATTATATATTGCTGGAAAGCCCAAGATGTCTACTTTCCAACGCAATTGAGATCTCGCCAATTGGGCTTCTTTAGCTCCAGAAAATCCACTTCGAGTGTAGGGAGGTCAGAATCCAACAGCATCTGCAGTCCTTTTTCAGCCTCTGAATCAGATTTTTGCTCAGGTCCCTCAATTTCAGCCAGAAAATACCTGAAATCACAGAAAAACATACAAACTCTTAGTAAAGTCCAGAAATGTAATTTTTATTTAAAAACTAATAAAAATATAATAAAAATTAATTAAAATATACTAAAAACATACTAAAAACAATGCCAAAAAGCGTATAAATTATCCGCTCATCACAACACCAAACTTAAATTGTTGCTTGTCCCCAAGCAATTGAAAATCAAATAGGATAAAAAGAAGAGAATATACAATGAATTCCAAAAACATCTATGAAGATCAGTATTAATTAGATGAGCGGGGCTTTTAGCTTTTTGCTTCTGAACAGTTTTGGCATCTCACTTTATTCTTTGAAGTTCAGAATGATTGGCTTCTATAGGAACTCAGAATCCAGATAGTGTTATTGATTCTCCTAGTTAAGTATGTTGATTCTTGAACACAGCTACTTTATGAGTCTTGACCGTGACCCTAAGCATTTTGTTTTCCAGTATTACCACCGGATACATAAATGCCACAGACACATAACTGGGTGAACCTTTTTAGATTGTGACTCAGCTTTTCTAGAGTCCCCAATTAGAGGTGTCCAGAGCTCTTAAGCACACTCTTTTTGCTTTTGGACCACGACTTTAACCGCTCAGTCTCAAGTTTTCACTCGACACCTTCACGCCACAAGCACATGGTTAGGGACAGCTTGGTTTAGCCGCTTAGGCCAGGATTTTATTCCTGTGGGCCCTCCTATTCACTGATGCTCAAAGCCTTGGATCCTTTTTATTTTACCCTTGCCTTTTGGTTTAAAGGGTTATTGGCTTTTTCTGCTTGCTTTTTCTTTTTCTTCTTTTTTTCTTTTTTTTTTCTTTTTTTTTTTTCGCATATATATATATTTTTTTCTACAAGCTTTTCACTGCTTTTTCTTGCTTCAAGAATCAATTTTATGATTTTTCAGATCATCAGATAACATTTCTCCTTTTCCCATCATTCTTTCAAGAGCCAACAATTTTAACATTCATTAACAATCAAATTCAAAAATATGCACTGTTCAAGCATTCATTCAGAAAAACAATAGTATTGCCACCACATCAAAATAACTAAACTGTTTTAAAATTTGAAATTCATGCACTTCTTTTTCTTTTTCAATTAAAAACATTTTTCATTTAAGAAAGGTGATGGATTCATTTTCATAGCTTTAAGGCATAGACACTTAAACACTAATGATCATGTAATAAAGACATAAACATAAAGCATAATTTTCGAAAAACAGAAAATAGAGAACAAGGAAATTAAAGAACGGGTCCACCTTAGTGATGGCGGCTTGTTCTTCCTCTTGAAGATCTTATGGAGTGCTTGAGCTCCTCAATGTCTCTTCCTTGCCTTTGTTGCTCCTCTCTCATAACTCTTTGGTCTTCTCTAATTTCATGGAGGAGAATAGAATGCTCTTGGTGCTCCACCCTTAGTTGTCCTATATTGGAACTCAATTCTCCTAGGGAGGTGTTGATTTGCTCCCAGTAGTTTTGTGGAGGAAAATGCATCCCTTGAGGCATCTCAGGGATTTCATGATGAGGAATTTCCTCATACTCTTGTCCATGAGTGAGATCTCTTGTCTGCTCCATCCTTTTCTTAGTGATGGGCTTGTCCTCATCAATGAGGATGTCTTCCTCTATATCAATTCCAGCTGAATTGCAAAGGTGACAAATGAGATGAGGGAAGGCTAACCTTGCCAAAGTAGAGGACTTGTCCACCACCTTGTAGAGTTCTTGGGATATAACCTCATGAACTTCTACTTCCTCTCCAATCATGATGCTATGGATCATGATAGCTCAGTCTATAGTAACTTCAGACCGGTTGCTAGTGGGAATGATTGAGCGTTGGATGAACTCCAACCATCCCCTAGCCACGGGCTTGAGGTCATGCCTTCTTAGTTGAACCGGCTTCCCTCTTGAATCTCTCTTCTATTGAGCGCCCTCTTCACAGATGTCCATGAGGACTTAGTCTAACCTTTGATCAAAGTTGACCCTTCTAGTGTATGGGTGTGCATCTCCTTGCATCATAGGCAAATTGAATGCCAACCTTACATTTTCCAGAGTGAAATCTAAGTATTTCCCTCGGACCATTGTAAGCCAATTCTTAGGGTCCGGGTTCACACTTTGATCATGGTTCTTGGTGATCCATGCATTGGCATAGAACTCTTGAACCATTAAGATTCTGACTTGTTGAATGGGGTTGGCGAGAACTTCCCAACCTCTTCTTCGAATCTCATGTCGGATCTCCAGATATTCACTCTTTTTGAGCTTGAAAGGGACCTCGGGGATCACCTTCTTCTTGGCCACAACTTCATAGAAGTGGTCTTGATGCACCCTTGAGAGGAATCTCTCCATCTCCCATGACTCGGAGGAGGAAGCTTTTGCCTTCCCTTTCCTCTTTCTAGAGGTTTCTCCGGCCTTTGGTGCCATAAATGGTTATGGAAAAACAAAAAGCAATGCTTTTACCACACCAAACTTAGAAGGTTTGCTCGTCCTCGAGCAAAAGAAGAAAGAAGAGAGTAGAAGAAGAAGAAATAGAGGAGATGGAGGGGGCTTAGTGTTTCGGCCAAGGGGGAGAAGTAGTGTGTATGTTGTGTGAAAATGAAGGAGTGAAGATGGGTTTATATAAGAGTGGAGAGGGGGGTATGGTTCGGCCATTATGGGTGGGTTTGGGAGGAAAAGTGGTTTGAATTTAAATGGTGAGGTAGGTGGGGTTTTATGAAGGATGGATGTGAGTGGTGAAGAGAATGGTGGGATTTGATAGGTAAGGGGTTTTTGGAGAAGAGGTTTTGAGGTGATTGGTGAATGGGTGAAGAAGAGAGAGAGTGGTGGGGTAGGTGGGGATCCTGTGGGATCCACAGATCCTGAGGTGTCAAGGATATCTCATCCCTGCACCAAGTGGCGTGCAAAAATGCCCCTTTCTGCCAATCCTAGTGTTAAACGCCAGGTTGCTGCCCATTTCTAGCGTTTAACGCCAGCTTCTTGCCCATTCCTGGCGTTAAACGCCAGTCTGGTGCCCATTTCTGGCGTTAAACGCCTAGAATGGTGCCAGACTGGGTGTTTTACGCCCATTCTGCTGCCCTTACTGGCGTTTAAACGCCAGTAGCCTTCTCCTCCAGGGTGTTCTATTTTTAATACTGTTTTTCATTCTGTTTTTGCTTTTTCAGTTGTTTTTGTGACTTCACATGATCATCAACCTACAGAAAATATAAAATAACAAAAGAAAATAGAAATTTAACATAGATAATTATAGATTGGGTTGCCTCCCAACAAGTGCTTCTTTAATGTCAATAGCTTGACAGTGGGCTCTCATGGAGCCTCACAGATGTTCAGAGCAATGTTGGAACCTCCCAACACCAAACTTAGAGTTTGACTGTGGGGGCTCTGTTTGACTCTGTATTGAGAGAAGCTCTTCATGCTTCCTCTCCATGGTTACAGAGGGATATCCTTGAGCTTTAAACACAAGGAAGTCTTCATTCACTTGAATGATCAATTCTCCTCTGTCAACATCAATCACAGCTTTTGCTATGGCTAGGAAGGGTCTGCCAAGGATGATGGATTCATCCACACACTTTGTTCCAGTCTCTAGGATTATGAAATCAGTAGGGATGTAGTGGTCTTCAACCTTTACCAAGACATCCTCTACAAGTCCATAAGCCTATTTTCTTGAATTGTCTGCCATCTTTAGTGAGATTCTTGCAGCTTGAACCTCAAAAATTCATAGTTTCTCCATTACAGAGAGAGGCATGAGGTTTATGCTTGACCCTAGGTCACACAGAGCCTTTTCAAAGGTCATGGTGCCTATGGTACAAGGTATTGAGAACTTTCCAGGATCTTGTCTCTTCAGAGGTAATCTTTGCCTAGTCAAGTCATCCAGTTCTTTGATGAGTAATGGGGGTTCATCCTCCCAAGTCTCATTACTAAATAGCTTGGCATTTAGCTTCATGATTGCTCTAAGATACTTAGCAACTTGCTCTTCAGTAACATCTTCATCCTCTTCAGAGGAAGAATACTCATCAGAGCTCATGAATGGCAAAATTAAATTCAACGGAATCTCTATGGTCTCAGTGTGAGCCTCAGATTCCCATGGTTCCTCATGAGGGAACTCCTTGGAGGCCAGTAGACGTCCAGTGAGGTCTTCCTCAGTGGAGATCACTGCCTCTTCCTCCTCTCCAAGTTCGGCCGTGTGGGTCATGTTGATGGCCTTGCACTCTCCTTTTGGATTCTCTTTTGTATTGCTTGGAAGAGTACTAGGAGGGAGTTTAGTAACTTTCTCACTCAGTTGACCTACTTGTGCCTCCAAATTTCTAATGGAGGACCTTGTTTCAGTCATGAAACTTTGAGTGGTTTTAATTAGATCAGAGACTATGGTTGTTAATTCAGAATGGCTCTGCTTGGAATTCTCTGTCTGTTGCTGAGAAAATGATGGAAAAGGTTTGCCATTGCGAAACCTATTTCTTCCACTATTATTGTTGTTGAAACCTTGTTGAAGTCTCTGTTGATCCTTCCATGAGAGATTTGTATGATTTCTCCATGAAGGATTATAGGTGTTTCCATAGGATTCTCCCATGTAATTCACCTCTTCCATTGCTGGGTTCTCAGGATCATAAGCTTCTTCTTTAGATGAAGCTTCCTTAGTACTGCCTGGTGCAGCTTGCATTCCAGACAGGCTTTGAGAAATCATATTGACTTACTGAGTCAATATTTTATTCTGAGCCAATATGGCATTCAGAGTATCAATCTCAAGAACTCCTTTCTTCTGATTTGTCCCATTATTCACAGGGTTCCTTTCAGAAGTGTACATGAATTGGTTATTTGCAACCATCTCAATGAGTTCTTGAGCTTCTGCAGGCGTCTTCTTCAGATGAAGAGATCCTCCAGCAGAGCTGTCCAATGACATCTTGGATAGTTCAGACAGACCATCATAGACTATACCTATGATGCTCCATTCTGAAAGCATGTCAGAAGGGCACCTTCTGATCAATTGCTTGTATCTTTCCCAAGCTTCATAGATGGATTCTCCTTCCTTCTGTCTGAAGGTTTGAACTTCCACTCTAAGCTTGCTCAATTTTTGAGGTGGAAAGAACTATGCCAAGAAGGCATTAACTAGCTTTTCCCAAGAGTTCAGGCTTTCTTTAGGTTGTGAATCCAACCATGTTCTAGCTCTGTCTCTTACAGCAAAGGGGAAGAGCATAAGCTTGTAGACCTCGGGATCAACCCCATTGGTCTTGATAGTGTCACAGATTTGCAAGAATTCAGCTAAGAACTGATGAGGATCTTCCAATGGAAGTCCATGAAACTTGCAATTCTGTTGCATTAGAGAAACTAATTGAGGCTTAAGCTCAAATTTGTTTGCTCCAATGGCAGGAATTGAGATGCTTCTCCCATAGAAGTCAGGAGTAGGTGCAGTAAAGTCACCAAGCACCTTCCTTGTATTGTTGGCATTGTTGTTTTCGGCTGCCATGGCTTCTTCCTCCTTGAAGAGCTCTGTTAGGCCCTCTAGAGAGAGTTGTGCTTTAGCTTCTCTTAGCTTTCTCTTCAAGGTCCTTTCAGGTTTAGGATCAGCTTTAACAAGGATTCCTTTGTCCTTGCTCCTGCTCATATGAAAGAGAAGAGAACAAGAAAGTATGGAATCCTCTATGTTACAGTATAGAGATTCCTTGAAGTGTCAGAGGAAAAGAATAATAGAAGGAGAAGGTAGAAAGAGAAGAATTCGAACTTATCAAGAGGGATAGAGTTCGAATTATTGATAGTGGAGGAGTGTTAGTCCTTAAATAGAAGGATGTGAGAAGAGGGGAAGAATTTTCGAAATTAAAGTAAAAGATTTTGAAATAATTAAAAGAAATTTTGAAAATTTGATTGATGATTTTCGAAAACTAAGATTGGGAAAGAAATTAAGTGATTTTTGAAAAAGATTGTGAAATTAGAAATTAAAAAGATATGATTGAAACTTAATTTTGAAAAAGATGTGATTGAAAAGATATGATTGAGAAGATATGATTGAAAATCAAATTAAAAAGAGAAAGTTTTAAAATTAAAGTTGATTACTTGACTAACAAGAAATTAGAAGATATGATTCTAGAATTTAAAATTTGATCCTTTCTTAATAAGCAAATAACAACTTGAAAATTTTGAATTAAATCACTAATTGTAGCAAGGATTTTTGAAAATAGTAATAAAAAAATTGAAAAGAAATTGATTTTGAAAAGATACGATTGAAAAGATATGATTTAAAAAAATTTGATTTTGAAAAATTATGAAAATTTGAAAAAGATTTGAATTAAAAACAAAATCTTCCCACTAGTGTCATCCTGGCGTTAAACGCTCCATTCTGGCATTTAACGCCCAAAATCCTACCTTTTTGGGCGTTTAATGCCCAGCCAGGTACCCTGGCTGGCGTTTAAATGCCAGTTTTCCTTCTTCACTGGGCGTTTTGAACGCCCAGCTTTTTCTGTGTAATTCCTCTGCTGAATGTTCTGAATCTTCAATTCTCTGTGTTATTGACTTGAAAAGACACAATTAAAAAAATTTTTTGAATTTTTAAATGATGAGAAGTAATAATAAAAGAATGCAACTAAGATCAAATAAACAATGCATGCAAGACACCAAACTTAGAAGTTTGTATACTACTGACTATAACAATTTGAAAATGCATATAAAAAACAACAAAAGACACAAAATAAGAGAAATTAAAGATCAGAGTACTGAAATCATCAAGAACAACTTGAAGATCAATGAAGAACATAATGCATATATTCAAAAAATGCAAGAAGAATAAAAACATGCAATTGACTCCAAACTTAAAAATTGATACTAGACTCAAACAAGAAACATAAAATATTTTTTATTTTTATGGTTTTATAGAATTTTTTTTTATTTTTCGAAAATTGAGTGGAGAAGAAAGGGATTCAAAATTTTTAATAAGAGTTCCAGGAATCATTGCAATGCTAGTCTAAGACTCCGGTCCAGGAATTAGACATGGCTTACTAGCCAACCAAGCTTTCAAAGAAAGCTCCGGTCCAAAACACTAGACATGGCCAATGGCCAGCCAAGCTTTAGCAGATCATTACATTCAACAGCTAAATTGATGAGAATCAATCAGCTTTTGTGATGATAAGAACATCACCTTGAAACTCTAGAATTAATTCTTAAAAACTCTGAAGAACAAAATAGAAAAAAAAAATTTTGTATTTTAAAAACTTTTTTCGAAAATAAAAAATAAAATTACCTAATCTAAACAACAAGATGAACCGTCAGTTGTCCAAACTCGAACAATCCCCGGCAACGGCGCCAAAAACTTGGTGCACGAAATTGTGATCATCAACAATGGCGCCAAAGGACTTGGAGCTCTCAAACGTGAATCACACTTTGTCACAATTCCGCACAACTAACCAGCAAGTGCACTGGGTCGTCCAAGTAATAAACCTTACGTGAGTAAGGGTCGATCCCACGGAGACTGTCGGCTTGAAGCAAGCTATGGTCATCTTGTAAATCTCAGTCAGGCGGATTCAAATGGTTATGGAGAATTGATAATTAAAAGATGAATAAAACATAAAATAAGTTAAAGATAGAGATACTTATGTAATTCATTGGTAGGAATTTCAGATAAGCGTATGAAGATGCTTTGTTCCTCCTGAACCTTTACTTTCCTATTGCCTTCTTCCAATCATTCATACTCCTTTCCATGGCAAGCTTTATGTTGGGCATCACCGTTGTCAATGGCTACTTCCCGTCCTCTCAGTGAAAATGTTCTACGCACGCTGTCACCGCACGGCTAATCATCTGTCGGTTCTCGATCATGTTGGAATAAGATCCATTGATCCTTTTGCGTCTGTCACACGCCCAACAATCGCGAGTTTGAAGCTCGTCACAGTCATCCCTTCCCAGATCCTACTCAGAATACCATAGACAAGATTTAGACGTTCCGGATCTCAGGAATGGCTGCCAATAATTCTAGCCTATACCACGAAGGTTCCAATCTTAGATTAGAAACCCAAGAGATACACATTCAAGCTTGTTTGCATGTAGAACGGAAGTGGTTGTTAGTCACGCGTTCATAGATGAGAATGGTGATGAGTGTCACATAATCATCACATTCATCATGTTCTTGGGTGCGAATGAATATCTTGGAGAAGAAATAGACTTGAGTTGAATAGAAAAACAATAGTACTTTGTATTAATTCATGAAGAACAGCAGAGCTCCACACCTTAATCTATGGTGTGTAGAAACTCCACCGTTGAAAATACATAAGAACAAGGTCTAGGCATAGCCGAGAGGCCAGCCTCCCAAAAGCGTGAAAAGGTCTATCAAAAGTATGAAAATACAATAGAAAAAGGTCCTATTTATAGAGAACTAGTAGCCTAGGATTTACAGAAATCAGTAATTAATGCAGAAATCTTCTTTCGGGCCCACTTGGTGTGTGCTTGGACTGAGCATTGAAGCTTCCATGTGTAGAGACTTTTCTTGGAGTTAAACGCCAGCTTTTGTGCCAGTTTGGGCGTTTAACTCCAGCTTTTGTGCCAGTTCCGGCGTTAAACGCCAGAATTCTTGAGCTGACTTGGAATGCCTGTTTGGGCCATCAAAGCTCGGGCAAAGTATGGACTATTATATATTTCTGGAAAGCCCAGGATGTCTACTTTCCAACACAATTAAGAACGCGCCAATTGGGCTTCTGTAGCTCCAGAAAATCTACTTTGAGTGAAGGGAGGTCAGAATCCAACAGCATCTGCAGTCCTTTTTCAGCCTCTGAATCAGATTTTTGCTCAGGTCCCTCAATTTCAGCTAGAAAATACCTGAAATCATAGAAAAACACACAAACTCATAGTAAAGTCCAGAAATGTGATTTTTATTTAAAAACTAATAAAAACATAATAAAAACTAATTAAAATATACTAAAAACACACTAAAAACAATGCCAAAAAGCGTATAAATTATCTGCTCATAAAGCATGCACAAAAAAGAAAGTAAACACTAACCTACAGAGGAGAAGTTAATAACGAAGAACCAGCACAGGTCCACACCAAACAGTTTCTTCATGGCAAGGAAAATAGAAAGCTTGGAGACACGAAAAAGCGAAGACAAAATGCTACAGCAAGCAATGAGTTTGGGGCAAGTCAACAAAATCACAGCATTAATAAAAGAAATGCAACCTTTAGCAAAAAGGATCAAGCTTTCCAAAGTGGATTTGGCCAAAGCTTTTGCAGACATAAAATACCGAAACAAGTCATCAAAATGAAAAAATGGAAGAAGAGATACCAACCTGTAAAGAAAGAGGAAAATAGGGCAACGATCAAACACTCTCGAGCTAAAGAAGGCAAAGAAATATGAAACGCGAGAGAAGCAGAGGGGACGAATCACTTCAATGAAGCAACAAAAAGCGAAGGGCAAAGAGAAAGAAGAAGAAACTGAAAGATAAGGCTTTAAAATTCAAAATGAAATGAAAAGAGGAAAAGAACGAAACGGCAAAAGAGGAGTTAATGAGCATTTAACCCTCGCACGTTCCCAAGGAAGCGCAACGCGCGCGGTGGTTAACAAAGGAAAAAAAGAAAACGCTCCGCATTCAAAGAAGTCCAGCAAGAGTTATATAGAGATCGACCCAAGGAGAAGTGCTCGAGCTCGATTTCCTCAAAGAGATCAAAGTCTAAAGGACATGACCCTAAGGGAAAAGTCGAGCTCAAGCAGGGGCACTGTTCATACCCTGGGTCGAGCTATTCGACCCAGAATAATTGAAGATAAAGCGACCGACCTCTTCTTTAAAAGAGTTTGGCCAAATCGACATAAGAAGCCCAAGCAGGCCCAAATGAAGGGACACAGCCCAAATCTAAAGGCGGCTAAGGCCTAAAAAGATAAAGGCGGTTCCCCTTAAAGATAAGATGACTTCACTCAAAGATAAGATAAGATAACCAACTTATCTCAAAGAAAGGTCACTCCACACTACTATAAATACACTGGAGTACCCAGGTATAACTCATACTCTGATTCTACTAAAACCTGCCTAAAGCACGTGCTAACTTAAGCATCAGTACAGGTACCACCACCCTCCGGTGATGAAGGATCAGCAGCACCACCAAGTCCAACAGGTCAGACACGACAGCTCCGACCACCACCGCAGATCTCGTCCGAGATCGACCTACAGTTTCAGGTAACCCTCGGAACAATATGCATTCTTGTTTGATCTTAATTGCATATGCTTGTTTGAAATCCTTGTTGTATCTATCATTCTCTGTTTGAATTCTTCTTCTTGATTCACGTATTCTTTGATATAGCTTTGAACTTGTCTTAATGCGCTGTGCCTTTTAACTCCTGATTTCAAGTCCATTCTTAGAGAAATTACTAATTCAATTGTTCTCTTATTTGATAGTGATTACAACAAATTTTGAAATTTCTATAAAATTGTTGTTGATTCAATATACACTTATTTATATAGAACCTTGAAAATTCCTTATACAGTGTAACAACTGTTTATTTCTAATACTTTGCATGTACTTTTACTGGTTTACGGAACTACACTTACTTTAAATACAAATTTGACTTTCTAATAAGTTTACTACAGTTCCAATACATATCTTTATTTGATTATGTATTTAGGTATTTTTCAAAATTTTAGAATGAAAAGATTTTTGCCTTTATTTCGGTTGATCTTCGTTTGACAAGTTTCACCTAATTCATTTTTAATTGAATTTAATTTAGCATGATACATTGCTTATGCAGTTGTTGTTCTTTTGAAAATATTGGGCTCGTACCTTTCTTTTCTATCATGGACTAATTCCTTAAGTCTTTGTTTCTATGGATGTCATACTTGACTTTGTTTTTAACTAATCTTTTACATCTTGCGAACATTACCATTGATCTTGGTTTCCCCTCTCTTGTGAATATCCTTCTTATGTGAGTCAGCTTGATTTGTTTCAAATTAGTGCATCATTTATCCTCTCATTGTCTCTACCAAAGTTCTTGGTCAAAGATTTATCCTTGAGAAATTACTAATGATTGAGTTGTCTTTTCCTATGACTTATGTATTCTTTTGGATCAATTGAGAGCTTGTTTGATGTCTCATGCCTATTGGATCTTGTTTAAACTATCTTGATTTAAGATCCTTTCTTGTATGGCTTGTCTCCTTTTTAAGTACATCCTAATCTTCTTGAATATCCTTTTGAGATGGTGATTTCAAGTATACTTTTGGAGTCTTGTTTTGAACTTTTTAAAGAAATTTTGAATTCTCTTTGAAGAAAATTCCAAACTAAAATTTTTCTGTTGCTTGATTACAATTGAAACCATTCTTCAAATTTTGACAAAGTTGTTTTGAAGTTGGCAAGCACCATTTTAAATAAAATTTTGGAAAGCTTCCATATTTATCAGAAATCTGTCTGTTTGTAACGCGCCACTTATTTCCTTTACTATCCTATAAACAAATTTTTACCTCGGATTTTCTTTTTAAATAGAGTTTAACTTCCTCTTTCATCCTTGCTATAATTTTTTATACACGTTTGTTTGAATATGAACCTTGAAAATTTTTGAACAAGCATTTGATTTTCTTCCGAGTCTTATGAACTACTTTTGGTTAAGATGTGCACCTAACTATCCTTCTAAAATATTGGAAGAAATATTTTAGCTCTTAGCTAACCTGTGTGCATCTTGTTCTAAAACTCTACATAATCTACTCCAACATGAAATTGTATTAAAATAAAGCCACGTTTATGCTTTTGTTACTCTTTGGAAGAATGTTTGTTGCTTAACTTTTCTTTTAGACTGCGAAGTGATTTTTTCGCAAGTTTTTTATTCTTTTGTGAACAATGTATTCGGAAGTATTTAAATTGTGCTCTTGAGTTCTATGAGCTTTGTCTTGGGTTTGAGATATTCTTTTCTGTAAACCTCATATTTCTTCTACTCAGCTTGAATTTGTTTCAAAATGATGCGCTGATTTTGTTCTTATTAATCCTATTGAATTTCGTTGATCCAAGGGTTATCTTTGAAGTTATCAATTGACTTATATCTAGAAAGATTCATTGCTTGAGAATCTTTGTTTACCTGGAATTGCATACATTCTTTCAAATCTATGAGTATTATCCTTGACAGTTGCCTCTCCTTTCTAAAATCTTGTATCCTTCTGAGTAGACTCGAGAATCGTTTTGATGTCACGTACGACCTGCAGACGTAGTAATGTGATGCGTTAGTTCTTTAAGACGTGATATGTGTATATGGAAGGTGGGGCGGTAAGTGTACAACATTATGAGGAGTTGTGGGAGTTTTGTTCCTTGTGAAAGAGTCTGCGGGTGTTAGACTTGTGACCAGTTATGGAGTTGTAAAGTAATTGATGGAGTTGGAAAGTTGAAGCTTTGAGGTTGGTACGAGATTAGTGCGCGGATGTTAAGCACGTCGTTTTAACCCCATCCTGTTTTATAGCCTTCGATGCCTTGCTTTACTATCACATGTTTGAACCATGTCATCTTTTGCATTGAGCCTATCTTGTAACGTTTGCTTTGCAATCACACTCCTACCCTTGTATCTTTATGCATACTACAATCCAAGTATTTGAAAATCGCATGTATGTTTATATGTTGAGATATTTTTGCTTCTTCCTTAAATGTGTTCAAGAGTGAACTGTTATGAAATTTCTTTCATTTTGTATCAATTTTCGAGGACGAAAATTTTTATAAAGTGGGTAGAATATAAGATCCAAAATTTTTGAAAAAGGGCTATCATGAGCTAATTTCAAATTCGATATTTTTGTAGCTTTAATTTATGAAATTTATTTATTAAAGATAATTAAAGTAAGTTTCGATTGATTGAATTTGAAATAAATTAAGATTATTATCCAATTTTATAATTATTAAATTATTTTCTATATTCAAATTATAAAGTTGGTAGTTAGAAAATAATAAGAATTTTATATAATTTGGACTAAATAATTAATATTTTAAAATATTAATACTGCTGTTTTGGAAAAACAAAGGATTTAATTATATTATTTTTAATTATTGGATTTGAAAATTTTATTGAAAATAATTGTGAAATTGATGAATAAATAGTATTTTTATACATTAATATTGTTGGATTAAAATTTATTTCTAATTGCTATACTATCCCTACTTTTATTTGAAATTACAAAACTACCCTTAAACCTAATTTTACCACAACCCTAATTCCTAAATTGGGAAAACCCTAATCCTAAAACCCTAACCCAGTTACCCATTTCCCCCCCCCCTTAAGACCCAACAACAGCACACACGGTTTTCCCCTTTCTTCCATGAAAAGAAGAAAAAGAAGCAGAAAGGGAAAGCAGAATCAGGGAAGGAAATGAGAGGGGAGGGAGGAAGGGGTCACGCGGCACTGCTGGGTCCGCCGCTGCCGTCGTGTTGCCGTCAATGGAGAGGAGAGCCACAAACCAAAGCCGCGGAGTAGAGAAGCAGCCGTGAGAATGAGGGAAGGGATCGACGGTGGAGGCGTTTGCGCCGTTCATTCTCATCGCTGTCGCCGCCGCCGTGGGTCCATTTTCGTCGAGCTTGAAGGAGAGAGGGTGAGCAACGCTGGGAGAGAGAGATTCGCGAGCCACAGCTGCTGCCATTCGCGCTCTAGCCCGTCGCCACCACCACCGCGTCGCCTGCGTAGTCGCTGCCGTCGCCCTCACTGCGCCGCCGTTGTCCTCGTCACAGGGTCAGTTGCCGCCACTTATGGCAAAGTCAGAGAGAGAGAACTCGAGAACAGAGGAGAGAAGGAGAGATCTGGGGCTGAGCTGGGGGTCCAACCACCGCGCCTAGCCGCTGTTTGTGTTGCCGGCGTCGCCTTCGCCGGAGCCGCCATCACCGTGACCTTTGGCTTCGGGTCGACCATGTCTCTGCCTCCGATGTACCTTGCCATGCCAAATTCTGTTTCTTGAGCCTGTAACATTTTCTTCCTTACTCTACTATCGTTTTGTTCATCCGTTATACTCTGTCCTAATTATAGTAGCATATGATTTTGTTCTAGTTGTCAATTTATCTCCTGAGCAATCACAATTGGTGTTGAGATCATTGCTGTTACTGCTACTAGAGTTGTGGGTGATGCATCTACCATTCTGCTCATCGAGTATAGCATGGTTGTTGTCGAAAACACCGCCGGGGCTACCGCTGCTTGATTCAGTTGTTCTTTCTTAGTTTCGGTAAGCGTTTTCGTTTTGAAAGCCCTTTATTTACTGTTCTGTTATCTTAGGCTGAGGTTTTGTGGCGTTAATTGCTATAAGATTGAGTTTCGGTTGTTGTGTGTCACGATTAGAGTTGCTGTGGTTACTGCGAAAGTGGCTTGGAGCTGAGGTTGCGGTTGTCGGTGATTTCGGGTTGAGAGAGAAGGTTCCTATGACGCGTTTGGGTTATGGTTTTGCGTATTGAGGTAGGGGCTTTTCTAAAAAGCCATTTTATATTTTGGAATTATTATAAATGGATACTAATGTGAGAATTATATACTTCTAGTGATTGTATAAATCTTATGTATTGCCTGGCTGGCTTGGATGAATGTGATTATATCTGATTTTGATAAATGGATGGTTGCTGAATTATCTCGTTAAGGTTTTGGAAATGAGTTTAATCAGTTGATAAAGATTGATCTTGAGACAACTTCTGATTATTATTTGGTTTTGATAAATGGGTTGTTGCTGAACTGTTTCTTTAAAGTTTTGGAAATGAGTTTAATCGGTTGATAATGATTTGATCTTGAGACGATTTCCTTGAGATATGAAAATGAGGTGAATGTTGGATTCAGTTTGTTGTTGAACTGATTTTGAGTTTTGAATCGTTGAAAAGGATTGTGGATTGGTTTGGATGGGACCCAGATAGGGTGGCAAAGTCTAAGTTTTAGGGGAGGTGCTGTCGAAATTCTGATAGAATCCGGGACTTTATTGAAATGTTATTTGAAAAATTATGAGTTAAAGACTTCTACTATTTTATTTGAATTATTAAGAAAGGGATGACTTATGCTTTTGAAATGAATTATTAAAAAGAAAATTGTGATTTAGTCTTGTTTCTTAAGAAAAGTATTGTATCTCTTTTGGGAGCAAGTTATTTAGATGAAACTTGTGTTTTAAGGCTATTTTAAATGTGAAAAGGGTTATGTCTTTGAATTTGACTTGAGGGTTTCGATTGGAGGAGCTTCAGTGATTTTGAAAGAACCTGAACATCTATTGACAAGTTTCATTTTAAAATGTTTTGGGAAAAGTTTTAAGTACTCATTGAATTCTGAATTTTTGCAAGACTAAAACAATTTTTGAGCAGTTTGAAACTATTTAGAATTAATCATGGGGTTGAAGCTGGTTTTGTTTAAGTAAAGGAAATGGCTTTGAAAGGAGTAATTGATTACATGACTCGGTTTGGCTTAGATCCTATTTTTATTACTCAAATCAGGAAGCCAAGGTTTTAAAGATTTTAAGTGAATTTGAAAAAATGAGTTATGTTATTCTTCCCTAAATACTTGAGACTCTACCGAGGGACTTTTGTTGTAAAATCCCGTTGTGGATTGATGAGTCCATATTTATCGACATATTTTGGTTTGATTTGAGTGGATTTTATCATATAAACCCACATTTATTCATCCAAATAGCATGCTTTTGTGTTCTCTCCCTTAATTAAGCTTAATTGTGAAAACATGCTATTCTGTGCTTAAATTAGTGATTTTAATCCCACTTTTATGCCATTCGATGTCATGACATGTTTGTTGAGTGATTTTAGGTCCTAAAGGCAAGTTTGGCAAGGCAAAAGTGGAAGGAAGCATGTACAGAGGGAGAAAGCATGAAGAAAACAAAGGAGAAGCACACATTGGAGTGTGCGTGCGCACAACCACCTATGCGTACGCACAAAAGCCACAAAACCACATCTGTGTACACACGACAACCTGTGCATACGCACAAGAAGAAAATCAGCATGTGTGCGGACGCACACGCCTGTGTGTCCGCACACGTCCCAGCGCGTGACTCATTTATTGCAAATCGCTGGGGGCGATTTTTGGGCCTCCAGAGCCCAATTTTGGGACTTTCTGAAGCTGATTGAGTGCTATATTAGAGAGGGCCTTACTCCATGTGAAGGGGGGAGAAATTAGGGTTAGATTAGCATTATGTAGGTTGTTCTCTGGAGAGAGAAGTTCTCCCTCTCTCTTGAATTAGGGTTTTCTTAGTTTAATTTCCTTTAATTTCAGCCTTTAATTCTTGTTTTAATGTAGTTTCATTTATGTTTCTATGCTTTCTTGTCTTATTCTTCTTCATCTCTTTTGTTATTTTCTCTTTTATGTCAATTTTCATGTTATGAACACTTTTGTTATTTTAATTCTAATTAATGCAAATTTATGTTTCCATGTCATTTATTGCTTTCTTTAATTGTTATTGTCATTTCCTTGCTTTTGGTATCTTAGATTTATTTTTAATGCAATTTAATATTATTTTATTTTCGTGTACACCAAGTGTTTGATAAAAGGCTTGGCTTAGTTTCTACTTAGTTTTTCTCTACTCTTGGCTTGAAATTGATGACTTTGGTGATCCTTGAGTCATTGATGTCCATTCTTGTTTAATACATTAGAGTAGTTAGTTGATTTGGTCTCCATTGACTCTATGTGACCCTTAGTGTTGACATAGGATTTGTGGATTGAAATTAACTATGCCTATTTGACTTATCTTCGATGTAAGGTTGACTAAGTAGGATTAACTCTTCATAATCATCATGTGTTTGTGGTCCATGGCTAGGATCGGTAACCTTAGCCCTCAATTACTTGCCAAGAGGTTTTCTTGCATTTTAATCTTCCTTGCTTTGACATTTAATTGCTTTGACTTTTATTGCTTGATGTTCAATTTTTTGCATGTTTAGTTTTCACACTCTTGGTTGAGAAATTAGATGTTTGGGTGGAATTGAGTTGTGGATGTCCATTCCGCATTGTGTGAGAATAGTTAATTGGTTTGGTTTCCATTGACGCTAGTCTTTCACTAAGTAATTAGTGAGTTGACTAGGACTTATGGATTGAAATCAATTACACTATTTGACTAATTCTGATGGAGGATTAACTAATTTGGATTGATTCCACACAATTGCCATGTTTGTGGTCCATAACTAAGATAGGAATCCTAAATTTCCCAATTATTGCCAAGAGTTGCCATTTACATTCCTTGCATGTTTATTTGCTCTCTTGCTATTTACATCTCTTGCTTCTCTTGCAACCCCACTTCTCTCATAGCCAATAATATGACACTTAATTACAATTCCTAGGAAGAACGACCCGAGGTTTGATTACTCTCGGTTATTTTGTATTGACTTTATTATTTGATTGATGCTCAATTGTTGGGTTTGGACTATACTTACAATGGACAAATTCTACTTTTAGTATGAAAATTCAAACCCGTGCATTTGGGCATCGTCAAATTTGGCGTCGTTGCTCGGGAGTTGCAATGGCGTTATTTTTTGCTATTGTGAAGATGTTAATATGTAAATAGTTTTCTTTTTGGTTGTTTTTGTCAATGGTTAGGATTTGGATCCCGGTGGACATTGGACATTCTAGAATTGGTAGGGAAGTCAAGCACAAGCCACCATAGCAAGGGCTCTCCCAATTGTCTAACTTAAAGACATTAAATAAAAGTGCTTGGTAACACTGTTCTAACTTTTCTCTTTTTGTATATATTTTGGTTTATTGCATGTTTGTTTGATTGGTTAGTTTAGAATTAGTTAATTTTAAGATTTGTAAGTTAATTTTTGGGTTGGATCATGAATTCATGGGTTCTTGCATGTTTTGGTGTTGAGTTTTGATTGAACTAATGCTTGGTACCTTAAATTTTGAAGAAAAATTTTTGAAAAACAGGGCACCCGTGCGTGCGCACACACCTGTGCGCGCGCACAAATCCTTGATGTTTTGCGTTCTGTACGTGCGCACAAGCCTGTGCGCACGCACACATCCATGCATGCCCCCTGTTGGGAGCGCTAGCACGCCTTGTGCGCGTGCGTTCCCCTATTTTCTGTGACCTGTGCGTGCGCACCCTCGCGTGCGTACGCACGCATTCCCTTTCTCGCACCCTATGTGCGGCCGCACAGATGTGTGCATCCGCACGCCAACTTGCAACCACTTTGGTGGGAGCGTTGGCACAGCCTGTGCGTGTGAACCCCTGTCCTATTAAGCTCTTGTGCGTGCGCATGGACCTGTGTGCGCACACACACATGATCCTTCACCATGTCAAAAAAAACCCCACTTGTGCGTGTGCATAGCTATGTGCGCACGCACAACCTTTGGAACCCCCTCTGCTCGCAGCATATGCACCCTTTGTGCATGGGAACACCCCCTCTTTTTCCATTCTGTGCGCCCGCACATGCTTTTGTGCGTGCACACAGGTCCTTATGTTCATTCTGTTCGCAGTGCCCGCTCCCTGCTGTGCGCGCGCATAACCCCCTTTTTCGCCTAGTGTGCACGCGTACCTGTGTGTACGCACACCCGTGTTTTCACCCACCATACTTCTTTTCTTCTCTTCTCTCTACTCCTTCTCTTCTTTTCCCCTCAACTTCTCTCTTCTCTTACTTTCACCCCATTTTCTACTTGTTCTTGTTAGTTTTCAATGCATTTCATTTCTCATTTTAGTAAGTATATAGTTTTAGTTTAGTTATTCTTGATTAAATAAATTGCAAGTGTTTGATTGAGGTTGATTGGGTTGCTTCTTGTTTGAATTTTGATTTTATTGTTGATGGATATGTGCACTAAGTATTAAAGCTTTGTTTGATTGCCTAATTAAATTGTGAGTTTGATTCATATGTTGTCGCGACCATATGTGTTAGAATTTATCCTTGTTTGGCATCTTGAATTGTACACTTTTACTTTAGTGAATTGAGTTGAGCTACTTAGTCATCATGGTTCTTAAGTGAATATAATCACATAACAAGGTATTTGTTCCTTGTTAATGCTTTGCATTTTTTTTTTGAGTCGACTTGACTTGATTCTGATCAAGACTTGTCACTTTTTGTAACAAGCACCTTATACATGTGATTATTTCATTATTCCTAAGGGTGAATAAGTAGTCTCTTTTAATCATTGCATTGGTTATTGTTAATTATGCCATTTTCTATTAACTTTGCGCTTTCACTTGCACAATTCCAATATCCAATATCTCAAACACTCAATTCACTTTTAAGGTTCCCTAGGGTTGCTTGTGCCTTAAGTTTTCTTATTCTTTACTTGCACCCTAGGCTTCTTAATTGAGGAACATGCTATTTCTTTTACTTTTGTGGTTACTGTTTTACCCGATCAATGTGTTGTGTTCTAAATTGTGCGCGCATTTAGAGTACACATTGTCTTTTATCATACCACACATCTTACTTTTCCTCAATTGTTGTTTATTTGTTTATACAAAGCAACCGGAGCCCCCGGAGCCCACCCGCTGAAGGTGGATCCTCAAGTCCTTCATCCCTCGGATTGTGTGCATGCACGAAGGACCGTGCATTATTTAAGTGTGGGAAAAGATCGCTAACTTCAAGGGGGTAAAATTCCTTTTCTCAGACACTTTGCAACCTTCTTCTTTTTTTTTGTTCCTTTTTCTTCAATTTTTGTAATTTTTGTTTTTATTTGCACTTGGTTTGGTTTGTTTGTATATATATATATCCGTAGTGCTTATAGTGTTATGGTAGTAAATATTCGCATTTGCATGGTAGAGTAAATAAGTTTTGGTAAAACAACAAAGAATTTTTAAGAATCTCTTTTTTTTTGGCATTCCATTGATTAGATTTGAAAATTATTTTTAAACTTGCTTGAAGCATATTTTTATGGAACATGGAAAAGAGCTTGAACAAATACCAAGTGAGATTTGAGCTTAAATTGTGTGGTTGCATATTTTCAATCACAAAATTTTGTTCTTGTGTGTTATAAACTCCTTTGATGATTGTGATCTTAGATTTGCTTCAGTCTATATGTCCTATATTTGTTGTTTTGGATTGCATTTAGTATTATTGAGACCATCTTTGTATAGCTCACTAACCCATATGGCCAACCCTTGCATCTATCTTTGTAAACCACTTTTTGAGCCTTTAATTCCCCTTTGTTCTCATTATAAGCACATCATTCACCCTAAGTGAAAAATCATTATGTCCATTGATTGTATCTTTGATTAGCTTGGGTTTGAGTGTGTGTGTGTTAATCAAGTGTGGGGGGAATTTGTGAGAAATCATTGGTAGTTAGTGCTTTGGGTGTTCATTGAAAATATTTGAAAAAATGGGTAAATACTCATGCATTCATTACTTGGAACATATGCATCTCTCTTTAATTATAAAGAAAAGAGAAATTTTGGTGTATATATAAAAAAAGAGAGAAAAAGAAATGATAATAAAGAATGTAATAAGAGATGCATATGTGATTGAATTGGAAAAGAAATGCATGAGTGAATGTGAGGAAAGGGCTAAATGGATAGTTAGGATTGTTTTGTTATGTATATAGGATGATATATAGGATTAAGTGGGATACTTGAGCTAATCAAAAATCCAATCTATTAGCCCACTTAACCATATTGATCCTACTCTTACCTAAGCCCCATTACAACCCACAAAGTCCTCATGATATTTGCATTCATGCATCAAATATTAGTTGATTGTCAGACGACTTGCAAATCTTTGAAAAACATGATTAAAGGAGGATTGAGTGATTAAACCCTACACACTGAGCGATTAGAGTGTAAACACATCCGGTGAGGGTTTCAATTGCTTAATTCTATGTTTCCATTGCTTATCTTGTATCTTCTTGCAAGTTGTTGAAAGGAATTTGAAAATTTCAAGTCGAATCTTTCGATGTGGACCATATTGCTATATTTGCTTTGTCTTAGTCCTAAGCTTTATTTTGGATTGATTGAGATTCTCTTGTTTGTTTTTACCAAACTCAATAGAAACCATAGTATAAATATAGATAGATAGCATTTGGCATAGTTGCATGCATGTAGTAGTTGCATTAAATAATTTGCTTTCCCTCCTTATCATTCTCCTTTGATTATGGTTAGCATGAGGACATGCTATTGTTTAAGTGTGGGGGAATTGATGAGTCCATATTTATCGACATATTTTGGTTTGATTTGAGTGGATTTCATCATATAAACCCACATTTATTCATCCAAATAGCATGCTTTTGTGTTCTCTCCCTTAATTAAGCTTAATTGTGAAAACATACTATTCTGTGCTTGAATTAGTGATTTTAATCCTACTTTTATGCCATTTGATGCCATGACATATTTGTTGAGTGATTTTAGGTCCTAAGGCAAGTTTGGCAAGGCAAAAGTAGAAGGAAGCATGTACAGAGGGAGAAAGCATGAAGAAAACAAAGGAGAAGCACACATTAGAGTGTGCGTGCGCACAACCACCTGTGTGTACGAACAAAAGCCACAAAACCACATGTGCGTACGCACGACAACTTGTGTGTCCGCACACGTCCCAGCACGTGACTCATTTATTGCAAATTGCTGGGGGTGATTTTCGGGCCTCTAGGGCCCAATTTTGGGACTTTCTGAAGCTGATTGAGTGCTATATTAGAGAGGGCCTTACTCCATGTGAAGGGGGGAGAAATTAGGGTTAGATTAGCATTATGTAGGTTGTTCTCTAGAGAGAAAAGCTCCCCCCTCTCTCTAGAATTAGGGTTTTCTTAGTTTAATTTCTTTTAATTTCAGCATTTAATTCTTGTTTTAGTGTAGTTTCATTTATGTTTCTATGCTTTCTTGTCTTATTCTTCTTCATCTCTTTTGTTATTTTCTCTTTTATGTCAATTTTCATGTTATGAACACTTTTGTTATTTTAATTCTAATTAATGCAAATTTATGTTTCCATGTCATTTATTGCTTTCTTTAATTGTTATTGTCATTTCCTTGCTTTTGGTATCTTAGATTTATTTTTAATGCAATTTAATATTATTTTATTTTCATGCACACCAAGTATTTGATAAAATGCTTGGCTTAGTTTCTACTTAGTTTTTCTCTATTCTTGGCTTGAAATTGATGACTTTGGTGATCCTTGAGTCATTGATGTCCATTCTTGTTTGATATATTAGAGTAGTTAGTTGATCTGGTCTCCATTGACTCTATGTGACCCTTAGTGTTGACATAGGATATATGAATTGAAATTAACTATGCCTATTTGACTTATCTTTGATGTAAGGTTGACTAAGTAGGATTAACTCTTCATAATCATCATGTGTTTGTGGTCAATGGCTAGGATAGGTAACCTTAGCCCTCAATTACTTGCCAAGAGGTTTTCTTGCACTTTAATCTTCCTTGCTTTGACATTTAATTGCTTTGACTTTTATTGCTTGATGTTCAATTTCTTGCATGTTTAGTTTTCACACTCTTGGTTAAGAAATTGGATGTTTGGGTGCAATTGAGTTGTGGATGTCCATTCCGCATTGTGTGAGAATAGTTAATTGGTTTGGTTTCCATTGACGCTAGTCTTTCACTAAGTAATTAGTGAGTTGACTAGGACTTATGGATTGAGATCAATTACACTCTTTGAATAATTCTCATGGAGGATTGACTAATTTGGATTGATTCCACACAATTGTCATGTTTGTGGTCCATAACTAGGACAGGAATCCTAAATTTTCCAATTCTTACCAAGAGTTGTCATTTACATTCCTTGCATGTTTATTTTCTCTCTTGATATTTATATCTCTTGCTTCTCTTGCAACTCCACTTCTCTCATAGCCAATAATATGACACTTAATTGCAATTTCTAGGGAGAACGACCCGAGGTTTGATTACTCTCGGTTATTTTGTATTGACTTTATTATTTGATTAATGCTCAATTGTTGGGTATAGACTATACTTACAACGGACAAATTCTACTTTTAGTGTGAAAATCCAAACCCGTGCATTTGGGCATCATCATGGATGTATGATTTTGAATATTTCAAAATAAATCTTTAATTTGCCATGGTTTTGTAAGTTTTGGAAAGAGGATGCCGAGGGTGACTTTGTTTTAAAAAGGGAACTTACTTGAGTAAAAGTGGCTTATGAGCCTGAGATGATTTGAGGAATGGGAATTTTAAAGACAAGGCTAAAAGGAGTTGAAATTTGATTTCAAAGTGAAGTGATTTGAGAAAAATGATTTATGGCTTGAATGACGATTTTATGAATTTGATGATGTTAGATGGTGGAACTGCTATTTTGTTATGAGCCGGAATGGCTGTGTATGATAATGAATTATGGGTGATTGCGGAGTATATTATGAGTCGGATGGCTGACTATGAATTATGAATTTAAGCCGGATGGCTGAGATGAATGTTGATTTATGACTGAGAATAAATGCATATATGCTAAGTTATCGATATTGTGATTGTTGCACTTCCAATTATCTGAGATACGAGTTTCCCTGGGTAGAAGCAGTGGCTAGCCACCACGTGCTCCAGGTTGAGACTCGATACTCTGCTGACCCTATGTCGTAAGTGTGGCCGGACACTGTGAAAGTTTCGGATGAGCTCGCCCCCGTGAATATACACTAGTGAGGGTTTGGATGTGAATTATGATTATGATTGTGAATAACTCGAGTTGGGGATGCACGACAGAGGGACAGTCCAATAGTTAGCTACTAGGACTTGTAGGGTTGGCTTTATAACTGACAGATGATATCATCAGCCACTAGGGCAAGCATTCATCATATGCATCTATGTGACATTGTATGGGCATGCATATTGTACTTAGTTTGCCTTTGTGATTACCTGTGATTAACTGCTAATTGTTCTACTTGCAGTAACTGTTTGTTTGTGTTTGAACTTTCCTATTTGTGTTTGCGACTAAGACTCTGTTGGACTGTGGTGATTGGTTGTTGTTTGAATTGTTTGGGCCTAGGGCCGTGGTTGATCATGAGGTGGGCTGAAGGCCATGTCTGGTTGATACTTTTTGTAAGACCCAGAACTTTTGAAAAGTCTTATTATGATCAAGTCTCAAATCCTACAATTATTTATAGCCTTAAATTCAGAGATTATTTTATTAAAGATAATTAAGGCAAGTTTTGATTTATTGGATTTGAGATAAGTTATGATTATTATCCAATTTTATAATTATTGGATTATTTTCTATATTTAAAGTATAAGGTTGATAGTTATGAAATAATAAGGATTTTATAAGATTTGGATTAGATAAGTAATATTTTAAATATTACTACTGCTATTTTGAAAAAGAGAGAAACTAATTATATTATTTCTAATTATTTTGATTTGGGCATTTTATTGAAAATAATTTGTGAAATTGATGAGCAAATAGTATTTTCTATGTACAAATAGTGTTGAATTTAATTTGGGTTTCAATTACTATATTATCCCCAATTTTATGTGAAATTACTATAATGCCCCTAACCCTAATTTTGCTAAACCCATTCCCTTCCATCCTTCCTCCACGCTGCGCAGCCCAACCCCTTTCCTCACTGCCTTTGCTGCGCAGCAGCAACAACAACGACACACACAGTTTCCTTTGTTCTCCAAGAAAGAAAGAAACAAAGAGAAAGAGAGATTTGAGGGAGAAGGAAAGGAGATCTGAACGACAAAAGGAGAGGTCGCGAAACAGGGAGAGATGGACCCGCGCCCTGCCATCGACCCACGCGTCGCCGCCGCGCCACCGTCCATGTGCCGCCGTCGTTTGGTCCATCTATGAGCTGCTGTCAGAACCGTGCGAGGAGGAGCGTCGCCGCCATTAACGTCACAAAGGAAGAAGCCCAGAGGGGAGAGAGACATCGCGCGACTCTGAGGGAGGAGGACGCGGCCAGTGACGCGAGGAGCGCGACCCACCGCGTCGGAACCCTTTTCGCGTTGCCGTGGCCTCCAGTCGCGCCGTCGCCAGTCTGGGTTGCTCTGCCACCGTGAATCTCCTCGCTGTTGGAGTCTCACCGTCGCCGTCCCTGTTGTGGCTGGTGTCGTCACTGAAGACCCACCATTGCTGGAGAAAGGAAGAGAGTCAGAGGAGGAGAGCCACGCCGGAGAAGAACTACTGCGGAGCTGTCCCTGCCGCTGCGCCCAGCAGCTGTCGGGAGCCTTGTCGCCGTTCATGGGGTGTGCCGGTAAGCTCATGCCGTCGGAAAACCTCGCTGCCATCACCGAAAAAGCCACTGCCGGTAAGGGTCTTGTCATTAGCCTCCGTCCTTTTGAATTCCGAGAATATTATGGTCACTGCATGTTAGTTTCAGTTGTCGTGATCGGAATTCGTTGCCGCTGCCGCTTGAGGTGGCTGTTGGGGCTACCGCCCAACCGGTTCAGAGGCCGTTGCTGTTCGGTTCAACCGTTCTTTCTTAGTTTCAGTAAGTATTCCGGTTTCGAGAGCTCTGCGTTAGTGTTCTGTTCTGTGTAATAAAGTAATCGTAATGTTAATGGTTTTAGGAGCTAGAATCTGGTTTGCTTGTGCCGTTTGGGGCTGTTTCTGCTTTTGAGAGAGCGGGCAGAGCCGAGATTTTGATTGCCGATGATTTCGGGTCGAGATAAAAGGAGTTGGTTAACGAGTTGGGTTGTGGTTCCAATGTTGTGAGGTAGGGGCGCTTTCCGAAAACTACAGTTTATTATTCGAATTATTACTTATGGATACTGATGTGAGATATGATGTAATTAGTGATTGTATCTGCCTTATGTATTATTTGATTGACTCGAATGATTATGGATGTTGGCTTGGCTGAATTGTTGTGTGGCTTGTGAAATGTAATGTTTGAAGTTGATTCTTTAAATATTTGAAATAAGTCTAATCCGTTGAGGATTGGTTTGAATTGGGTCAATTATTTTGATGATGTGAAAGATAGAATGCTCTTGAAATCCAGCCTGGGTTGCTTTAATTGCTCTAGTTTTGATAAATGATTTATTGCTGAACCGATTCTTTAAAGCTTTATAAATGAGTTAAATCGGTCGATATTGAGTTGATTTTTGAAATGGTTTCCTTGAGGTATGCCATTGAGGCGACTGTTGGATTTAGCTTGCTTTTGAATTGATTTCTGGTTTTGAGCTGTTGAAAAGGAATGAGAAACGGTTTAGTTGGGACCCGAACCGGGTGGCAAAAGTCCAAGTTTTAGGGGAGGTGCTGCCGAAATTTCTATAAAATCCGAGTCTTTATTGAAATGTTGTTTGGAAAATGATGAGTTAAAGACTTCTACTATTTTATTTGAATTATCGAGAAAAGGATGATTCATGCTTTCGAAATGAATTAATAAAGAGGAAATTGTGATTTAGTCTTGCTTCTTAAGAAAGGCATTGTATCTCTTTCAGGAGAAGGTTATTTAGATGAAACTTGTGTTTTAAATCTGTTTGGATGTGAAAAGGGTTTATGCCTTTGAATTTGACTTGGGGGTTTCAATTAAAGAAGTTTCAATGACTTTGAAAGAACCTGAATGTCTATTGACAAGTTTCATTTTGAAATGTTTTGAGAAAGGTTTTAAGTACTCCTTGAATTCTGAATTCTTGCAAGACTAAAACAATTTTGAACAGTTGAAACGTTCTAGAATTTATCATGGGGGTTGAAGTTGGTTTTGCCTAAGTAAAGGAAGCGGCTTTGAAAGAAGTAAATGATTACATGACTCGGTTTGGCTTAGATCCTATTTGCTTACTCAAATCAGAAAGCCAACATTTTAATGATTTTAAATGAATTTGGCGAAATGAGTTATGTTATTCTCCCCTAAAGACTTGGGACTCTGCCGAGAAACTTTTGTTATGAAATCCCATTGTTGTATGGGTGATTTTGAATACTTTGAAATAAATCTTTAACTTTCCATGGTTTTGGAAGTTTTGGAAAGAGGAAGCCGAGAGTGGCTTATTTCAAAAAGGGAATTTTCCTTAAGTAAAATTGGCTTATGAGCCTGAGATAATTTGAGAAATGAGATCTTTAAAGCCAAGGCTGAAAAGAGTTGAAACTTGATTTCAAAGTGAAATGAATTGAGAAAATGATTTATGGCTTAAATGCCGATTTCATGAATTTGATGATTTTGAATGTGGAAGTGCTATTTTATTATGAGCCGGAATGGCTATGTATGATTATGAATATTGACTGGTTCTGGATTGAACCGTGAGCCGGAATGGCTGTGTGTGATTATCAATATTGGCTGGTTCTGGACTGAACCGTAAGCCGGATGGCTGAGATGGATGTTGACCCATGGATGAGAATGAATGCCTGTATATGCTGAATTATTGATAATTGTGATTTTTGCACTTCCACTATTAGAGATGAGGGTTTCCCTGGGTAGTAGCAATGGCTAGCCACCATGTGCTCCAGGTTGAGACTTGATACTCTGTTGACCCTATGTCGTAAGTGTGGCCGGGCACTGTGAAAGCCCCGGATGAGCTCGCCCCCATAAATATTCACCAGTGATGGTGATGGATAAATATTCACCAGTGAGGGTGATGGATATGGATCATGATTATGATCAAGTTTATGATGAGTATAACTCGAGTTGGGGATGCACGACAGAGGGACAGTCCAATGGTTAGCTACCAGGACTTGTCGGGTTGGCTCTATAACCGACAGATGATATCATCAGCCACTAGGGACAGGCATGCATCATACGCATCTATGTGACATTGTTTGGGTGTGCATATTATACTTGGTTTGCCTTTGTGATTAATTGCTAATTGTTCTACTTGCAATAACTGTTTGTTTGTGCTTGCATCTTCCTATTTGTGTTTGTTACTGGGACTCTGTTGGATTGTGGTGATTGGTTGATGGTTGGATTGTTTGGGCCTAGGGCCGTGGTTGAAATGAGATGGACCGATGGTTGGTTTTGGTTGTGTTTTGGTTTGGAAGAATATGAAAGGCTATTTTGGTTCAGCATAGATAAACCGCTTTGAAAGGCTTTTGAGTTTGAGAATTGAACTGTTCCTCTTTCAGAAAAGATTTCAGATTCCTATTTATTGTAAACCGTTGTTTTTGAAAAGAGGCATAAGACAGTTATTAATCACTGGTACGGTTTATCTTCATGTATCCTATTACAATAATTCCCAAAAACCCTCTACTGAGAATCCTTTCGAGGATGATGTTCTCACCCCCCTACATTTTTCCCCTTTCAGGATATGGGTGCAGAAGTTACGAAGAGCTTATTTAATTGTTGTTGTGATGCTCTGTATTGTTTTAGTTATGGTTTACTGCACCCTCGCCTTTATCTTGATATAATCTGTAAGAGGGATAGGAATTGTATTGGATTATGTTTGTAATATTATTTATATATATTTATGTATATATATATGGATGTACTCTTTATGAGTTGTTGTAAGTTGAATGGTATTTATGGATGTACGTTATCGAACGAAAGTATCTTTGGAAGCGGTATTGCGGTTTAAAGTTTAAAACAGGCTCATATTTTAGTATTAAATAATATAAGTGTCGTCGTAATGTCCGAGCTATCAGAGTCGCACAGCCGGAAGTGCGAGCTTTGGTAGTTAGGGTGTTACACTTTTGGTTTGGAAAAGTATGAAAAACGAATTTGGCTCAGCATGAATAAACCTTTTGAAAGGCTTTTAAATTCTTAAGAAATGAACAGTTCCTCTTTTAGAAAAGATTTCAGATTTTTCTTTTATAGTAAACCTTTGCTTTTGAAAAGATGCATAAGGCGATTATTAATCACTGAAACGATTTTTATCTCGCGTATCCTGTTATAGTGATTCTGCAACCCTATAGTGAGAACCCTTTCGAGGATGATGTTCTCACTCCCCTACAGATCTTCTCTTTTCAAGTTACAGACGAAGAAGTTCGGAAGATATTATTTATTTTCTGTCAGACGATATTTTTGTATTGTTTTAGTATTTATGTTTCCCTCACCTTTTAATTTTGCAAGTCTTGTAAGAGGAATAGGATTTTGATATGCGATGTTTGTAAATTAATATGTATATATATATATATATATATATATATATATATATATATATATATATATAAAGTTTTTGTGAGTATTGTAATTTATATTGTAAGTATAAATTTATGTTTTCGAAAGATACGATTCATGTTTTAAACAGGCTCATATTTTTAGTATTAAATATTACAAGAGTCATCGTAATACCCGAGCTATCAGAGTGGCGCAGCCGGAAGCGTGACATTTTGATAGTTAGGGTGTTACACATAAAATAGTATTAAAAAAACAAACTAATTATTACAATAATTATGATGATGAGTTTTATTGTATCAATTACTTTATAAAAAGTCATTTTAGTTAGTGCATTAGTCTGACCAAATTGAAGAAAAATAGTAAGATAGTCCATTAATGTACCAATACTTGAAGAAAAAATAAATAGCACATTAATCTATGAATTTGTAGAAAAAATAGTAAAAATAGAAGAGTTTAAAACTTGAACATAGGACACTTAATATAGTGTATAAAATTTTTGCCAATTGAACTCTATTCATATTCTATATAATTTTATTACTAAAGATTTTATAAAAACTTTGGGGCAATAGCCCTCCATTGTCTACATTAAGCTTCGCCATTTATATAATTACAATCGTTTGTTGAATATTTTTAACAGTGAAGCATACATAGAAGAATGTTGTGATGTCCATTATAACTAATTGCAAAATCAAGTAACTGTAACTTGCGAAGAAACCAACAAATATGTTAGTTGGAAAATTTAATTTGAATAGAATAATTTACACCATCACACAATTTTGGCTTTATAATACACTTTTTTTTTTAGTACCTCCTTTTTAATAAATTAATTTAAGTCATTGTATATTTTGTTCAGGGTAGCATAATATTGGAAATGCATTTAATACTAACTCTTAATTTTTATAATCTACTCTTCATCTTTACCACTCTTAACTGCAGCTAACGCACTTACACCTTATGAAATAAAGTTTCATTAGAATATTAAATACACACAGAAAGACTTAAGTTAAATAGTATTTTACTTACACTTAATAACATTGCAATTACATAAATATTAGAAAACACTAATGTCTTTACGTCATAACCTGGACTTGTGAGTTAAGTAAGATCTTGCCACGGTATTTTACATAGAAACTGCTACATTTAATAATACACTTGACATTGTATTATCTAACACATATAGCTTGAAAGCACAAGTGATCACACTGGAAAGCATCCTTGTAAATAAAGGTGAGCTGATATAAGTTGTACATGTCCTACATAGAATGGAGCCTTGAGTCTCTTCTTATGTTGACTTAATGGGTCAAATTTTTAAAACATGAATTGGGATATTTTTGGACAGCCCAGAAATACATTTCTCTCTCTGTGGGTTTTCTTGAACAAAATAAGTTCTTCAAGAATCAAACAGAATTTTCTAGAATTCCTATGCTGGTGAATGTGAAAATATTTTTCCATGCATAGTGAATTCTATTTTTACAAATTCTGAACATATTTATTTCGTATCCATCAGGAGTATCTCTATTGGAAACCATACAAAGAGAATCTTGATATACCATGAATCGATGATCATGTGACACTACATAATGTTGTATTGGTATAGTAAAAAAACTCTTGTCTGTAATGGAAAATGCAACAATATAGGAAGGATATGTTGAGTCATGCATGGACCAACTCAACCAAAAGGCAACTCCATCACTGGTGACACAATTTGGATCTAAGTTCCTTACATACTTTGGACAAAGAATAACATATTACCAATCAGAACTTTCTGCAAAAAATATTGTTAGCCAAGAATCCTGATTACCTAAATTCCTTTTAAATATATGAACTATTGCATATTTAGGAGACCTACGATAGTATAGAAAGGCATATGAAAATGTGCACATAGTACAAAGGTGTTGAGTAGTATCATGTAATGTATGAGCAGCAGAATTTTATATTAATATTTGAGGTGCTTTACCTGTAGAGGAGAAATACATACACACATTGCCGTTTGCAATGCCGATTATTCAAAACCAACCCCTAGAAATGATAGTTACAAGCAACGCAAGCTGCATAGCTTTCCTTGTTGTAGCATCTATCTTCATGATCCAATCAGACCTTAGATTAAAGGGCCCAAGAGTGAAATGAAGATAGATAAACTGGTCTCTTGCCTTCCACTTTAAGTGTGTCTCCTACAAAAATAGAATCGCATTCAACTTGTCCCTCCAGTAGTGATTTGTAGCTCTGCATGCAATCAATGTTTTTCGATCACTCTTGAGAAAAATGTCAAAGAACAATTCTTCTGGAAGAGTTAGAGGGTACACTTTTGTGGGAGATATGTGACTCATGCTTCCTTTTAGTTGAACAGATGAGTAGCTTAAACTTTTAAGTTGAGATGAAAAAGTTGTGTATAAAGGCAGCGCAATGGTAGTGGCTATTTATTACCAAACATGCAAGCTAAATAAAGAAACAGTTTTTTTTAGGACAGTAATAATGAAATTGCTTAAAAAAGTAACATGACTTATGTAATGAGGCAGGCAACCAGGAAGTTAGTATTTACCATAAAATCCGTTTGCATACAACTATATTAGATAAATTTTCACTAAGAATATATCACATGGGGTCCAAACAATATATTATAGTATTCCATATCTAAACTTGCCATTATGTTTAAGTTGTTCTGTTTATTGGAACTTATTGATAAATAATACAAAAATTTAGAAGATGCCATGCTTTTAAAGGGTAGGATGTGTTTTGTTTGTGGTTTAGTTATTTTAGGTCCTCTTATTTTCTGGTACGAAACAAATCTTTAGTTTCTTGTACAATCTTCCTAGATTTGTATTATTAGATGTGACGTGTGCTTTTTTCTATAGCGAGTGTTTTGGTGTATCTTTAAGTTGACAAATTAATTCTTGTTACCTCCATCATATATGTGCAATTTTTTCTATGCTAGTTGATGTGTATTGTTCCTATTTGAAGATGTTTATTTTAATACATTATTGCATACTTGATTGTTTTATCTTTCACTGTATTTAGATATTCATGTTGGCTTTATCAACTGTATCCTTTAAGTGTAGCATGAGCCTTCATTAAAATTGACTACCTAACAAAGATGTGATAGATATAAAATCAAATAGTAGAGGATGCAAAGTTGAAATTCAATACTGAAGGTGCCAAAAAACAAATAAAGAGTCCCAAAGAGAAAAATTGTATTTCAAACTTTGACATCTCACATACATGGCCAAGATTATCCTAAACCAGGATTGTAACTTTTGTTATTGGTGTTATTATTTTGCTAAATTATGGCTACGTGCATTGTAGTTTTACTGTAGAAAATAAATGATGATAACACACTGAAAAAAATAAATGATGATGTGGACAACCATCTTTACTAATTAGAAAAGTTAACCATTATTTATTTATAATAATTAATTGCAAAAATTAATTATCATCAATTTTAACAAGCAATTTTATTTTAAAGATAATTTAATTTATATCTATTAATTCAGATAACGATATTGTTCTTTATACAGTATCACACAGATTCATCTTAGACTTATCTGTTTATATATTTTTTATATATGTAAGACTTCATTGATTTAGTATGTGCTTTATTTTTTTGCACCATATAAAATCTTCAGTTTTTATAATAATTATTACCATTGACTATATATTAAAGAGAATTTTTGATGATATGATAAATGAATTTATTGCTGTATAGTGAAGAATTTAAAAATTTTTCATATTATGTATATTTCTGAATGACCTAACTGTTGGGAATAAATAGTATGACCACAATTCAATCAATCATATGTTAAATAATTTGTTATTGTTATTATATTAAAATGTTAATATAATAAGGTCCTTGATTAAATTTAGAAATTTATCATTGTGATAGTGATCATAATATTGAGAGATGAATTTTTTTATAATTTAATCTAAATTGTTCTTGGTCATAGGATTATTAAAAAGGACATTAATAATGTGGAAAGATCAATATATATATATAATGGTCTTCATTGGATGAAGATTAATAGATCTCATTTATTAAATTATATATATAGATGGTGCATATAGAGATATGACCATTGAATTGACTCACTTTGAGAATTCCTAATGGTTATAATTACCGCATATTTGTCAATAGGATATTCTCAAGATGAACATGGTAATAGAGTTTCCTTTGACCTGCGACTGTCATAGTAATTAATAATGTATTTATTATACTTTGATTCGGGACACCTAAAACCCTAGAGTGCTAGTTGAATGGATATTGGGCATGATTTAAATACTTGTAGAATTAATTATTAGTCAATAAGGAATCCGTCAACTCTCGGTAAAGAGTTTGAGCTCTATGATTATAATGACTGAGATGAATAAAACCTTGGCCAAGGGGATTGAATGAATGAAGAAATGAGTTTCTTAGGTCATTCACAGTTCATTATAATAACGGTAACAAGTTAGAGTTTGACAATTAAACCATACTCTAAGGGTTAACCAATAGCTGGAAAGATGGAAGGAATTATACTTTGTTCTTCTGAGGTTCTTAGTAAAAATAGATTACTTCATACTATCGGGTCGTTGAGGAGTGTTGCTAGATGCCAACCTTGATTAGTAAATTTAGTATGACTAATTTACTACCCGCTTAGTATTGAACCTATGGGGTCACACACTAACGAGTGTTCTAATCTTTGTTGTAGAATTATTTAATTATTATTTTGATTTGATCAAATAAATAATTATATTAATTCAAATGGAATATTATTATATTCTTTGCTAACACCAAAAATATAATAATAATATGACAATTGAGAATATTAAATGAGATTTGAAAATAATTAGTTATTCTATTTCTGAATTTGAATTATAAAATTTGGATGAGATCCAAATCGATTATGTTTTAAATTGTTATGATATGATTCATAAAATTTGAAGGATTCAGATTTCGAATTTCAAGATATGATTTAAATTTGAATTGAGAATCAAATTTAAAATTAGTAACAAATCTCATGCTATATATATGTATGCTAAGAGTAGAGGAATAATAGAGAGAATAAAACAGAAGAGTTTTATTCCTTTACCTCTACACACATAAACGTATGTGAGCCTAATTCTTAAAGAAGAATTTTATTGGCGTGCAAAGATTTGCAAGAGGTTTCTCAATTTAGATCAAATGTCCATTGGTCAAGGAGTTGACAGCAAAGGTTGGTCTCGGTATGGATACGCATAGAGTCTTCGTACAATCGAAGAATAAGATTTTACTAAAGCGTCCAAAGGTATCTAGATCTGATCTATATATTATATATTATTTATTGGAATAAAGTTTAAGCACAAAATAGATCTTTAGGATTACTTTCTTTTCTTTCGCTGTGTGTTATGAACACATGGTAATCGTTTACTAACAATTTCTACAAAAGTAGTAAATAATATTTAAAAAACTTAATTAATAAGTCTAGGATTATAAATAATAGTATCACATCTTACACAAATTATATTTCTTATTTTAGTATCAATGCAGCATCTCTTAACTTTTAAGTACTAAAGATAATGTCAGAAAAATTGAAATGATATGAAGTAATTAATCTTTCATATCCATCTCCATTTAATTCTATGTCTTGAACCACTTGACAATAAGTGAGAGAAGTTTTAAAAAATGCATACTAAATACATATGTAGGTAAAGTAGATACTTAAGTAATGATTACACCTACCCTTTAATATCCGAAAAAAGTCAGGACCCATTTAGCATAGTGCATTAGCACTTAATTAGTATGGATATAAACGACTATCAAATGTAATTACTTTTGTTAATACACTAAAAAAGGGTTACTTTAACATGCAAAGTATTATCCTGTTTGTGATAATGCTAGGTGTGCATAGCAATATTTCTTGACTTTTTCCAAACACTTTTCAATATTATTAAAATTATGTGTGTATGATAAAATCTTTAATTTCCTTTCTTCAAAGAACTTTTATTATACTTGTAAATGCTAGGACAGTTTTATGTAACAATATTATGCATCAGTTTTTTTTTCAAATAATTTCATTAAGACTGATGTTGAGCAATACTATAAACTTAAAACTTATTTAGTCAAGCAACTGCAAGTAGGATTTTTCTCTACATGTTAAATGCTATGTTTAGTGTAATAATTTTTTTCATATATCCAAAATTGTTCCATAGCGTAACCGAATTCTCTGAGTGATTCAAAGATGTAATTTAAAACTTTATATTTTAAATATAATTTGCTCACATACGATATACAATCGGAAACCATTTTGTAAACTTTGATTATGTATTGTGTCTTTTTAAAAGAAAGGGATCGAAGATTTTCTTTCTAACCACACGAAATATATATCTATTAAAAACACAACATAATAAATAAAATATTTTGCACCGAGTTAAAGAAACCCTTACAACACAAATAAGGCAGACTAACTGAAAAATAAAGGATAAATACTACAAACGATCCAACAATATCATGTATGATCTTCCTTGGGCAATGCAAGTTGAACCAATATCTGACATTGGTGGTAACACTCATACACACTAAACAAACTACAATAAGCAAACACATGATGTTCCACTAAAACCAACCCTAAATAGCACACAACCATTAAAGTTTTAAACCCAAAGTCCTAGTAAGCATAGTTTGCACCAAAGCATGACTATTACAACTTTTTCATGTAATCCATCACACAGGAAATAAAGTTTCTTCATATGCATGGACAGATCTAATTTTAACATGATTATCATAAAAAATCCGATGAAACCTTTTTCTTGTGCTTTCAATAGGGTTATATCAAATGATATAAAAGTGAGAGTAGGCGGTTACTTCAGCCCCAACCATTTGTACGTGCCTCTCCATTATTTGGATAAGATCATGATCAACCATGATAGCTGGCACATACAAAGAACTTATTCCACTAGATGTAAATAGTTGTGACCAGTTTACACCTTCATTGGTATCATTTACCTGCCATATAACTAAGTTGTATGAGTAGATTGTGTAATCATTTGATGTCAAATATATACGTCCATCTCTAACCAAAAGGCAATGACAATGAGAAATAGCTTCAGCAGGGATATAAATTTGGCTAAAAGTCAGAGTCATCAATGAGAAAGATACAATGTATGGTTGGGAATCGTCTTCGTGGTCAGCAAACAACATTAGCCAATACACAATACCACTGGCTGCAACATACATTGGATTCAATTGGGGAACATACGATGGACATGAAAACCTAACATGCCAGTTCCTAATTAAACTTGTATACATAGCTAAAGTGTACGCAATGCTATTGGGTTCATCTTTTAAAACGTATAAAATTGCATAATGAACACTATTTGCGCAAACGCATACGTAAATGCACACTCACAAGAACTACATTGCAAAAGATCATCTAGTACCTGAGGTAATTGAATAACTGGGTTCCAAATCAGCAAGTGGCTTCTTCTTCCAAGGGAGGAGTAATGGTTACAAAAGACTCCCATCTTAATTCCAAGGAGGTGAAACGAACCGTGTTGGATTAAAAGGAAAGGCAAGTTCAGATAGCCAGTTTCCCTGATAACAGCATCAATCTTCATGATCCAATCTACCGAGTTGATCACAAGAGATGCAAACCCAAAGTGAATGAACAGTGAGCAGCCACGCCTTTTTCATATCTATGAGATTTGAGTGAGAAAGTCAAATGACGTTAGCCTTTGCCTCCAATAATAGCATGTAGCACTGAAACTGAGGATAGTTGGAGCATCACATAAATAGAAGATTTCACTTATAACCTCATTAGAGAGTTGTGGAACCTCTACTTTTGTAGGAGGTATATCACTCATACTTGATCTCAAACGTAGGAAAAGTTTAAAAAGAAAAATGTAAAAGTGTAAAATAGAGTACTTGACAAAGTCCAAACAATGCTTTGTGATAACAAATGCTTGCTAAAGTCCACTTATAGAATACTAACATATCATTGAAAGCACACCTACCTTCCTAACATGCAATAAATTTCACAAGTTTTATGTCTTCTTTGCATAGTTTAGCTAACGTTAAGTACAAAATTACATTATAAAATAGTAAACAGTGAAGGATATGGGGTGGATACATAAAATTGGACTTTTAAGGAGCAAGACTCAAAATACTATATTAGTCGTTAACAATGAAATCATATTCTCAAATTTTTTATTACAAAATTTCTCAAAAAATGTTTAGAATTGCAAGTAGATCATAGTTAGAAATTTGATCAAATATATTTTTTGTCTCTAAAGTTTGTTAAAAATTTAAAGAATACCCCTAAATTTTATTTTGTTTCAATTTTATCCCAAAAGTTTTCAAATTTGAATCAAATATACCATTGAAAGTTAAATTGTATAAAAATTTAGGACTAATCTAATAATAATACATGATGATTATATTTTATTTGCTTGTGTTAAAGGTTATTTTTGTGAAATTATTTCTGAATTGATTATAAATTTTTTAAAAAAATAGTGACCAAGAGTATATTTATTCAAATTGAAAACTTTTTCTAAGACAAAATTGAAACAAAATAAATTTTGATGGTATTTTTGAAAATTTTAATTATTCTTTAAGAACAAAAAAATATACTCTATCCTACAAATTTATTTAGTGTTACCTTTGTTATTTATTTAATTATTTTCAATATGTAATTAGACAATTTTTTAAAATAGCTGTTGCTAATCGTATAAATAATTTTTTAAATAGTTATGATAATTGATAACTAAGATATAAAATATATGATATAAGATAATTTACTCAAATATTAATAATTAAATTTTTATATAATCTCAACCAATAGTATATTTGATATACCGAGATTATGAAATAAGGTTATCGTTAAAATTTTAGCAATCCAAATAACTAACGTTTTGGATTATTGTTTATAAATGAATAGACAAAAACTTAATATATATGTTATTTTTTTAAAACATAAAAAGACAAAAGTTTTGTAAGCTTTTTTATTAAAAATTATGAGTATAATTAGAATTTTTAATCATTTTTCATTACTTGCATATGATGTGACTATATTATTGTTTTTATTTTTATCAAATGTCCCTTTGATAAACATTTTTTGTAATTCTTTATTTATAGTTTCGTTCACCTCCACTTTATAAATTGTTGAACATAACACAGCTTTGAATAATAATAATAATAATAATAATAATAATAATAATAATAATAATAATAGGGATGAAGTAATTTAATAGTGTTCATAAACATGCAGTTTAAATGAAATTTTTTTCTAAAATACTAATATTTATAAAAGATTTTGACACTTCTTTGAAATTGTTAAAGTATCTTATTCAAAATATGGGATCAAAACAAAAATTAATCCAACACTACCAAATAGTTCGTTAACAATTATGGTTTATCTCATCTATGCCAAATGCATTTTTTTATTAAGAAGCTAGTGCAATTAATAGAATGAATCGAACCACATCAACCGCAAGTACCTGACAATAGCAAGTCTAGAACTTTACTATCTAAAAGCCATACAATTTGCATGTCTCCATTAAAAGCAAACATTAATGGTTGACAATGACAATTGTAACACCCTAACTTTTAGCACCTCATGATCGTACTAAAAGTCTGAGCGCTACTTACCTCTAAACCTTTTTATTTTGTAATATCTTTATTTAATATTGAGCCTTTATGAATATGAACCGAAACTTTAATCAAGAAAACGAAAGGTTTTTACTTTAAACATCTTAATCACAAATATATATATATATATATATATATATAACATTGAATACATAGACTTACTCAAAGATTCTCAAATACAATTTCTACCCCTCTAAAAACTAAAACGAGAAATAATGAGGGGAAAATAAAATATAACAACTCAACTTGTAAACAAAATCTTCTATGCTCTTGTAGTTTCGCACTAAGCGTTCGCGCCTGTAGCTGAAAGGGGTAGAGATATGGGGTAAGTGACGAACGGATTTTCTGCCGGTAAAGAATTTTATCAAAATAATCGCGTTGTAAGTATAGTTTCTAAACCAACAGAGAATCCTTTCGTACAAAAGTTTGGTTGTCACAAGTAACAAAACCCAATAAAATTTATAACCGAAGTATTTAAACATTGGGTCGTCTCTCAAGGAATTGCAGGAAAGTGTGTTTATTATTGGTTATGGAAAAAAGTATCTTTTTGGGTTTTTTAAGATAAGAAGCAACAATAGTAAATGACAATGGAAACAGACTAACTATAAAGACTCTTGGCAAGGTATGAGAACTGGAAATTTCATCCTAGTTATCCTTATCAAGGGTGATGAAAATTGTTTATTGCTCCCACTTAGTTAACCCTTACTAAAAAAAGGAAAGTCAAGTGGACTAATCAATTTGATTCCTCAAGTCCTAGTCAACTCCTAAGGAAAGACTAACTTTAGAGGGATCCAAATCAATCAGCAAATTCCAATTTTCAATCAACTGCTGATTTTGATAACTCAAGTGTCACCAATTACTCCACCAAAGCCAAAAAGGGAGAAAATATACTCGAATAAAAATGCCTTAACCAGGAGAAGATTAATTGGAAGCATCAATAACATAAATTAAAGAAAGCAATCATAAATCTGAAATACCTCAATTTGTATTAAATAGAAAATAAAATTAAACATAGGAATCCAGAAGCCAATTGGAAAAATAAACAAACTAAAGTAATAGAGTAATTAAAAGTAGAAGAGAAATTAAATTAAAGGACCATTGAACCTGAAATTGAGAAGCAATCCTAAAATTTAGAGAAATCCTAAATCCTAAATCCTAAGAGAGAGGAGAGAGCCTCTCTCTCTAGAAAACTACATCTAAAACCTAGAATTGTGAATTATGAATGTTGTTTTTTTATGAATGAATGGATTTCCCAACTTTATAGCCTCTAATCTATGTTTTCTGAGCCGAGAACTGGGTCAAAAACAGCCCAGAAATCGCCGGGGGTGAATTCTGATCCGTACAGGTCACTGATTTTCTGTAGAACCATGCGTGTGCATCACTTTTCTTCAGTGCAACTATAAAAAATTATATATCAATTCGAAGCCCCTGATGTTAGCTTTCCAACGCAACTAAAACCGCCTCATTTGGACCTTTGTAGCTCAAGTTATGACCGTTTGAGTGCGAAGAGGTCAGGCTGGACAGCTTAGCAGTTCCTTCAACTTCTTGTATTCCTTCCACTTTTGCATGCTTCCTTTCCATTCTCTGAGCCATTCCTGCCCTATAAACCCTGAAATCACTTAACACACATATCAAGGCATTGAATGGTAAAGGGGAATTAGTTTTTGGTAATTTGGGAAGCAAGTTTCCAATTATAGAACAAAATTAGGAAGAAAAATGTAAACTCATGCAATTTATATGAATAAGTGAGCAGAAAGTTGATAAAAACCACTCAAATTAGCACAAGATAAACCATAAAATAGTGGTTTATCAATCTCCCCACACTTAAACATTAGCATGTCCTCATGCTAAGCTCAAGAGAAGCTATAAGAGTGAAGAGGAATGGTAGAATGTATGAAATGCAACCTATCTGTATGAATGCAACTAAATGCAAAATGCTTTTACCTACCTGGTGAAAAGTAAATAAATCTTTCAAGGAATCATATGAACTGGATTTCACTAATTCAAATCATAAAAATGAAGTACAAATAGACTTGCAAGAAGAAAATAACTCGTGAAAGCCGGGAACAAAGAATCGAGCATCGAACCCTCACTGGAAGTGTATGCACTCTAATCGCTCAAGTGTTTAAGGTTTGATCTCTCAATTCTCTACTAACCTAGCTTTCTAAGGCTTGCTTTTCTTCTACCAATCAACACAAATTTGATGCACAAATACACATATCAAGAGGTCTTTTAAGGGTTGTAATGGAGTTAGGGTCAAGGTAGGATTGTATTTGGCCAAGTGGACTAAAATCTGAATCCTTAATTAACTTAAACTTTCCACCTAACTTAGGACAATCCATGTAATCTTAATACAATATTTAACTATCCATTAACCATGTTTTCTACATATTCATGCATCCTAATTTTGAGTACAGCACATATGCATTGCTTTCACCATTTACTTTGGGGCATTTTGTCCCATTTTACTTATTTGCTCTTTTTCTTTTCTTTTTCTCCTTTATTTTTTTCTTTATATATATATATTTTTTTTTCTTCTTTTTTTTTTTGTTTTTTTCTCAATACATATGATTAAATTATTGAATGCATGAACATGTCCTAAACATTTCTTTCACATTTTCATAAAGATATATAACACTAATTCTTAAACCAAATGTTTCCAAATCCAACTTTCTCACACTTAAATCATGAATACTCTCACTAGTCTAAGCTAACCAAGGATTCAAATTAAGGACATTATTGTTTTCCGCTTAGAGTTAGTGATGAGCTAAAGTAAAGAATAAATGGGGTTAAAAGGCTCAAAATTGATTTACAAGGGATAATGAAAGGTAAGGCCATATGGGTATGTAAGCTCAGTGAAACAAGGCCTCAATCATATAAGTGTATGCATACATCAAACAATAGAAATATAGAATTAAGCAAGACAAAGATCACAATTTTAGAGAGAACAACACACACCAAAAATAAAATATTGGTTGGTAAAATGCAACCAATTCAAATAAGCTCAAAAATCTCACAGGTTTTGTCTATTCGAGCTCTAAACCATGTTCCAAAATAAAATTCTTCAAGCAAGTTTAACAAAAATTTTAATTCAAATTAGTGAAATACTCTAAAAAGTTTCTTGAAAAAGAAATTATTACTTTAACCAAGTGGTGGTAAAATATGCACAAAATCAAGCAAACATGCAATCAAACATGCAAATGCAACAATGAACTAACAAAGAAAATAAAACATTGGTGTTGAGAAGAAGATAACTAACCCACGGAAGTCGGTATCGACCTCCCCACACTTAAAGATTGCACCGTCCTCGGTGCATGCTAAGAGGTGCAAGTGGACGGGTGGCTCCAACTAACGCTTTTCTCCAAAGAATGTGCAGATGGACTTGTTTGTCGCCCCTTTGAGAAGCTTTCCCTTTTCCTTCTTCGGTGGCCATCCTGAAAGAATAGAAAAAGGAAGAAAGGTAACCCAAAAACAAAGATAGAAAACAAATAAAATATGGGTGTTAATGCCAAATAATTAGGGTCTCAATTACATGGTAGCTACAACATGCAAGTGAAAAAAATTGTAGAAGCAAATGGCATATCAATAGTGCGAAAATTACAACAATGGGGGGAGAGAGTGTGGGTAATGAAAGACAGTATAAGTGCATGTCAATGCAAATAGAATGCAAGTATCACAAAAGAATAGCATTGACTTATAAATAATAATACCCAGTCAGAATAAAACAAGTCATGAAGCACCAGAATAATTCAAGAAAAGATGCAACAGTTGAATAAGAAAATTTAACACCAATGGAAAAATAAAAACATGCACAAAATTAAAATGCAATGAATGAAAGTATGCAAATAAGTTAAGTAAAATATAATGAAAGAGAATAAGGATGAGAGGTTAAAGGAATGAAGAAGAAGAAGGTAAGAAGGGAAGAATAAGGAAGAAAGAAGTAGAAAGGAGAAAAGAAAGAAGTAAGAATTTAAAAACAGGGCGCGACGCGTACGCGTGCATCACGCGTACACGTGAAAACTGAGTTAGCCGTTTGACGCATAAGCGTCGCCCATGCGTACGCGTGGGTGTTCTGGAAGCGAACGGACGCGTACGCGTGAAATGATTTTGTGCCTCTAGCACAGTTCCAGCACGAGGGAAGCACAACTCTCTGTTCAGGTGCTCTTTACGCCGATTTTCATCCCCACGCGTACGCGTTGCTGACACTTATGCGTGGGTTGAACTTTTTGTAGGGACGCGTACGCGTGGGGTGGCTTGTGCTTCAGGCACCCCTCTCGCGCGTCTCTCGCGCAACTCTCTGTCTAGTTGCGCAGACACATACGACGCGTGCGCGTCGTTGACGCTTGCGTGTCAATCCCTTTTTTTTTAGTGCAGAATGCAGATGACTATGCAGAAATTATGAATGAACACTAAGAAAAATAAAATAAAACTAAGAATAAAACAAAATAAAATAAAACTAAGACTGAAAAGGAATGACCATACCATGGTGGGTTGTCTCCCACCTAGCACTTTTAGTTAAAGTCCTTAAGTTGGACATTTGGTGAGCTCCTTGTCATGGCGGCTTGTGCTTGAACTCATCTTGAAACTGCCACCAATGCTTGGACTTCCAATAAGCTCTGTCTATTCCATGTAAATTTCCCAAGCCTTAATGGAGTTCTTCACAAGCTTTGAGCTTCCAAAGTTGATCTTCTTATATGCCGGGATCCCAAATCTTGATTCTACACCCGTCTTCAAGTTGATTATCATGGTTCCATCCGGGTGGCAAGCACTCTGAATTCTCTACAGAGTACCAAACTCTTCTTTTAGATCTAACCAAATTATCACCAGTTGAGCTCTTACATCTATCTCTTGAAGTATCAACCTTGATGAGCCTTGATTTGAAACTCCAACCACTAAACATCCTTCTCTTACGCTTAATGCCACAAAGTCTCCTAAGTTGGCCATCCATTTCAAGAATACCATATTAAGGTGGAATGGTAAGGTGTATAGAGACAAGCCTTATCCACTCAAATGAAGGAGTATGTGGCAACCTAGGTGGAGAAGTCTCCAACATTCTTGACAAAGCGTACTCAACTCCCGTCCGCCCTTTTCTAAGAATTTCCGCTTCCACATCATTCTCAGACTTGATCAGAGAAGAGTTTTCATATTCAAGGAGTTCATTTGCGGATGTAGATTTATCACTAGGAGGACTTGATGCATGATCCTTATCACCAAGGGAACTTACTTCTTGATCTATCCCATCCAAATCTTCATAAGGAATATGCCATGGAGGTTGTGCACTGGCCTTCTTGACATCAATTTCAATCTTATTGGAGGAGTACTATACAATTCTAGATTCCCATGGAGGTTCAGCATCTCCTAAATCTTCAACCACTTCTTCCTCTGCAACTATTATGGCTTCCTCCACTTGTTCCAATACAAAGCCATGTTCCTCATTGTCCACCGGAGTTTCTAGTGTCTCCTTCATGCTACGCTCTTCTTTTTATTCTCCACATATAGCCATGGGAGTACTTTAAGTGCTTAGATGTTGGAAAGCTAATTGATTTACTACCTCGGTTAAGGCAGTCGCAAATTCTAGTACTCCCCGTTCCATCTCTCTTTGCCCTTGAAGAAGAACACCAAGAGTGTCATGCATTGAAGGTTGAGGTGGATATAAGGGCTCATTACTTGGGAGGAAAGGTTCATGATAAGAGGGTGGTTCATCATAATAAGAATGTGGTGGTTCATCACTCTCCATCTTTTCCACTTGTTGCACAGCACACTTCAATTCCTTGTTCTCAAGTTGAGATTCTTTAGCCATGAAAGCTTCGGGTGCTATTCGGTTTATCGCTCAGTCCAATTGACGCAGGGTTACTTGAAATTAATCCACTGTTTTCTTGAGACGATCCCTTGACTCTTGTTCTGCTTGGATATCATAAGTAGGACCATAAGGCTCTTGGATCGATGGATATGGATGTGGTGTATATGGAGGTAGTGGTTCTTGGGAGTAATTGGGTTGGAATTGGGGTGGATCTATGTATGGCTCATATGGCTCATAAGGTGGTTGATATGGTGGATAAGGGTTAGGATCATGTGATGGTGTTTGGTAGTAGGGGGCTTGTGAGTATGGTGGTTCAAAGCTATATTGAGGAGGTGGTTCATAGGCATATGATGGGGCTTATTGGTAACTACAAGGGGTCCACCATATCTATCATCTTGGTACGCACCTCGGAATGGCTCTTGACCATAGTAATTTGGTGGAGGTGGTTTGTCACGAAAGGGTCCACCATAACTATAGTCTTGGTATGCATCACAGAATGGTTGTTGGTGATAGCGCATTAGAGGGGGTTGTTGCCAAGAGGGTTGATCAAATCCTTGTGGCTCTTCCCATCTTTGATTCTTCCAACCTTGATGCCTATTTTCATTATAGTTTCCATTCCTTACAACAACATTGGAACCAAACTTGAAACTAGAGGGGTGAGAATTCATAGTAACTAATAAAAATTAAAAACAAAAATAAAAAAACAAATAAACAAGCAAAAAGCAAATATTTACAATAACCAATAATAAGGCACACGTTTGCAATTCCCTGGCAACGGCGCTATTTTGACGAACGGGTTTTCTGCCGGTAAAGAATTTTATCAAAATAATCGCATTGTAAGTATAGTTTCTAAACCAACAGAGAATCCTTTCGTACAAAAGTTTGGTTGTCACAAGTAACAAAACCTAATAAAATTTATAACCGAAGTATTTAAACCTCGGGTCGTCTCTCAAGGAATTGCAGGGAAGTGTGTTTATTATTGGTTATAAAAAAGTATCTTTTTGGGTTTTTTAAGATAAGAAGCAACAATAGTAAATGGCAATGGAAACAAACTAACTATAAAGACTCTTGGCAAGGTATGAGAACTGGAAATCCCATCCTAGTTATCCTTATCAAGGGTGATGAAAATTGTTTATTGCTCCCACTTAGTTAACCCTTACTAAATAAAGGAAAGTCAAGTGGACTAATCAATTTGATTCCTCAAGTCCTAGTCAACTCCTAAGGAAAGACTAGCTTTAGAGGGATCCAAATCAATCAGCAAATTCCAATTTTCAATCAACTGCTGAGTTTGATAACTCAAGTGTCACCAATTACTCCACCAAAGCCAAAAGGGGAGAAAATCTACTCGAATAAAAATGTCTTGACCAGGAGAAGATTAATTGGAAGCATCAATAACATAAATTAAAGAAAGAAATCATAAATCTGAAATACCTCAATTTGTATTAAATAGAAAATAAAATTAAACATAGGAATCCATAAGCCAATTGGGAAAATAAACAAACTAAAGTAATAGAGTAATTAAAAGTAGAAGAGAAATTAAATTAAAGGAACATTGAACCTGAAATTGAGAAGCAATCCTAAAATTTAGAGAAATCCTAAATCTTAAATCCGAAGAGAGAGGAGAGAGCCTCTCTCTCTAGAAAACTACATCTAAAACCTAGAATTGTGAATTATGAATGTTGTTTTTTTATGAATGAATGGATTTTCCGACTTTATAGCCTCTAATCTGTGTTTTCTGGGCCGAGAAATGGGTCAAAAACAGCCCAAAAATCGCCGGGGGCGAATTCTGATCCGTACAGGTCGCTAATTTTCTACAGAACCACACGTGCGCATGGATTTACGCATGCATGTCACTTTTATTCAGTGCAACTATGACAAATTATATATCATTTCGTAGCCCCGGATGTTAGCTTTCTAACGCAACTAAAACCGTCTCATTTGGACCTCTGTAGCTCAAGTTATGACCATTTGAGTGCGAAGAGGTCAGGTTGGACAGCTTAGTAGTTCCTTCAACTTCTTGTATTCCTTCCACTTTTGCATGCTTCCTTTCCATCCTCTGAGCCATTCCTGCCCTATAAACCCTGAAATCACTTAACACACATATCAAGGCATCGAATGGTAAAGGGGAATTAATTTTTGGTAATTTGGGAAGCAAGTTTCCAATTATAGAACAAAATTAGGAAGGAAAATGTAAACTCATGCAAATTATATGAATAAGTGAGCAGAGAGTTGATAAAAATCACTCAAATTAGTACAAGATAAACCATAAAATAGTGGTTTATAAGTAAGAACTGGGGAGTTCTTAGTAGGGTCGGGGTTAGAAGTTTAGTTCATTTTATATATACTTAGTAAGCAATAACAGTCAACAAAGAACAATCCAATTCAACAATTATAGAACATAAAATTCGAACAACCATTTAGCACATACACCCACAATCACAGGAAACACACTCAAAAACAAATATGCGCAAACAAGCATGATGCATGTCTATTCCTATCGTAGGCCATGAGCTCATGTGTCGGTTGCCTACCCGTTCCCGACATTACCTGGGCACAAGTCCCAAATATGGCTTTTCAGATGCATACAGTGTGTATATAAGTATTACGGCCAGGCCGCATACAGTGTGACTTTTAAGTGTATTTGAATATGATTACATCTGAAAAATAGTTCTCAGTGTGTGGGCGTCCCACTATACATTTGGCACTAAGGCCCAAACAAGGTCGCATCTACTCTCCTGTGGCAGACAGTCTTTTAAAGCTTTTTCTTTATCTTTGTCCTCTGCTCTCCTGTGGCAGAGATCTGCTCTCCTGTGATAGATATCCCTTTAGTTAATATATTTTCTTCTTTTCTGTGCTCTGCTCTCCTATGGCTGAGATTCGTTAGGTTCTTTTAATCTTTGTTCTCTGCTCTCCTGTGGCAAAGATTTTTTAATATTTTTCTTTCCTTTTCTTTTCTTTCTTCTTCTTTTCTTCCCTATCATTCCGTAATATAATTTATCTTCGCATTATTCCCTCACCTTTCCCTAAGTGTCTTATGAAAAAGAATTATAAAGTACTTTAAATGAGTCTGCATTCTCTAAAGCTTTTAAGATCACTCTGTTTGCTATTCTCTGACTTATAATAATATTAATAATATATTTACTAGATAATATTCTTAATAAAATAATAATAACAATAATACAAATAAGATATTTTAAATAGTAAATAAATAATATATATATATCTTTTCTTAAAACTCAGTTTATAAAACCTTATTTTTAAATTTTTATTAATTACTTTCTAAACTACGAATTTTTTAATATTCTATTTTTAACCTTAATATTTATAAAATTATATTTGAACCCTCACTTATTTTTATATTTATAAAAATAACTCTGAATTTTATAAAATACCTATTTTTACCCCTGTACTTTATTTATTATCCAAAATACCCAAAAAATTATATAAATACAAATTGTACCTCGATTTTTATATACAAATATAATGTTACCCTTTAAAAATAAAGTTTAAATATTAATCTTCCTCTTATACCCAAAACTGAAATCCTTAGCCATTCCTTTTCAAAATATTACTTGTATTTTAATCCGTTTTCGAGTCTCTCGGTTATCCATTTTTCTCAACTTTTAATTTAATTTTTCAACCACCAAATCTCATCAATTTCCTCAAAATACCACTTCACAACAGTCTCAAAACCATTAAAACAACCACAGCTGAACTATTCCTTGTAAACCCACCAGAAAATTAGCGAATAATTAGTCTATAAATTAAATTTTTATAAGAAAAATTAAAAATATAAATCTAATATTAAATTAGGATAGAGCTCATTAAAATGAAAATTTTGACACCAATTTCAAAAAATTTGGCTCAAGATTAGGCCGAACGGGCCATACTGGTCGAACCAGGCCCGTGGGCCAACCTAACCCATCATACTTAATGAGCTGAGCTCATTATCATCCCCATTCAGCATGCATACACGATGGGAACATTCAAAAGGGGGAAGAACATGTATTAAGTTCACAAACCCTTGGCTTTGATTAAATTCCAATAACTTTTGATCCGGAGTTCCGATCGCCGCACCGTTTGCGGCCACGCGTCCGCAATGACGAGCTCTACAAATCCCGGTACCTTTCAAGGTGAGGAAAACATAATCTTAGCTCCTATTCTCTCTTCTTCAAATCTGAAATGTTAGGGTTTTTCGTGTGGTAAGATTTTGGTTAAATTGATGTTATAGGATCAAATTAACTTGAGGAATTGGTGGGCTTTGGTTTGATTGAGGCACATACAAGGTAAGATTCATCAACCCTAGCCAATTTCGGTTCTATTATGTTAAATGTGAATTTTGAGTATGTATGATGATATATGTGAAATTAGGTGTACAAGTGTATATGTTGGAGCTTGAATTGTGAGCATTGGAACTTTGTGGAGGTTGGGTACTTGAGCTTTGATGATTTTGGGGGCTTGAGGGGCTGTGTTGGTTGGTGTTTTGCCTTGGACAATACGCAAAAATGGCCAAGGTATGGTTTAGGTTTCACGCATTTAATATGTAAGGCTCTATGAAAACTTAGGCTAGAGAACTATAGGATAAGTTGAAGTGGTTAAATGTGTTAAATGATTAGTCTTTATGATATTGATGGATAAATTGATGTTGGGCATGTGTTGAGGAATATGGTGAATTTATGATGTCTTCTTGGTGTTTGGTTATAATTGAGTAATTAATAATGTGGGATATATATATATATATATATATATATATATATATATATATATATATATATATATATATATATATATATATATATTATAATGATGATGGATGGAGGATTTTATGATTATGGCAATATAATGGTATGGTTGAGATTGACTGGTTTTATTTGAATTTGTTGGCATTGATATCATGAATAACGATGTGATGATGGTTGGAGAATTTTATAGTAATGACAATATGTGTATATAGAATAATATGTTAGTTTGTGATTAAAACTTGTAAAGTTAGATTGAAATGAGATGTTAATGAGCTAAGGATTGTTGTGCTATTGTTGAAGGCAAATATATTGATGGATATGAATGTGTTGAATTGAGTGGGAGTGGATTTTGAAAAGAAAATGAGGTTTGAAGTTTTTTTGAAAAACTTGATTTTCGGCCGAACTTCGGCGGTTCATAAATAGAGCTTCAGACTTTAGTTGGAAGTGGAATTTGTTTCAAAGCAAAGATGGTTTTACAAGCTTTTGAAAGGTATAAATTTTGAGAAAAATGGAATTTTGTAGCAAAAGTTATGAATGTCAGAAGTTTAGGTATGAATTATGTGTTATGCAGGAGGATTTAACAATTTCTAGGCATTGTGCAGCTTTCTGGGTGAACTGTGTTTTTTTTAACATCGTACGCCCAAGCATACACGTGGCCCACGTGTACGCGTGGAATGGCATTTTAAATTGCGCATGCGCGAGTAGCCCAAGCGTGCGCGTGATGAGCCAACATGCATGACCACGCGTACACATGACCCACGCGTACACGTGACATGATGTTCTCACCTACCGTATGCGTGGTAAGGGAATGCGCGCGCGTGCTACCTTTTTGTACTCCCAAGCGTACGCGTGGGCCGCGCGTACGCGTGGCCTTTGTTTCCTGCAAAACTGATTTTCTTTATTTTAACCCAGAATTTGAGACTTCTAAAACTCTATTTTCATCCTTTTAGTCGTAAAGTATAATACTATGCTTAGTAATTAGTTGAAGCTAGAAAATTTAGGTAACTTGGGAATTAAGAAAGAGGTAAACCTGATGAATTAAAAGAGAATGATGTGAAAGCTAAATGAGTACATGTCGCTACTGCTATAAAAAACGAATGTAAGGAAATGATGATGATAAATGATGAGATTTGGGAATGATTGTATGTGGCCGGAATGGTCGAGATAAGTATGTGGCTGAAATGGTCGAGATGGCAAGGTTCGGGTGTGATCCCGCTTGCGTATTAATTTGAAAATGTGTTCGGATGGCAAGTTGAGGACGGAAGTTCCCTCTCCTGTCGTGATGCTGATGTGTGGAAGGTGGAAAGGCACTCTCCTTCGTATTGTTTTCCCCACATTCTTCTCTGGTTGCAAGGTGGAAAGGCACACTCCTTCGATGTGGAAAGGCACTCTCCTTCGTGAAACCTCCAAGAGAAGGTGGAAAGACACTCTCCTTCATTTATGATCCTTATGAAGATACGCAACCTAGAGACCAATGTCTGGGTTAGCTACCAGATGTGTCGGGTTCTGGCAAAGTAACCAACACGTGAGCTCACGGCCAGTAGGATAGACATTCATCATATGCATATATTTGCTTTGTTTGCTATGCCTTAATTGGGAATGCCTAATTGATTATATTCTGCTAATTGTTGTAATTGTTACTTGAACTACTTGTTTTCTACCTGTACTTGCTTTGTCTGTTTGTTTTGTCTATGCGAATCATCGGAGATGGAGGTACGGATGAAAGGTGGACAGGATTAGAGTTAAGGTTAAAGCTTAAGCTAGGTTTAGAATTCCCTAGAAGACCACCCCTTTTATGATTTCTGTTTAGTAATTTAAGCTTTATAATTTGAGAGTCGGCATTCTAGGATTGCCTCTGGAATTTTCAAGACCTTATATATTATATGTGTGACACCTTTACCATGCTGAGAACCTCCGGTTCTCATCCCATACTGTGTTGTTGTTTTCAAATGCAGGTCGAACGGCACCTCGGTAGGCGTCTGGAGTTTATGCGGCGAAGTGGCTTATTTTGGGGTATCCTTTTGTTACTTTGATGTATATATATGTATAGTTTCTCCTCTTAGATGTAAGAATACTTTGTTTATGTACCTCTTACAGGTTTATTGGTGAACTAGGGTTTTGAACATGTTCTTTTGGGCTATTATTATGTATATATATGTATGCATCTATTCTCCGGCCAGCCTTAGCTTCGCAGGTTGAGTTAAGAGCTTGTTATTTTGTATTATTGACCCTCTACTCGTGTCATCTGTATATATTTGTTATTGAGCTTTAGTTTTCTTCTCACGCCAGCAACCACGATTTTTGAGGGTTGCGCTTTTTGATTTTGTGATTTTGTTTTACTTATTTTTCAAGGCTCCTAGCATATTATCTCTTCTCATTATTATTATTATTATATATATTTTGCTTTTAGAGGTCGTAATACCTTGCCACCTCAACTTTATGACTTAAGCATAAGACTCTGTGTGGTAGGGTGTTACATTATGGTATCAGAGTAGTTCGTTCCTATAAAGCCTGAGGACTGACTGACTATGCTTCTATGCATTCTCTGTGTATGTGTCTATGTGCTATTAGGATATATGGCTGATATACATAGCATAAATGTTCATGAGCATGCATTTGGGACTTGAAGCACTAGACTTGTGATATTGATACTGATCAACTTGATATCACTTGTTTGGTGTGTATAGGGACCAGATGTCGACTCGCGAACGCGGGCGAGGTAGAGGCAGAATAGGAAATGCTATGCCTGAAGCGACAGGGAATAATCCTAACTCTGTAGACTTTATGGCTGCCCTGGGAAACATGGCTGCGACTATGCAGGCGACAGCCGAAGCCCTTGGAAACCAAATAAACAATGGAAATAATGGCAACAACGGCGATGAGGGTCTTATGACGCTTTCCTCCTTCTTGAAGGTTCATCCTATGACCATCAGAGGAACCTCGAACCCTACCGATGCAGACAACTGGATTCAAGCTATAGAGCGAACATTACAGGCTCAGCAGGTTCTTGAAGAACAGTGGGTTGAGTTTGGAACCTACCAGCTGCAAGGTGAGGCTCAGCATTGGTGGCAGGGCATGAGGCATATTCTGCAGCCTGATGGAGTTGTAATTTCTTGAGAATTGTTCTGAACAGAGTTTTATAAGAAGTACTTTCCCAGTTCAGTCAGAAATGCTAAGGAACTTGAACTGCTTCAGCTGAAACAAGGCCAGATGACTGTTACTGAGTGCACGAGCAGGTTTGAGGAATTATGTCATTTTTCACAGATTTGTCAAGGAGCTCCTGAGGATTTTGCTGAGTGGAAATGTATCAAGTATGAGGGAGGCCTTTGGAGCGATATTCTAAGCTTCGTTTCACCCATGGAGATTAGGGTGTTTTCTGAACTTGTGAACAAGAGTCGAATAGCTGAAGAATGTGTGAGGAACGCAGCCGTGGCAAAGAATGATAACTGGGAGTCCCGCCGAAGAGATTACCGTTAGAACTTGGCACCAAGGAGTCAAGAATTCAAGAAGACTGAGAATTACCGACCCAATAGGCAGCATAAAAGCAAGCAAGGTCTGTGTTACCGGTGCGGATCACCCGGGCATCTAGTTAAGGACTGTCCTAATCCACGTGGTGGAAACTTGTGATGCAGACCGATCATAATCCTCAGGTTAAGGTAATTGCAATGATTGAATTTAAGGAGCAATGTATCATTCTAGGATACCATGATTACTCATAGCCTAAGATAGGGAAGAAAGACCCAGGTTAGAATTTAGGGCCAAACTAAATCGTTCCGAGTAGGGTATTGCCATCAAAGCTTGCAGAGTTTAGTGAAGTTTCTAGTTAGCGTCGGACGAATGATCAAGACTTCTAGAAATAAGCGAATCAGAGGCATAGGGCGATAGTTCGTCCACGTAGGAGAGCCCAAGGTGACGGTGGGTCACAAGAAGGAAGAGGTAAACTGAAATTGATACCTGAAATTTTATTTGCATATAGGAAGTGAGACATCACACTTATCTATACTTAAAATAAACTAGAATTGTAGGTGTCAAACTTAATAACCCAAAATTACAAGGAAGAGGCATGACACGGATTTAGCTTTTAGCTGCAAATTACTCAGGTGGCAAGAAAGAGTGAGTAGCGATAAGAGTTTGAGACGAGGACCAAATCGTTCATGGTTACCTTGTGTACCATAATACCGTTAAAAACAGCAGAGCTTGGAGAGTCAGATGAGATGGGTGATAGAAATGAAGTCTGTTTAATGAAGCGTTTCTAGTGTGAAATACCAGTGATGACAGAGGAAGAGGAAGATAACAACAGAAAGACTTTCGACAATCAACTTACTACCGTTCAATCTAAAAGCCAATTACAATATCACCTTTGTCAAATCGTCCGTGTACCATGGTTACATCACAAGTCAGCAACCCAAACATTTCCATACTCATTATTCGAGCTTATTTCAACACTATAGTTGGTTATTTGGTAGCTTTCCCGATCCTACTTCTTAGTTCATAGTTTTGCTTAAATTTGGAAGCCCTTTTAACAATTGGAGTTAATAATTCTTTTAGATTACTCAAGCCCTCCATGCTTTACTACACATTTTAACTTAAATACAACTGTGTGCTTGCTCTCGACTCCCACACAGCCAACTTTCACCACGATCAATTACGAATTCGCCTCTTACAATACCATAAAACAAACCAGAACCGATCTTATCCCGAGCCTATTCGCTAATTCCCAACCTTATCAGCTCTCGTCATTTAACCATGCAAAACAAATATAAGTAACCCGAAAAAAAAATTAATCATATTATACCAGATGTCCTTTTTTTTCATTCCTTGGAAATGCCATTTAGGCCGTGTGAACGTCTTTTAGTTTGATGTCTTCTCAAAAATTTCCTCGAGCTTGGTAAACATTTAGTATTGTTTCTAAATATAGCCATCAAGGCGATGACTCATTAAGAGCAAAACTTTTAAAATACGAAAGATGGAATGTGTAGTATACCATAACAAGAAGAGATCTGGAACTTTAATTGTTGCCTACCGCATTGTCTGTGGTTCAATCGACGCGTTAAGATGCACTGATTACTTAGATGCCCCAATATAACAAGATTTTGAACTTTGAGAGGAGAAAGCAACCTTTGTGTTGAGATTCATCACATCTGAACCTAATGATACATTAACCAAGGACTTAATACCAAGGACGTGAATGAATGCAGCCTTATGGTGCCATGACGACGCCCTGGTAAAAAAACTTTTAGCATTAAACGAAGGATTTAATACCATTAGGTAATTGTGAATCGAATGACGAAAATCCATCCACCTTTCACCTATCGGAGGAAAAATGACCAAGCTATACATTAAGGTGGCGCGGTACGTTAGTCACTCTGGTATCAACCCAACCCCGAAAGATTTGACAACCTAGATTCTAAAATTGAAAACCGAAACAATAGAGAAAGGATCAGTGAAATCCAAAATAAGATTCTAACTACGTGATCCCAACCAAATGATTTAATTGGAAGCGAAGACCTAGATAGTTAGAAAAAGGAAGTTGCACTTTCTTAAAAATTATCTCGACGAAGTTAGGAGCGGTGAGCAATTGAGACCAAGTGATTAAAACCAAGGACTATTGAATCCGAAATGAGACGACTACCCACACCTCTTTTCAGGTAACTGAATCTAAATTTTGAGGACAAAATTCTTAATTAGATGGGTAGGATGTAAACCCCAAAAAATTAGCGAATAATTAGTCTATAAATTAAATTTTAATCAAGAAAATTAAAAATATAAATCTAATATTAAATTAGGATAGAGCTCATTAAAACAAAAATTTTGACACCAATTTCAAAGAATTTGGTCCAAGATTGGACCAAACCGATCGAACCGGGCCCGTGGGCCCAACTAACCCATCATACTTAATGAGCTAAGCTCATTCTCATCCCCATTCAGCATGCATACACGCTGGGAACATTCAAAAGGGGGAAGAACATGTATTAAGTTCACAAACCCTTGGCTTTGATTAAATTCCAATAACTTTTGATCCGGAGCTCCGATCGCCGCACCGTTTGCGGCCACACGTCTGCAGTGACGAGCTCCACAAAGTCCGGTACCTTTTAAGGTGAGGAAAAAATAATCTCATCTCCTATTCTCTCTTCTTCAAATCTGAAATGTTAAGATTTTGGTTAAATTGATGTTATAGGATCAAATTGACTTGAGGAATTGGTGGGCTTTGGTTTGATTGAGGCACATACAAGGTAAGGTTCATCAACCCTAGCCAATTTCAATTCTATTATATTAAATGTGAATTTTGAGTATGTATGGTGAAATATGTGAAATTAGGTGTATAAGTGTATATGTTTGAGCTTGAATTATGAGCATTGGAACTTTGTGAAGGTTGGGTACTTGAGCTTTGATGATTTTGGGGGCTTGAGGGGCTGTGTTGGTTGGTGTTTCGCCTTGGACAATATACAAAAATCGGCCAAGGTATGGTTTAGGTTTCGCGCATTTAATATGTAAGGCTCTATGAAAACTTAGGCTAGAGAACTATAGGATAAGTTGAAGTGGTTAAATGTGTTAAATGATTAGTCTTTATGATATTGATGGATAAATTGATGTTGGACATGTGTTGAGGAATATGGTGAATTTATGATGTCTTCTTGGTGTTTGGTTATAATTGAATAATTAATAATGTGGGTTAGATGTATATATATATATATGTTAGTATAATGATGATGGATGGAGGATTTTATGATTATGGCAATATAATGGTATGGTTGAGATTGAGTGGTGTTTATTTGAATTTGTTGGCATTGATATCATGAATAACGATGTGATGATGGTTGGAGAATTTTACGGTAATGACAATATGTGTATATAGAATAATATGTTAGTTTGTGATTAAAACTTGTAAAGTTGGATTAAAATGAGATGTTAATGAGCTAAGGATTATTGTGCTATTGTTGAGGGCAAATATATTGATGGATATGAATGTGTTGAATTGAGTGGGAATGGATTTTGAAAAGAAAATGAGGTTTGAAGTTTTTTTGAAAAACTTAGTTTTTGGCCGAACTTCGGCGGTTCATAACTGGAGCTTCAAACTTTGGTTGGAGGTGGAATTTGTTTCAACTCAAAGATGGTTTTACAAGCTTTTGAACGGTATAAATTTTGTGAAAAACGGAATTTTGTAGCAAAAGTTATGAACGTCGGAAGTTTAGGTATGAATTATGTGTTATGCAGGAGGATTTAACAATTTCTGGGCATTGTGCAGCTTTCTGGGTGAACTGTGTTTTTTTTCTTTTAACAGCATACGCCCACGCGTACGCGTGGCCTATGCATATGCGTGGAATGGCATTTTAAACTGTGCATGCGCGAGCAACCCATGCGTGCGCATGATGAGCCAACATGCATAACCACGCGTACGCATGACCCACGCGTACGCGTGACATGATGTTCTCACCTACGCGTACGCGTGGTAAGGAAATGCGCACACGTGATACCTTTTTGTACTCCCACGCTTATGCGTGGCCCCTGTTTTCTACAAAGCTGATTTTCTGTGTTTTAAACCAGAATTTGAGACTTCTAAACCTCTATTTTCATCCTTTTAGTCATAAAGTATAATACTAAGCTTAGTAATTAGTTGAAGCTAGAAAATTAAGGTAACTTGGGAATGAAGAAAGAGGTAAACCTGATGAATTATAAGAGAATGATGTGAAAGCTAAATGAGTACATGTCGCTACGGCTATAAAGAACAAATATAAGGAAATGATGATGATAAAAGATGTGATTTGGGGATGATTGTATGTGGCTGAAATGGTCGAGATGGCAAGGTCTGGGTGTGATCCCGCTTGCGTATTAATTTAAAAATGTGTTTGGATGGCAAGTTGAGGACGGAAGTTCCCTCTCTTGTCGTGATGTGGATGTGGGGAAGGTGGAAAGGCACTCTCCTTCGTATTGTTTTCCCCACATTCTTCTCTGGTTGCAAGGTGGAAAGGCACACTCCTTCGATGTGGAAAGGCACTCTCCTTCGTGAAACCTCCAAGAGAAGGTGAAAAGGCACTCTCCTTCGTTTATGATCCTCCTGAAGATGCGCAACCTAGAGACCAATGTCTGGGTTAGCTATCAGATGTGTCGGGTTCTGGCAAAGTAACCGACACGTGAGCTCACGGCTAGTAGGATAGACACTCATCATATGCATATGTGTGCTTTGTTTGTATGGCTTAATTGGGAATGCCTAATTGATTATATTCTGCTAGTTGTTGTAATTGTTACTTGAACTACTTATTTTCTACCTGTGCTTGCTTTGTCTGTTTGTTTTGTCTATGCGAATCATCGGAGATGGAGGTACGGAAGAAAGGTGGACAGGATTAGAGTTAAGGTTAAAGCTTAAGCTAGGTTTAGAATTCCCTAGAAGACCACCCCTTTTATGATTTCTGTTTAGTAATTTAAGCTTTATAATTTGAGAGTTGACGTTCTAGGATTACCTTTAGCATTCCCAGGACCTTATATATTATATGCGTGGCACCTTTACCATGTTGAGAACCTCCGGTTCTCATCACATACTGTGTTGTTGTTTTCAGATGCAGGTCGAGCGACACCTCGGTAGGCGTCTGGAGTTTCTGCGGTGAAGTGGCTTATTTTGGGGTCTCCTTTTGTTACTTTGATGTATATATATGTATAGTTTCTCCTCTTGGATGTAAGAATACTTTGTTTATGTACCTCTTAGAGGTTTAATTGGAGAATTAGGATTTTGAACATGTTCTTTTGGGCTATTATTATGTATATATATGTATGCATCTGTTCTCCGGCCAGCCTTAGCTTCACAGGCTGAGTTAGGAACTTGTTATTTTGTATTATTGACCCTCTACTCGTGTCATCTGTATATATTTGTCATTGAGCTTTAGTTTTCTTCTCATGCCAGTAACCACGATTTCTGAGGGTTGCGCTTTTTTATTTTGCAATTTTGTTTTACCTATTTTTCAAGGCTCCTAGCATACTATATCTTTTCATTATTATTATTATATATATTTTACTTTTAGAGGTCGTAATACCTTGCCACCTCACCTTTATGACTTAAACATAAGACTCTGTGTGGTAGGGTGTTACATTCTTCATAGCCAAACCAACAAATCACAAGCAACAATAATAATTCAACATAAACTCATTCGAACTCAAACAATAATCAACCAAATCAACATTCACTTATCAAATTCTTATTTAATTATTATAAAGTTATCAAATCCTACTTCTATACAAAAATAATCATAACAACGGAAACTTTGGAAAAACTTTCCGATCGAGTTGCTGAGGAAGAAAACGTCAGAAATTGTCTAAGCCTCCTAGAATTTCAATTGGCCGAATTCAAGAAGAAGGAGAACTATGTCACCGTTAATTTTTACCGAACAAAAGTGACGCCAATATGTAGAAGAAAAAGATATGAATACTTTTATTGGATTAGATTTTTTATTAGAGTTAAGAATTACAAGAAATTGAAGCCGGAAGATCACGATTCCATGGTTTCCGTTCTCTTCTCTCTCCACGGTGTTTCTCTCTATTTATCAAATTCCATTCGGTGGAGAAATGACTGGATACGGAGTATATATATATATATGCCACATTTCAATTTTCTTTTGCTTTGGTTATATATATAAGCCATGCTTTGGTTTTCTCTCTTTGTTGTTCCTTTAAGGCTTCGGCTAAAAGGAAAATAAATAAATAATATAATATAATATAATATAATATAGTAATAATAATAATGATATTAATAATAATAGTAATAATAATAATAATAATTAATTTAATTTTTGTTTATTAAAATATTTTTTAATAAATAATTTAAATTTAATAAAATAAGTCATAATTAAATTAAAATTTAATAATTATAAAATTTTAGTTAATTATTTTTGATAAAATAATTGTTTTAAATAAAATTTTAATATAATATAATAACTTATAAATAACTTATTATTTAATTTTTAAAAATTTAAAATTTTATAACAATTGCTTTTTTTTAGAGTATTATGAACCCTAAGTAGTAAAAAAATAGGTAACTGTAAACTATATTTAGTGTATATGAATTATGTGTGTTAAGAGATGAACTTGATTTAAAATATATATTGTGAAATACAATCGAAGACTTGAATAAAATGAAAATTTGAAATAATGGCCTCAATCAGAGCACAGTAATCAATAGGTTACTTTAAACATGTTAAAATTAAAGAGTTACTGAGTTAATAAATTATTATTTTTTTTGAAAATAAAAAAACTTTAACCTTAAAGCTTAAACAAAATAATAACATAATATTGCTAGCGGTATCAAATTGGTTTCAAAAGTCAACGTTTAATATTAAACAATCAATAATATACTATAATAAAGAAAGCTACTTAGAATTTAATCAACGTATATTTTAATTGTATAATAATATATATTGATAATATAAAAAAAAACAAAAAAACAAAGTTATTATTTTTTTTTTTAGTGGATGCTAATAACTTAATTTATCTTTTCTGCATGAAGTATATATTAACTGATTTAATCATTAACTATGGTATATTTTTAGCTTAATTCCTTTATGGAGGATCTAATGACTAGTGCCCTCTATATCTCTGTGACTCTAGCAACCAATAACAAACTTTAATAGATAGAAAAAAAAAAGAGTATGAAATCATTAAGTAGTTTTTTTTTTTTTTGTATTAATCATTAACCATTAAGCAACCAATAACTCACTTTAGTAGATTAAAAAAAAGGAGTAAAAAATCATTAAGCAATTTTTTTTTATATTAATCATTAAGCATTTCTTTAAAAGTGATTCAGTGAAACCATTAAATTTGGTGAGAACATTTAATGAATTCTCTCAATTCTTTTTAGTGTTCAGTTTGTGTTTAGTTGGACCCACTAGAACTGGCAGCTGTCCAGCGCAGCATTCTGATAAAAAACAAATAGTCAAACCATTAAGTTTACATAATGTAAAAGTCCTAGACCAATAATATAAGAAAAAAATAATATAAGAGTGCTTACATAGGAGAGTAGGGTGGGTCGGGTTCATGGACAGATTTCTAGGCATGTTTTCTTTTTTGGCTAGAATAAGCCCATGACCAAATAAAAAAAAGTTACTTATCACTATCACTAAAGAATTCAACATCAGAATTTTTCATATTATTTTATAATAAAAATTTTATTTACAATTTTTTTATAAAAAAATATATTCATTTTATTAACCATTACTTATGCTAATTAATAAACTTTAGCTTATAGTATTCTATTATACTCTTTGTATGGAATTGGAAAGATAAATTCAAAAAAAAAATTATAATAACATTGTCTTCATATTTTTTTAAACTAATGACGGACTTCATACATACATATTGTTAAAAATGCACTGACAGGCCGAATTGGTCTTCTATTTCTAAAGTGTAAAATTATGCTCAAACAATGGTCTCTTTAGATACATGCTATGAAATACTAAAAATAAAGATAAAAGAAATTGGATTTGGATCCTCTAAATTTTAGATTTCACTTTAGAAGGTAAAATATGATTTCTCATCATTTAATTTATAGGTGGGACTAAGAGAAAACATGAGAGAGAAAATATCCAATGGTAAGAAATCACACTTTACCCTCTCAAATAAAAATTCAAAATTTAGAGGATCGAAATTCAAAGAAATTAGCCATAGTTATATGTGGTTAAGCTAAGTGACTATTGCATGATCTAACCAAGGTTATGGAAATTGAATGGGTTATCGAACCGTTCTAACTATTGGTTTATTAATTTAGTAGTTTAACCGGTTCAACCGTAATTTAACCAGAATAACCGTTTTATACTAAAATAATAAATAAAATATAAATAAACATACTAAATATAATTAAAATCTAATATAAATTTTAGAGTATCATCCAAATTAAAAATATAAATAAATATTCTTATCAAATATTACGTTATACAAATATAAATAATGACACTATATTCTCATCAAATAAAAAGATATAAATATTTTATAATTATTTTAGTCTATCTAATTATTATTTTTTAACAAAAAAACTTTAAATTAATAATACTATAAAATTTATTTATTCTATTGAGTTTAAAATTAAAGCCATCAAAATATACTACATAACCAGTAAGTTGTTATTAGGAAGAAAATTATAATAAATTTAAATGAAAACAAAAATAGAATAAGATATTAATTATAAATTGATAAAAATAAACACATCAAAATTATATATAGATTGATGGATAGATAAAAAAATAAAATAAAAAATAGATATATGCCAAACATATAAACCTACCAAGTCCAAAGACTTTAACCTTATTCTCATGACCAAATAGGCCCAGCCCCCCCAAACTACATCCAAAAAGAAAATGGATCCCCTTCCAACGTATTCTTCTTCTTCAGTGGTCTTGAGCAACTCTATTTCCTAGATGTCCTTCGAGCTGCGCCGTCTTTCTCATCAGCCACGTCGTCTCGCCGATCGGCCTAGTATCAGTTGCCACCGCCGGACTCCACCGAAGGTTGCATTAATACCACGCCTTCAAGCCCGCTGCATTGCTCCTCTGTTTCTAAGGACCGTCGTCGCTGCTCGCTGATTGCTCTTCGCTATGCTTGTGTTCTTCGCTGCGACTCAACCACTTTTAATTTTCATCCCTACTATGAAATTTTGAAAACATCACTATACAGTTTTTTCCATAAGTTACACATATTTATTCCCTTATCCGTACATATCCTTTGCTTTTTTAATTTTTAAATCTTTTTTTTTCTTATTGTGATGTCCTGGGCCTTTACAGATTATTTTATACAATGTGAGCCTCGTGCTCTACTCCTTGTCCTAAAAGCGTTACTTTGTTCTTTTCTTGATTTCGGAAATAAAAACCCCTACCAGCTCTCTACTTGTCAACCCTCCAAATACCAATTTCAAAAGAGGAGCCGAAGCAAAGACATGGCTATTTCTACCTTTAGGGATGACATTAACAGGTACAAAAACTTCAATCAAATTACTCTCATCATTCTATATTCTTCATTGTATGCTATTCCACACATGCATGTGTGTTCCTTAAAAATCGATGTGTGATATATTCAACTTGACAGAAATCGCATATTCTACCCAACAATAGTTTTGTTGTTGAATCTCCTAGGTGAAAATTATTCGTCTAGATTCAATTATAAATCCGTCAATCAGAGTTGAACTAAGATTTCAAGAGTATTTTCACGGCCTGGGGTTTTGTGTTTTTTCAGAGGTTTATACTACAAAGTGGGTTACTAGTATTTGAATATTTTTATTATGTTTGAATATTTGTTCTATGGGTATAAATCGAAAAGCATGTTACCTTACCACAAAGAGAATTTGTTTCAAAACTCAATTCGTGCATCTTCCTGGCAATCGGATTACCTTTTGTAAAAAAAGGTACTTACTAAATCAAATAATACAATCTAATATTGTTTACCTTTTTTATAACACAGAAGATTTATAGCAACAATGAATAGCTAGCCTTTAGATAACGACAGAATGATCAAGTTTTGTCTCGTAAAAGGAAAGGTAAGTACATTTTTTTGTAATTTTATGTTAAATAGACTTAAATTTGAGTTTCCACCGCAACTAAAATATGTTCATATAATGTTAGGGTGAGAGGCATTTTCTCAAACACTTCTTAACAACATATGACAACGAATTTATTAATATATGTTTTGCAATTGATCATTGTGACAACTGTCAGAAGGTACAGTTAGCCAGTAATCATATGAATAGAGTTATAGAAGAAGACACATTTATAGCCTTTTATCATTCAAAAAGAGATATAACAATTAAGTCTTGGTATGTAGGATTTGGTCTCTTTTATCTTTTCCTTGGGATATGATGAATTTTGAGTTAGCCTTGACACCAAACCCAAATTTCTATGTGAGAGACTAACTGACCTCTCACACACTTGATCAAATTGAAGTGAATTTCAATCTAAAGTACTCATAAGAGGATGAACAATCTAAAATGACCACAATTAGCGATGATTCTAATCAGTCAACAGATGTTGAAGAAGTAGCAAGCCCTAACACAACTGATCTTTTGTAAATGAATAATCACATGAGGTAACATGATTCTTAATCCGTATTTGATACCTTTTACTTGCACAAGTTGGCACATGTTATTCCTTTCAACAAATACAATCCTAAAAATCAATTATCTGACAATTACATTGTGTTCAAATTTGGTGTTCTATTTTAGAGACATGATTTTTCCATACTCCAAAGAATTTCAGCCTAATGACATGAAAGCCAGAAGATTGGTAAAATTACACAACACTAATATCAGTCTATCTTGTATGGTTCACTTAATTTAACTTGTTAGCAATTAGACTTATAATTTTATTTTGGAATGAAGCCCGTAGTATATGCCACTGGACTTCACATAAATACTGAAGACCTTTTAGGAGATGGCACCATTTGGACTATGATAGGTCCCCCTTCGCCACGGGGGAACACTTTCCTGTTCTAAGCCCATCAAAGCCCTACTAATCCTTTTGATATCAGGTTTGGATTGGGATGGCATAATTTTCGCAAGGCTCATGTGCTGAAACCAAAAGATCTTCTAGCCTTTAGGATAGTCTGCGAACGTAATTTGCGAATTGAAATAAACATTTAAAGGTATTCGAAGGTGTAGAACTTTTGCAAGTCTTGCCAAAAGATTGTTTTCTATGAACTAACCCCTGATATAATGATGTATCTTTTGAGCTAGAGTCATCAACTGATATAAAATATTGTCTACTATTATGAATGATAACTAGGGTTTTGGCTGTGTAGCATTTCATATTTTGTTCAAAAATATTGTCAAGTTGTGATGAAACCCACAGGATGGATCTTCCATGAAATATTTTATTAAGTTTTCTTTGCATGTGTATCAACAAATTATAGGCTTTGCACTTACTTCTTTCTTTATTCAATATTAGAAATTGCCTTGTCAGAATATTTTGTAGCTAGGGAAAGAACCCTTATCATAATACTTCACCTAATATATACTTGCTAGATTACTTTTTGAAAGTATTTCAACCTTAGTGAACTATGTATATAAAAAAAAGCTTGTTCAAATAATTTTTAATACAACCACGTTGTATTATAATTGACTCTTAGTTCTACTTTAATTGCAATCCTTTATTTTCTCGTATAACCATATATTTATTTAAAAACTAACCAAAGTATAGTTACAAATAGTCATCAATATTCTAAATCACACCATGGTTATGCATTCGTTGAGAAAACAATTTTCAAACAAAGCAACAACTAAAATAAGCAAACAAATTTCATATTAATCTTATATATATAGAGAGTAAAGTATTGTTTTTGTCCCCAACGTTTTGGGTAAATTCTAAAGTTGTCCCTAACGTTTCAATCATCCTATTAAAGTTCCTAACGTTTCAAAATTGACTCAATGTTGTCCTGTCGTTAGGGATCCGTTAACAGAATTGACGGCGGGACAAAATTGAGACGATTTTGAAACGTTATGGACTTAAATAGGACGAAAACGTTGGGGACAAAAATGATACATAGAAATAAATTTTAATTTTATCTTTCAATAATATCAATTTTTTACTATACATAGTATTCAATTATTTTTTAATCACATCTAAATAAATTACACTTAATCATATTACTTTCATTTTAAATAAATTAATTTTTTTTTATAATTTTACTCTTAAAGATTTTTAGTTAACATGAAATGTTTATAAAATGACTAGTATATAAACTTGCAGAAAAGAAAAAAAAAAAATATATATATATATATATATACAATAAAATATAAATTATACCTTTTGTCTCTAATATATCAAAATTCTATAAAATTATAAAAAAATAAATTTATTTAAAATGAAAGTAATGTGATTAAGCGTAATTTATTTAGATGTAATTAGAAAATAATTGAATACTATGTACGGTAAAAAATTAATATTATTGAAAGATAAAATTAAATTAAAATTTATTTTTATGTATCTTTTTTGTCCCTAATGTTTTCGTCCTATTTAAGTCCCTAACATTTTAAAATCGTCTCAATTTTGTCCCACCGTCAATTCTGTTAACGGATCCCTAACGGCAGGACAACATTGAGTCAATTTTAAAACGTTAGGGACTTAAATAGGACGATTGAAACGTTAGGGACAACTTTGAGGCTTATCCCAAACGTTGGGGACAAAAACGATACTTTACTCATATATATATATATATATATATATATATATATATACCTACCTTCATGAGTCAACCCCTATCTAATTAGAACTCACGACACTTGACATTACACTACTAAAGCAACAACACGTAATATAATATATTTAACATTAGTTTTAAGACATTAATTCATCATTTCACCCTTATGCAAATAACTAAAACCAAGAATACTCTAGCTTCCACTTTCCAACATTTCTCCTGAATGTCTTGTTGCTGAAACATTGACCATCTAGAGTACATATCCCTACCATGTCAGCATTCTCAACGACCTCACCGACCACCGATTTAGCGGGAGTGGCGTGGACACTTTCACATTTGCTTTTAGTTGGGGAGTCCTGCGTGCACCAAAAAAGTAAGGCATTCCAAAACATAACATCTTATAAATTAACTTTTGGGCAATGTTTAATTGCTTTCTATCCTTCGACAGACATATAAACCCAACCTATTTGCTTCTGATTCAGTTTCCAATTGGCAGGTACCACCTAAAGTAGTGCAAAAACTATGATCCCCGTCATGAGAACCACCACCCAAAGTGGTAGAAAAACTCTGAACCCCTCCCTAAACCACCAAAACATACTACTTGTAAGCAACAAAAGTAGGTAATATGTTAACAAACAAAGCATGTTAAACGAAATGTGAGGATACCCCAATATTAACGAATGTCGAAGATTCCGTCCAATAAAGACCTATCAGCAACTCATCATCACTTATCTTAACTACATTGTAAGCCTGGTCAACCGACCTGATATTCTAAGACGTCACAGACAATTTAAACAAATACTTCCTCTCAATAATGACATCAAAAGCTTTCGGATACGAACTCCCTAGGTATGTGTCCTGTGTTTTGGCAATTAACAACTTAGAGACAGCTCCTGCCGATAATTGAAAATATTATTAATCACAAAAACTTACACTCGGATCATGTATTTCATTGGCTTATTTTCCAACAATAGCTTTGGCTTCTGAATTCTATAAGGTCACCTTAATAAAACCAGTACCATCAATAAGGATGACAGCAAGGCGATATCTATAAGCACATAACACAATTTTAATGGAAATTAGGAACACCAAGCTGTATTGTGACAGATGCTAAATAAATACACATTAATACATCCCCATTGTCATCTAATTACCTGAAAATGCCATTAATAAACCCCACCTTTCTACAATGGTCACACCAATAGCGATCATTATTTGGCTGCACTTTTCTGGGACATGTGTTGCACGATACATAGAACCAATACTTCAAACACACATCGACAGAAATTATGGTACCAACAACCCAACAGGATGTTTCCTAATCATTAAAAACAACATAACGTCTTTCCATCAACAGATTACATAAAATAAAGGAATGTTTAAACTCAAAAACTGAACGAAAAAGCTCACGTGATCCAAGTTGAGAATTTCTTTCATTGACTTGATTGGAATTGTTCCCCGGGATATTTCATCAGACATAGAAGGTTGGCCCTAACTCAATTAGATTGATTCTTTGAGAAGCTAGATCACCTTGCTCAAGTAAACTACATAACACAAATATTGAACATCACATAGCACAATTTTTGGTAAAAAAAATTATGCATATTTAAAGACAGAAAACTAAAGAAATGGGTCCTTCACTATGTATCATGTTTGCATACCTCTTTTTAAAACTAATAATAGCAGGAAAGTCAGCATTACAATATACTCGAGAAGGATCAAAACTATTTTGGATGTTAACATCATTCAAATACACATATGGTTTAAAAAGCTGAGCGATCATAACTATTGGCTCACAATCTGGCCTATGTAGAAATGTAACCACTTCATTAACAAAGTTGCCAAATAGAGTATACTTCATCTTATTTCTTCTAAAAACATAGACAGAATGCATGAATAAGCACACCACTAAAGTCACACACAAACATCTGATATAGAATAAATTATAATCCCATAAGAATAATTTATTCAAAATTGATTCAACAACAAACGGAGTCTCTAGAAAACAAACTCTAAATCCTTCAAATAAACCACCATGCGTTTAGTGTGTTGCCGAATTTTGGTTATCAAATCTCTTGCATCTTCTTTAGCTACCACATGACCAATGCAATCTACATAAGACATTGAAAAGATAGTCTAATAATCACTAACTCTTCACTCAAAATCAAGGTGACCAAGAATTAAAGCAACCATAACAACTTAGAATGAAAGCCCCAATACCAACCGATCAGGTGGTTTTGAGCGACTACCGAAGCCATTGACTCAATTTCTTCATACTTTGTGAATCGAAACAGATTGAAAAGAAATGTGTCAGGGGTGAGTCTAGACACAGATGTTTTCATATAAAAATTTGGTTTATATTTGTGAGGTGTAGTCCTCCCTGACTTTCCATAGCCTTGCATAATAAAGTTCTTCATGGAATATATTTCATGCTCGTAGATAACACTCCTAAATATCACAATGCTGTTCCTCGGTACATACAATGGATCCGATCACCCTATGAACAAAAGCCAATGGCACAAAAACAAAGTAAGAAAAATATAATAAAAACATTAATAAACCCATAGGCTTCATCACACTAAAAGAATAATGATATCAATACACGATACACTTACCCGTTTATTCTGAAGGATCATCTCGATGCTAAAAACTTCATTTGGATTCTACTGGCTCGGAACCTCGTACATTCGGACAACGCCAACCACCACGGACCATTCTAGTTTAGACGGGTTGATGTCTACCACACGATCAAATATATGGGTTGCATTATTTGAAACATTAACCATTGCCATCTGAAATGGCCTCTGTAGTGTATATACGTTCTACACGACCTTGTCACACAAACATGTATATATATATATATAGCACCAGCTTTACATAAGGCAGACAAAAAAGTTGCCATGGAAATGTATTAACAGCACGGAAAAATTTAAGATATTTTATGCATGCTTAATCCAAGTTGGCGATCCTGCAAACTACTTATCAACTAATGAGAAAAGAGAAAGTTAAGTTTATTGCATATTTAACTTTGGGATTGCTGAAAGTAAATCTTTCTCTCTAAGAACCATTGATAATGTAGTTTAGATAATTTAGAGACATCTTGAGGGATTCAGAACGATAGAAAAGGAGGGAATTAGTTTTAATTATTCTTTGATATCAAATTTGATGTGTTAAAAATTGAGAGGGGATCCCTATGACTTTCCAATAATTATGTTTTTCATGTGTGAAGATGGTCAGCTAATAAATGAATTAAAGACAGCCTCAGAATGAATATACCCGACTAAGAAACCATAGAGATTGGCATTCATTATGAAAAAATTGGAACTTTTTGCACTTACTGTACTAAATTAGGTCATGGTGCAAATAACTGTCATTCTCTCTTGTGGGAGATTCTATTAATAAAAATATTAACGAGGATAAGATGTGAAAATAGATTAGGTAGGTATGAGAGTTATCAATAAAGATGAAAAGAAATTTACCTCTTCATAAAAGACAAACAATTCACTAACCTACACAAAGAAAAAATTCCTATCAACCTAGCTCATTAAAGAATTTTCTACTTTAAAAGTGAAAAAAAGGAGTGGGGCCAAAATAATAATATATTAGATGCTGCAAAAACATTCACAAATGAAAGTCTAGGAAGCAAGATGAAGAAGTCGATCTTTCAATTATTCTTATACAGACAATAAAACACAGGAGAGGTAGCAGTTAAATGTAGGAATGCTGAACATGAAAAGAGAGAAACCAAAACAGGTAGTGGGGAGTTGGGACACTTCCAACAAAACTATTGGCTTCAACAACAACACCACCAAACACCATATTTGTCAAAACTAACCGTTCCAACTTGTACCACCATCAATCCTCTATTCCAAAATCTAGTGAGCATGAAGAACGTGTTTTTATATTGAAAAAAAAAAAAGAAATGAAGAAGACAAAGACAATGAATATGGCAAAGAAGATAAAAGAAAACGAATAATACAGAAAAGATAAAAAATGAAAAATAAAACGATAAAAGAAAACGAAGAATACAAAGACAATAAAAAGATCAAAATTAAAAAATACATCGAAAAAAATAAAAAATAACAAAGTCGAATAAGCTGAAGCCGATAACATGAGCTCTCCCTTCGCTCTCCGACTCTACTTCATCACTTTTGACATGCTTTTTTTTTATATGTATGTTGTCTAAATTTGTATTTTAGATGTTTAACGGTAAATATTTTTTTATGTTTTTTTAAATATGTTTTGAATATTTTTTATTTTAGATTTTGGATTTTTTTTGTATGTATTTTAAGTTTAAGATTTTTTAATTTTAAAAGTTTTATCTAAAATAAATGATTGTAACATGTTTTTTGTTTTGGATATTCTGTTCCACTCTCATGTTTTTTTAAGTAGAATTTTTGATATTATTATAGTATGTGGTTTCATATATTTATTTGGATGCTGATATGAATTAAAAATAAAATTTTAAAAAATTGATTGATCAGCTAATAAATAGTTAGTTTTCTAATTGTCCTCATTAATTATGTGTTCTTATGTGGCAGTAATGTTGTTATTTTTTCCCCAAGTATTTAACCTGAGAAAATGTATAATTGAAAAATTAAGTGAATAATTGTTTTGGGATAATATACATTTTACTCTAATATTTTAAAATTTTTTAATATCATTAAATTATCTCAATTTACACTTGTAATATTTTAAAATTATCTATAAGAGTATATTTCATAACATTTTGTTAGTTACAAAATTGCAGATTCACTAAAAATCAAGAAAATTTAAACGAATAAATTAAAAATTTTGTCAAATAACATATGAAAAACGTGCATTATTTATGATTAACAATTAATTTGACATGACTCACCTAAAACTGAAAGTTGCTAATATAAAAATATTTATTATTTTGGAATCAATTTGACATGATTCACCTAAAACAAAAAGTTGTTAATATAAAAGTATTCATTATTTTAGAATCAATTTGACATGATTCACCTAAAATAAAAAAGTTGTCAATTTAAAAATTGATTACTCTTTTGTTCCAGATTGACATAAGTTTAAAATTCTTATAAAATATCTATTTTCGGTTGTGATTCTTATAAAAATTTTCTTTTTATTTTTGTCCGATAGAATTTTAAAAGTTTTAATATTGGTTCTTAAATTATTTTGTTAATTATTAAATTGACATGAAGTAGATTAAAATAAAATCTTTTAAAATTTTACGAGATCAAAATTCAAAACTAAATTTTATAAAGACCGAAACTAAAAAATAATGTTATAAAAATAATAAATATTTATTTTTTTTCTATTTTATTTTAGAATCTAATTTTGATGTAATAATATGAAAATTTTTATATAATCATCCAATCAAATTTATATGTTTAAATAAAATTTTATTTTAAAAAAAAATGATATACTAATATATAATTAATTAGTTGTATAGTTTTTTTTTATGAAAATTAAATTCTTTATTATTTTTTTTTTTTTGCTTTATCCACTTTCCTTTTCTTTTTTCTCCGAGGCTTAAATGATCCAAATTCCAAAGTTTTTTTTTCCCCTAACCATTTTCCATTTATTTATACCATTGTAGTCTTAAGATAGTTCATACTTCACAGTAGGCATCCATTTGCGTTGGTTTTCCATTGACAATCACCAATTGACAATTACCGTTCCCCGGTTCGTGAGACACAGAAACAAAGAAAAGAGTGCCGCCACTGTTTTATGTTATTGCTTCCCTCCCCTAACACAACCCCACAGCACCACCTTCATCATCACCATCCCAACCATCATCATCGTCATCTTAGTCATCTTCTTCTTCTTTTTCTTTTTCATATTCTTCTTATTATTTCTATTCAGCTCAAAAACCCTAGGGTTTGTTTGTTTCTTTATTCCCCTCTTTGGATCCCTTCATTTTCACACTGAAACGAAATGAATGATCGCTTCTGAGCTCTCTCGAGATTTGGATGGCATTGGGAGATTCAATGGCCTCTCGCTTTTCCCAATCCCCCGTCCTACTCCTCCCCAACCACCTCGCCGACGATTGCGCCGCCTCCTCTTCATCCGTCGCCGCCGCTGCCGCATACGAAGACACCGATTTCGCTTCTCAGCGTAGGGATTCCGAGTCGGGAACTGCTACTGCCACCACCAGCACCAGTGCCAGCTACGGCGGTAACGCCGCTGCCACTAGCTTGGCGTACTTGCCGCAGACTGTCGTCCTCTGCGAGCTCCGGCATGAGGCCTTTGAGGCTGCCGTCCCCGTTGGACCGTCGGAGAGTGGCCTTGTGTCGAAATGGCGGCCCAAAGACAGAGTAAGCTTGCATTTTCTTTAATTTTAAATTTGGAGTTCAGTATGCAGTGGTTGCAAATTGCAATTTGTTGTTGTTCCTTTGATTTGTGTTCTTTTTCCATTGTTTTCTGCGTTATGCTGTGGTGGATTGGCGATTTAACAATTTGACAATGATAATTTGGATATGAATGAAAGTAGTGTTAATTTAGGGTCACGTGCAATATGTATTAGAAAGTTCGAAGTTTTTTCCTTTCTTAGGCGGATGGTATTTGTGTGGATGTAATAGACTTGTGAATGTATGCGATTTTTGTCAAAGAAGTGTTTGGATCATCTAAGGTGCAAAAAGTGAAGTTCAAAGTGGCATATATAAATAGAGCTCTAGAGCTTTGTACCTTTTTGTTTTTAAAATTTAAATATATGAATGGTTATCAACTTCTTGTTTTATTCTCTAGTGTGTGTGATAGTTTGGTGGATTTCAAATTAAAATGATCTGGGAAATGGTGATAATACTAAGAACGCAATATGTGTATTGACGAAGCTTCACTAACTAACTCTGAATGAACATCGTAGTGGCACTTCTGGTGTTCCTATTTTACCGAACCTAGATTTGGTAAATCTGTCTGGAATTGCATGATTGAAGCAATTTTTCTCAGCCGAGGCAATGAGAAAATGATTTCCTTTTATTTCTTTAGGATCAATTCTTTCTCTGGCAATGAGAAAATGAGAAAATGACTGAATGCCAGTATCTGGATTATTTCTCTGGAGCACAATTCACACACTTTTAATGATAGAATTTCAGGGGGATTTGTTGTATTGGATAGAATTTGTCATCATGCATCTATATGGTGTAAAGCATATTGTCTCTTCAGAGGACTTGCCCTCTCAGACATGTTGAGAGATTGGAAAGGCACAGTTCACTAATTTGGCTTTCTTTGTTTCCTTTTGGTTTGGAGGATGTGTTTGCCTCCAATTCTTCGTATCTTCTCTTTCTTATCTTAATGAAATTCTTTTATTTTTTAAATAAAAAAAGAACATAAAAAAGAAAGTAGTAGTCAACTTTTCAACAGAAGTTTCTTTTTCTTGGTCTTGTTTTATCCTTGGTTTCTGCACTGATATTTAACTTGTCTCTCCTTGTAATTAGAATAAAGTTTCTTCTAGAGTGTCTCCCTGCTTCTGAATGATGTTGACATGTCATATTTTATGTTTCAATGTGAGGCATGCTTTTGATTTAAGTCCTAATTTTGTGGTGCAGATGAAGACTGGATGTGTAGCTCTAGTATTATGTTTAAACATTAGTGTTGATCCACCAGATGTAATAAAGATATCTCCGTGTGCCAGAATGGAGTGCTGGATAGGTCTCTGTCTTGTTACCTCCTCTTTGATCTCATTTGCTACAAAAAATTGTCTTCCAGGGTTTGCAAACTTTCGTGCTCTAAATAACTTCCTGCTTTTGATATTTTTGGCCTTTTTTTTTTTTTTGTAATTTTATTTTCAGTTGACGTTGGGAAGTAGCTGTTAGTTCCTTCAAAGTAATGTTATACACTTATATTATGTCCTTAAATGTTACTTGTTTCTTGAAGTTTGAAATTTCTAATTGCTGATACGTCCAAACTGCAAACCAATGTAAATGCAGTTTGGGTGATAAAGCAGATTCTTATGTACTCTGCACTTATTTCCTATGGATTGACTCTATAATTCATACTTGTAACTATTTTATTCAACTTCTGGTATCACACTTTCTGATGCCCAGCATAAAAATTAAGTTAGTTGCAGCTCTCTTAACGAGACAGATAAATTTCTTAAGCTGGACATTTTCTGAATGTTTACCTTTCTGATTTCAACAGATCCCTTTTCTATGGCACCGCAAAAGGCATTGGAGTCAATTGGAAAAAATTTGAGCAGCCAATATGAAAGATGGCAACCAAAGGTTGAATATCTTAATCTTGTCATCCTCACACTATCTTTTTGGAATTGATTTTTAGTTAACCTTGTGGGCATGCTAACAGGCCCGCTACAAGTATCAACTTGATCCTACAGTGGATGAGGTGAAGAAGCTTTGCACTTCATGTCGTAGATATGCAAAGTCAGAAAGAGTTTTATTTCATTACAATGGGCATGGTGTGCCAAAGCCAACTGCTAACGGTGAAATTTGGGTCTTCAATAAGGTGATCTTCCATTTAGTTCTTAAAGTCAGCTATTCATGTGATAAATCAAATATAATTGGTTTATATATAGAAATAATATACGATAAGGTATTAGGTTTCATTTGATCTATGTACCCAACACCACACGGTAGGACAAGGCTTAGTTGTTGGTATTATTATTGTGGGTTTTAAGTAGAAGAGAAAGAAGAAAGAATAGAAAGGATGTGAATATGAAATGTATTGATATGGTATTAAAATAGGCAAGATGCTAATCCTAATCAAATAAGGAATTAATCATGAAATAAAGGTAAATATGAGATTGTATGAGGTCATTGCTAATATTCTTTGATAATTTCTAGCACTCCTCAAACTAAAGTTCATTAAGCTTTAAGATTGTTACAATTTGACCCTTAATGATATAAAATACGATGGAGAATAGGCCGAGTTGTTGAAGATGAAATGAGGCTAGTTGGGACTGCCAAAAGACAATATGTTGACGAGAGATTGCTGGTATGATGACATGAAAACTTTAAGGACCAATAGGACTGACAATATAGTTAGCCGAAAACAATCAAGAGGTTTAATCATCAAACATCTTTGGAAGTGCAGAACTAGTCACAAACAAATAAAAAACCACTGGTCTTTGAAAACAGGGTTGAAAATGGTAACATGAAAACCAATCACTAGAGCAGCATCCAGATTGAAGACAGATCTAGGAGGCTGAGGCTCGTTCAACGACGCAAGCGTTGTTCTAAGGTTATGCAGGATGCGCTGCCATGGTTGGCCGAAGCATCACAGTTGGAGAACATTACGGAATGCTTGTAACATTTGTGTTATGTGTAGAGACCAAACAAAGATATGATTTTCCTAGAAAGGGGTCGTGCAAGAGGTGGTTTGGTGAGATTGGCCGTTGGAAACGTCGTAGAAGTTAGCCAATGATTGTGAAAGTGGCTGATAGAGAAAAGTTGGTAGTGAATAGTAGTTCTTTATTATAGAAGGAATAACAATTCTGCTACGAAAAATTAAAAATTTTAAGTATTTTGGGTGCATCATACAAGATAATGGAGAGATTGAACATGATGTAAATCATAGGATCTAAGCAGGTTGGTCAAAATGACGGAGTGTGTCTGGTTTCATATGTAACAAAAAAATACCTTTAAAACTTAAAGGTAAATTCTATCGCAGTGCTATCAGACCGGCTATGCTTTATGGTACAGAGTGTTGGACGACCAAAGAGGAGCACGAACATAAGTTAAGTGTAGCAAAGATGAAAATGTTGAGATGGATGAGTGGTCATACGCGATTGGATAGAATACGGAATGAAGAATAAGACAGAGTTAGGGTAGCACCTATTATGGAAAAGATGGTAGTATTGCATCTCAGGTAGTTTGAACATGTGAGAAGAAGACCGATAGAGCACCTAGTCAGGAGAGTGGATGAGATGGAAGATGGACAAGGGTGGAAGGCAAAGGAAGATCTAGGAAGACTATCCATGAGGTAGTCAAATGAGATCTACATGTAAACAACATGATATATGATAAAGCTAAATAACGTCGTTTGATGCGTTTAGTCTAGGGCTGACAATATATACCCTACCCGCGGATACCTAACCTGGACCAACCCGTTCGGGTAGGGTAGGGTACGGGTTTAAGGTATATCCTACCCTACCCTATTCGCATCCTTAATACAAACAAACAACAACAGCAAAGCCTTGTCCCACTAAGTGGGGTCGGCTACATGAATCAAATGACACCATTGTGCTCTGTCATGTATCATGTCTACAGAGAGACCGTTTACATGTAGATCTCGTTTGACCACCTCATGGATGGTATTCTTAGGTCTTCTTCTGCCTTTCGCCTCTTGTCCATCTTCCATCTCATCCACCCTCCTGACTGGATGTTTTATCGGTCTTCTTTTCACATGTCCAAATCACCTGAGATGCGATTCAACCATCTTTTCCACAATGGGTGCTACTCCAACTCTCTCCCTTATATCTTCGTTCTTTATTTTATCCAATCGCATATGACCACTCATCCATCTCAACATCTTCATCTCTGCCACACTCAGCTTATGTTCGTACTCTCCTTTAGCCGCCCAACACTCCGTACCATAAAACATAGCCGGTCTTATAGCGGTGCGATAGAATTTACCTTTAAGTTTTAAAGGTACTTTTTTGTCGCATATAAAACTAGATGCACTCCGCCATTTTAACCAACCTGCTTGGATCCTATGATTTACATCATGTTGAATCTCTCCATTATCCTATATGATGCACCCAAGATACTTAAAACTTTTAACTTTTTGTAGTCTTTCTCCAATCTTCACCTCTATATTAGGGTTTTCCCTTCTCAGACTGAACTTACATTCCATATATTCCGTCTTGCTACGGCTTATGCGTAGATCATACACTTCTAGAGTTTCTCTCCATAATTTCAACTTCTTATTTAGGTTTTCCTTTGACTCTTCCATAAGGACGATATCATCGGCAAAAAGCATGCACCATGGTACAGGCTCTTAGATGTGCTCTGTGAGTACTTTCAAGACTAATGTAAAAAGGTATGGACTTAAGGATGATCTCTGATGTAATCCTATACCAATAGGAAATTCTTCTGTCACACTACCTTGAGTTTTCATACTAGTTGTGGTCTCATCATACATGTCTTTAATTGCACGAATATATGCAATTCTTACTCTCCTCTTTTCTAAAACCTTCCATAAGACCTCCTTTGGTACTCTATCATACGCTTTTTCCAAATCAATAAACACCATATGTAGATCCTTTTATTACTACGATACTTCTCAATCATCCTTCTTAAAAGGTATATCGCTTTGGTGGTAGATCTGCCTGGCATAAATCCAAATTGGTTTTCTGTTACTTGGGTCTCTTTTCTCAACCTCCGTTCTATCACCCTTTCCCATAACTTCATGGTATGACTCATAAGCTTGATCCCTCTATAGTTTCCGCAATTTTGTATATCCCCCTTATTCTTGTAGATAGGTACCAAGGTGTTCTTTCTCCACTCATCAGGCATCTTCTTTGACCTTAAAATCTCATTAAAAAACTTGGTTAACCAGTTGATGCCTTTTTCTCCAAGACCCTTCCAAACCTGAATCGGGATATTATCAGGTCCACTGCCCTGCCATTTTTCATCTGCTTTAGAGCTTCTTTTACCTCGAAGTCTCGGATCCTCCGATAGTAGTCAAAGTTTTGATCTTCTTCTCTTGTGCATAACCGACCAAGACTCGGAAGAGTCTTCTGTCCCTCGCATCCTTAATATATTATATAATATATATGTAAAAGTTGTGTATGTAGTGAAGAAAGTGAGTCTTGTACTCACAATCTTCTTATAAAAACTTGAAATAATTACTAAGCTAGTTGATGATCATATTATTTGTAATTTTATGTTGGATTTCTTAAGATTTTATTGTTTTTAATTTTAATTTGAACTTAGTTTTTTATTTTCTATTTTATTAATATGTATGAAATTTGGAATGGTTGAATTTTATATTTATTTGAATTTTTTTTTTTTCTGCGGGTAGGGTCGAGTAGGATAGGGTTTAGAACTTTAGGGTGCGGTAGGGTTAGGATTGAGAGATTTTCAACACGTGGGTAGGGTAGGGTAGAATTTTAAGAAAATTTTCAACCCGCGGGTAGGGTTAGGGTAGAGAGTCTAAACCCTACCCTACTCTACCCTACCCATTGCCAGCCCTAGTTTAGTCGACCCCACTTAGTGGGACGGCTTTGTTGTTGTTGTTGTTGTTGTATATGAACTTGGTAAAGAAAAGTAATGTCACATGTCCTACAGGATGGTATTGGTATACTGCCTTGATGCCATATTTGATCAGGCTATGTTTTAGAAAGCCTATGATAGCCATAGCTCTCGGCAGGATGTATTCAAGCCCATCACTAGACATTTGGAGCATAAATTTTATAGGACTAGATATCTGTTGGTGACTCATTATTCATTAACAACCATAGGATAGGCTTTTATACTATATTTACAGTGTGGGTATTAGATAGGAGATAGAAGAGTGAAGATATGTTTTATTTTTTGGGTGTGTTATATCCTACAAGAGGTAAGACACTGTTCCTAACTATAGTAATAGGGGAATCCTAATCCTAATCAAATAAGGAAATAATCATGAAATAAAGGTAAATATGAATATCAAATCATAACTGATACTGTTGATATCTACAGATTATATTTTGTTTGTTTCTAACAAATTTCAATCTTTGTACTAATGCATCATAGTTTTCTCAGATAATTTGACAAAAAGAACATAACTGTGAGGGCTAGGAAGAGATGTGAGTAATATAGGTGGCAATAATTATCAGCGAGATCAATTTTACTCTAATAATTTGCCAAACAGGACCCAAATTTTTATCTATCAGAGAATGTTGATTAGCTTAACTCCCTGACTGCTATACTATAGTTTAAAATAGTTAAATTGGTCCTAACGGGATCTAAATTATTATTTGTCAGAGAGTATTGATTAGCTTAATTCCCTGACTGCTATATGTAGGTTCAAAATAGTTAAAAAGCCTTTAAAATACTATTGAATCATAGTAATGAAAGAACTTCATGACATTCTTATTCTCATTGTTAATCAAAATATTGCAGAGTTATACACAGTATATCCCTTTACCCATCAGTGACCTCAATTCCTGGCTGAAGACCCCATCAATTTATGTTTTTGATTGCTCTGCTGCTGGGATGATAGTTAATTCCTTCATTGAGGTATTTACATTGCACTTAAAATGATGTTTATTAGTTACCGTATAAAGTAAGGTGCCAATATAAGGAAAATTATTTGACATTTTGTAATCTGGACTGCCAAATTGTGGATGCTGAACTTCTTGTTTGTAAGCTACATGAATGGAATGCTTCTAATTCCTCTGGGTCCACATGGGATTGCATTCTGCTTGCAGCATGTGAATCGCATGAGACTTTGCCTCAAAGTGCAGAGTTCCCAGCTGATGTGTTTACATCTTGCCTTACAACACCTATAAAGATGGCATTACGATGGTGAAGCTTCTCTCAATTCCCGCTTAGTTTTTCATCTTTAAATTGTTTGATATTTAAGATATAGTGTATAGTTTATAGTATATACGTAAACACATTATGCATGGACTTTTAAATAATACATTGATTTGCCTAATCTTTCTAGTTAGTACACCTCCCATATTGATCCCTCCTTCATTCCCTTACTAACCTACTGTGTACATTTTTATAGTTGCTTTATGGATGTTTCATGGTTGCACAGTCATTATTGTCATTTTCTTTAATTGAAAAAGAATACATTGTTATTATTAACTTTTTAAAAAACATGATTGATTACTCTATGGTATTTTTGCCGGTGAACTGATTACCTGATGCCGGACTACATGTTTACTGCAGCCATGGTGTTAGAAAGTGACCATTGTGATAAATATGGTTTCCTTTTTCCCTGTTGATTTTATGTTTAATTCTGCTTCCTTATAGTAAAAGTCTTTATTTCGTATTATTTCTGAGCAGTGATAAGTGTATGTTTCTTAGTAAACTGGCCATTAGTAATTTCTGTGATGTACCTTGTTTCCAGGTTTTGCACACGTTCATTATTTCGTGGATCACTTGATTATTCACTTATAGATCAGATCCCTGGCCGTCCCAATGACCGAAAGACACTTTTAGGTGAATTGAATTGGATCTTTACGGCAGTAACTGGCACAATTGCCTGGAATGTTCTTTCTCATGGTAGGTTACTGGACTTAAAATTGCTGAGCTGTATCTTTTTGATTCGTTTAGCAAGCAATTTTATTTGGTATCAATTAAATGATATTTGATTTTATGCTACAGATCTTTTTCAAAGACTGTTCAGACAGGATTTGCTTGTTGCAAGTCTCTTTCGAAATTTTCTACTTGCTGAGAGAATTATGCGATCTGCAAATTGTTCTCCTGTGTCTCACCCAAATTTGCCCCCAACCCATCAACATCATATGTGGTATTGTTGGTGATTATTATTATGATTTTAAAATAGGTGATAACTACATCTATTTTCAATTGGTGTTGTTTTCCTACACTGCAGGGATGCATGGGACATGGCCGCTGAGCTCTGCCTTTCACAACTTCCCTCGTTAGTTGGCAATCCTAATGCTGAATTCCAGGTATGCAGGTCTTTTCTTATATGGCTAATACGAAGTTTCTTTAAGAAATTGTTTATAATAAAGAAATTGGTTCTGGTATTGTGGTTTGAAAATCATTGTTAATAATACACTGATACTAAAGATTATGTATAAGAGGAGCTTACCTGTGAAGCATGTTGTTGTACTTTTTCAGCCCAGCACATTTTTTGGTGATCAGTTGACAGCATTTGAGGTATGGCTTGACCATGGTTCTGAACATAAGAAACCACCAGAGCAGTTGCCTATAGTTGTTCAGGTGTGTCACATGTCTTGATTTTTGTTACAATTGGAACCATCAGATTGGTTCCTGATACTTTTGTTATATAGGTTGCATGCTTTTTGCAAATCAGCTGTCAGGCCCTGTTCCTTAAGTGGTTGTGGTGGGGTTAAACATTAAGCTACTTACTGGTAATTCCAATGCAAACAACATATGATAATTCTAGGCTTTGATTCCGCCATTGGAAATTCGATGTCAATTATCAAATATATGTGGATAGAACTTAAGTGCTCTTTGTTGATAGTGTTCAGTGGTCATTCTTTTTCTTTAAGTAGCTATGTTCTGATTTCAGGTTTTACTTAGTCAAAGCCATCGATTTCGTGCTTTAGTACTCCTTGGAAGGTTCCTTGATATGGGGCCATGGGCTGTAGATCTGGTAATGTTTTTCTCAATTCATCAGCTCTTAGTTGTTCCTATTTCTAAAACAAAAATCATATTCTGACATGATATCAATTTTGTTATATGAAGGCATTGTCTGTTGGAATATTTCCTTATGTTTTAAAGCTGTTACAAACAACAAGACCAGAACTACGCCAGATTCTCGTATTCATATGGACAAAGATTCTGGCACTTGACAAGGTACTTTTGGAGGAGATGGGTTGTCATCTTCAAGTGAATGCCATTTTTTTAAAATTATTTTTATCACAAAAATATGCACTTCCTCTGTTATGCATGAGTTGGTAGACGAGTTTCGCTTATTACATCACTTCTGTTGAAATTTGGGGATGTTGATGTTTGACCACTTGTACTGTAGTTATTGTGGTATATAAACAATGTTATTTTTATGTACTTATTGCCTTAGATATGGCTCTAGACAAAAGTAGAAGATAATGAAAAGAGCAAACAGAGATATGGGAACTATATAGCCTATATTATTTAGTTGTATTATTATTCAATACCCTATCGAAAGATCCCTATGTAGGAGAAACCTATTATTCCTATAATTCTCTTTGGGTAATGATCTATTGTGGGGTTGCAGTCATGCCAGGTTGATTTAGTAAAGGATGGAGGTCATAACTATTTTATTAAGTTTCTTGATAGCATTGAAGCATATCCAGAGCAACGTGCGATGGCTGCTTTTATTTTGGCTGTTATTGTGGATGGTCATCGACGAGGTCAAGAAGCTTGTATTGAAGCTGGCTTGATCCATGTCTGCTTAGAGCATCTTCAGAGTTCTTCATCTCCTAATGATTCACAAACTGAACCCCTTCTCCTTCAGTGGCTTTGCCTGTGTTTGGGGAAACTGTGGGAAGACTTTACGGAGGCACAGGCGATGGGTTTGCTGCATGGTGCTACTATTGTATTTGCTCCTCTACTGTCTGAACCCCAGCCAGAGGTCTACTACCGTCTGTTAGCTCTGTTTCTATTTATGGGATGACTATATCTTTGTATATTTTAATTAAATAACCAAGTCATGGTTTTCTCTTGTTCCTCAGGTTAGGGCATCTGCTGTTTTTGCGCTTGGCACCCTTCTCAATGTCGGATTTGATTCATGTGCGGGTGTAGGAGATGGAGAATGTGATGATGATGACAAATTTAGGGCTGAAGTTAGTATAGTGAAGAGTATGTTGAGTGTTGCATCAGATGGGAGTCCATTGGTGAGGGCAGAGGTAGCTGCGGGTAGGTGAATAAACATCTGAATTCACGTTGATATTTCAAACAAAATCCTGGAATTTCATCTCCCCCCACCCCAAACACACACACAAAAAGGGGAAAAAAAAAAAGAAATCAATATATATAGTTGGGTCAGTCAAGATATCTAACTTTTTTTTTCTCTCTCAACTGTCAGCATTAGCTCGCTTCGCATTTGGCCATAACAAGCACCTGAAATCTATTGCTGCTGCATACTGGAAACCACAGACTAATTCTTTCCTGAATTCGATACCTTCATTGGCCAACATAAAAGATTCAATTGGTGGATATCCTACCCAGAACCAACATATGCCTCGTGGAAGTATTGTTTCATCTCAAATTGGTCCTTTGAGGGTTGGAAATGATAATTCTTCAGTGGTTCGAGATCGGTGTGGCTCTTCTAGCCGTCCTCTCGCTGGTTCTGGAATAATGCATGGGTCCCCATTGTCTGATGATTCATCTCATCATTCCGATTCAGGAATACTGAATGATGGTTTTAGCAATGGAGTTGTTAACCATGGTGGCCAAAAACCCTTGGACAATGCATTGTATTCACAATGTGTTCATGCTATGTGTACCTTAGCAAAAGATCCATCTCCGCGGATTGCAAACCTTGGTCGACGGGTACTTTCCATAATAGGTATTGAACAAGTGGTAGCAAAGCCATTTAAGTCTACTGGTGAAGCTACAGGATTGGCTCGTTCCTCTTCTTGGTTTGATATGAATGGAGGTAATCTTCCTTTCTGTTTAATTTGATTATTAATGTTAATCATGTAGGTTAATTGTAAAAGCATTTCAGTAATGTTCACCAATTTGAATTTTGTGATAATTCCCACTAAAGTATGTTTCGACTTGTTTGTTTATTATTGAATGCATCTTTGGCAGGTCGCTCACCTCTAACCTCCAGAACTCCTCCAGTTAGCCCACCTCGTCTAAATTACTTATCAGGAATCCGTAGAGTATTTTCATTGGAATTTAGGCCCCATCTGATGAATTCTCCAGACTCAGGTTTAGCTGATCCTCTTTTAGGTTCTGGTGGGGCTACTGGTACATCGGATCACAGCCTTCTGCCACAGTCAATTATATATAATTGGAGTTGTGGGCACTTCTCCAAACCGCTGTTAATGGCTGGGGATGACAGTGAAGCCATAATAGCTGGGAGAGAAAAGAAAGAAAAATTTGCATTGGTGCACATCACAAAATGCCAGCACTCTGGTTTGTTCTCTTTCTTCCGATTATTTATTTATGTTATTATGATTTTCTTTTGGTACAGGTTCTTCATATATTCTGGTTAAGAACTTTGTGACATTTTATGTTTTCAGCTGTTAGCAGGCTAACAAATCCAATAGCTAAATGGGACACAAGAGGCACACAAATGGTGTTGATGCAACCTTTTTCTCCTGTTGTGATAGCTGCTGATGGGAATGAACGAATTAGGTATGTGGAGTGTATTAGTACCGTTATTAGTTAAGTGGAGAGTAATAAGGGTATTTAGAAGCTGGGGATGACTTTAGATGAGCAAGATGGATGTTTCTGCATAGGAAATGTTGGGAGTTACGTTGATTGATTTACAGGACTAAGGATTGTAGCAGTAGGATGTTGGTAAGAGTAAATATTTCCCGATATCTGTTTAGCTATATGGCGGGTGGACCTCATAAAGACCAACTGACGTTTATAAATAGAGACTTGGGCAACTAAACAACAAAAAGTGTTAACATTATTTTACAGGCATTAAGAGTGTTTTAGTTTGTTTGTCAGCACTCAGGACAGAATATTTATGTGGTTTTCATGATTTTATTGTTAGTCATCATATTATGAAAATTTGAATTTTATTTTTGACTTTCTTTTTTTGTTTTTGGTTTATTTCACAGAATATGGAACCATGAAGAGGCAACACTACTAAACAGTTTTGACAACCATGACTTTCCAGACAAGGGAATCTCTAAGCTCTGCCTAATGAATGAGCTGGATGATAGCTTACTTCTTGCTGCTTCATGTAATTTTCTCTACAGTTTGCCATGATACCTTCTTTCTCAAATTATTGGCAGAATATTAAATTTTAGGTAAATCTCATGACAGCTGATGGAAACATTCGGATCTGGAAGGATTATACTCTGAAAGGCAAACAGAAACTTGTAACTGCATTCTCTTCAATTCATGGTCATAAACCTGGTGTCAGGAGTGTCAATGCAGTTGTTGATTGGCAACAACAGAGTGGTTATCTGGTATATTCTTTGATCATCACTGTCCTGAAATAATACTTCCAAGTTCTTTTATCTTGTGATGTCAGTTCTATCCATTGATGTACATTTTTACCAGTATGCATCGGGTGAGATATCATCAATTATGGCCTGGGATCTTGATAAAGAACAGCTTGTTAATCCTATACCTTCATCATCGGATCGCAGTATCTCAGCATTGGTAAGCCTCATTCAGTGCATAGTTTAGTTTGCCTTGGTAACTATTTAGTTGTCAAGTTAGTTTTGGCATGCCAACTAAGCCCATGGATTGTCCTATTAAAGAATTACCAAGTGTTATTCTGGGGTAAAACTTCCTATTATGTTGGGAATGGTAATCATATGTTTTTAACTCTGCTCATTATTTTTTATTTTTTTCCTGGTAACAACGATCCAATATATGTACCGCTGTTATTCCAAAAAATATTAAGCTTTTTTTTTTTTTTTTTAACTAGGTCTTATTCAAATTACCTTTATGCAGTTGACCTCATCTTTACTGTCTCTATAGTTGAATTCTCCCAATCTCTGATGTCATACTTTTGCTTTTGCATGCATGGCGAACTGGCTATTATGGATGACAGTTACGAACTGATTGTCTCAGGGTGATCATTTTTTCATTAAACATTTCTGACTTTTGGGAGTGGATTTGATGGTATGTTTAATGATGTTGGTCTATGAAAAACTAATAACCTTGGAATTTTTGTTGTATGCTCTCACATAGTTTATTAATTATTATATATTTTTCATTCTCTAGCTGTTTATGGTTTTAGAGGTGGCTTAGAAAGATCCGAGTTGAATGCTTATATATGAATTGCTCAGTTGGCTCTGCGTCTGGTTCTTTGGACTTTTTGATGGGGTTTTCCTTCCCGATTGTGTTTGTTTTATCCAATTCTATTGATAGAGATGATGTAGATATGAGCTCCTTAAAAATGATTTTCTCCCCTGATATATGTATTATTACTTATATTTCAGGCTGCATCTCAAGTTCATGGGGGACAGTTGGCGGCTGGTTTTGTAGATGGTTCTGTTAGACTTTATGACATCAGGACACCTGAAATGTATGCATCTCCGATGAATTTCTTCCAAGTTTTGATCTGCTTAGTTGATGAAATTGAATTGAGCAACATTGTCATTTATCAGCTATATAATCACTGCAATCTTGCATAAATCTGACTATGGTTACTGTTTTTCTAACTATGGCTACTGACAATGTTGCTTCTTAGGCTTATCTGTGGATTACGGCCACATACACAGAGAGTAGAAAAGGTGGTGGGGATTGGCTTTCAACCTGGACTAGACCCAGGAAAGGTAAGATGATCTTTACTAATTTTTGCTTTCTTTTTCATATAATGTCCGTCTTGGTAGGAATTCAATAACAATCTATGGATTTGATATGAAAAGGATGATGAAATTATATTGTATTTGTGTTCCTCTTTAGATTGTTAGTGCTTCTCAGGCAGGAGATATTCAATTCCTTGATATAAGAAATCATAATAGCGCCTATCTTACCATTGAAGCTCACCGGGGGTCACTCACAGCTTTAGCTGTACATAGACATGCTCCAATCATTGCCAGTAGCTCAGCCAAGCAACTTATTAAAGTTTTCAGCCTTGAAGGAGATCAACTAGGCACTATTCGATACTATCCTACCCTTATGGCTCAGAAAATTGGGTCTGTCAGCTGCCTTAATTTTCACCCATACCAAGTCTTGCTTGCTGCTGGTGCTGCAGATGCATGTGTGTGTATCTATGCTGATGAGAACACTCAAGCAAGATGAATCTACAGTTGTCCCCCCGCCCCCCCCCCCCCCCCCTTTCTCTTGATTTCATTGGTTGTCTCCAGCTCAGAAGAATGCATGATACATGTCTAAGGAAAGCCATGCTTATTTCTTGCTGTTGGATGATCATGCAATACGTCGGCCAATGAGACAGTTTGGTGGTTGGGTAATTAAATCCTGTTACTACGCTTCATTGCCGCTGTGAATAAATCTGAAACATACTGGTAAGGTGAATTTCTGCTGAATTGCTGGTAGTGTATGCAACTCATTCATTAGCCTCCATGTTAGAAGGGCTGCACCTGACTGGGAGTAATCATGCGTATTTATTGGAGGCTTTGTCAAATAATATGATCTTCGTAAATGTGTGTAAATAATTTTGTTTATTATTATTTTCCATTCCAATGTTGTGTTATATCCCAATCCGCCTTTAATTTGTAAATTTGTTGGCAGAATATGTAATTTAGTTTGCTGACAGATGTGGGTGGTTTGACTGCTGAGAACTGAGGCATATTCACTCAAATATAATCTTTGAATTGGGGGAAACCTTGCCATGGTATAATTTCATTCAAGTTTGAGCCAGTGTGCTGTTTTAGTACGAGACTAAAATTTCAGAATTTTTAGCTTCCATGTTGGCATCCTCTAGTACCCAAAATCTCACTGTTTACACTGCGTAGAGAATCGACAGTCTAATCTAATTTTCATCTAGTAACATTACGGTATGACTATAAGTAATCTAATAGCGTGTCATTACACAATAGATAATAGATTTTTGTTTATTGTTTTGTAACCAAATCAGCTTACCAACCAACGAGTCAAATGTGTCAAATTTCAATTCAGTTTAAGCTTTTAAAGATCAACTTACTGAGGTGTTAATGATCGAGTTTGAATTGATACAATAGTAGAGTTAGCCTTCGCTTGGTTGCTGTTGTTAATTGGTTCATGGTGACCTACCATTGACCGTTGTGGTGGCTTTAGTTGTGTACATCGGCCAGTTATTGGAGCTACCTGGGTCCGTGTCAGCCGACAGACGATACGTGACATGGAATTGCACAATGGCAAGTCGCAACTTGTCAGGGGAAGCCTCTGCCTCTGCCTCTAAAGAAGTAACCTTAGCTGAAGTGGTGAGCTTCATGCACTCGCGCAGTGTATCAGAACGGCACCGTTGAATGATTTGTTGCTTATTCAAAATGTTGCGTAGCAATTCTAACGGAAGTTAGAAAAATAAACACGTACAACAGTTAGCTGTGTATAGAAAGAATGTTATACGCACGTAATTAGTATCTGTTCAAAACACCCAAAAAGAATTCAACACTCTTGAGATTGAAATTAAGGTGAATACTCTCAATATGCACAAATGTTAAAAATTTCCGTGCCAATTATAGTGGTCAAAGATCAATAAATCTTAAAAATGAAACCACTACCAGAAAGAAATCTTTTATCAAAGAATGCTCCGGAGTCTATCGTCTGAGGGAACACTCAAAACTAATGACTTTATGATCTACTCATAAGTAGGAAACTGCAGCTGAATCGATCTAAATAACTTACATAACCTTAAAATAAATAGAAAAAAAAGGTATAAACCATATCAACATTGCATGCTTTTTACAATAATAGAACTTCACTTGCGCCCTCCAACCATGCCAGGTCCCATTGTACCTGACATGCCGGATGACGTTCCACTACCAGTCATCTTCACCCTTCCATCTGTGTTTCCAAAAACATTCAAATCTTCAAATAATCTGTAAGATGGAATAAAGGGCCGTTGTCCGCTGCCTGTACTGCCTGGGCTCCTTTGGCCAAAATTTGCCCCCACAGCAGATCCAGCACCATTGGAAGGAAATGTAAAAGGCCCTGTTGTGTTGGCTTGAGGATTGGAGAACGAATTGGTAGGAGATAAATGGTTTTGATAGTTGGGATAACCCGGTGTTGAGGCCCATGGTGGTGGAGGGTAACTTCCCGGGTACTGAATGTGCTGATTTTGAAATCGTTGCTGCTGTGGTGTAGCTTGAAAGTGCTGTGGTGGAGATTGTAACTGTGGTTGGGGTGGGGATCGGAGCTGACCCTGGAAATGTTGGGGTTGGGGTTGGGCCTGGAAATGTTGGGGTTGGGGTTGCAAATGTGCGTGTGAGGGTTGATACTGTGGTGAAGCGCTATATTGAGGATGCTGGGACTGCAACGGTGGCTGAGTTTGTTGTTGGAATGGTTGTGATTGCTGGAACTCAGTTTGTCGATTATTAAGTGATTGTTCGGATTCATACGAGGGTGGTGTCTGCAAAGGTGGCTGATTTTGTTGTTGGAATGGTTGTGATTGCTGAAACTGAGGTGGTTGATTATGCAGTGATTGTTCGGATTCATACGAGGGTGGGGTGGCAGGCTGGGAGCGGGACTGAGACTGGGGTTGATACATCTGTTGCTGTGACTGGACTTGAGGTTCCGACGGCGATTGAGGCCTAGCCCATGGAGCGACATAACTGTTGTATTGCTTATTCCCAGGATATGTTTGGGGAGCATTAGAATACCCCTCTGTTGTGGATGGATTAGCTGCTTGATGCATTCCTTCGACAGAGGTCGCTGATGACGTATAATTTTCCTGTGGAGTTGATGGTGTGAGGGACAAAGTGAGGCTCAGCAAGTCAATAATGTCCTGATCCTTTCCAGTACTAACTGGTGCAGGTGGATCGGGAAGAGCTAATGCATTGGATGGGACAGTAGTTGAGGAATCTGCCACATGTGACGTCACGCTCATTGACGCCGCCGACTGTGTCTTAGAATGTCTGCATAAGTGGTAAAAATTTCATGCTGAATCAATAATTGGTTTAAAAAATGGAACCAATTCATTGATCCTGAATTGTTCCAGGGCACCACAGACCAAAATGCATGTCCAAGATTATATAACACTCATGCTTCCTATTTTCACATCACAATCGCAACAGGGAAGAAAATTGACTTTCCAAAACCCATGCCAATTAAAATATAAATCCAAATTATTAGTCCTAGCTGACCTTCGAGCTAGCTGTGCAAATTCGTCTTCTTCCTCTTCATCACTCAATCCCGAAGTTTGAGAATAGAGAGGGGCTGGTGGGCTAGCTTTAGGCGTTGAAATAGACTCTACGGGGCTGCGGCTGGGGCTCTTCATGTCAGTCTCATGGCTGGGGCTCCGCACATCAGTTTGATTGAAATTTGAGTTAGCTTCATCTGGCAGAACTTCACCTGGTGGAGTGCTGGAACCTGCACGTTGAATTGGAAGGGGATTCCCTGTAGCAATTGCATCATGTTTTGCAAGCAAACTCTGAATACTATCATTTAGTTCAAGGCCTCGTCCAAGAAGCTCCTCATCCCTGAAAGAAAACTAGGATTATTCCACGCATCTTGTGGACACGCAGAGTTCATAAAGCAGTCCACAGGTGTTGGGGTCTGTGTGACATGTTATAACCAGTCTATAGGAACTAACCCCGTTGTTGTTAGCATCTGCATCAATTTTTTCTGGTTGGTGCGACAGCGATCAACAAGATCAACAATTACTTCGTCTTTTACAGCCTGCTAAGCATAAAACAAAATAAATTTAGCTTACTGTGGCCTGAGATAATTCAGCAAGACCAAGATATCATCTAACGTACCGTACGGTCACTAGGATTCACAGCTTGAAGCATGTCACTCAACAGGTCCATAACATGGCGCATGGATTCCAAGCTTGACAAACTATGAATTATAAAAAAATAAAAGAAGACAAGAAAAAAGGAGAGATATTTTAGTTTTACACAGGTCTGGTGACAGAGGTCAGCACCAGCGGTTGGCAACATAATGAAAAAATTGAAATTTCACCTCAAACTTTCTATCTCTGTTGCCATTGTTTCATCAAGTGTTTTTGAAGAACCGCTTGGCATCCCATATCCAGCATGCATACTTCCTGAAGCTTGATGGGTAGGAGGTGGAGTAAATATTGGAGACGCATCTAAAGAACGCTTTGGAAACACTACTCCCGTTCGCTGCCATTTATAAAGTCCAACAGAGTGTGATGGATATGATATAAAGGTCATTCAATTATTAATTAAATGTACCTTTGGCAGTTGGCCTTACATATATCAATGCCATCTACATTTGAAATGTAAATTGATTGCATCAAAGGGAATAATAATAGGTTTAGCAAGGGAACAATTCATGCTAAGCTTTGTAAAAGTTATATAACCCAACCATGAAATAGAAGAGAGGAAATACCCCAAAATGTCAAGTTAATATCAATTTTCAGTCTAGCATTCAGCTCTGCATGTACAACTATAACGAGGCATGATAAGACTTTTCAAGAAACTCTGTTGATATACTTACCTTCAATTCCTCATATGCCCAATAGTACTGAGGATATTTTCCACCAGGCCCGCCAAATGCCTCTTGCCATGAGTCCAGCAATATTAAAATTTTATCCCTCACTTGCATATGTGCCTAAATTATCATCAAATGAATTTCAAATTAGACAAGATTAACCACAGTTAAACAGCATTAATTCAAGTTGCCTCCAAGATGTTGAATGATTGGATATATCATCCTACATCCAAATAGCATCAATACTAAGATTGTTTCGATAGGTGTACATCATCTATGTTTTGGTCGATCAATTAATCCAAAGAGCAAAACCTGAACAATAGGAGCTTTTACTTTGCTATGAAATACGACCAGAAATATTAATATTTGAGCCAATAAGACAAGAAAGAGAAGTGAATTAAGTTGATGTCAAATTATTTGGCAACTGAATCAAACTACATCATATTGATGGATCAATTTTACTAATAGACCACTAGTTCATAGCAATAAATACACACTCACCAAGGGTCAATAATGCACAAGTGAAATCACATATGCAACTTAAATAAGAATGATTCTCAAGTTTCTATCTGACACCACCTTACCTTCTTCCTTACAATTTTGATCATCTCATCCAATATGTTCCTCTCAGCAATTTGAAAGTGGACCTGATCACCACAATTCTTCACCATTGTCTCCAAAAGCTAGAAGAAAGAAAATCAGAAACCATAAATCAAGCTCCAAAACAAATAAATTTGACATCAGGTACAACAGAATACAGAAACAATCAAGTTGAACTTTTGGTACCGTGAGAGCTAGTAATTGAACTTTAGTGCTCTTATGTTGTATTCTCTTTTTCACAGCTTTAACCACATCTTTAGGCTGCCTGAGAAATTAAGCATGTGCTACTCATCAATGATTCAGCAAACAATACAAATGTTTTTTCTTCACAAAGACTAATATGGTGGAAGGAGATAAATACAGGAAGGCGGGTTAGGGAGAAAGAAGCAATTTGACAAATTAGCTTGGAAATTCATCCACAAACCAGAAAGGAAACTAAGGTTACAAATTATTGTTGCATTTTGAGAACTAAAAGGAAACAAAATAAAAGTAATCATAATATTTTTGTTTTTGGAAAAAAAAAGGATAAAAAGGAAGAGAAAAAGAAAGAAGAAATCAAAGAACAATATGCTTCATGTCCCAGATAATTCAACTAACCAAATTTTCACATCAACATGAACAAAATCACCCAAAACACCAAATTTATTTATCTTTTTGGGGATGAAAAAAATATGCAATTTTTACACTCAATATTTCATCTCAACATAAAACACAAACACAAGCATGAAACACAAAAAAGGATATAAATCATTAGCATGTGGCAGATGATCAAGGTCAACACCTAAAGATAATAAAAAAAAATATAGAAACAAGAAACAAGAAACAAAATGATAAATTATATATATATATAAGGCTCAAAATTGACATGCTATCTTTCTCCCCTTTTCCCCTCTTTGTTATCCTTGAAGATTACCAATGATTAGAATTTATGGAGTCACAAATTTCGATGTTCATGGTCCAATCAGGGCCCATAAGAAGATCGCTGGTCGCCTTCTCAACTGCGACAGTAGCTGAAGAAGAAGAAGAAGCCATGGTGTTTTTCTTCTCTTCACCTTTCCTTTGATTCACTCTCTCTATGAAAAAACCTTCAGAGAGCAGCAAATGATTCTTCGTCAACAGCCAAATATCATAAAACGTAAAAAAACAAAAGTCTACGGTAAAATCGTTCAGAGAAACCACACCTCACCGAAATTGTTTAGAAGAGAGGGAAAAGTTCACGAAACCCTAGCGCAATTCATGAATGAAACCAATCGGAAAAAGCAGAAAATAATAATCTGGAAAAGTCGTCGCTTGTTTTCTCAAATAACGCAGGTTTTTTCTCTCGGCTAAAAAGGAAGCAAATTCGCGAATTTTCTCATTTCCATGCTTTTTTTTTTCATTAATTAATTAATATTAATTTTCCTTCTCTGTAGAAATATTTTCCCGGAAAATTCGTAATTTTCTTCTTTTCGTTCTCTCTCTCTGTTTCTTTTCACTAATCGAAGGGTGTGCGAATTTTTGAGCGGTGGTGTTCAACTTTGAAAGTAAACCCACGCGTGGTTCTATGTTGTGTTAAGACACGCGCGCCAACGTGGCAGATAATTATGAAAAGTGAGAAATGGAATTTGCGCATTGCCCTTTTTCTCCTTCATCATCACTCAACAACTCAACTCGTATCTTAGCACGCTGATGACGATGCTATCGCCCATATAAAGATTCTCACATTTTTAATGATAAAATTGAATAAACCACGATTTTTGGTATTAAAAAATTTTGTTTCCGATAAAAGGATTTCCAAGGAAAATAACATTATCATCTAAAGAAAAATTATCAGACAAAATCTAATATATAAAGTTTTTTTTGTAAGTATATTTTAGAATATATATATTTTTTATTTGGTAATTGTATATCAAGTAAATACTTTTGACAAATTATTTTTTAGATAAGTAAAGCAAGAATGAGAATTATCAATTTTTTGACATAAAAAAAAGGTAATTTATTTGAATAAAATAAAAGAGAGAAACGTTTACTGAAATGCAACAATTGCAATTTCCTTACCTCCATGTCCTGATTTATTATTATGTAAATCATCGTAGGTCACCACGGTTTACAATTTACATATAAACCGTTGTAGGCTAGCACAGTTTCTGACTGAGTAACAATGACCATAAACCGCGGTAGGTAACAACAGTTTACGAAGGCAGAAAATTGACCATAAAACCCTCTAACCTGCCACGGTTTATGAAGGGATATTTAAATGCAGAAACTCCTGTTAGCTGCCACGGTTTATGAAGAGAAGAATTCTATATATATGAGTGAGATTCAAGTTGTTGAAGAGGAGTATTATCACAATGGCAAGTGAGGAAGAGAGTTTTTTTTGTCTTAGTGTATTACTCTGGAAAAATTCAAAGAAACAAAAAATATGGTGTGAAGTTCACTAACAGAGAACCGTTGAGTGTATTTATCAGTTCATCAAACACTTTGTCAGATGTAAAGAATAGCATCTTGCAGAAGCTTGGGGTATTTGGGAGCAAGTGGATGAAGAAGCTATTCTACAAGATTCCCATCGCAGTGGTGTCGACCGGTGTTAAGTATGATACGTTTGTGATAGCGGCCGATGAAGATATGTGGGTTCTGTTTCATTGTGTTAGGAGTTTTCCAGAGGTTAGAATACACGAGCTGTATGCGAAGTTGGAGGTTGGTGTCGATAGTTCTGGGGCATCAGCTCCAGTTCATAGCTCGACTGCCGTGGGCGGTGCGTCTAGTTCGATGCCTGTGGCCGGACCAACTGTTCCTCAGATCGCATCCCCTTCCTTTGCGGTTGATTTAGATCGAACAGAGGCAGTTGCTTCTGTACCGTTCGAGAATCCTGCGGTACCACTCTATCCACCTGATGCCACTCTATCGCAGCAAAATATATCAGGCTAGTGACCGCCGTCCATAGCCTACGGTGCTCGTCAACAAGTATCTCCGGATGAACAACAGCAGCAACATCGGGAGCAGAATAAGGCTCCCACGGAAACTGTATCGGAGAAGGTAATCTTAGGTAAGACCATCAGAGTAAACATGAACAACTACTTGTAAGAGCAATAACTAAACGACTCACATCGCGAACACGCAATCTATCCAAACAAAGGCGTGAAGACACCACTCTTTGATCCCCTGCATCGTTTGTCGGCAGATATGTTGCCCACCTACAAGTTTCATTCTGAGCATTTCATTAAGAACGACAACACATGAAATTGAACAGGTTATCGACCGAAAACAATAAACTATACCTGGATGCCAGCGGAAATCCGAACACATCAAAACCACTGGGTCTGAGACTGGGAAACCTCCAGAAAATCCAAGACTGAAGAAGTTGTAGTGGCCCAGCCAAGTTAACAACGTTTCTGTTTGTCCCACGGCAAAGACATCTATACAACCAGGCCAGTGCAGCCGTGCCCCAGCTATATCTCCCCAAGTCGTCCATCGATGCCAAATAAGGCAACCAGCGAAGGTGAACCCGGTTTGCGTTCTTGTCCGCAAATAGTTGAGAGGACAACAACATCAGAATATAAGCACGCACGTATATACGCACAGTCTCTTCACTCGCATCTGCTGGGAGAACCCGAAACCTCTCATGGAACCATGTGTAGCACACCGTCATCTACTTGACTTTATTCTATGGCGGTAACTCGCCAAACAACTCCCGAAACCACGCCCATGCGGGTCTTCCGTTCTCCATGAAATTCTCAAAGTCAGTCAGGCACCCACTAACGGCCTCCCCATCGATGGGCAAACCCAGCTGATATGCCACATCTTGCAAAGTGATAGTGCACTCCCCCAACGGCATGTGAAAGGTGTGGGTCTCAGGATGTCACCTCTCAACGAATGCGCTAAGTAGAGGCTCATCAACCCAGAACCATTGATTGTTCAGCCTAGCCAAGTGATACAACCCCGCGGTCTCCAGATACGGTATAATCTGGTCGGATAAAGGCATATTTTGTTGTCTCCTGACACCGCTAATAACCCTAGCAGGCTGCAACATCAGGATAAGAAAATCCTCAGCATACGAGCAATATTAATAACAGTAAATATAATTTAAAAACATTAGTATACACCCACATTGGTTTTCTATTTTCTCTAATAATAGTAATAACAATAATGAAACAATAACAATAATAATAACGACAATAACAATAGTAATAATAACAATAATAATAACATTAATATGAATAATAATAATAAGAATAATACTAATAATAACAACAATAACAATACCAATAATAATAATAACACTAACAATAACAATAATAATAATAATACTAACAACTCCCAATAATAATAATAATAATAATAATAATAATAATAATAATAATAATAATAATAATAATAATAATAATAATAATAATAATAAGGAGAAGGAGAAGGAGAAGGAGAAGGAGAAGGTAGTATAACTAACCTCTTGGTCGATGTTTCCAGCCATGTGTGCAATGCCATTAATCGGTACATGCGAGCTTCGTCTTCCATGGCTCCACCACCCAAATGGTTCAAAACCTCACAGTCTTCCCCAGATTCTCTCTCAACCTCCCATATTCAAAAATTTTGGTTTACAACATATGAGATCCGTGATGACTTAACGCAGATTATGTATTTATATTACTCCAAGCATAAACCGTGGTAGCTAAAAGGGTTTTATGGTCATAAAGTTTTTTCATAAACCGTGGTGACCAAGCACGGTTTCAACCCACCATTTTCATGCATAATTCGTGGTAACCTACCACGATTTATGCTCATTGATTCCTACCTGTAAACCGTGCCAACCTCCCACGATTTATGTATAAATTGGAAAACGTGGTTACCTACCACGGTTTACATAATAATGAATCAGGACATTCATGTAAACAAATGGCAAATGTTGCATTTGAGTAAAGAATTCTTTCAATCATTTTAATCAAGTAAAATGCCCTAAAAAAAGAAAAAATGCAAGCATTTACAAGATAACAAAAGATCAAAAAGGAAACATGAGAGATTTAGATCAATTTAAGTATATTAAAAATAAAAATGATAAAATTTTAATTACAAATGGAGCGTATCAACAAAAGATAGGAGTGACAATGGGTAGAATAGGATAGGATTTGGATCCAACCTTAATTTCATCTGTGGGTTGAGAATATTTCAATCATAATCTTACTCATTCTTAATCTACAGGTATCTGACCTTATTCGCTGGTTACCAAAAAGATGCAACATTATTATATAATTTGATGATAATTTAAAATAGAAATAATCTTTATATATAAAAATATATATTAAATTATTAATTAATGATCTTCTCTTAATTACTAAGGATTTTTTTTGTATTTAGTGAGAAGTCTTTGATTCAACATCTACTTTAAACATATTTTTATATAAATATATAACATATACATATATAGGGTGTGGGTTGGCAACCCTAACCCCTACCCGACACGCAGCAGATTGTGTTGGCAACTCTACCTAACCGGATTAGATTGAGTTAGATACTTGCGGATAGGATACATATTGCCACCCCTAATAAAAGATGAAAAAAAGTACTTTCATGAATTATTTAATAATAAATATATGAATCTTTCATGTTTGTGTTGGATATACATGAGACAGGGAGAAGTCAAAGGGAGATTTTGACGAATTTAAGATTTTAAAGTTAAAGAGACCTTAATATATGAAAAATGGTAGAATAGTAGGTTCACATAAGATTAAACTTTAAAGTTTGGGAATATTAAAGAAGAAAAGATGTATATTAACTAACTAAATATTTAACAAATAGAAAAAGAGTATTTTGGTTGTTATCTACGAAAATAAGAAAGATATACAAAATTGTAAAAATTACTTAAATTAAGTTCATAAACTTTACTATGAAGCCATGAAAAAGAATGATCAAATGAAAGTTAAGATAAGAGACTCAAGTTTTGAAAGATCTGTTTAATTATATATTAGGTAGATCTATCATAGAGGCTACATACATATTAAGAAAAACAATTAATCTTGACATACAAGTGATTTTGCTCTACAAGTCTTACAAGCCCTTTAATTGATGTTACGCTCAAACGCGCCTATTATGCACGTATGTTTCACGCGCCTCTAACAGAATCAACGCGCGAATATATAACTTCCTTTTTTGAAAGGATTTCGTTTCCTTTTTTCGAATTTCTTACCTTCTCTCTTCTATCTCTTTCGTGCGTTTCTCTCTGCCTTCTCCTTCGTCTTTTACGTGCATTTCTCTCTGCTTCCTCCTTCTTCATTTACGTGCTTCAGATTTTTCATTGTGCGTTTATCCATTATTTTTTGACATCAAGCTGTGAAATCATTTTTGAAGATAATGGATGATTCAACTTTAGATTGTCAGCTAAACCAGAGCGAAGTGGATTTTGAAACTGAATCCAATGAAGTTCCTGAGGTGTGATTTAGTTTTAGTTAGTAATTGAATCTGAATTTGAATCCAATTAGTAGTTTTTGATTGTGTAGCTGAATAATGCGTGAACCTTGCCTGTGATATTTGCTGTTTATTCTTCCTTGTTTGAATTGAATCTAATGCACTAGTTCTCATTAGAATTAAAATAATTTTGTCCATTTTATATCAAACATTCGGGTGTAGATCAGTAATAATTGGGTGCATTTCAGGAAAGTTTGGGTGCATTTACAGTGTATGACTTTTCATCTAACGGATGGTGAATTGTTTTATTATTTTAGTTGAATTGTTTTAGTTTTTGTTTAGTTATGATTCATGAATTTGTTTTTCTTATTTTTGATAATGGTTTTATAGTTGTATTTGCATTCTATAGTTTATGCTTATTTTAATATTGTGTATTTTGAGTGTATTTTTGCAGACCTTCTGTGGTGTTGATGACCAGTTTATCCCCAAGGTTGGGATGACTTTTAACACCCTTGAAGATGCTACAAAATTCTACAAGGATTATTCAAAGGTTGCAGGTTTTTCTACAAGAGTTCAGTGCACAAATAAGAAGGAAACGAAATTAAGAATCAATTGATTACATGTAGCAGAGAGGGAAAATGGAAATCGAAAATATCTCTAACCAAGAAGACAGATCCCTCAGCTGGTTTAAATTGTCCTGCAAGAATTTATATATACGTATTGAAGGATGTTAGTGTTTGGATCATTTTGAAGGTTGTGTTGCATCATTCACATCCTTGTTGTCCAGATCAAGCACAGATGCTCAAACAGCACAGGGAACTAAGCATGTCCGTGCGTTATACAATAGAAAATAACGAGGAAGCCAATATCAGACCTAGCAAAACTTTCCAATCATTTGTTGTAGCAGCCGGCGGTCACCGCGAGTTAAATTTTATCGAAAAAGACGTGAGAAATTACATCACTAGAGAAGTGCGGAATGTTTTGGAACAAGAGGATGCAAAAGAATTCGGGAAATACTTATTAAGAATGAAAGAGAAGAATCAGAATTTCTTTTTCGAGCTCGAACTCAAGGACGATCAGTCCATTAAGCTTGCTTTTTGGGCGGATGCAAGGAGCAGAGCTGCCTGTGAGTATTTCGGAGATGTTATTTCATTTGACACCACCTACAATACAAACAGGTAACATACTGTTCTGGTTTATGATGCTGAATTAATGTTGTTATATGAATCTGCTGTAGAGATGTATATTGGAGGTTTTTGGGTGTATACGATCATTATTTGTGTGTATTTTTATATGATCAAATTCTGTTTTGTCGTAACCTGTTTCAGGTATAATCTGGTTTATGGTTCTTTTATCGGGGTGAATCACCACGATCAGTCAACACTTCTTGGACGCGCTTTGATGAAAAACGAAGATATTGAATCATTCAAATGGTTATTTCAATGTTGGCTTTGTTGCATGGGAGGAAATGCTCCGAAAGGGATTCTCACCGATCAATATGCATTGATGCAAAGGACTATCGAGGCTTGTATGCCCACAACAATTCACCGTTGATGTATTTGGCACATCATGAAGAAGATTCCAAGCAAATTAAACGGCTACAAGGAACACATAGAAATCGAACAAGAAATGAGCCATGTTGTTTGGAACTCTCATACCAAAGAATCATTTGATAGGAATTGGGATGATTTTCTGCTGAAGTATGGTCTTGTGGACAACAAGTGACTTTCAGGTAATGACGTTTAAAATCTGTAGCAGAGGTGTAAATTGCATGTTTTTGGGTATATTATAGTCTGATTTGGGTGTATTTTGCAGATCTTTATGAAGACCGTCATATATGGGTTTTAATTTATCTGGATCACCACTTATGGGCCAGGATGAGAAGCACACAAAGGAGCGAGAGCGTGCAATCATTTTTTAACAGGTTCATTATCCGGAACAGCTCACTTATCCAATTTGTCAAACAATACGATAATTGCCTCGGAAGCAGGGAGCAAATAAGAGAGAATCGGATATTGTAGATTTTCACACGGTCATACCATGTGCAACAAAATCCTCCATAGAAGCTCAGTTTCAACATGTGTACACTCACCAAAAGTTTAGGGAAGTCCAAGCACAATTCAGAGGGAAGGTGAATTGCATCATAAGATTAACGAGCTCCGCTCTAGGCTATTCAGTATATGAAGTTGGAGAACAAGTTTCCAGCTCAATATTCAACAAGTTTGTGGTTACTTATGACTCAGTAGCAGCTCAAGTGAAATGTCAGCGCTTATTATTCGAGTCAAGAGGGATATTGTGCCGTTACAACCTAAGTGTGTTAAGCTTTGAATGAGTAATCCAAGTGTCACCGAGATATATATTAGAACGATGGAGCAAGAAGGTAAAGAGGCGACACACACACATCAAGAGCAGCCACAACGAGCCACTGTTGGAGCCAAGAAGCAAGAGGTTTGACGAATTGGTATTTCATTCGCAAAATATATGCAAATTTGCATCAGAATCCGAGGAGCTGACTGCCATGCTGCACCGTGCGTACGATAACATCATGGTTGATATGGAAGAATTGAAAGCCAAAAGGAAGAGGACATGTTTATTATCTCACGAAGATGCCAACCTAGAATCCGTTAACGAGCTTCAAAGCCCTCCAAGGGTTCGAACAAGAGGACGTCCAAAAAATAGGATAGGTTCAAAGTTGGACAAACAGATTATAAATGCCTCAAAGAAGAAGAAAACGAAAGCTCTAAGTGAGGTAAAAGTGATGTTCTTTAAATAGGTGGTAATTAAGTTTAATTATTTTGTTAATAGTTTTGCTAATATGTGAGTTTATTATTTCCAGTTAAACCTTTTTGATGCTGCATCAGTGGTCCAAGCAAATTCCAGCCAATATCATGGACATGTTATGAATTATTAGTTCAGGGATCCAACAGTAGCGGATAGGTTTTTGGGTGTATAGTTACAGGATATTGGTGTAACGCTCAGCTTTTTGGGTGTATTTCTAAATATTCTTGTGTTTGACATTTTAATTTTATATTTTTCAGATGTTGCTGTTTATGTTAGAAATTAGTGTTTTGTTTAGTTTTTAGGGTTTAGGGTTTAGGGTTTAGGGTTTTAAGGTTTAGGGTTTTAAGGTTTGGGGTTAGGGTTTAGGGGTTTAGTGTTTAGGGTTTAAGGTATAGGTTTTAGGGGTTTAGGGATTTAGGGTTTAGGGTTTAGATTTTAGGGTTTTAGGGTTTATGATTTAGGGTTTAGGGTTTAGGTATTTAGGATTTAGGGGTTAGGGTTTAGGAGTTTATGGTTTTAGGGTTTAAGGGTTTATGTTTTAGAGTTTTAGGGTTTAGGGTTTTAGGGTATATATTTGGGTGCATAATTAAGGTTTAGGGTTTAGGGTTTAAGGTTTAAGGGTTTAGGATTTTAGGGTTTAAGGTTTAGGGTTTTAGGGTTTTAGGGTTTAGGATTTAGGATTTTAGGGTTTAGAGTTTAGGGGTTTGGGGTTTAGGGTTTATGGTTTTAGGGTTTAAGGGTTTAGAGTTTAAGGGTTTAAGGTTTAAGGTTTAGGTTTTAAAGTATAAATTTGGGTGTATTCGGGTTATATTTGGGTGCATAATTAAAGTAATTGGACGTATTAATTGGTTTGGTGTTGTTTTCCTTTATTTTTTTGTACCTGTAATTTACAGCTTTTGAATACACCACAAACAGTTTATTTATGCAAACAAATTTTATAATACAACTACATTAAATATTCACAAAATTTACAAGTGTTCAAATTATTTCAAAACTAGATAAAACTGAAATTAATCACTGTCACTGTCAATATCATATGAATCTACTTGACTATATGGACTCAACAAAACTGTAGATGGCTTGGACAATCTCATTGCTTCACTTCCCCTAATTGCTGTATCTCTGTCACGATTCATCTCATGGTCCACCTCCGCCTACAGTTTGAAAGAATATTCTTTTAATCAACTCTGTTAATTTAGAAAAGTAATAGACAGTTATATAGTTTTAAATATAATTACCTGAGTCCAATTGTCCCACTCATACTTCCCCTTTTTAACGTTTTGAGGTTGGATTATTTCAAGCCATTTCATTACATAAATATCACAATCATAGCTGAAAACCAAAAATAATTTAGCAAATTAAAATAGGACAGCAAGAGAAAACACAATTTTTAGAGTAAAAGATTTGTACGCTATTTGTTGGCTTGAAATATCAATGTATGGAGGTTCAATTTCACGATCTTTTATCTTGAGAGGTGCCCCCAGCATATACCCTAATTCTCGAAATCACATACCCCTAAAAACAAAAAACAAAGCAAAATATAAGAAGGAATAAATCTAATAAATGAATACACCTAAAGGATCACACTATACACCTTACTTTGAATTAAAATACACCCAAATTTTAAAATGGAAAAAACATAATCAACTTACAATAAATTTATTTAGCTTCACTCTGGGTTTGGAGGGACACTCCTTATGATAGGGGTCAAGTATATAAAATTTTTTCTTTCTTACATCAGCCATCCATATCCACCAATGCTCTGAATAGCAAACAAGTGCAAAAATCTGAAGCATGTCCACATTGAATAGTGTTTTAGTTTAATTCGCACATAACAAATGATAAGAAGTTTTTGAAATGAAAACTTACATATGGATGTGATGCTAATTTTGTCAAGTTCAAAAACGGTATAAACATTGGGTAATTTTCGACCTTAAATGGCTTTTTAGATTTCTGCTGTAAGAGCTCCACACCTGGATTATTCTCAATGGTCATGTTCTGCAACATTTGTAAAACACCAAAAGAAATCTTTTAATACACCCAAAATATAACAAAATGCACCCAAATTTTAATACATTACACCTTACCACAATATTAGGCGGGAGACAGTAAATTTCTTCCTGGAATCTTTTAATATTTTTTTGGATCAGGATCAGGCACATAGCAGTGACAATCTAGAAAAATAAAATAGCCAAATTAATTACATCAATCAATATTGTAGTCATATGTCATAACACAATCATTAATCTTATTCTAATCTTATGTCAACTTTGATATATGAAGTAGCTTTTAGAGATGCAAAGTGGACTCTTGACAACACTAATGGTTGTTGGGCATTGAGTGTGTAAAGTGGATCATACTCATCAGTACTTCCGTCCCCGTATGTCCTTATACGTGTGGCCTAGAGGTAGCATTTTTCTTTCATTTCGGCCGACATTAAATTTCTCCTTGCAGGAGTTTCAAACTTGTCAATAATCTGGTCCGCAGTCTGCTTTTTAATTAGGGGACTTTTACCCTATGCAAAATCCAGTGCTGTCTTTACTCCACTATTTGCAATTTTTTTCACCGGCTCATCTAATTCTTCTATTAGTACTCTAGTTTTCGGACTTTTTTCCACCTGAGGTTCTGGTTTTTCCTCCCCCTCTTGGGTCTGTATTTCTTCTTGGCTTGAATCAGTCAAGCCAAGGATGAATGATGGCAACGGAAATTCTCTAGGTATATAGGATGTTGTCCGGGCCATCATCAATAATGCAACAGCAATGGCTTCAGGGGCTGGATCACTGCGTGTTGACATATATCGTACTATAAGAATAAGAATAGACGAATGATATCGAAAACCAAGTTCTATTGTGCTGAACTTACGTTTTAGATGGAGCTGGTGGCACCGTCGGTGTGGTTTCATCAACTTTCTGGGGTTGTGGAATGCTGCAGGGTTAGAGAAAATGAATCAAATTATAAAAAAAGTCAACTACAGCTCAGTTTTCATGATATACACCCAAACAAAAAAATAATAAACCCAAATAATAACTAAATAGACCCGAATAATTTTCCTCACCTTTCTGTTCGGGGGATGGTTCAAATGGTGGCACAGGGCTTGCTGATGTTGTCTGGGATGAAGGCAGTCATAGTTGAATTAGAACTCTAAACAAGAAAAAAATAATACGTTAAGAAAGCCCTTTAAAATAGATGATTAGAAGATTGAAATTTAGTTGTAAAACTTACATATTAAGCGGTTCTAAGGGCGATTGAAAAATGACCATCTGTTGTTGAGCTGGGTCACTCACCAATTCTTCCTCCCGACTTAACCTGAAATGCACCTAAATAAGAAAATAATGCACCCAAATAATAACCAAATACACCCGGAAATGCTCTTTTTTTTTAGAACTTACGTCGTTGCAGATTTTTGTTTTTTTCCTGCCTTTTTTTTTCTTAAATAAAACATTAAAGGGCTCTTTGTTCTAAAAAAAATATATACAGAATTGGAAGATTATAGTAAAAAAAGAATTTGGAAAATGGTATAAGAAAAAGAAATTACATGCAATCCGAAAGTTTGTTTACACTGCTTTGATCCATCTGTCCTTGAAATAAAGGACCTGTCTCAGTTTCTAAGTTCACCTCCGGCATTCTAAGTATAGAATAAATATCATTTAGTAAAAATATTATTTAGTTAAATCAGGATATCAAAATTCTATCAATTAAAGCAAGAATAATAATCATCAACCAAAACACCATAAAAAAGGTAATATACACCCAAATTCAACATATCCCTGTACAGCAGCCTCTTCATTTGTTTTCTTCTTTTTTGATTGTCTTAAAAATTCTTCTATTGTTTCAGTTCTAATTTTAGTTCTGACAGTACATTCAAAAGTACATGTTAACAAAATATAGTTTTGATTATAGAGTGTAAGATAGGTTTAGAAAGTATCTTACCCATCATAGGAATGAATTTCTTCTTCTGAAGATGAATCCTCAATTATGTGCTTTCTTTTTTTGGATTGCGTCTTGAAAATAAAAAAATTATAAATCAGACAAATACAACAATATTGATGATGAGATACTCTCGAAAGCAGTGCATACTTTTTGGCAGAAGTGTGAATTTTTTCTTTGATTTTTGTTTTTTAATTGGCAACGATTCTTCACTCCTGAAATTAAATGAGAAACCCTCTGTTAATACATTAAATTTTGATAGAAACAGGAAAGAAAGTGAAAATAATTTCATAACATTACGCATCATTGGATTTACTTTGGCTTTCTGAACTAGAATCCTGTAAAATCTGCTTCCTCTTTCTGGATTCTATTCTGGAAAGCAAACAATCATTAGGAAAAAATACCTTAAAACTGACAAAATAGACCCAAAAATATTACTTACTTTTTGACCGTCCTTTTAGGTTGTTTCCTTCTAGGTTCCTCAGAGTCTTCTTCCGACTCAGACTCAGAGGAAAAATCAACTTCAGTCTCTGATGGATCACTCTCAGGCGATGAACTTGGCTTTTTTTTTTGTTTTTTTCTTTTCTTTTTTTTTTTCATTTCTTTCCATTTCTTTTTTGTTTCTGCCATCTTGACAATGCCCTGAAATAGTAGAAATGTTAGTTTACAGCATCTACGTAAATAAAATGCACCCAAATTAGTGAAGCTATTCTGTTCGCTTACCATATGACCATTTATCTCTGCTCTCATCCTTGTAACCAGCTGCTCTCTATTCCAGTTGCTTACCCAGGGTAGTTTAGGATTTTCTTCTCCTTTCTTGTCCTTGTTTTTTGCTAGATGCAAATAGATTATCATCAAGACATAGAGGCATCCGTCGATTGATTTTTTTTTCAGACGGTAATTTATTATGCCTTTGATGATGAAATTCAGCACATGAGCTCCCCAGTTGCCCTCCGTTATTTTCTTCATCTAAAAAATTGGAGCTATGTGCACGGGAGATACTTTGCTTATCGTAATTTGTAACAAGAACGCCATCTGAATATAAAGAATGAAAATCCTCTTAAACATCAGGCGATCTTATTCGTTTTCATCACCGATACTCATCATGTCATCTGTCAGCTTCTTTAGAGTGTTGCCCTGAAACCTTCTAAAAATCAGTTTGTTCTCTTCAGAAAGATTCTTATAACTCACTTTATCAGGAAATAGATCTCCTACAAAAAAGAAAATAATTTATTACTTGAAATACACCCAAATATCACTCATATTCACCCAAATATCACTCATATATACCTAAATTTATTACTTGATTACATGAGATCAGAATAAGATATTACGAAGAATATATTACAAAGAATGGAAGTATAGAAGTTTTCTGTAATCAGTTACCTGATGCATTGAGGCGAAGGGCAACCTCTATTGTTTTGGGTTTAACTTTAAAGGAACCATAGCTTGTTTCCAGTGTGGTTTTGCCCAATTTAAAGGAGTTAGCCAACTCCTTTAATAGTTTGTGAGGCACATTCATTGGTGGGATGTACATGAGTCCACTAAAACCTAATTCACGAACGATCGCTTTCTTTGGCTCGCTCATCTTTTCAAATTTTTCACTCAATAGTCTGGTGGCACACTTCAAGTCTTTGGTTTGCTGTAAACAAAGCAAAATTATAGTCATTTAAATAACCTATATTTGTATTAGGAAAAATTGACTTGTTCTAAAATATATATATGCACTTACATTGTATTTTTTCCACCTTGATTTTTGGTTGTCATTTTTACTGCAAGGAAAAAGAAATACTATCAATAGATAAAAAATACACCTAAATATCAGAGACATACACCCAAAAACCAGTCACGTACACACAAATACCAGCCACATACACCCAAATCCAGTCCTATACACATTTTGTTTTCTTAATTAAACGAAATTAAATGAGTTCAAAATCATATTCAACTCAACCAAACATGCATAAAATGACACTACAAGGTCAAGCACAATTAGAATAGCACCAGTTACACTTCAATACTCTTAATATATATATCAGTCCCATACACCTCTAATTTTTTTTGGATTACATGACATTATACGAGTTCAAAATGATATTTAAGTTCAAAATGCCACTAGAAGCACCAGTCACATTTAAAGTCCAACATAATACACCCAGAAATGTGCCATACAGAGTTTATATGTATACAAACCTACTTAAAAAATATCCAAACATGCACAAAACAGAATTTATATGTATACACCCAAAAATTATTTCACTAGAAGTACGTAAAACAGCGTAAACGACTTGAAGAGTTTCATCAGAATAGTAATATAAGATCTAAACCAAGAACAATGAAACAGAGAGAGAAATACGACAATATAGTGCTTAAATTTCAAAATCAGAAACAGAAATATGAAAAACCTAGAAGAAAAATGAAACAGTACCTTGAATAATGTTTGTTCCTTATTTTTGGTGTTTTTTGATGGAGATTTGTATGTTTTCTTCTTGATTTCTTCTACTTTTTGCGAGGAGTTGGACGGTTTCTTCAGAACTTTTTCTTGGTTTTGAACGTGGCTTGAATCTCGAGGGTTTAGGTATTGATTGAGGAAGAAGAGGAAGAGTCTTTCATAATGAGCGCGCTTTGGAAAAACGAAACGGTTGAGTAAGGCGCGTGGTTTTTACGCTCGAATGTGGGGAGTATGGTGCGCGTCATTTTTGTTGGGTTTGGACCAACTTGTAGAACTTGTAAGCCAAAAAAGCTTGTATGTGTAATAGGCCTGTAAGAAAAATAATAGAAAGATATCAGAATAATAAAAAAGATTTACATATAATATTTACTTACTTGAAAAATATATTCAATATGGTATGAAAAGAGCGTTTGTGAAAGATTTTGGAGAAGAAGGGAGCATGAATTGTTTACGTTTTGCAATTAAGTAAATATACGATAGAATTACGATTAGTGTGAGAACTCAATATGGTGTAACAAATGAATTTTTTTACTAATGTAATATTATACCAAGAATCATTTCTGGATCCATATATTTTCACGCTAATACTGGAGTGATACTTACTGAGCATATATAAGAACCTTGTGTCATTGTACATATTTTTTATTGACGACATCATTTTTATGGGAGAATTATTAGAAGATTTAAATAAAATTTTGTATTTGTAGAGACAAATTTTGGAGGTACATGATTTGTGCATAAATCATATGAAGATGAAGTGTATATATGTGGAATTCAAGTTTAATAGCAGAAGAGAAAAGATTAACCAAAAAATGAAAATTAGTGGAGTTGTTATACACAAGTTAAAAATTTAAATAATAAAAAAGTATCTTAGATTTATATGCGACAAAAAAAATCTCTTTAAATTTTAAGTATAAATTTTATTGCACTAACATTAAACCTATTATATATATTCTATGATACAGAATATTGAATGACAAAGAATAAACATACATGAATCTATGTTTAGCGGAGCTTTCTATGATGGTGAAAGAATATTTTGGTCCTTAAAGGACCAGAATATTGAATGACAAAGAATAAACATACATGAATCTATGTTTAGCGGAGCTTTTTTATGATGGTGAAAGAATATTTTGGTCCTTAAAGGACCAGGATGTATAATGAAATAGATAATTATTATTGAGCACTCTCATAAATATGAATTTTTATCAAAAGAACCCATCCAGCCACCATTGCACTTCATGACTGTGCTTCGACTGTTGGCAAAGATTTCTTCATCACAACTTCTTTGACTTCTCCAATTTACAGTGAGAAAAACAACACCTTGAGAAAACGACACCTTCAATTTCTCTACTGCTGTCGTAGACCCCGACTCCATATTCGCCGACGAATTGCTCTTTCCCTGAGTCGGCTAACAATTTTTCTTCTCTTTTTATAGTTACTCTTTCCTCAACGCCACCCTCTCTTTCTCCTTCTTCTTCCTTAGGTGGAGAGCGAACAAATTAAAATATCAATATATAATTGTGGTTCTGAATTAACAGGTTTTAAATTGAATGGATCTCTAATCTTTAATTTAAAATTTAAAATTTTCTCCTCAAATCTCATGGATTCTTTATTTAAAACTCTTCAATAATAATAATCCAATTTCATTAAGCAATTTTTGAAAATTATTAAAAAGAAAGGGAGGGGGAAGGGGAGAGGGAGGGAGAGGGGGGAGTGGGGAGAGCACGAATGTGCTGTAACGTATAACTCCTAATACAACATACACATATCTGCATATTTGAATTTATTTATTTTTCATAGCATAAGGTTTGATTGGTGTCTACCATTGTCGGTGAGCACATGAGAGAGATGGCCATGGAGAAGGAAAAAAGTAAGTTCAAAACACGAGGAAAGATCACTAGTGAAGCATTATTTTGAATTGGGGTATAATTTTAATTTGACATTTTCACAAATCATTAAAGCAAATTATAATAGTTGGATAAGGAATGAATAACAACCACATAAATGGATTATTTTATGTTGGTCTTTTAAGCTCTTCAAAATACTTTCCCCACCATAAACAATTCCATGTTTAGCGTGACTGAAACAAAGATGCTTCGATTAACGAGCAGTCATACACACTAGGACAGAATAAAAAAGGTGATTAGAGAAAGTTGGAATAGTATTCATTAAAATTCTAAATAAAAAAGGCTAAGTATGATCTCTGTGTGAACAATCTTATAAAATACATTATACATTATAAGACACAATAATATCTTTTAATTTACATAATTGACACTATCTAATAAAAAGGGTAAAACACTCAAATAAGCTAAGGTGAGAAAATTTTTACACAAATCTGCCAAACCACAATCTGGTTCATGAATCAACCAATGCATGTTTATATGTAGTTCGAACCAACCAAATTCGAACTAGATTTCCACATAATTTGAATCAAGATGATTCGAATTATACACAAAAATCACACACACACTAATTCGAATCTACCTGATTCGAATTACACACACACAGTAATTCGAATCAGGGTGATTCGAATTACACCCAAACACGCAAACCCAAGTAGTTTGAAACAGGCTGATTCGAATTACACGATGTGTAGTTCGAATTAGGCTGGTTCGAATTATAAAGGACCAAAAGTGTATATATATGGTGTGAACGTGAATTGATCTCATTAGAGTGTGAAAATGGCTAGTGAGGAGAGTTTTGTAGTATTGGTTCACCATAGAGGAACGATTAAGAGAAAAACACGATCTGGTGTGAAGTTCCCTGATAAGGATCCTCTCAGTATTTTCGTGAGGCCTACGACAAGCTACGATGACCTTGGTAATGCTGTGCTACAGAAACTTGGTCTGCAGGGGGTGAAACGGGTTAAGAAGTTTTTCTATCGCATTCTGATCTCGGTGCTGAAGGAAATCGTGAAGTACGATTGTTTCACGATTGGGAGTGATGAGGACTTGCAGGTCATGTTTTATTGTCGCCGGCAGTTTCCCAAAGTTAGGACACCTGAACTGTTGGCGAAGTTGGTTGATGTGGTATCCAGCTCTGGGGTTCGAACCAGAATACCCCAACTGTAGGCACAGTAGCCGGTTCTAGCTCCAGACCTGCTGGTGCATCTTCCTCTGTTCCTGTGTATGAAACTCTGGTCTAGCCTGTCGCGTCCCCTTCGTTCGTGTTGATCTCAACTATAGTGGAGGTGGGGAGGTTGGAGTAGGGGATTTTGTGCCGACCTCTTTACAGTGTGCTGCACCGGTTGGTCTTGGAGATGCATTGTTGGATGATCCAGACGATGATGATGTGGAGCCGGATATCATTGCTGATGACAGCGGCGATAATATTGGAGCGAGTGAGCCTGCTGGGGCAGGAGGTAGTTCTAGCTCTGGCACACAGCAGTACCCTCCGCACTTTTCATCTTTGGACTTGATGCCATGAGGCAAGAGGGGGTTCCTGGGGAGCCTGCTGGATTTGGTGCTAGAGATGCCGAAGGGTCTGCAGGTCTTACAGAGTTTCAGGTTGGTCAGCAATTTCAGGATAAAGATGAGGTCGTGTTAAGTGTGAAGACCTACAGCATCCGACGCGGGGTATAGTACAAGGTGGTAGAGTCTGACTATCGCCGGTATGTTGGGAAGTGTTCTGAGTTTGTGAATGGGTGCACATGGCTGATTCGTCTTAGTCTCCGGCAGCGCAAGGGTATTTGGGAGGTCAAACGGTACAACAGACCACATACGTGTCTGGCGACCTCCATCTTCAGCGACCACAGGAGTTTGGATTATCATGCGATTTCAGCATTCATCATGCCAATGATTAGGACTGATGCATCCGTCAGCATCAAGGTGCTCCTTAATGCGACGGCCGCACACTTTGGGTTTAGGCCAACGTACAGGAGGGTGTGGTTGGCGAAGCAAAAGGCCGTTGCCCACATCTATGGCGATTGGAATGAGTCGTACAACGAGCTCCCTAGGTGGGTGTTAGGAGTTCAGCTGACAATGCCTGGTACTGTGGCAGTCCTTAGGACCAGCCCTGTTCGAGTTGGGGGACATGTGGACGAGTTGCATGCTTATTTTCACCGACTGTTCTGGACGTTTCCACCATGTATCGAGGCATTTCGTCATTACAAGCCCTTGGTCAGTATTGACGGCACCCATCTGTATGGCAAGTATGGGGAAACGTTGCTCGTCGCGATTGCACAGAATGGGAACTCCAACATTCTGCCTGTTGCATTTGCACTGGTTGAGGGTGAGAATGCCGAGTCCTGGTCCTTCTTTCTCTCCCACCTGCATCAGTACGTGACCCCTCAGCCAGGTCTGCTGGTTATATCAGACAGACATAACGGCATCAAGGCCGCGCTTGAGGCTTCGGACGGAGGATGACTACCTCCAGCTGCCTACCGTGCATTCTGCATTCGACATGTGACAGCAAATTTCGCCCTAACCTTCAAGGAGAAGGATGCAAGGAGGCTTCTTGTGAATGCAGCATATGCAAAGACGGAGGTGGAATTCGATTACTGGTTTGATATTCTGCTGTCTGAAGACCCTGCCATGTGTGACTGGACGAACCGGATTGAGTATTCATTATGGACACAGCATCGGGATGAGGGTCAGAGATTTGGGCACATGACGACAAATATCTCCGAGTGTATTAATTCAATCCTGAAGGGGTTCAGGAATCTCCCTGTCTGCTCGCTGGTGAAGGCAACTTACAGGAGGTTGGCCGAACTATTCGTCCGCAAGGGGAGAGAGGCTGAGGCTCAGTTGGGTACCAGACAACAATTCAGTCAACACCTGGTGAAGTGTATTGAGGCCAATCTGAAGACGGCAAGGTGCTTCACGGTGACTTTGTATGACCGAGATAACTCGAATTTCACCGTCTCGGAGATGACTCCTACTGGTTCGTTCTCCCTCGGTAGCTACAGGGTGTCACTCGGTTCTCAGACATATGACTGCGGATACTTTCAGGCACTACATTTCCCGTGTCCTCATGCCCTGGCATGCTGTGCCTATTCACGGCTGACTTGGCATCCGTATGTCCACCAGGTGTATCGTCTTAGTTCTGTGTTCAGTGAGTACCGGATGGGGTTCACACCACCCATTCCCGAGGGTTTCTAGCCACCAAATGATGGGCCGACAGTGATACCAGACCTCAACAAGAGGCGTGCGAGCGAGGGACGTCCCAGGTTCACGAGGATACGGACCACTATGGACGAGGCGGATCCGAACAGGCCAAAGAGATGTGGGCTCTGTCAGCAACCAGGACACACACGTCGGAGTTGCCCACAGGTCGGAGGACTAAGTCACATGGGGGCAACATGAGTAGGTGTATTGTTAGCTTTATTATAACGGTGATTTCACATTTGTCTTTAGTGTCAACTGTTTTAGGGTTTGCTACTTGAAGTTGTTAAGTGGAAAAATTTGTTTAGCTTAATGTGATGTACTTTGCGTTGGTTAATAATTAATCTATGTGTTTCTTTTCTGAAATGAAATGTCACATCTCCGACAAAAACATAAGGCAATAATGCAATCTTCAAATTAGGTGATACATGATAACCAACATGTCTAACTAACTTAAATACACAATGTACACCAATTTCCAAAATAACGACTAGACGAGAAAGCAGTAAGGTACATAACAGAAATAACAAAATACATCTCGGATGCTAAGCATACAAAGCTAATATACACGAAGGAAGCTAAAATACAACACTGAATGTGACAAAAGTCATACAATGAATCGTCGAGTCGTATGCCCTGCTGCCGCCGCATACTCGAGATGCATCGCTAGGGCTGCGCATAAGATGAACCGCATAATTACAACCGCTTACAAAACCACTAACAAGATAAACCACGAACAGAAACCACTAACAGAAAAAACTAACATAAACCACTAACAAAAACCACATGCAAAACTACTTGCATAAACCACTAGCAAAATCGCATGGATAAACCGCTAACATAAACCACTAGGATAAACCACTAGCATAAACCACTAGCATAAACCACTAACATAAACCACTAGCGAAACTACTGGCCTAAACCACTAACATAAACCACATGCAAAACCACTAACAAAACCACATCGAATACCACTAACATAAACCACCAACAAAACCGCAAATAAAACCGCTGAAATAAACTGCTAACAATACCGCTAACATAAACCACTAACATAAACCACCAATAAAACCACAAGCAAAATCACTAAAATAAACTACATGCAAAAACACTCACATAAACCACATGCAAAACCACTAAAATATACCACAAAAAAAAAATATTTTTCCAAATACTAACCTCGTCGTTGATGACTTCGGCTATATGAGCAACTCCATCCAAACGATATAGTCTTTCCGGATCGTCCCCCATCGGATTAGTATCCTGCTCAAATCTTTGTCGGAGCGAATCTGGGTCGTTTTCTCTAGGATTTGGTGGGGTTTGAGAGTGCAAAAGTGATTCGAATGAGGTGGGTTCGAACTCCTTTTATAGCCGAATTCAGTGTAATTCGAATCAACCCAATTCGAATTACTACTAGAGGCAAAAAGTGAGTAATTCGAATCAACCAGATTCAAACTACTTGGGGTTTCGTGCAAAAGTGTAATTCGAATCAGGTAGATTCGAATTAGTGAGTATGCGTGTGTGTGTAATTCGAATCAAGGTGATTCGAATTACATGTATTTCAAGTTCGAATTGACCTAGTTCGAACTACATAGAAACGTGGTTTGGTTGATTCATGAACCAGTTTTCGGTTTGGCTGATTTGTGTAATATTCTACTCCCATTGGCTTAGTTATGTGATTTGCCCTAATAAAAATATGAAAATGCGTGAAAAAAACATAATTTAACAATTAAGTAGTTTTGTGATGTTTTACTTTTATATAACTTTTGAATAAATTTCTACACTTAGAAAATAAGATCAAATACAAATTATTTTTTAACAAATTATAATTCAAATAATATAGTCTTCTTTTTTTCAAATAAAAGTCTTGTGTTCGAATTTCACTCCTAACTTTGAAAAAAAAAGAGATGATACTATTTATTTCTTTCATATGTTATCTTGTTAGAAACTAAATCTTTTAGAAATTAAAATGACAATTTATTCAATAAAATTATAGTTTTTTTAGATTAATTATATATACCTTTAAATTTGTTGTAATTAGACTGTACCGCAATTTTATTTTAAAAAAAATACAATCTATACTTTTTCATGTTGCAACTCCAAACACTTCATAATTTTAATCAAATGAATGATCATTTTTCTCAATGTAAGTTCAAGTGTGACTTATTTTGATTTATGAGAGCTTTAATAAATGAAAGGATAAAATATATATTTTTTAATATTTGTTATTTTTTAAAAATATTTTTAATGTTTATTTTATTTAATTTTATTTTTAATATTTTTTATTTGTACTAAAATTATCTTTAAATATTTTTAATTTTGCCTTTAAAATTTTAGATGGAGTTAACGAGAGTAATTTTGACAAAAGTAAAAAACACTAAGAATAAAACTCAATAAAATTAATGTTAGAAGTATTTTTGAAGAAAATTATAAATACTAAAAACAAAAACATAATTTTCACTCCAAGAAAATTGTCGAATAATGTCGGATTTACCAACAAAATTACTAAAACAATCTATCGATAAGTTATTTACTGTCGGATTTAGTGGCAGACTAAATTAGGCGATAAAAATTTTGTCGGTAATTATTTACCAGCGAATTTTTTTCGCTGCTATTTTGTGAAACTCTGGAAATTGTTACCGTCGAAAAATTTTGGATGGTAACTTTGGCATTATAAATTAGATTTTTGTGTTATAATTAAATTAATAACTACCGCCAGATTTAACTGACGGTAAACTTATTTTTTTTTTGAATGGCTTGTGAATACCTGTTTATCAATATGTCAAGAATTAATAGTCAAATCCCAAATAATGAAAATCTAATAGTATTTTTAATCAAATATATAACTATAATCAGAAATAATAAATGTACAGAAGAAAAAGTCAAACAGATAAACTACTAATATTATCAAACAAAGAAAAACTATACCCTAATCACTACGGGTCTAGATAATCGTCGTAGCCATCGTCCACCAATCATACTGAGTCGGCGGTCTAAGTGGTGGTGTCAGTGTCTGCGCTGATGCCTGTGCAAAGGATGAGGAGCACCCTCCAATTGCGGCGCTGCCACCAGCGCACATCTAGTCATAGTAGACCGCCATTTGAGGTCGCATCTGCTAGATCTACTTTAGCTCCTGCCTTAGGGACTCTATCTCTGCATCACGAGCATCCCACTCTATCATGCATGCGAGGATCTTGTTATACCCCTCCTCAGCCAGATCTAGCTGGTGACCCTGATCCTGAAGACTATAGGTCAGGTTGTGAACCTGTTTATACAAATCAACATCCTTAGAATCTGTAAGGCTGGTGACAGAAGTGGACGAAGCTCTCAAGGTGGAGGTGTGGAGGTTGCCAGCGATGAATGATCACAACCCGTAGACACAATTTTTGTATGTCTCGGATGTAGTCTGGTGCCACAAAGCTTCAGGAATGACGCCGGAAGCAAAGAAGTTGTTGCCATCATTCCCACTCTGCTGAGATTATTGGGTCATAGCCTCCAAGTTTTATGTGTATGATTCCTACCACATGAAAAGCAAATGTTATTAGGATGACAATTAATTGAAAACGATTGTAAGTTATAAAATAATATGACGTTGACTCACATAATAATCCACAAATCACTAATCGGCAAATCTCTCCTTGTTCTCCTTCAGCATGTGAGTATACTTGAAGACCTTTGCCATTATCGCCTCACGATCCAATGATTTAGACTACACATATTAAAAGAAAAGATTAAATTAAGTGAAAATTAATTTAAAAATTAAAGATAAAATGAACTTAATATATTAATACAAGCTATATACCAGTTTGGACCTTGTCTTCATAAAAGTCACTGACCTACCAGTATGCTTGGATGACCTGGACGATGCCCTATTGGCCCTGTTTGTGCCTCGGCGATACTTGAACCCCTTATCATTCTCCCAATAGACGTAGAGGGTCTTCTTAATGTTTGGTCAAAACCAGTATGCTTGGACAAGCTGGCCAATGTCCTGTCGGCATTGTTTGTGGCTCGGTGACACTTAAACCCTTTATCATTCTCCCAATTGGCGTAGATGGCCTTCTTAACGTCTGGCCAGAGCCACTGAATAAGGTTGTCCCCCTCTCAAGTACGTCTTCAAGCATCTGCTGAAGCAGCCTAACCATGCAGCGATAAAAAAATCTTTTTGATTATGGCATCATGAGTCTTCTCCCATATAAAGTTCTCCTGCACAAGAAAACAATTAGCATTAGTTAATCGAAATTAAATACATAAACAAAATAAAAGATAAAAACTAACTAAATTTTGAATAAATCGATATTTTATTACCCACCTATAAAACCATCTGTAACAACTGTCCCTTCCTCTTCACACTCTTCAAAATTACAATTTGAAATTTTAAAAGTTAGTTAGAATATAGACTTAAAATTTCAAAATTCAGGTAAATGGCTAACTACCACCCCAAATCCTTTCTTTTAAATTTAAATACCCTAGTCACACCTACTACTAAAAGTATATAAATAGAAATAGACCAACAGGTGAAGGCTATCTCTCTCAACACTAATCTTCTTCCTCCTTCTTCTACACAAATATTTTGTATGCAAACAAATGAGTCAATCCTATAAGTTGATCAAAAAATGTTACAAAGAGTAGGAATTTTATGATTTCTTTATATTGTCATTGTTATGCCAAATTCTTATCATCTATGTTTCTACTATATATCCAATGCTTTATCTTTTCATCTTTGATATTTGTTTTATGGCAATAATTCTTCTTTTTTTTACACGCATATATTACAAGCCATTTAAGCTAAGAGTACGTATATTTTGTGAACTTTATGCTGTGTTTGTTTAGAAGGACAGGACATTAAGACAGGGACATAAAGACACAAAATCATGTTTAGCAGATAAGACATGGATAGAGATATTATATCCAGAGATATTGAATTAGTGAATTTTGTGTCCATCCTGACAGGAAGGACACTGAGACACTAACGAGGGACACAATTTATTTTTTATTTTTTCTTTCATCATTTTTATTAATTTTTCATAATTATACTTTTTATTATTATATTTTTTTCCTCAATTTTTTGAATGAAAAAATAAGAATAAATTGAACTTTCATAGTTTGTTTTAGTTTATCACCACACAAAATATAAAAACACTAAATGTCTTGTCTTGTCTTGTTCTTAGAACCAAATGCAACTTATATAAATTATTTAATTTGCATCATCACTATTGTATTTTCTAAAAGTATAATCTTCCATGATTTTTTGTTTGTTTCATTAATATCATTATCGTTATTATATTACAAATCTTTAAATTAGGGAGTACATACATATTTTATGCAATTTGTATATATTATTATTACTATTTTAAATTCCCTCTTTGTTTTTACAAATACATATGTATAGTTCTTATGTTAAAAGTATATATATATATATATATATATATATATGCCCCTTTTTGGTATTATTTTCTTTTTGTGTATGTTTTAAATAATTTTGATTGTTAAAAGAACTGAGAGAATGCCTTCAATAACGGAAGGTGATCTCCAAAGACAAAATATCGAGATGATAAGGGAAGATGATTGATCGAAATGATCCTTTGATAAAAGGTAATCGCGAAACTTTTGGGATAAGAACCTTCTGTAAGAAAAGAGAACTCTCACCTTTTTATACCGATTTAAGTTCAACACCTTCCATAAAAAACTACGTGAAAAGTAATGAAAAGTATAAAAGAAAATGTGATTATGTTTTATTCTTTCTTTTTACATGATTGAATGTGGTAAGTTATAGTTATTTTCTTTAAATTTATCTTTTCTTTGTTGCTCAAGAAAAATTATAGTACATGGCATGCTTTTCTTTTTAAAATCTCATAAATGGGTTGGAGATAGATATGGAGGTATTATATAGCACTTCTATTGAGACTTTTGAGTTTTCATCCCCTTCTTTTTTTTTTTTATATTATCTCCAGAGAACCATGGCAAATCGAGAGAAGAACCCAATGAAGGAGAGCCCTGATGAGGGAAAAATCAATGTGCTTGAATATTGGCAAATGTATCAAATCACATGAAGTAATACTATGAAGAGTGGATATTGTTCCCACGAGGATTATAGAGTTGATCAAGAAAAAATCGGTTTGAATTGCTAATTAAATCAATTGAACTTGGATTATTGAGGGTTAGAACCATGTCTTGCTTGGAACTTTGAATGGTTCTGGACTTTGAATCTTGAATGCTTGAATGGTTGTGGAGATAGTGATGAAGAATGTTAAAGGTTTCAGAGATATTTACTTTTCCAGAAAGATTAATCTTTCGGAGATATTTACTTTTTCAGAAAGATTAATCTGTATGAGTATCTATTTTAATGCATGTATAAATCTTTTCATGAAAAATCATATATAATTAAATTCCAATTCCTTGACAATTTAATTTCTCTTTAATTAACTAATCATCAATTTCTTGGTCAACCAATTAAGAAAAGAAGTTTAGCACAATTCTGATTTCATTATAAATAATATTCAAAAGTAGTTCTAGTTCAAATTATATGTCACTTATTTAAAACTAGTAGTCCTAAACATTTGAGAATTATAAAAATGAAAAAGTCGCACACTCTTTAAAATACTATTCCTGATCAATTTAAAAAGTCATGAGAAAGAGTTTTCAAACTAATTCCGATATTAAATTTTTTAAAGTAATAACAGAATTCAAAACAAAATTAGAATATTTTCCAATACTTCTAACCTTTGAAGAATGAATAACGAAAACTCAAATTTGAAAATAGATCAATGCATAACTTTAAAATAAAATAAAACACTTAGATTAATAGCCAACCAAGCTGGCATGCAACGCCTCCCAAGAAGCCAAGCAAGTTGGCGTTTAACGCCTAGCCATTGACGTTCAACGCCCAATAAAAAGGCCAAGCAAAAGCTGGCATGCAACACCAGTAAAGAACATATAATGCCTTCGAAGACTCAATGAAGGTGGTGTGTAACGCCAGTAAAAAGCGTTTAGCACCCTTGAAAGAATGAAGATGGCGTTCAATGCCTAGAATCCAAGTTAAACCCCATGGCCAAACTCAATCCCAAGTTAAACGCCAACAAGTTTACTTAGCAAGGCCTATCCCTGAAAGATGCAATTTTGGTCAAGATTAAGAATAATTCTGTTAAGATAAGATTTGATTTGATTCTGATTTGGTTTTAGTTTTTATGAAAATTTGAATTATTGTTATTAGTTATCTTATTCTCCTTACAAATAATATAAGATTTAGTTTTTTAATTTGAATTATTGTTATTAGTTATCATACATACCCACCTCTTTCTTTTGCTTAACGTTTGAAGCAGATTTCTTTCCAATGAGTGACATCCTATTCAAAGGCTTTTCAAGGATATATTTGATTTTTAGGGTGTTGCACCATCACTTAATTGAAAAAGAAGAAGTGTTTTAGCCGTTAGAGTATTTTATTAGTGTAAATACCTAGAATTCAACCAACAATATAACTTATTAAATTTTTTAGAAATTTTAGTAGAGTTTTATCTAATTAGAAACCTCTACCAAATGTAATTTTGATTTTTTTTTTCACAAACCAAACATGTCTTTAAAAAATTTTAACAAAAATTTGGCAGAATTTTCTCTTAATTCAGGGACCTTCACAAAAAAAATTATCAATCTTTTAGCAAATAAGAATTTCGAGAAGGAGCCACTATGTAACCTTCTCCTACTTCCATCCTAAAACTCTATCTTAAAAAAAGTAAGTCCAGCATAAAACTTTAACAATTTAACATCTTTAGAGATAAAAAAAAAAAAAAAAAACAATATTGATACTGTATGAATAACCCACGTATATTATCAACACAAACAACTCACGGTTAAAGTTACACGACGTTCAAACATTAAAGAAAATCCTAAAATAGAAATAAAGTTAGTAAAATGTAAAAATTAATAATAAAAAATTAATAACATTTGTAAAAACACTTATAAAAATATTTTAGAAATATTTCTAAAATCTTATAAAAATTAACTAATTAGTCTAACCCTAATTAATTCTAAATTTTACTTAATTTACCTAAATTCAACTCTAGATTACTCTAACTTCAACTCTAAACTAAATCCTAAATTAATTTATCTAACTAATTATCCTAAATTATATCCTACCTAACCTAACATTATTTAATTTCTAACTACATTAAATTATTGTAACAAACCGTAATCACACATTTCATTAAAAAATATAATCAAGAATTTAATTCTAAACAAATAAAAAAAATCAACTCTAAAGTACTCTAACTTCAACTCTAGAATAAATCTTAAACTAATTACCATAAATTACACTCTACTTAACCTAACCTAATTTAATTTCTAATTACACTAATTATATTAATGTAACAAATCCTAATTACACATTTCATTAACAAAATTTAATTAAGAATTTGATAAAATACTTAATAAAATCCTAAACAAATAAAAAATTCTAAAAAAAAAATTATAGAAAAATTATCTTTGGTTAGGACTGCAGGATGGTAAAAGCATAGTGGGGACAGGAGACATTATTAAAATTTACGGTGGTAGAGTTAGAATTTAATAAATCCTAGATGTAATATAACTAATAACAACAAAAAAAATAGACAACAACCTTATCTTTGGCGTAGTGGACCTCAGTGACAGTGACAACGACGCAGTGACGCCCTCCAATGGCAAGGGATTGGACACCAACAATAATAGCAGAGATTTTTTGCGGAGGCTCCAACAATAATAATGACGATGTGCTGATCTATGACGACGACGTGGCTAAGCGACAGTGAAAGCAACTTTGGGTAATAATATATAGCAACCTTTTTTTACGAAGAAGAGGGAGAGAGATGAGAGAGAAGAAGAGAAGAGAAAGAGCATCTGTAGAAGTGAGAAAAATTTAGTATTTGAATTTTATTCCAAATTTAAACGGTAAAAATTATACAGTTACCAAAATGATGCATTTTATTTTGTGTGTTAATGTCATATTTATTCGTGATAAATCTTACGGTAATATTAGCGCTAAACTTAATCAGATTCGTGTTCAAATTTATTGTTAAAATTACTAATGGATTAAGAAATCTGATAATATATTTTTAGGGTGACAAAGAATTATATCAAATCGACAAAATCCAATAATATTTTTTTATCCTATATCCGACAATAATAAGTGAATTTTTTGTAGTGTTATCCCTAAATAAAAATTGTCAAATAAAAAAATTAATTTGATTCTGGTGTATTAGGCGTGTCTTCACTGTACTCGTTTAACTTAAGACAAACTAAAATGACATACATATATTAATAGGGACGAAATAAGTATAAATCCAATTTTTATTCACTAAAATGTTTGGTTAAAAAAAAAAGTCAAAAACAGCCTAAACTTAGGTTAAAATTAATAAATATTAAATAAAATAAATTTAAACTAATTTTTTATTCTCTTTCTAATATTACCACGATATATAAAACATAAAGAACAATACACATTCTTGTATCATTTTGCTAAATGATAGCTATAATATATTTGTTGCTTTAGAAATAAATATTTCGTTTTCTTACATTAAAGGCAGTCTACCCTAGGACCTTATCCAAAAGAATTATATGAGCAAGTTGTAAACTGAAAACGATACATTATTATATTATAGGCAAACCAAAAGAGATTTTGACAGGTGAATCCCATCCCATATAATTTGATACAATCAGCTGAGTCCCACTACATACCATTTACAAACGTGTTCATTAATAATACAAACTTTGTAGTATGATAGATAGATAGGCACCAAGAAAAGGAAAAAGGTGGTGGCTTTCTATTATTACTACAACAGTGCATGAAGAAGAAACACGTTAGACCAAATAAAAACTTATTTAACTTCCACCAGTTTCAAAGTAATATGTACCAATGAAATTAAAGCACAAGTATGTACGTATGTATAAGCTAGCCTAAAATAAGTTTTCTTTATTTATTATTTAAATTTAGTGAAGAATAAAATTAAATAAAAAATATTAAGAGACCAATATTTTTTTATTAATGTTAGCCAATATTTTGGAACAACATTTTATTTTTATACTATTAAAATTTAATTTTTAATATTAGAATAGATCAAATATTAATAAAAAATAATAAATTTTATTGGCTATATAATATTATTAAAATAAATAATTATCTTAGTTAATTAGTCAAAATAACCTAGTTTTTCAATCATCCTCTCTCTATTCTTTTGTTTTTCAATAAGTTCTTTCTTCCCTTCTCTCAAATTTTCTTTAAATTTCTATATTATTATTATATTTCTTTCTTTTTATATATGTAAATCATATGTTGTCATAATGAAGAAATAATGAATTAATATTTTTAATACACCACTTTAATTTATTTAAATCGACAATTATTTTAAACCAAGATAGTAATAAGAACAACTACATTATTGTAGTTTGAAAGTTCTAGTGTGAAATGTGTATTTAAATGGAAAAAAAATTGGCATATTTTTAATATATATATTTTTCAAAAATATACATAACTCTTTTATAAGTTTAAAACTATATAAAAATATTATTAACAAGGACATTAGTTATGAGTATTCTTTTAAAAAAATGCATAATGATTTTTATTGAAAAAATCATTACACGCTTTGGATGCATATTAGATTCATTTAAAACTAATAAATTTAATACTCTAGCAACTAACTCTTAAAAGGTATTTTTAGAGTATTACTTTTATACTTTCAAAAAATAAATTGAATTAAAATTAAAATATACATTGAAATTGATCGATGAAATAATACTGGTATCATTTAAGAGATACAATATCATTTTAATGAAAAATTAATAAAAAATTTTCACTCATATAATTATGTTAGTGAAATAATTAAAAATAGGATAAAATTCTAACTAAACTAAGACTAAGAAATAGAGGAACAAATTTTACTTTTAATTTTAAATTAATATTTATAATATATGATCCCACAAATGTTTATGTGTCATCTTATAAGATCCAAAATGAAATTGAAATTAGATCTAGCATTGAAGATGTTCTTATAACACTCTTGTTAACGAAACATATACAAAGAAAGAAGGGACAAAAATACACCTGGACACGGTTACACTTAAATTATTTAATGAGTCACACGTACACACTGTTTGTTTACTCCGGCGAACACATTCATCCTTTTGGTCATCGGCGTGTGGTTTCGTTAGTTTAAGTGCATATGTGGGGGTTTTGGTCCATGCTGGCAACGTCATTGTGAGTGATGTATCTCCTTGGTGCCAACTTAGATTAAATCATTTAATTTCATATTTAAATTATTAAAGAAAATTAAATTACAAACCCTCCATCTCTTTTATCTTCAAAAAGGAAATGCACAGTCTTAAAATCCTAACAGATAACTAAAAACATGGGTTCAGTCCAAGAAAAATCTAGCTCGTTATTCTTAAATTGTGGCAATGCTGCTTGTGGCAGATCTTCGTTATTGAGGAACAACAAGAAGAAAAAATTTGACTATAACAATAGCAAGTGTTTGAACGGGATTGAAGCAATGGTATTGAAGTTTGAAACAGGCTAGAATCCAAACAGATTATTTCTGCGATGTCCTCTGTAGGAGGTATTTTTTTAAATTGCGTTGCTTTTTCATATTGGCTTTAGGGTTTCATCCATTTCTTTCCTTCTATATCTCTTCCGATTATTGTATCAAATTTGCAGAGTGCTGGACATACGTGTGAGTATTTTGTATGGTTGGACGAAGTTGAAGGAAAACTAAGAAATGTGGGGACAGAGGTTAAATTTGAAGGAAGGCCATGGAAACAATCATACCAAAAGATGATTAAGTTTACAGAGGGTGCGAAAAGGTGGAAGAAGATGTGCAAAAATTACAGAAGACCGTTAATTAGATTAGTGAAGAAATAAAGTGTATTAAGAATATGGTTATAGGCATTTGTTTTGGGTTAGGGTTTTGTGCATTATGGATGTTTATGATATATACTCAAAAGTGAGGATTATGTGTAATCACTTTGTAACTTGCATTGAATAAATGAAAAAAAAGTTCTGTTTCATTGTAAATTCTATATTGCAGTCTATGTAACACAAACCATTGACAAAACAAACAAGTTTCAACCTGTGTAATACAAATTAAGGACAAAACAAATAATTGTCAACTTTAATGGTAGTATTGTGACTCATAACCAAGCAATTCATTATAATCACCAATAATACCCAAAAAACTATTTAGAAGTTTCTGCTTCATTATAATAACAAAAGAGTCATAGTAGTGATAGTAGTCACTGAGTTCCCAAACAAGGCAGAAACACCTAATTAAAATACAAAGTCACTTTTATATTACATATCAGATAGTACCAAAAATAAAACTAAAAAAAAGTGTATCATCATAACCAAAATAGCCTTATTCAAAAGTTGTGTAAATATGAAATAACAAAAAAAAATGCAAATAACCTTCATTGTAGATTCTATTTCTGAGTTGCAGCTCCTTGCATGGTTCTACCTCCACTTGGACCACTTGGGCCACCTGGATCAGTTGGTGTAGCTGCACCAGTGGTTCTCTCAAGAACTTCTTTTGAAACCAGTTTTGAAGGTGTTGGGCTAGGTACAGGTTGTTGAGTTGGAGTTGGCATAAACTGCAGAAACCTCTCTCTCATAGCTGGGCTTGTAGTATTCATTATTTCAATTGAGACCACATGGTTAGATTTAGGTCTTGGAGTTGTAGCTGCATAATTAGGGTTCTGTTGTTGGGATGCATTAGTTGAAGGGTTTTCTTATGGTGGTGGTGCTTGTGCAGGTTAGAGTGAGTTTTGATCTCCAGTTGCAACAGCAGCTTCTTCTGCTTCCATAGCTACTACCTCATCAGCCATATCATCAAGCTTCCTTTGACAACTCCTACTATTGTGGTCACTCTACAATATTTTAACATGTCATGGTGTAGATATATAAACATTAGAAGTATTTTCAATATGACGACACAAAAGAATACATTCATACCTCACCATAGTACTTGTAAATTATTGCTCCATATCTCCTTTTAAACTTTTGTGAGTTAGAGTTCGGTCTTGCTTTATTTCTGTCTTTTCTTCTCTTTTTGTTGGTCTGCCAATAAGTTTCTCGTAATGAGGAGGCAGTGGAAAAAATCCTTCAGCCTTATCCCAAAATTATTTACCTGATACAGGGTTGATGTTATGTTGATATGTTGTGTTACACATTACCATTCCAAGCCAGTTATGAATCTGATCTTCTGGCCTACGACCTCTCAAAGCAAGTGCTGCACAAGCATGCCTGCAAGGCAAGCCTGTGAGCTGCCAAAATCTACAGGTGCACTTCTGATTTCCTAAGTCCATAGTAACTTTAGTTGGATGCTTCTCAACCTCATATATTTTTTCATTATCATCACCTGTCCATGTGGGAGTCTATTTGTTACTTTCCTCCTTTTCTCTCTCAAGCCTACTAAGCTGTCTTGGTGCAATAGTACCAATATAGCCATTAAGAGATTTTTTGTTTCTTGCCATAATATTCATGATATGTACTCTGATCTTTTTCAATATTGTGATGATTGGCTTGCCTCTGTACTTCATAATCTTTTCGTTGAATGTCTCATGATTGTTGTTAGTCAAACTATCCGCCTTTGGCCACTCACTAAAATGTGCCTTTGTCCAAGTCTTTAGGTCAAGACTATCTAAGTATTCTCAGGCAGCATTGTTGATTCGGTTTAATTTCATCATTGCAGCATCAAACTCGCAAACAATGGTGGCTCTACAACACTCCCAAACTGCCCCTTTCAACTGCTTATCCTTCTACCTTGTAGTGAAGTTACTCCAAATATGCATTGCACAATAGTAATGATGGACTTGGGGCATTTCCTGCTCCATGGCTGGTATGAGACCCTATAAAGTCACAAACAACAACAGTTTTCTAAATGAACAAAGAAGACAATGCATAATCAAAGAAAGGTGTGAGTAATTACCTTCTGTTGGTCATTCATAAAGTTCCAACGATGCACCCTATAGTTTTCCAAATCATGATGTAGGAGTTCTAGAAACCATCTCCAATTATCTCTCATCTCTAAGTCAACAACTGCATATGCAATGGGAAAAATTTAATTGTTAGCATCTTGCCTCACTGTTGTAAGCAACTGTCCACCATAATACCCTTTTAGAAATGTCTTATTCAGTCCAATAAATAGTCTGCAATCTTGTATGAATCCTTGTTTGTAAGCATCAAAACATATATAAAGTCTCTTAAAAAATGGGAGGGAATCAAGCATAGGGGTTGTATCCATGTCAATAGTTGCTTCAGGGTTAGCTGTCAATAGCGCAAGAATGTAATCTCTCAACTCAGCATATTACTCCCTCTCTGAGCCCTCAATATTCTCCCTTGCCTTCTTCATTGCTCTCTGTATCTTCTTATAGTTAATGGTGACATTAAACTCTCTCCTAAACCATGCCTCAGCTTTAGCAGTTTTAAGTTCTCTTTAGTCCCTTAACTTCTCCTCTAACTATTTAATAACCCACTTTCTATCAGCTGATTTATTAGTGTGACCTCTTACACAAAAATGTTAGTTCACAAAAGATTTTACTTGAAAGCTCTTTGGTTCATTAGACCTTGAACAATAGATAGTCCAAGGATAGTTAACATCACAACAAATTGCCTTGCACTTCTTAGGCTCCACTTGGCTAAACATGATACTCCTTCCGATTTGTATATTGAACCTTCTAATTGCTCTTTTGAATTAGTCCATAGTAACAAATTTCATCCCAAACTCTAAATGTACTGACCCGAAAATAGCACTTGAATTTCCTTGCACTTCTTAGGAGCTTCAACCTTGCCTCCTTGCATAAAGGTTTGTCCACTCGGAGCTGACCTCTTGTAAAAAGCTCTTCTATTCTTTTGCTTGCCTCTTGATTCTTGGGTAGGGATCTCATTTTGTGTAACTTAGAATTGAGGTTGAGCACCAAATTCAGATTGAGACAGTGGTTCAGTTTGTGTGGTTTGGGCTTGGGTCACAGGTGGTGGATTAGTTCGTGTAGGTTGGGCTTAGACCACAGGTGATGGATTAGCTTGTGTGGGTTGGGCTTGGGCTACAGGTGAATTTGGTTTGGGCTGGGATTGGGCTCCAGTGACTAGATCAGGTTGTGTATGGGTTTGGGTTTTAGGTAGGCTTATTTTGGTTTTTGGTTGTCTTTCCCTTTGGTTGGATCTTCATGTTGAAGTTAAGAATGTCTAGGATGAATTCTGGCCTGTTGTGTTAGTTAGTTTTCTTGGTCTTAGAATCCTGGTTGGTGCTAGAGTCGTTTGTGCCCTCATCTTTATTCTCCCACTGCGTGATTTGTTTAAGGTCTTTGCATTCGCATTGGATGGTTCGGTTTTGGAAGTAGGCACCTCTTCTGCATCTACGTCAACCACCTTAATCTCAATTAGAATGTCCATAGTGTGCTCCCAAGATACATGTACCACCCTATCATCATTCCTAATTGCATCCTCATACATGTTCACTACATCCTTAAAGCCTAATTAGTTTAAGAGTAATACCACCCCATGTATCAAGCTTTCCCCAGTAAAAATCTTTCTAATGCATACATCCCAAGTCCTTGAATAACCCTTCCATAAAAAAAAGTTCAGCGTATCGACATTGACTCTGGGTATTAACGACACTTCACCTCCACGGTATACTAAAATCCCTTTGAATTTCTCTCCAACCTTCCCGTATGGTGATACACCAACATAATGTGACTTAACATCTATGGAAAAAATAAAACTCTTATAATCATTACTAAACTCAAAAAAACCTAATCTTTATAACAATCACTAAGTTGTAATTAAACAAAAATCTAAGAACATTTTTAATCATAATCGACATTGTTGGAAATAGAAAAGTTAGTACCTTTTGGTCCTTTCTCCCTTAACATTGTTGGAAATAGAAAAGTTGATGTCTCCGTGGCTGATAGTTACTATTGTGGTATGGGTTTCCTTTTTCGAGTAAACTAGCAAAGAACTCCTCTAACATTCAATCAAGCGATGTCGTCACTGCAATCACATTGTCTCTCTGCTAGGATTTTCTAACTCTCTCAAAGTGCAAACTCTTTTATGTTGAATAACAAATGAACTTGACTCTTCATATTTTAAATTCTTTTTATTTTTTAATTTAATTTTTTTAATAATTTAAATATGAAATTAAATGATTTAATTTGAGTTGATACCAAAGAGACCCATCACTCACAGTGATGTTGTTAGTATGGACCAAAACCTTCACGTGTGCACTTAAACTAACGAAGCCACACGCTGATGGCCGGAAGGGTGAATGTATCCGCCGGAGTAAACAAACAATGTGTACATGTAACTTATTAAATGATTCAAATATAATCGCGTCTAGCGTGTGAATTTTTAGGTGTATTTTTGTCTCTTCTTTCATATACAAAAGATAAATAATAAATAATTAAATAAATAATAAAACTCATTTGATGTGCTCTAAGAATATAATCGATCCCCACGTACCCGTTTTTCCATAGGTGTAAAACTCACACGAAATAACTCTCATACATACTATGATGAATAACATAAGTCAATATAGTATATAAAATGAATACAACATATTTCTGAACATAATCATGAAAAAGAAAGAATGTGTCCTAATATAACTAATAAAGTGATGGCCTAAAATGATACTCTATGTGTAGTGAAAATGAAAGTGAAAACGAAACCGAGTAAAAAACGAAAAAGAAAATACAAATTATGATATGTACCATCTCAATTCTCAAAACATCCTCCTAGCTAATTGTCTTTTTAAATTCCTAAACTAAAAAAAAAAAAAAGAAAAAAACATTGAGTACTTTTTATATCATTAAATATGTATATATAAACATTTTCTGCATTTAGAAATTAAGGAAAAAAATGAGGAAAATACTTAAAAAGAAAAAAGTGTATCATTACATTAGTGGAATATTAGGGGTGGGCTACGATTGTAACTTGTAATTTTCTTACAAAGTATAGTGGGAGTCAGAGTCAACAATGCATCATTTTTGGTCAGCAATTTAAGAAAAGAATAAAAATGGCCAATTTCGAACTTTGAACTTTGAACTGCAACATAAATATTTTAGCCTTAGTTTCTCTTAACAGCCACGCGCAACTGCCTTTGCGTTACTTAATTACTCTTCATTCTTATTCAATAATTATTCTTTATTATGTGGCCAAAGACCAAAACACGTGGTACTTTAATAAAGGTTGGATTATTAAAGAAAATCCTAATCCTAGTTGTATTCTAAGAGAAAATATATAATAATAATTTAATTTTAATATATTGATAATATAAATTTTTTATAATTATTTAATTATATTTATTTTTTTATTTTTGAATAATTGTTTATATAATTAATATAAAAAATAATTATTTTATTAATATAATATTATATAATTAATTATATGTATAAAATTATTTTATATTGATAATATATTAAAATTAAATAACAACAATAATAACAGTAATTTCTTGATTTCCTAAGAAGGTAAGTATTTTTTAATGCATCATCATTTTTACAAATAATTTATGTAAATTGAAAAGATATCTTTTTTGTATTTATTTAAAAGTAATGACATCAGTCGAATAATAATAATAGTAGTAGTAGTAGCAGCAGTTTTTTCTTGATTTCATAAGAAGGTGAGCATTTTTTAACGCATCTTTTTACAAATAATTATGTAAATTGAAAAGAGATTTTTTTTCTGTGTGTATTTATATAGAAGTGATGACATCGGTCGTATATATATATATATATATATATATAAGAGTAATTTAATGTCTAATTTTATTTTTAAAATATCTTTTATTATATATAATTTATAAAAAAACTATTTTTTTTATTTTCATTACTTGTGTCCAAGACCTCTCACCTAAATTATAAATAACTTGTAACTTCAATTAATTTTATTTTTTTATTTTTTAGCACGTATTTAATATAAAAAAAATAATTAGGAGTCCTAACTCATTTTCTAATTTTTAAATAAACAAAGTTTTGAATTATTTTACCTTTTTGATGTTTTCAAAAAAGAATATATATATTTAAATTTTTACCTATTTAAATATTAGAAGGATACAAGAAAAATATTGAGTACTATCGAATTTAGTATTGTAGAGTAATGACAGATTTATTGTTGGAATTATCGGCGGTAACTACGTCGAATTCGTAAGATTTTTTAATTATTGATGGATTCTGTTTTTTTATGGAAAATTTACTGGTAATTTTTTGAGGAAAAATAAATTAAATTGACGCATCCTTTATCATCGGAATAATCCGACGGTAACTCAATTTAGTGAAACGATACATTTTGATAACCTGCAATAGTTTACCGTCGGAATTTTTCGACAGTAAAGGTGGCGTAAATTCAAATCACGAACCCCTTCCCCCTCATTCGAACCCTCACCACCATCCCTCTCTTTCTTGCGTTTCAGCCGCCGTTGCCGAGGCCACCACTGTTGCCACCCCTTCTCCGTCGCCATCAACCCTCAACGCCGATGCCTCCTTTTTCTCATTCTTCCCCTTCCTCTTAGCGCCACTGCGGTCCTTTCCTCCTTCTCCTTTCGCCCTTCTCAGCCAATAGCCTACAGCTCCTTTCTCCGGTGGCTCATGACTGCAACCTCTAGCGCTGGCAACAACCCAGTGTTGTCGCCTTCCTCCCTCCTTCTTCGTTGCTTTTTGCACCATGCATTCAAGGTTCTTTGTTTGAACATTTTTTTTCAAATCATGTTAGTTAGTTTTAGTTCATTAGATTGGTTTAATTAGTTTAGTTAGTTTAATTTTCTGTTTTAGTGGATTTAGATGGTTAGGATAGTTTAGTTTTGATTTATAGGTTTTGAATTGTTGTTTAAAGTGTTTGGAACTATTCTGAGTTTGCTGGTTAAATTAATGGAGAAATTGGTGCAAAGTTTATTTTATTAATTGTTTGATTGTGTTCATTCACTGTGTTAATTACTATTTTGTTATTTTTTTATTTTGAATTAATTAGACTGCTGTCTAATGAATTTGTTATCAACGTTGCTGACTTTTGTTTTTGTGTCATTGATGTTGAAATTTGTGAATTGGTGTTGCACAGATTACTTGTTAATGCTAAGTTATGTTGTTGATAAACCCCATTTTTAGGGTTTATCTTGTATGGAATTTGAGGGTTTTATCAATAATCTTTCACACTTATTCATACAAAATGCATGGTTTTGTGTCTCCTTTCTAATTTTGCTTCATGGTTGAAAACATACCTCTTTGGCCTCAATTATGCCACATTTTAATCCTCTTCTATTACCATTCGATGCCGTGATTTGTTTGTTAAGTGATTTCAGAGTTTATAGGGCAAGGATGGCCTAAAAGAGAGGAAGGAAGCATGCATAAGTAGAAGGAGCATGAAAATTGGAGCTTTGGAGCATTGACATCGACGAGCACGCGTGGCCTATGCGCACGCGTGGATGCGTGTTGCTGGGATTGGCGCGCGAACAAATTGGCGCAATCGCGTGGCAGAGCAAGAATTCCATGGACGCGTACGCGTGCTATGCGCGTACGCATGGATCGTAAAACGCAAGGGACGCGTACGCGTGACGCTCGGCATGTGACATTTTAAGTGAAATCGTGGCTGGTGATTTCACACAAGCTGCAGGGCCCAATCTGAAGGAATTCTGAGGCAAAAGACGCAAAAGGACCAAGGGAATAGAGGGGAAGACACACATTACACATTGTTAGCTAGTTTTAGAGTTTTATGTTTCTAGGGAGAGAAACTCTAGCTTCTCTTTAGGTTTTGGCTTTCTCAATTTGAATTTCTCTTGGATCCTTTGGTTAGATCTATTGTTAATTCAATTTTCCTTTGCTTTGATTTGTAGATCTACTTCTTCTACTCTCAATTTAGTTATCTTGTTGCTCTAGTTATTTTAGATCTTAGATTTGGATCTTGTTACTTTGATTTCTATTAATGCATTGAGGAATTTCATGTTCATTGTTGTTAATTGCTTGATTGCTATTAGTTGTTTGTAGTAGATAACTTTGATTTGAATTTTCTTCTCAATTTCACAATGTCTTTCAATTTTGTTCACCAGGTGTTTGATGAATTGTCAACTATAGTTATGGAGTAGACTTTTCACTCTTGGCTTGGGGGTTGGGTAATTGGAGACGCTTGAATTGTCAAATGTCTTTTGTTGATTTGTAATTGAAAATTGCTAGTTGATTTGTATACCACTAAAGCTAGTCTTTCATTAGGATTTGACTAGGACTTGTGGACTCAAATTGATTATCTCCACTTGACTTGTCTTCATAGTTAGAGGTTGACTAAGTGGAGCAATAACCAATTATTGTCACAATTGATGGAGATTATGATGATAGGACTTCCTATTCTCACCCCTAACGAAGGCTTTTACATTGATTGATTGTCATTCACCTTTATTAGCTTGATTTCTTGATATCTTGTTCCAATTGCTAATTGCTCATTGTTTCAATTCATGCTCATTTACTTTTCTTGTACTCAACTCCAAAACACCAAGAGAACTCCTTACCAATGATGTGCATCTTAGAGCAACTCCTAGGGAGAACGACTCGGAATCCTACTCTCGGTTATTTATTTGAATTGTGGTGACACATTTTCTAAATTTGACGTGAGGATTGCATGTTGGTTTCTAAATTTGACGTGAGGATTGCGTGTTGGTTTAGACTATACTCACAATGAGATTTTATTGGTAATTTCTATACCGACACAAAAACCTTCGCATCAAATTTTGGCACCGTTGCTGGGGAGTTGCACATGAGTGCCATGTTGTTGGTTAGTGTAAATATGTTGATATGTGCATGCTTGCATTTTCCTTGATTGTGTGTTAGTTCAATTGTTAGTTAGGATTAGTCTTTGTTTAGTTCACTTTGTTGTCATGAGCTCTATACTTCCTTCATTGAATGACGCATTCTTTACCGGATCCGAGCTTAGCTACATTTGAACCTGACATTGAAAGAACTTTGCTTCATATTAGGCAAGCTTGGAGACGGTTGGCCTTTGGAGGTGGTGAAAGGGTTTTTACCAATTCACCAACCATATCCGAAGGTTGATTCCGAATCGTCATTTGAAGAAGGCACTGTTTACTCTTCCATCGATACTACAAATAGCTCTTCCATTGATCTAGGTACAGACACTATGACCGCTCCAAGGCGAATTACTCTTAAGGAAGCGGGTGCTCCAGATTTTGTTCTTCAACCAGCTCAAGTGCGTCATCCAGAATTGAATGCTAATTTTGAGCTCAAAACCGCTTTGATTAATCTTCTTCCCAAGTACCAAGGACTTCCCGCTCAAGATCCTATTAGACACCTTAGGGACTTCCAAAGTGTGTGCTCTACTACTAGGTGGGAAAGCTCCAATGAGGTCACGGTTTGGTTGTACACTTTTCCTTTCTCTCTTTAAGGAAGAGCCAAGGAGTAGTTCTATACTTTGACCAATGAGGTTGCTTGTGATTGGGATTTGCTTAGAAGGGAGTTCTTAGACAAATTCTTTCCTGTGGAAAGGATAGATAGATTACGGAAAGAAATCTAATGCATTGTCCAAGGTGAATTGGAAACTCTATACGAGTATTGAGAACAGTTCCGAAAGCTTCTTGACTCATGCCCCAACCACATGATTGACACTCTAGTGTTGAATAGCTATTTTTGCCAAGGAATGAAGCCTCAAGACAAGATCATCTTGGATGCTTCAAGCAATGGTTCCTTGACAAAATATAGAACGGCGGAAGAAGCATGGCAATTGATCACCGATTTGGCTGAGTCCACCCTACATGCTAGACAAAGGAACAATCATCCTAGAGCCATAAATGAAGTTTCCTCTAGTGGTGAGACCGCCACCCTTACCAATACCTTGGGCGAGATGACAAGTATTCTAAAGCAACTCCAACTTAATCAACCACAACCCCAACCTCCTCAACAACAACAAAGTCAACAATTGGTCTCCCAAAGAGTGTGAGGAAATTGATCTTGTTACTCCTATTACAGGGATGAATGTCCAAGACTCCAAGTCTCCAAGAAGATAACACCCTAGCGGCTACTAATGCCTATTATAACGGTCCCAACCAAGGGTATCATCAACAAGGAGGCAACTATAATCAAGGGGGCAACTATAATCATGGTTGGCAAGACAATTCCAACTAAGGATGGCGGGACAATTACAACCAAGGAGGTCGGGACAATGGAGGAAATCAAAGGTGGAATAACAACCACCAACAAAACCGGTACCCATAAAACCCCCCTTACTAACAACCAAACCAAGGAAGAAACTACCAAACTTACTAACCGCCTCACCAAAGGCAACCACCTCAACTCACCCAACCATAAACCCATCAAATCACCTATCCTTCCTCTTCCTCCAACCAAGATGAGATACTCTGTTCTATTCTTCAAGGACAAAAAGAGTTTAAAGCTTCACTCAACTCTAGCATCAATGGTCTTACCTCTACCATCCAAGCTCTTCAAGCCCGAATGGATCTACCCTCTACCTCTACCACTCAAGATCCAAGTTCTAGTGCACTACCCTCTCAATCTTTACCCAACCCTAAGGGTGGCATCAATGCCATTACCTTGAGGTCCGAAACTAAATTGCAAGAGAGGAATTCCGAAGCACCTAGCCCAAGGAAAGTCACTCAAGATGGGGATGGGGATTGAGGTAGAAGAAATTGAAGAAGAGGGTAAGGTACATGAGGTAGTTGAAGAAGAAGTCAACCAACAAAGAGATGGAGTTTCTAAGGACGGAGATGTCTTGGAAGAAGTTACTCCTATTCCATTTCCTACATTGACAAGGAAGACCAAGAAGCGTGTAGAGCTTGACCCTAAAATGGTGGAGATGTTCAAAAAGGTTGAGGTAACTATCCCTCTTTTTGATGCTATCCACCAAGTCCTTAAATATGCAAAGTTTCTAAAGAATTTGTGTATGAACAAGGAAAGAATTCATGAGTTAGAAACTATTCCATTGGGGAGCTCTATTTCGGCTTTGATGGGAGTAATACCGGAAAAATGTGGTGATCTGGGCCCTTGCTTAGTCACTTGCACCATAGATGGAGTCCAATTCGTAGATTGCATGTGTGACCTTAGTGCCTGTGTTAGTATTATGCTACTATCTGTGTATCATTTGTTGAAGCTACCACCGTTGAAATGGTCGGCAGCTCGATTTGTATTGGCAGACAAGAGCATAATATCTGTAGTTGGTATTGCGGAGGACGTGCTAGTGAGTATAAAGGGATTGGTTTTTCCCATTGATTTCCACATTCTTGAGATGCCGCCTAGTAAATCCGAAAGAACATCGTCTATCCTGCTTGGGAGGCCATTCTTGAGGACCTCTCGGTTCAAATTAGATGCTTTTTCGGGTATTTATTCTTTTGAGATTGACGAAAGAGTTGTGAGCTTTAGTCTTGATGAAGCCATGAGACACCTTCCGGAGGATCATTCAATTTTCTACTGTGATTTGATTGACAATGTGGTGGCCGAAGTACATAATGCTAGTCTTGATGTGAAGTGTATGATTCAAAGTCCAAGTGTGGGGAGCCCCTATGAATGTGAAGAGAACACCTTACCCACTCCGGTCTTACCCGATGAGCAAATGCTGAGTCATGAACAAAGTGTAGAGTTGAAACCACTTCCTCCCCACCTAAAATATGCCTATCTTATTGAAGATCACAAGCTCCGTAATTGTTGCAAGAGAGCTCACTTTCCAACAAGAGGAGAAGTTGCTTCATATCTTGAGGAGAAACAAAAAGGCTATATGGTGGAGTTTGGCGGACTTAGTGGGCATAAGCCCTCAAGTGTGTGAACACCGAATCTTTCTAGAAGAAGGAGCTAAACCCATTCGACAACCTCAAAGGCATTTGAATCCTACCATTCTAGAGGTTGTAAAGAAGGAGGTGACCCGATTATTGGAGGCAGACATTATCTATCCCATTTCGAATAGTGAGTGGATAAGCCCCGTACAAGTTGTCCCAAAGAAGTCCGGTATTACTACAATCAAGAATGAGAATGGGGAGCTCGTAGCTACAAGAGTACAAAACTCATGGAGGGTGTGTATTGACTACCGGCGTTTGAACATGGCCACTAGGAAGGATCACTTTCCATTGTCGTTCATCGATCAAATGCTTGATCGATTGTCTGGTAAGTCTCATTACTATTTCTTAGATGGCTATTCTGGGTATTTTCAAATCCACATTGCTCCGGAAGATGATGCGTGAGCATCTTTCCTATCTTTTCCTAGTGAATTTGCATCTAATTTGTTGAGTTTAATAAAGAATTAATTATCTTTTAGCCAATATGGATGCTACTTTGAGTCTTTTGCCATTTTGTTTATTTTAGGTAGCATTCGGCTGGATTTGATAGAGTTTCCGCAGCACAAGAATCAAAGGAGATGGCAGCTTGGAGCGACGCGTACGCATGACTGATGCGTACGCGTGATTTAGAGCTTTTCATGGCGACGCGTGCGCGTGACTGACGCGTACGCGTGATTTGAAGATTTGCACAGCCACGCGTACGCGTGACACACGAAAAAGACCATCGACGCGTACGCGTGACTGACGCATACGCGTGACGTGCGCCACGTGCAAAAAACACAGAAAAACGCTGGGGGCGATTTCTGGGCTGTTATGACCCAGTTTCCAGCCCAGAAAACACAGATTAGAAGCTTCAGAATGGACAAAACAAGTGGTCCCCACCCATCAACTAAAGACTTGCTTATTATTTGGATTTAAATTCAAATATTATTTGTAGGAAAAGATATTATTTTAAGTTTTAGATAATAGATTTTAAATTAATTAGGATTTGATATAAAAGGAAAAAGAAACTTCTCTTTTATGGATGAATCCAATTCTATACCAATTTACATTCTGTAATCCTAGTTTCTACTCTGAACCATGAGCAACTAAACCTCCACTATTAAGGTTAGGAGCTCTGTCTATTTGTATGGATTGATTTTATTGCTTTTTCTATTTTAATTCATGTATGGATTTATAATTTAAGAATTGTTTTCACTCTTTATCTTATGAATTTGGGTGGAACGGAAGTATGACCCTCTTTCTATTTGAGTTCTTGTATAACTTGGAAAACCTCTTTACTTGAACAACAGCTTGAAAACATATTCTCCTAAATTTTAATTATCTGGATTTAACGGGATACGTGACATATAATCCTTTTTTTGGGTAATCAGAGTTTTTGTGGCATATAAACTGGAATTTGATCATCACCCTCTAATTGGAATTAATTGACCAAGGAATTGGCTGTTAATAAATTTTAGAGGAGACTAGAAAGGTCTAAGGAATTAGGGTCTAGTCACATATAGTTTGCCATGAATTAAATCCTACATGATTAAAATAGTTAGTAAGAAAAGTTAATCCGAAAAAATAGATAACTCTGAAACCTTAACTATCTTCTCCATATTTTAGTCCCAACTTATTTACTTGCCTTTCTTCAATATTCTTTATATTGTTTAATGTCTTTTGAACTCCCAAACATTACTTTCTGTTTTCCTGACTAAGCCTATCACTCAATTATTGTTGCTTGATCCATCAATCCTCGTGGGATCGACCCTTACTCACCTGAGGTATTACTTGGTACGACCCAGTGCACTTGCCGGTTAGTTTGTGGTTAGAAATTTTGCACTAGAAGATCAGGAGAAAACTACCTTTACATGCCCCTTTGGAACTTATGCCTACAAGAGAATGTCATTTGGCTTATGTAACGCACCGGCTACTTTCTAAAGGTGTATGATGAGTCTATTTGCTTATCTTCTTGAGCATTGTATGAAGGTGTTCATGGACGATTTTAGTGTCTATGGGGACTCCTTTGACTTTTGCTTAGACAACCTTGCAAAAGTGTTAGAGAGGTGTACTAAATCAAACCTTGTTCTTAATTTTGAGAAATGTCATTTTATGGTTAGACAAGGTATTGTTTTAGGACACATTGTCTCTAATAATGATATTTCGGTGGATCCGGCAAAGGTCAATGTTATTTCTAGCTTGCCTTACCCCTCTTTTGTGAAGGAAGTCCGTGCTTTCCTTGGCCATGCAGGTTTTTACCGGCGATGTATTAAGGACTTTAGTAAGATGGCACTACCTCTCTCTCGGTTGTTGCAAAAGGATGTTGAATTTGATCTAAGTGAAGAATGCATGGAGGCATTTGACAAGCTCAAAATTGCTTTGACCCAAGCTCCCATTGTAAGAGGGCCTGACTGGAGTCGGCCATTCGAGATAATGTGTGACGCATCAAACTATGCGGTGGGAGCGGTGCTAGCTCAGCGCGAAGGTAAAAATCCTTATGTCATTGCCTATGCCTCTAAAACTTTGGATGGAGCCCAATCCAATTATACTACCACTAAGAAGGAATTGTTGGCTATTGTGTTTGCCTTGGACAAATTCCGGGCTTATTTACTTGGCTCAAGGGTGGTAGTATATTCGGATAATTCGGCATTGAAATATTTATTGGCCAAGAAAAAGTCTAAACCAAGGTTGATAAGATGGGTGTTGCTCTTACAAGAGTTCGACCTAGAAATCAAAGATAGGAATGGTTCGCAAAATCTAGTGGCGGACCACTTGAGTCACCTTGAACATACAAAGGGCGATCCCACTCCTATAAATGATGCATTTCCCCTTGAGGGCTTGCAAGCGATATCCGAAATGATCCCTTGGTATGAATCTATTGCCAATTACTTGGTTGCTCGCACCTTTCCTCCCAATTTCTCCAAACATCAAAAGGATAAGCTTAAAAGCGAATCCAAATATTATATATGGGATGATCCATACATGTGGAGATGTGGTGTGGATCAAGTAATTAGGAGATGCATCCCACAATCTGAATTCCAATCTATCTTGGAAGCTTGCCACTCCTCTGAGGGAGGTGGCCATTTTGGACCTCAGAGGACTGCGAGAAAGATTCTAGATTGTGGATTTTGGTGGCCAATAATCTTCAAAGATGCTTCTCTCTTTTGTAATTCTTGCCCACAATGCCTTAGATTTGGAAATATCTCCAAGAAGGATAAAATACCCCAACAAACTATGTTGTTTTGTGAGATTTTTTATGTTTGGGGTATTGAATTCATGGGGGCTTTCCCAAACTCTAATGGTTCCCTCTATATTCTGCTAGTTGTTGATTATGTTTTCAAATGGGTGGAAGCGATTCCCACCCGGACGGATGATGCTAATGTGGTTCTTTCTTTTGTTCGGAATAACATAATTTGTCGCTTTGGATCACCACGAGCAATTGTGAGTGATCAAGGCTCTCATTTTTGCAACAAGAGAATGACAGGGCTAATGAAGAAGTATGGCATCATCCACAAAGTGGCCACGGCCTACCATCCCCAACCGGGAGATCAAGCGCATATTGGAAAAGATTGTGAAGCCTCATAGGAGGGACTGGAGTGCTAAGCTCACTGATGCGCTATGGGCCTACCGAACGGCTTACAAGACGCCAATTGGCATGAGCCCGTTCTGGTTGGTCTATGGCAAAGTTTGCCATCTACTGGTGGAGATCGAGCACAAGGTGTATTAGACCGTCAAAGAATGCAACTCAGGTTGGGGGGGCAGAATCAAAAGGAAGTTACAGCTGGTGGAATTAGAGTGTCTGAGATTGGAAGCCTATGAGAGTTCGAAGCTCTACAAGAAAAGAATGAAAGCGGTGCATGATAAGAATATCAAAAGAAGAGAATTTAAAGCTGGAGATCTTGTCCTTCTCTACAATTCTAGATTGAGATTGATGCCAGAAAAGTTAAGATTAAGATGGGAAAGACCTTATAGAGTGGAGAAGGCGGAGCCATATGGGGTGTATCACTTGAGTCATCCTTCAAGCCCCACAATCTTCAAAATTAATGGTCATCGTCTGAAGCTATACCATGGAGAGAAGATGAAAAGCAACAAAGAGGTTGAGGTGTTCCTCCTTGAGGATGTACCCGAAGGCGAAGAGATATGAGCTCATGACCGTCCAACTTAAGGACGTTAAAGAAAAGTGCTAGGTAGGAGATACCCCACCATGGTAAGATCTTCCTATTTGTATCTTTTGTATATAGTTCTTGAACTCTTTGCTGATTTTGTGATTGCTTAGTTCTAGAGTTTGTTTAGATAGACTTGAGTTTGCTTGACTTAGTTATGATATTCATGAGGAATGTCATTGATCTTGGTTAGGTTGGTTTCTTAGTGTGGAAGAAAACACTTCATTTTGAGTATTGCATGAATTTTTGAGTGTTTTTTACCTTTTTAGCTTGAATGCCTGCCAAGATTGTGTTGAAAATGCATTTCTTCATGTTTATGAAAAAAAGGGGCTATCCACGTGCACGCATGCTAGACGCGTACGCATCGATTGCATTTCTCCCATTCTTGGTATACAAACCCGAGAGTTGTGCGAGAAGTATGCCAACACTATGCCCCACGCGTGACCCTTCTCACGGGTGCGCATCCTATGATGCGTACGCGTCCCTCGTTGTTTCGCGCACGTAAGCGTGGATGACGCGCACGCGTCAATCGCACAATTTCACCTCTTGGTACAATTTTCCCGAGAGTTGCGCAAACATCGCGCGACCATTGTGTTGGAGCACAACTCCTACCCATGCGTAAGCGTGGGTAACGCTTATGCGTCGTTCTGCTTTCTGACCATCCACGCGTGCACGTTGCATGACGCGTACGCGTCGATGTCCCTATTGCCAACTCTTGGTACTAAAACCGGAGAGTTGTGCGAGATTCATGCTGACTTTGTGCTACTCGTGCAATTGTTCCCACGCGTGCGCGTCCCATGACGCGTACGCGTCCTCCCCTCTTCTGCTGCCCACGCATATGTGTGGGCGATGCTCACGCGTCCCTATTCTTTTCTACTCATCCACGCGTACGCGTGGTTGGCGCGCACGCGTCGCGTCCACGACGCAACCATAATATAGCGCGCCCTGTTTTTCATTTCTTTCTTCATTCTTCTTCTTCTATTCCATCTTCCATATTCACTTCTTCTTTACCCCCTCCTACCACCTTATCTCCGCCCACTACCACCGGCGACCACCACCTCCGGCGGTCCCACATTCTCTCTTCTCTCTTTCTTCCATTTATCTTCTCCTTTCTTCACTTACACTCCACCTCACCTTCTTCCTCATCTCAAGGTTTTATTCATCTTCCCTTTCTTTGTTTTGTTTCAATTTTACTCTCATTAGTTGCATTGCATTGCATATCTTCTTAGTTAGATTTTCATTAATCCAATCATGTTTATTTGCTTGCTTTCTTTTTCTATTTTCCATGGGTGTTGAGGTTGGAGTTATCTCTTGCATTGATGGGTTATTTTGATATGTTTTGACGTTTTTGTGATATATGGTGTTGTATGATGATTGGTAATACATTTTGAGGGTGCTGTTGAATTTCCTCAATTGGCTTGTTGTTTGAAAGTTGCACACCAAGTGTTTGTTGAAAGGCACCAATGAGTTCTTGATTCAAATTTGACACTATGCTTTCAACTTGGTGCCCTTTCTCATTACACTTGCTTGTTCTTATGTGCATTGAGCTATTGTTCTTTATATTTCCCATTCACATGCTCATTACCTATGACTTGCTTCTTTGTGGCATTTTGCAAGACTAGTGTTTTCACTTTCTCTAATTCTACCTAACTTCAATTGTATGCTTCATTGTCATGGAATTAGACTATGTGTATGACTTTATTGTGCTTATTACCCTTCTTGCATATGCTACTTTGTCTTGTTATTGATGCTTGAGCTTATGCCTCTCATGCCAATAACTTGCATGCTTATCTCACTCTTGCATCTCATGCTAGGTGACTTGCCCTATGTTCCATTGTTGTCTTGCTTGCATGTTGCAGATGTCATGTCCTCAAGACACCTATTCTTTTGTGGCATTATTCTCACTTGCATGTTACTATTCAAGTGTTGTTTCTTTGAGTTTAATGTCTTCTCTTTTCCTTCCTTTTTCAGGATGGCCATCAAAAAGGAAAAGAGAAAGGCATCGAAGAAGCCGCCTACCAAAAGGGCACCTCAAGGATCCACCACCGAGGCGCACCAAGCACCAAATGCTAAGCCACTCCCCAAGAGAGCAAAGAGCATCATCAATATTGATGAGCAAGAGAAGGACAACCCTGCGAGGGATTCTACTAAGTTTCCCAGCAGCTATTGTGAGCTCATGTTCCCCGTTATGATTGAAAGAAATTATCATTCTGAACCTCTTCTCGCCCCTCCGGCGCATATTGTTCAGTTTGTGATACCCCGCATTGAGCGGCGACAATGGGGATTTCTCATGCGCCAACTGCAGGAAGCCAATCTTTCTTGGGTGGTAGAGTTCAACTCCAACTATCACTCACCTTCTCTTGAATCAGTTTTTGTGCGTCAGAAGCGAGTCCCCGTTCCGAAAGAAGCTATTCAAGGAGTACTCAAGGTCTTACCAGTGGCGGATAGGGTAGACGGTTACCAAGAGGTCCTTTCGCAGTGCGGCACATACGGTTTCGATTGGGATGCTATCCTTCGCGTAATTGCCGAACCAAAAACATTTTGGACCCAAGGGAGACTCAGGCCGTAGCCTAAGAGCATTCATGCACGTTATCTCACTGTAGAGGCTCGAGCCTGGGCCCAGATCTTATCCCATTACGTGCTTCCAAGCACTCATGAGTCGTCAATCACGGCGGACCTAGCCCTCCTTGTATGGTGCATACTCACGGAGAAGACGATCAACCTCCCTCTCCTCATCCGACAAGCCATGGGTCATGTCCACGTCAAGGGTAACCTACTGTTTCCCGCACTGGTGACAGAATTAATTGCTGCTGCTGGTGTTTTCTCGGAGGCTAAGGACCGGAAAGTAATGATTCCGGCTAAGGGCGACGTCGTCCCATCCGGAAAATATCTCAACCCTCCGGCAGAGACCGGAAACCTTGACATAGCTATCCCCTCCGACATCCCTTCCACTCCATCAGCACCACCGCGATCGTCCCACCAACTGCTTGTAGATCTCCATAAGAAGATGGACCGATATGAACGGCGGAACCAACGCCGATTTGCTTATGTGAAGTAGCTTTTGAGTTTTGTGACCCCACCTATGGAAGAGCTGGAGATCTCCACATCCACTTCGAACTTAAGTGAAGATAGCATTCATGAAAGGGATGGTGGAAGTTTCGGACCCGATCGCCCCTTGCACCTTACCGATAGCACGGAGGACCGTGCTAATTCTTATGTGTGGGGAGGTCGTTCGACCGATCTCCGTAGGTAACACCCATAACTTTGATTTTCTTTTGTTAATTAGGATACATTGCATGAGTAGTTTTTGCTTTTTAACACTTTTTGCATGATAGTTGTTTCTTGCTAGGACTACTTGGTTAGGGTGATGACTTCTTTTTCAAGAAACTGTATTTTTAAGGCACCCTACCAATTTGAAAAATTTTTGGTGTTAAGCTTGCTCGAAGAATGTATTTTGGAACATGGTTTTTGAGCTATGAACACAAGCATGTGAGTTTTGAGCCCAATTGTGTGGTTACATCATATAACCACTTATTTCCATTCGTGTGTGCATTGTTCTCTTTTTATGATTGCAATCCTTGATTTATTTGACTCTATATGTCCATTATTGTGTGTATGAATGCATGTATGTGATTGAGGCCATCATTTCATTTAGCCACTTACCCAAATAGCCTTACCTTGCAACAACCATTGTTATCCAACTTTGAGCTTATTTTAACCATTTTTGTTCTTAATTTTAGCACATTACAAGCCTTTAAGCGAAAAACCATAAATGTCCTTTATTTGAATCTTTGATTAGTTTAGGCTAATGAGTGTGTGTCATTCAAGTGTGGGAAAACATGGGACATTGGTTGAGGTAAGAGTATATTTTGTATTTTCATTAAAGATATTGGGAATTGGGTATGTACTCATGCATCAAATACTTAAGCCATATGTATTGAAACCATTGTATATAGTCCACCAAAGGAGAAAAATCAAAAAGAAAAAAAAAGACATATGAAAAAAAATAGTGCAATAAAAAGGGGACAAAAATGCCCCAAAGCAAAGTAATAATATGAATGCATATGGAATGTGAATTAAAGAAAAAGCATGAGTATGTGAACAAGTGGAAATCATGGGTAGCTAGGTGTCATATTAGATTTGAATAGATTGTCATAGGTTAGGAGAGAGCTTAGGTTAGTCAAAGATTCAAATTTCAAGCTTACTCAACCATATGCATCTATACCTTTACCCTAACCCCATTACAACCTAAGAAAAGACCTCATGATATATGTATGCATGCACATAATAATTGTTGATTGTTAGAGGAAGAACAAATTTTGGAAAGCATGATTAGAGGGAAATTGAGTGGTCAACCCTACACACTGAGCGACTATAGTGCAAACACTTTCGGTGAGGGTCTGAGGCTCAATTCCTTGTTCCTGGCTTTCATGAGCTTTCTTCATGTAAGTTATGTACACTTCACTTTGATTTTTGGATTGGTAGAGTTCATGTATTGATTTATCATTTTTCCCTATTTGCTCATAAATGTTCTTGGGAGATTGATTCACTCTTGATCAAGTAGGTAGAAGCATTCACATTAGTTGCATTCATATAGGTAGATTGCATCTCATAAGATCCCATTCTCTTATGATTCCTTGGTCTTTTGATTTCTTTTAGCATGAGGACATGCTTGGTTTAAGTGTGGGGAGGTTGATAAATCCCATTTTTAGGGTTTATCTTGTATGGAATTTAAGGGTTTTGTAAATATTCTTTCACACTTATTCATACAAAATGCATGGTTTTGTGTCTCCTTTCTAATTTTGCTTCATGGTTGAAAACATGCCTCTTTGGCCTCAATTATGCCACATTTTAATCCTCTTCAATTACCATTCGATGCCGTGATTTGTTTGTTAAGTAATTTCAGAGTTTATAGGGCAAGGATGGCCTAGAAGAGACGAAGGAAGCATGCATAAGTGGAAGGAGCATGAAAATTGGAGCTTTGAAGCATTGATATCGATGCGCACGCGTGGTCTACACGCACCCGTGGATGCATGTTGCTAGGATTGGCGCGCGAACAAATTGGCGCATTCGCATGGCTGAGTAAGAATTCCATGGACACGTACGTGTGCTATGCGCATACGTGTGGATCGCAAAATGCAAGGGATGCGTACGCGTGACCTACGCGTACGCGTGACACTTGGCACGTGGCATTTTAAGTGAAATTGTGGCTGGCAATTTCACACAAGCTGCAGGGCCCAATCTGAAGGAATTCTGAGGCAAAAGACCCAAAAGACCCAAAAGGACCAAGGGAATAGGGGGAAGACACACATTACACATTGTTAGCTAGTTTTGGAGTTTTATGTTTCTAGGGAGAGAAACTCTAGCTTTTCTCTAGGTTTTGACTTTCTCAATTTGAATTTCACTTGGATCCTTTGGTTAGATCTATTGTTAATTCAATTTTCCTTTGCTTTGATTTGTAGATCTACTTCTTCTACTCTCAATTTAGTGATCTTGTTGCTCTAGTTATTTTAGATCTTGGATTTGGATGTTGTTACTTTGATTTCTATTAATGCATTGAGGAATTTCATGTTCATTGTTGTTAATTGCTTGATTGCTATTAGTTGTTTGTAGTAGATAACTTTGATTTCAATTTTCTTCTCAATTTCACAATGTCTTTCAATTTTGTTAACCAAGTGTTTGATGAATTGTCAACTATAGTTATGGAGTAGACTTTTCACTCTTGGCTTGGGGGTTGGGTAATTGGAGACGCTTGAATTGTCAAATGTCTTTTGTTGATTTGTAATTGGAAATTGCTAGTTGATTTGTATGCCACTAAAGCTAATCTTTCCTTAGGATTTGACTAGGACTTGGGGGCTCAAATTGATTATCTCCACTTGACTTGCCTTCATAGTTAGAGGCTGACTAAGTAGAGCAATAACCAATTATTGTCACAATTGATGGAGATTATGATGATAGGACTTCCAATTCTCACCCCTAGCTAAGGCTTTTACATTGATTGATTGTCATTCACCTTTATTAGCTTGATTTTTTGATATCTTGTTCCAATTGCTAATTGCTCATTGTTTCAATTCATGCTCATTTACTTTTCTTGTACTCAACTCCAAAACACCAAGAGAACTCCTAACCAATGATGTGCATCTTAGAGCAACTCCTAGGGAGAACGACTCGGGATCCTACTCCCGGTTATTGATTTGAATTGTAGTGACACATTTTCCAAATCTGACGTGAGGATTGCATGTTGGTTTAGACTATACTCACAATGAGATTTTATTGGTAATTTCTATACCGACACAAAAGCCTTCGCATCAGTTGTTTATGACTTTGGATGCCAAACGTTTGTAAATATGCCTCAAAAAGCTTTTTATTGAAAATTTAGGTCAATCTCTTGAAATCATTGCTTGTTCTCCTCTTGTTTTGACTATTTGCATTGATGGAATTTGATTTTTTTTTTATTGATTTGAGGTTTCTTACCTAATATTGATACACATTACCTTATGGAATTTGATTTGTTTAATTTTAGTTTAATTTAGTTTAGGTTTGATTAGAATTTCAATTTTAATTTTCAATCAATTTCAAAGTTAGTTCAGTTTAATTTTCTAATCTTAGTGGATTTAGTTTTCAATTTTGAATTGTTGAAGTGTTTAGAATTGTGTAATTGTGTTAATTGCTGCGTTGATGACTGTTTTGCTGAGAAATTATTGTTGAGATTGTTTGATAATTTGATATTTGCAGATATATCGACATGTAGAGGTGCTGCAGATCAAAGTATTGGTCGTGGTCGTAGCTGTGGTCAGGGCAGAGGGAGGATTTCTTCCGGTATCCCTGAAACTTCTGGCTCTTCTTCCTCTAATCTAACCACCCCGGTGATGCCACAGGTTGCGGGTTTAGCGGACCAGCCGTTCATCATGGTCTCTAACCCCCAACTATGTGCCTCCATCTACGGCGATGACGCCGCCTCCTACCGCTCAATAACCTGCATCCACGTTGATGCCGTCTCCAGCGATGGATGTCGCGGCCTCAGAGTCCAGCCACGACAGTGAGCCAACAGCTGATGCCGCACCACCACCTCCCATCGTACGATTGAAGATTTGGCCTGATGGCGGTACGGGGTAAGTATCAAATTGATGAGTCTTATGTATTTTCTGTTTATAAACTGAAAGTGCCTGAAAATTGATTCTAGTTTAGCGGATTTAGGTTTATATGATGGTTTGTGTTTTTAAGTTTCAATGATTATGGTTAACTTTGTTGCTAAAAGTTCCTGATAATTGATTCCTGTCTAGTGGATTTAGGTTTATTTGGTTTCCTGTTTAGTGTTTCCTATTTCAATGATTGTGGTTGTTGTTGAAAGTTCCTGAAAATAGACTCCTTCTTAGTGGATTTTGGTTGATTTGATTAGATGTCTTGTGTTTTAAGTTTCAATGATTATGATTAACTTTGTTGCTAAAAATTCTTGATAATTGATTCCTGTTTTGTGGATTTAGGTTTATTTGGTTGCCTGTTTAGTGTTTCTTGTTTCAATGATTATGGTTGTTGCTGAAAATTCCTGAAAATAGATTCTTTTTTAGTGGATTTAGATTGATTTGGTTGGCTGGTGTTTTTAAGTTTCAATGATCATGATTTATTTTTTTGCTAAAAATTCCTGATAATTAATTCATGTCTAGTGGATTTATGTTTATTTGGTTGCCTGTTTAGTGTTTTTTGTTTTAATTATTATAGTTGTTGCTGAAAGTTTCTGAAAATAGATTCTTTTTTAGTGGATTTAGGTTGATTTGGTTGGCTGACTTGTGTTTTTAAGTTTCAATGATTATGATTAACTTTATTGATGAAAGTTCCTACTAATTTATTCCTGTCTAGTGGATTTAGGTTGATTCTTATTTGTGGGTTGTTAGATTTACGCCGAACAATGCATGTACTCAGGAGATGACCAATGTCATCAAGCTGATGTAGGACCATCCCTGGCCCAATTACACGAAGATTCCCGCTGAGACAAGGGAGCAATGACTTCAGAAATGGGCGGTAATTAATATTTTTTTATGTTCAAATCTTTTTAGCTAGTTTATATATTCTATCTTGCTTAACTAATTTTAAAGTTTCTTTGTTGCAGATGCACTTTAGGTGGGACGCTGAGCACGACCTTACCATCAGGAAGATATTCGACCATAGAATGGGTCCGTGGCTCCAGCAGATGCTGGATGATATTCGTCACGGGTAGGACCATCGGACGCAATGGCTCCGATCGGACATAAAGAAGGCTCTGTTTATTCATTTGGAGACCGATGAGGGGTTCTGGCATCAGCGTCTTACCAACAGAGTTAACAGGACTTCGGCCAGGTCGTCCAAATATACTGACAGCTCAGCTACCTTCATGAAGACGAAGGTCAGGCTAGTATGTAAAGTGACTTTAATTTTGTTAATAACTTAGTTATATTCTTCTGTATATCAATACTAGGCATCCTAATCATATTATTTCAATGCAACATCTATAGTCGAAGTCACTGGGTCGTGAGGCGACATTGGTGGAGACGTTCAAGTACACCCACACGCTGAGTGAGAACAAAGAGACATTTGCTGATTAGCGGTCTCAAGACCATTATGTGAGAAAACATAAATCTGATTATCTTCTGCTATAAAATTATTAGAGATTAACTATATATCTTTCGGTATACTAATCACAATAACGTGTGTTAATTACACAGGAGTCCTACACACAGAGACTAGAGGCCGCGACTTAGCAGTCTCAGCAAGGTGGGGATGATGCCGTCAATGGGTTTGCAGTTGCAGTCGTCGAACCCAATACGGTTTGGCACGAGATCGCCTCGGTGCCGTACAAGAAGCCCGTATACAGGATGGGGTTGTTCTTCGCCAGCAGCCTCCGCACATCCACGTTGAGGCCGTCGTCAGGCTCAGCTCCACCATCAATCGAGCCTTCGAGCTCAAGGAAGGTGTGGATTTGAGGCTGTAGGTGCTGGAGCTCCAATGTAGTCTTCAGCAGCAGGCTCATGAACTTAGCAATTATCAGGAGAGGTATCAGGAGATCCTCAATCGCGTGATATCTACTGATGAGCTCAGGTTGGAGTGGAGGGAGTCAATGGAGCGGATGTAGCGTATGGAGGCTCAGATGGAGGTGTACCAGGCCTAGATGCGCACCTCTGGCATCGACCTTGCTGGTGGCAGCGGTCCTGCTGGTGACATATGGACATCACCGCCTTCTGCGCCGCCGACTTAAGGCCACGAGACCGACGATGACGATTACCTAGATCTATTAGTTTTTCGTTTTATTATTTCATTGTATTTATTTGATGTACTTGACTTTTAATTTATTTGAACATTGTATTATTTATTTTAAATAAAAATTTTTCATTATTTATGAATGGACAACTAATTGTGTGAATACAAATTTATATTTAAAATAAAAATTGACCGTTTATTTCAAATTTAAAAAAAAAATAAAAATTGACATTACCGTCGGAATTATCGTAGACATAATCCGATAGTAATAGTGCACGAAACATTTTTTGGTGCTAACAACACGTTGGAAGAATCTGCCGGTAACCAATTGGTTTTCCGAGCCAATATCCGTTGTAACTTCCGATAGTAATTACCGTTAGACGAAAAAATTCTGACGATAAACATTTATCAGCAAGATTTATACCGTTTGATTGTTTCTGACGATAAATTCGAGAATAATTAAATTATCCGTCGAATTTTATGCGTTTTTTCGACGGTACTCAACATTTTTTTTTAGTATAAATTAGGACTTTTAATCATCACTCTTTAATATATAAAAAAGGGATCAATAGACACGTTAGTGTCCGTTGAATATATCTATTGATATATATACTAGTGTGTGTCTATATATATAATTCACTTGATTTATATGTTAAATACAAATCAATTAACACCTTATACAGCATATTTTGCTACAAATACATAAGTTTGTCTGGACACACTCTCTTAACTTTTTACATACTCCTATAAATTATTACAACATGTGTTATTCTGATGCATATTTTAAAAATTAGTCTTATTACCATAATTTAAAATGTTACAACTCAATTGATTTTATATGTATAGAAATGATCCAATCATGAAAATTTCTCTAGTAAAAATAAAAAGAGTGGAATTGTGATAGAAGAAGAAGAATAGACAAAGTTTAGAAAAGAATGAATATATTCTCATATCGTCTCTAATTGTATGTTAATAATTATAATATTTTTTTTTGAAATAAAGCTATGTTCATATATTTATTATTTAAGGATGGCCATCCGTTTAACTTTCCGCCCAACTTTGGTTTCTTTCAGGTCATAAGGCACTTTTAATAGATTTCAAAGCTTTATAAATTGCAAGTAAAGTTAATTATGGTGTAAAATTTAATTTACCAACTTTGTTTGAAAAGTAACATGTATGCTTTTCCTTTATTGATCTCTCTCAAAGAATTTTCAAACGACACATATATTGTTTACATCAATGTCAGCTGACCCTATACATTATTAATGTAAAGCTTGGTAATTGGGGAGCTGTCACGCCATGGAAAATCCTATATAGCTTCATTGTTCTATTGTTTTGATTTGATATGGTATGGGTGATTATTGAGGTGTATGGATTAAGAATAAAGAGCAGAGTGATAACTTAGTTTCTTAGAAAGAAATTTTATGCTGGATAAATCTGCTCTTGAAGAATGGAAAGTATTAAAGAGAGGGTTTTGTTAGATAGACAATAATTTTTGTGAATAATGTGAACAATGGACTTTAGAATTGGCCCAATAAAGTAAAAAAAAATACTCCACTTCTAAATTATCCCCTAAATCTTAACATTAGGATAATCATCCGCAATTCCGGATATCTAATGAATTGAACATCCACCAATTGTTAATTGTGCATGAGTAAATCGAATCAAAAGAAATAATCATCCAATTAAAAATAATGAACATAATCATTTGCATACCTATTGAATTAAATATTCGACATATCTATTATTCACATTGTTTAGTATTCTCATTGTCTACCTATACTTTTCCTTAAAGAGATTATTGAAGTTTGATCGTTTGCTTTTGTTAGACATATCAAGTTCTTCTAAAAAACTATTTGATGCCATTACTAAACAGAAATTAATTTATCTAATTTTAAAATTTTGAAGAAATAATATGTTTAATTTTAAAGTTTAGAAAGACTAACATATACATTAATTACTAGTTCTCATAAAGAAATTGAATTTAAATTTAGAACTAATATTATAAATCAGGTATGCTACACATACAAGTCTTTTTGGTTTACAAGTCTTACAAGTTGGCACAAGCCCAACAAAACACACGCGCATTACACTCCCACATTCAAGAGTAAATACACGCACGTTACTCAACCACTTCCTATTTCCAAAGCGTGCTACTCACTATTATGAACGACTCTTCTTCTTCTTCCTCGATAAAAACCATAACCGTCATTTTTCTTCGCGTTTCTCCTCCTCTTCCTCTTCTTCCTTCTTCTTCTCCTCCTTCTTTGTGTTTCTCCTCCTTTTTCTTTGCGTGTTTCATCTTCATTATCGTATTTCTCCTCCTTCTTTTGATTTTGTAACATTATGTATTTTTTCTTTTTTGTTTGATTTTTTTCTCCCAAAAAGAATTATGAGAATATGAAATAAGAAGATGAAGAAAAAGAAGCAGCAGAAAATGAGGAGGAAGAAGAGGAAGAGTTCTGAATTAGGAAGAATTTATCAGAATAAAAATACACCCAAATATCTTCGTTTTACACCCAAATATCTTCGTTTTTACACCCAAATTTGCTGCAGATACAGAAATGAGTTATGTTACGTGTACACAAAAATCAGCCACCAAAGTCAACAAATGCTGCAAAATACACCCAAAGTACACCACAAAAGGGCTGCAAAATACACCCAAAATACACCATATTAAAACAAGCATAAACTATATATAGAATGCAAATACAACTATAAAACCATCATAAAAAATAACAAAAATCAGATTCATGAATCATAACTAAACATAAACTAAAACAATTCAACTAAAGAATAAGACAATTCACCCTCCGTCAGATGAAAAGTTATAAACTGTAAATACACCCAAACTTTTATAAAAATACACCCAAATATTCTTGATCTACACCCGAACGTCTGATATAAAATGGACAAGATTATATTAATTCTAATCAGAACTAGTACATTAAATTAAATTCAAATAAGGAAGAATTAACAGCAAATTAAATTTCAAGGGCAATGTTCACGCACTGGTTCATCTGATAATCTGAAGTTGAATTATTCATTATTTTCAAAAACGATTTTAGAGATTGATGTCAAAAAACAATGGAAATCGAGAATAACAAAGAAAGAAAACAGAAAGAGAAAAGCACGTAAATGAAGAAGGAGAAAGAGAATGTAAGAAATTCGAAAAAGGAAATGGAATTCTTTCAAAAATTAAAAATCTGTTAGAGGCGCGTGAAACATATGTGCATAACAAGCGCGTTTAAGCGTAATATCAATTAGAGGACTTGTAAGACTTGTATAGCAAAATCACTTGTACGTGAAAAAGATTAATCCATTATAAATTCCACCCAAGATACTTTTACTCCATTTATTTCTGTTTTTTTTTTGGCTCCAAATTAAACAAATAAATATCTATAACTAATGACGTCAAGTGATTTTTAACAGAAATTTGACTTGTCCAACAAAAATAAACGTCAAAGATCCATTAGATGCTTTTTATTTTTTAAAGGCAAATTTGTCTGATGTAAAATTTTTAAATGACTAATTATTAAATTGCCACTTTACTATAAATACCCACAAAAATAAACTATAAACGAAATTACTAAATTGAACATTAGATTTATTAACTGGCACATTATTGTTTGATAATATGGATTTTGTTTATTAAAAATTATAAAAAAAATGGTTGTTAAAAAATTTCCATTGTATTTTAATTTTTATATATATTTAACGAGTGCCAAGAGCCCAAGACAAAGTATCTTGGCTAAATATGGTTGTGAGTTGTGACCATGGTCGGAGGAAGACATAAATGCGATGATGGATCAGAGAATGTCGAGCACATGCATAGGGTAAGCACTTTTAGTAGCTAGAAGGACAATAGTGTTCAGTGTTGACATTTCTCTATTTATGAGTAACCAACAATGGCTTGCTAGAAGTCAAAAATAATCATTGTCAGAAGTCAGAATCATTATTATCACTTCATTCTAAGGATTTTACTTTAATCTCAACTGTTCTATTTAATCAAATAGTTAAAACTTTTATTTTCTCTAATCATAGTATCATACTTACACACACATATATCTCTTAAATTTGATATTTATAAATAAATTCTTTAATATTATGAATTTTTTTTATTCTTTAAAATTTTTAATTAACTCGATCAAATTAGTTGAATTATTATTATTTTTTTTGTCAGATGGATTGGACAATCTTTAATCTTAAACTTTACATTACAAACACACTCACATTATACACTCACACGCCCATCATTAAAAAATTTCACTACTTGGTCTATCCCAAGTCATATTAAGAGGCACAAAATTTTGTCACTTGAACTAAGTTTCAACTGCGATTTATTTTCTTAAAATATTATAATACTACAGTTTTGATATGAAATTAAAGGCCCAAAACACTTTTGTTTTTTCCGAAAACACACAGTTTGTAAATAAAGCGATCCAATAAAGAGCCCCAACTACCAAAGATTTAGTCTATACAAACTAAGATAGTCCATGACCAGAAAAAAAATACTAACATAAAAAGGATACAAATACTTTGACAAAAAGAGGGATACAAATAGGTTGAATTTTTTACTTATCAACTATTTTTCTAAAATTATTTACCAAATTGCCACTTTTGCAAATGAAAAAGTATAGGAAACAATATCTTTTTTAACAACATAAATAATAAATTAAAAAAAGTTAATCTTAATTTTAAAATTTAAATTAATTAAATTTATTCATATGTTAATAAACTTAAGATATAATCTATTATTCACATTCTTCATCATTTTTGTTGTTTATCTAGTAAAATTGTTTTCAAATATATTACCTAATTGCCATTCTTTTACTATGGTGGCGATTTTTTTTTACGTGGTTGACTTGAAGGAGCCGAATTGACTCGTAAACTCAACCAAAAAACGCTGAAACCAAAGGGCTAGCAAAGTGGAAAACACTGACCTGGATGGTGCCTCCCAGAAAGAAGATGCTGACGTGGAAGGAAGCGTGGATAGGTTTATTTGACACCACATGTGAAGGAGGCATCGGCTGGAAGTGAGCAGAGTTGAGCCGAGCTAGACCAAGCTCAAACTCGGCTCATAAAAATTGAGCTTGTCTCACGGCTCGACTCATTAACAATCGAGCTTATTTCTTAAGCTCAAGCTCGACTTAACAAAAACTCACGAGCTGGCTCGAACTCACGAATTGGCTCAAATAAGAGAAACATAAATACATAATCTATAATTCTATATCAATAAATTATAACTTATATATTTTAAAAAATATTTGAAAAGATCAATTTTATATATTGTTTATCTATCAATAAATTATAAATTTTTTATTTATGTTCTATATTAAAATTAGATGTAAAAAATAAATATAAATATTAAATAATTAAGATTGTTATATATATATATATATACCGATAGCCAGCTTTTCTCTTTTTGTTGTTGTTTTATTTTAAAAAAATGGATAATCGAAATGCGGCAAAAGGAAAGAAAATCCATGGACCGACCCCATCGTCTCCACCCCGTAGGAACTACGAGATCACCCCAAGGATATATATATATATATATATATATATATATATATATATATATATATATATATATATAATCGAGCCAGCTCACGAGCTAATGAGCTGAACTTATCCAAACTTAAGCTTGGCTCATTTAATTTATGAGCTCAACTCCAGGCTCAAGTTTGGCTCACCAGCTCACGAGCTTAGCTTATCAAGCTGTTAACGAGTCGAGCTCGAGCGGGCTCATGAGCTGACTTGATTCACTTCCACCCCTAGAGGCATGGACCAATTTGGCACCTCCATGTTAGAAGCGTTGGGCGCTTTAGCAACCCCATCCCCGCGCTATCATTTTTTTCTCTCTCCATCATTTTACTTCAAATTTATATTCTCTCTCTAGATTTTTTCTCTCAACTATCTCTTTAATCACATTCTGGTTAGTTATTCTATTTTGTATGCACTATTTTATTTTCAGTTATAATTGTTTGCAGTAGTATAAGACCTATTTATTAGGGTGAGTATGTGTATGTTAGGAGAAATTTATTTGACATATGGTCATATTATTTTGTCTTATTTGTCCTCATAATACCTATTTTGTGGTTGATATTATTTAGGACATTATTGATAGGTCCACTTATTATGTTAGTTCATTATAATGGTCAGCTAATAGATGATGAGAGCATAGAGAACAATGATCTATACGACGGTTCAAAGTTAAAGGCCATTAAGAGTTCATTTACCTTAGATATTCTTAAGAATTGGGGAGAATGTTACGGAGGCTCCCAACACTGTAAACACTCATTCATCTCAAATTTTAGCTGAGAGAATTTCTGAATGCAGAAATGGGGAGGAAGACATGGAGGTTGCACCCCAGGAAGTCCAAGTTGTGACAATTGCTCCACAACATTTCTTTGTGCCATCCAACTCTTAATTTTTTTTATATTAATTGGGATGTCATGAGTCATGACTTTTCAGAAATGAGAAGAGAAGTACAATAAACTCCAAAGACAGAGTTAAAAGTGGAGTTAAAGTGACAAAAAAAGAAGCAGGTAAAACAGGCTTTTCGAGACTATTCAATTAAGAGACATCAACCTTTTAGGATGGAGGATACTTACTCAAAGAGACTGATTGTAAAGTGTCCAAAGTTTTGTAATAGTTGCAATTGGAGGGTACGAGATATATGTAGTAAGGGGTCAGGATCTTGGGAGATTAAGTTGTACAACAGACCTCACACATATGTTAATGCTACAATTTCATAGTATCATGATAAATTAAGCTCTACATTGATTTGTTGTACTGTTTTAGAAATGGTTAGAGTTAAACCTGAGGTTCCTATGAAGTTGATTATTGAGAGAATTCAGGATGAGTAAGGATATAATGTTTCTAAAGCTTACAAGGTAAAATGAAATGGCGATTGTGAAGGTTAGTTTTTGGTGATTGGGACCAGTCATACAACTTGCTTTCTACCTAGATAGATAGAGGCGATGAAAATATGCATGCCAGGCACAATTGTGTTACTTTTTTTTTATTTGTCAAGTGGATTGGACAGCCCCAATCTTAGGCATTACACTCATACATTACACACTCACACAATCCACTCACACACACTACATGGGGGTACACACAAATGGTTCAATATTCCTCCAAGAGGATTTGAACCCGGTGCAGCTCTATGGGAGGCAAACAAGATTGCCATCTGACCCAGGTATTGATGATTTTGATCCTTTAAGGCAGGTGTTAAAAGAATGTTTTGGGCTTTCAAGCCATGTATTGATGGGTTTAGGTTTTGTAAGCCCATTATACAAATGGATGACACTCATTTATATAGTAAGTATGACCATATGATATTAATTGCAACTACTCAATATGGGATATGAATCTTTTGCTACTAGCATTTTTGTCCTTGTGGATGGTGAGACTAAAGTTTCATGGTCATTGTTCTCTTAGCTTTTTTCTGATATCTAATCGACGTAAGACTGTAAGAGCATCAAAATAGGATGTCTAATATGGGCTCAAAGAAGATTATCCTTGAGGTGGATTCAAAATTTGTGGTGGACATGCTTAAAAGGACAACAAACTTGAAGGAGCAACCTGAAGCTATTGTGAGGAAAATAGCAGAATTGCTCAACAGGAGATAGCAAGCTAGGATGACTCATACATTCAAGGAAAGTAATAAAGAGGTTGACTGCATATCAAATGAAAATTTAAAAGCTAAACCATATTATCATTTTATTGATTAATTATTTAGTCCTAAATTTATAATTATATTTGCTTATGACTATAAAAGGAATGTCTTATTCTGATTAATTTTTGTTCTGTAATTTTATTCATTGAATCTTTAGTCTTGTTTAAATATAAAAAAATGTTGAATAAGTTAACATTAATTAATGAGAAAGTCTAGGCCAGGACTTTCATTAAAATTTTGTTATTATTTAACCAGCAAAAAGAAAAAAATAATTTCACACTATTAAATGTAATCTCACACCATTAAAATTACTAATAATAATTAATTAATTATTATAAATTACAAAAGCTGATGAGTTCCTAAGAGGATCTCCAATGAAAAAGTCCAATTACTATTTAGTCAGAAAAAAAAGGAATTGGACCATTGGAGAGAATTAACGTGAGTTCCTTCACGTTTTTCAAGAAGAGAGAGAGAAGAGGGAGTCCCTTTGAATGAGAACTTCCATTAACCAATATATGTTTGTCAAGTGGCAAGTATAATAAAAAATAAATAATTATATAAAATATTAATTAATTAAATAATTATATTATATAATTAAATAATAATTAATTTAATAATAATTATAATACTAATTAAATTAAATATTAATATTTTTATTTAATTAATAATTTATATTAATTAATTAACTAATAATTAATTAAGTAATTAAGTTATAATTAATTTATTAATAATTATAATAATTAAATAAATTAAATAATTAAAATTTTTATTTAATTAATAATTTATATTAATCATTTATATCATAATTAATATTAAATATTATTTATATTTATATTTATATTATTATAGTGAATTATTATAATTAATATTTTTTAATAGTAAATTATTTTTAAATTTAAATATTTAAATTACATTATTAAAAAAATTAATTATATTAATTATAAGTATTTTAATTAATTAATTAAGTGGGACCACAATAGGGACTAAAGTTAGTTCCTCCTAATGGAGAAGAGAGAGATGCTTTGAGTTTCTATTTACTGTTTATGACGCAAAAGTTGATGTAGAGTTACTTTTTATGATAGGTGGGCTATAAACAGAAACTGGGATGAGTTTCCCACTGGAGATGGTCTAATACTTCTCTTAACTAATCTTATATGACATCAAGAGCACGTCTAAAACCTAGTCCTAGGCCATAAGCAAGAGTTAATTTGGCTTAGACAGTTTGACTAGTAATACCGATTAAATCAATAATATAATAATCCAATGCGGTAATGAAATCGAGTGTTGATTTAATTTGTTGAGTTGATTTTGATTAGAAAATATATTTTATTCCATTCGTATTTATATAATAAAGAAGAAGAGATGAGTATTGCAAAATGAATATTCAAAACATAACATGTTTTCACATTTTTTTTTTCATTCGTCCACATTGTGGAAAGAGTTTGAATGCCCTACCTAGGTTTTAAGTTTCTGTCAACTCTTGACTACTTCAACTTATGAAAAATCTATTGCAGTAACCTCGTCTACATACTCCCTTTCTTTCGGAGCATAACACGAATGACCTGTTTATTAGCATAGGTTGCAACTATCATTTTAATCGTTATTTTAGCATGACATTGTAGTGTATTTTTTATTTTAGCTGAAATTTGTTTCAGTTATTTCATTAAAATGTTTGCAAACTTTTTAATAATCAAATAAGAATTAAGGAGAAACGAAACACGATATCACATATAAACGATATAAACAAGATGATTTTTCCTAATAGGCGCTTTTTAAAAATTGATATGCGTTATAGAAATAAATAAATATTTATTTATATGCTTCTTTTATGATGTAGTATCAAAATTTTTATAATTAAAAGATCTAATAGAATTCGATTTTTATTAGACCAAAAAATAGCATAAAATAAATTAAAAAATAAAAAATAAAAAAACTCAATCAAATTTAAAAAAAAATTTCTTAGTTAAAAAACATGTTAAAAGTATAATTATTCATATATTTTTTTTTCGAAAAAAATGACATCAAGAAAAAATATCGTATCGTTTAAAATGGTAAAGCATTTATTTTAGTGAGACATTTTGTGTGTTAGTGAATATTATATATCATTAAAAATAAATTAAAATTCTTTAAAGTGAATAAATACATTGATCGAATATGGTTGGAGCCATAGTTTAGAAATAAAAAGAAGCCATAACTTGAAGCGATAAAATAAGTAGAGAATAATGATTACTAATTAATCAATCATATAAAATCTAAATATATCCAAAATTTCGATATATATATATATATATATATATATATATATATATATATATATATATATATATATATATTTTTTTTTTTTTTTTCGAAAAAAATGACATAAAGAAAAAATATCGTATCGTTTAAAATGGTAAAGCATTTATTTTAGTGAGACATTTTGTGTGTTAGTGAATATTATATATCATTAAAAATAAATTAAAATTCTTTAAAGTGAATAAATACATTGATCGAATATGGTTGGAGCCATAGTTTAGAAATAAAAAGAAGCCATAACTTGAAGCGATAAAATAAGTAGAGAATAATGATTACTAATTAATCAATCATATAAAATCTAAATATATCCAAAATTTCGATATATATATATATATATATATATATGTGTGTGTGTGTGTGTGTGTGTTTGTATTCTTGTGTGGATAACCTGGACGTGACCTCGGTTAAAGGAGTTGATGTCGAGCTTTTACCTTCAATGCTGAGCTATAAGCTGAAATGATCCGAGCTCTTCGTCCAAAGAGATATCACGTCATGGAGAGTATAAACAAAGGGGGAGTGTACCTGCAAAAGGCACTCCGATACTTAAGTTAGTACTGAGGATTCAGTGTGTCTGTTGAGGATAAAACATCATACCTTTATAGATGAAGTAAGATAAGTCAGTTACGTTCTTGTTGATTATCTGAATTAATGAGCAGTTATTAGGTTTAATAAGTAATAAATACCTGGTCAGACAGTTTTATTCCAGGATGTAGTTCATTGAGTCTGATTGTAACGTATAACGCCGAGTTATAACGTAACTGTCGAGTTATGGTGTAAAACCTAGTTAATTAATGACTAATTAATCCATAAATAAGAATTTATTCTAGAAAGCAAAAAAAGTGATTTTTATGGCTTAATATGATAGAGGAGATTGAAACGAGAATTTCGATACCAATTTTATAGAAATTGGCCCAAGATTGGACCGAACGGGCTAAACCGGGCCAACCGGACTCATATTGGGCCCTTGGCCCAACATAAAAAATCTAAAACCCTAATTTTCAGCGCTCTCTCTCCTCTCTAACACTCATACACGCTGAAAAGGAAAGAAAAAGGGGGAAGAACACTCTTCCAAAGTTCTACCCTTGTTTGATCTTCAAATCACCATAACTTTTGATCCGGAGCTCCGATATTGCGGCCACGCGTTCACCGCGAAGAGCTTTACAAAACCCACTAATTTGTTCTTGATGTAAGTCACGTTTTTTCCTCTGAAATCCCAGCATTGATTTCAAATATTTGGGTGAAAAATATTGAGATTTGTGAGCTCTTGATGTTATAGGACCCAATTAGTTTGGAGGAGAGGCTTAATCTTGTCTCGTTGATTATTGGGTGTGGTAAGATTCTCAATCCTAGTGGAATTTGTGGTTTATGATGTTTGGATATTGAGTTATTGTGTTTGGATGTGATAATGGTGACTTAGGTAGTGTGTATGTGAATATTGAAGCTTGATTGAGATTTTGGAAAGTTTAGAAAAGGGCTTTGGTGTGCAAAAATCTATTCTTGGAGGTGTTGAAGCCTTGAGAGCTTGTGGAAAAGTGATTTGGAGGTGCTCCGGTTGAGCGGAGAAATCGGCTAAGGTATGGTCTCGGTTTTCTGTATCTAAAATATAATGTGGTGTGAAAACTTAGGCTAGAGGCCCTAAGATAGGAATTAAATTATTGATGTTGTTGAATGATTGAGATATATTGTGTAGTCATATGTGTGATTATGAATATTGGTGTTTTGATGGTATGACGCATGAGGAATATGCATGTTTGATATATGCTTGATGATTAGTTGAGGTTGAATTGTGGGTGAAACCATGTTGATGGCAAGGATGATATTAATTATATGTAATGATGGTTGATTGGAAATGGTGTTGTTGGATATTGGGATGAGGAAGAATATATGACATGAAAATGTGTTTGAAATTGAGTTATTTGAGTGAGATGGGTTAAAATGATGGGACGGTGAATTGTGAATTTGATGAAAATTGTTAATGTATGAGTTAGGAGGCTTGAGGTTGAATTTTAGTATATTTTGGTTGGTTTTGAAAAGGGTTGAAATTGGTTTGTTTTGAAAATGGCACTTTTTGGTTTTGTATGAAAATGTGGTTTTTGGGCATACTTTGACGGAGCATAGCTTGGACTCCAGATCCCCAATTTGTGCCAAACTTGTCTAGAAATGAAATTAGATCCGGGATGTTTATGCCATTCGAAGAACGGGTAAAAAATGATTTGAAACGGAGAAGTTGGTCTCCGTCGGAAGATTGGGATTTGAAACTGTGAATTCTGTAGCTTTTTAACTTAGCAAATTTTTTGGTAGAACGCACACCCACGCGTAGGCGTGGCTGACGCGCACGCATCGTTTTCAGATTTTCTCTCCCGACGCGTACGCATGGCTGACGCATACGTGTCGATGTGATATTTCAAGTGCCCAGCCAAATTCTCGAGAGTTGTGCGGGACTCGCTTTGGTTTTGTGCGTGGGGCACAAGACGCACCCACGCCTACGCGTGGCTGGCGCGCAAGCGTCCCTTGGCCTTTCTTATATCCACGCGTGCGCGTGGGCGACGCGCACGCGTGACCCTGTTTTCAACCCAAATGTTGATTTTGAGTTTTCAAAGCCAAATTTCATATTTCTAAGCCTCCTATCTCACCCCTTATGTTTTAAATTATTATGATATGCCTAGCAATGAGAAGAGCTAGGGAATGTGATAACTTGTGAGTGAAGAAAGGGGAGAATTAATGATCAATGATGATCAAAGATGATTATATGAGACACGGAGGATGACGGTGGAAGTGCTTTATGTGCCATGAGCCAAAGGGCTATATTTGTTACTGAATTGGCTGGTCCTAGATTGAACCATGAGCTGGATGGCTGGGTTATTACCGAATGACGGCGGAGCCATTATTGAATTATGGCTGGATATGATTGCATATATGCTTATTGAATAAAATGTGAATGTTGCACTTCCACTATCCGAGATACGAGTTTCCATGGGTGAAAGCAGTGGCTAGCCACCACGTGCTCCAGGTGGAGACTCGATACTCTGCTGACCCTATGTCGTAAGTGTGGCTGGATACTGTGAAAGTTCTGGATGAGCTCGCCCCCGTGAATATACACTAGTGAGGGTGTTGGATATGAATTATGATTTATGTTGAGTATAATTTGAGTTGGGGATGCATGACAGAGGGACAGTCCAACGGTTAGCTACCGGGACTTGTCAGGCTGACTTTATAACGGACAGATGAGACTCATCAGCCATTAGGACAAGCATACATCATATGCATATTATGTGAATTGTTTGGAATGCCTAATTGACTGCATATTACTTGCTAATTGTCTAAATGTCGTATCTGTTCCCTATTTGTATATCTCCTTGTCTGATATAATTATGTTTGACATATTATACTACTGCTGGTGGATGGAAGGTCTGCAGGAATTGGAAAGGGAAGTATTAGTTAGACTGAAGATATTTAGTCAGTTGCCATTTATGGTTTAGCCTGTTTATAAGCTTTGATTTTATCTGATGGAAGTTCTAGGATTGCCTTCGGCTTTCCCAGGACATTACATGTTAGATATGTGGGTACCGTTACCATGCTGGGAACCTCTGGTTCTCACCCATGTGGATTTTGTGGTTTTCAAATGCAGAACGTGAGGCTTCTCGCTGAGGCATGCTGGAGACTTCTGGATTAGCGAAGATCCTTGGTTCTCGGGACTTTATTTTGGTTATATGTTTTTTCTTAGATACTTATTATCTCCATTAAATAATACATACTATGTTGACACCTCTTAGAGGGTGTTTTAGAGAACAAGTTTTGTATTTCGTCTTTTGGGTTGGTTTTGGGATTCCTTACTTTATATATATATATATATATATACACACACTTATATGCTCGGACCGGTTATCTTTGCGACCAGATCTTGAGTGTTGATATTCGTGTTTTTGGCACTCTTATGTATATATTCTTGCAGTAGTTTATCCTTATCCGTTACGTCACATTATTGATCGGAGTGTTGCGATTTTCTATTTATGATTTTGGTTTACCCTTCTCTTCAAAGGCTCCTAGTTATAATCATTTTTCACACTACTATACGTACTAAATTTTTATTTTAGAGGTCGTAATACCTTGCCATCCTTGTTTTATGACTTAAGCAAAAGACTCCATATAGTAGGGTGTTACATTTTAGTATCAGAGCAGTTCGTTCCTGTAGAGCCTGAGGGACAGACTGACTATGCTTCTGTGCATTCTCTATGTGTGTGTTATGTGCTATTAGGATATCTAATTCATATAACTGGCATAAACATTCATGAGCATGCATTTGGGACTTTGAACCACTAAACTTCTGATATTGAGACTAATCAACTTAATATCGATTGTTTGGTGTGTATAGGAACCAAATGGCTTCTCTTGGGCAACAGTTGAACAATAATGGCAATGACGGAAGTGGAGCTTAGGACCCGATGACACTGGCAACCTTCTTGAAGGTTAATCCACCTAAGTTCAAGGGAACCACTAGCCCGACTGAAGCCGATACTTGGTTTCAGGCCATGGAGCGAGCACTGCAAGCGCAGATGGTACCTGAGGGGCAGTGTGTTGAGTTTGCTACCTACTTGCTCACTGGGGAAGCATCGCATTAGTGGCAAGGAGTTCGACGTCTCCTGCAGCATGGTGATGACCCTATCACCTTGGATGCCTTCCAGGATGAGTTCTATAAGAAGTACTTTCCAACTTCTGCCAGGACGGCCAAGGAACTCGAGTTACTACAACTGAAGCAGGGTACTATGTCCGTATCTGAGTATACTGACAAGTTTGAAGAGCTGTTCAGGTTTTCCCATATGTGTCAGGGAGCTCCGCGAGACTATGAGGAATGGAAGTGCATTAAGTATGAAGGAGGACTCCGGAGCGATATCTTCAGCTCTGTGGGACCAATGGAGATCAGAACTTTCTCAGAATTGGTGAACAAGAGTAGGGTTGATGAAGAGTGTGTAAAAAAGGCGGCTGCAGAGAGAGGAAGCCATAGGGGACCATTCCCACAGAACCGACGGAAGAGTTTTGCTCCTAGAGGTCCGCCTTTCAAGCGGGGAGGTTTTGGATCACACCAGAATCAAGGTCAGAACAGTTTCAGGAGGCCCAACAACAACAACTCCCAAGGAAGGATATTTGGGAAGCAGTGGTGCACGAAATTGTGATCTCAACTGCGCCAACAACTTGGTACGGACGTTCATAATCTCAATTCTTTTTCACAACTCCGCACAACTAACCAGCAAGTGCACTGGGTCGTCCAAGTAATAAACCTTACGTGAGTAAGGGTTGATCCCATGGAGATTGTCGGCTTGAAGCAAGCTATGGTCATCCTTGTAAATCTCAGTCAGGCAAATTCAAATAGCTATGAGGTTTGATAATTAAAATGTAATTAAAACAGAAAATAAGATAGAGATACTTATGTAATTCATTGGTGAGAATTTTAGACAAGCGTATGGAGATGCTTTACTCCTTCTGAATCTTTGCTTTCCTACTGCCTTCATTCAATCATTCATACTCCTTTCCATGGCAAGCTGTATGTTGGGGGATCACCGTTGTCAATGGCTACCATCCGTCCTCTAAGTGAAAATGGTCCAAATGCGCTGTCACCGCACGGCTAATCATTTTTCGGTTCTCACTCATGTTGGAATAGGATCCATTGATCCTTTTGCGTTTGTCACTACGCCCAAACACTCGCGAGTTTGAAGCTCGTCACAGTCATCCCATCCCAGATCCTACTCGAAATACCACAGACAAGTTTTAGGCTTTCTGGATCTCAAGAATGCTACCAATTGATTCTAGCTTATACCACGAAGGCTCTGATCTCATGGAATGGAGGGCTCTGTTGTCAGGAGAGGCAACCATGCGTCGTGAACCAGGAGGCCAAGAGATATGCATTCAAGCTTGTTTTCATGTAGAACGGAAGTGTTTGTCAGGCACGCGTTCATAAGTGAGAATGGTGATGAGTGTCACTTGATCATCACATTCATCATGTTCTTGGATGCAAATGAATATCTTAGAATAAGAATAAGTTTGAATTGAATAGAAAAACAATAGTACTTTGCATTAATTGATGAGGAACAGTAGAGCTCCACACCTTAATCTATGAGGTGTAGAAACTCCACCGTTGAAAATACATAAGTGATGAAGGTCCAGGCATGGCCGTGAGGCCAGCCTCTAAACGTGTCCATTATGATCTATGATAGCATAAAACTGATCAAGGATATAAAATAAATCACTAAAAGTAATTTTTATACTAAACTAGTAGCTAGGGTTACAGAAAATAAGTAACTAAGTGCAAATAGTGCAGAAATCTACTTCCGGGGCCCACTTGGTGTGTGCTTGGGCTGAGAATTGAAGCTTTCACATGTAGAGACTCTTCTTGGAGTTAAACGCAAGCTTTGGTGCCAATTTGGGCGTTTAACTCCAGCTTTTATGCCAGTTCTGGCGTTTAACGCCAGAATAGGGTAGAAAGTGGGAGTTCAAACGCCAGTTTGCATTATCAAAACTCAGGAAAAGTATGAACTATTATATATTTCTGGAAAGCCAAGGATGTCTACTTTCCAATGCAATTGAGAGCGCGCCAATTGGGTTTCTGTAGCTCGAAAAAATCCATTTCGAGTGAAGGGAGGTTAGAATCCAACAACATCTGCAGTTCTTTTTCAGCCTCTGAATAAGATTTTTGCTCAGGTCCCTCAATTTCAGCCAGAAAATACCTGAAATCACAGAAAAATATACAAACTCATAGTAAAGTCCAGAAATGTGAATTTTGCATAAATACTAATAAAAACATAGTAAAAACTAACTAAAACATACTAAAAACTATGTAAAAACAGTGCCAAAAAGCGTATAAATTATCCGCTCATCACAACACCAAACTTAAATTGTTGCTTGTCCCTAAGCAACTAAGAACAAAATAGGATAAAAAGAAGAGAATATACAATGAATTCTGAAAATATCTATGAAGATTAGTCTTAATTAGATGAGCGGGGCTCTTAGCTTTTTGCTTCTGAACAGTTTTGGTATCTCACTTTATCCTTTGAAGTTCAGAATGATTGGCATATATAGGAACTCAGAATTTAGATAGTGTTATTGATTCTCCTAGTTCAGTATGTTGATTCTTGAATACATCTACTTTATGAGTCTTGGCCGTGGCCCTAAGCATTTTATTTTCCAATATTACCACCGGATACATAAATGCCACAGACACATAACTGGGTGAACCTTTTCAGATTGTAACTCAGATTTGCTAGAGTCCCCAATTAGAGGTGTCCAAAGCTCTTAAGCACACTCTTTTTGCTTTGGATCACGACTTTAACCGCTCAGTCTCAAGCTTTTCACTTGACACCTTCACGCCACAAGCACATGGTTAGGGACAGCTTGGTTTAGCCGCTTAGGCCAGGATTTTATTCCTTTAGGCCCTCCTATCCATTAATGCTCAAAGCCTTGGATCCTCTTTACCCTTGTTTTTTGGTTTAAAAGGTTACTGGCTTTTTCTGCTTGCTTTTTCTTTTTCTTTCTTTTTCTTTTATTTTTTGCCATTTTTTTTGCAAGCTTTGTATTCACTACTTTTTCTTGCTTCAAGAATCAATTTTATGATTTTTAAGATTATCAATAATATTTCTCCTTTTTCATTAGTCTTTCAAGAGCCAACAATTTTAACATTCATAAACAACAACATAAAAAATATGCACTGTTCAAGCATTCATTCAGAAAACAAAAAGTATTGCCACCACATCAAAATAACTAAGCTAACTTCAAGATAAAATTCGAAACTATGCACTCCTTGTTCTTTTGCAATTAAAAACCTTTTTCATTTGAGAAAGGTGATGGATTCATAGCTTTAAGGCATAGACACTAGACACTAATGATCATGTAATAAAGACACAAACATAGATAAAACATAAAGCATAAGAAACGAAAAACAGAAAAAGATAAGAACAAGGAAATTAAAGAACGGGTCCACCTTAGTGATGGCGGCTAGTTCTTCCTCTTGAAGATCTTATGGAGTGCTTGAGCTCCTCTATGTCTCTTCTTTGTCTTTGTTGCTCCTCCCTCATGGCTCTTTAGTCTTCTCTAATTTTATGGAGGAGGATGGAGTGCTATTGGTGCTCCATCCTTAGTTGTCCCATGTTGGAGCTTAATTCTCCTAAGGAGATGTTGATTTGCTCCCAATAATTTTGTGGAGACAAGTGCATCCCTTGAGGTATCTTAGGGATTTCATGATGAGGAATTTCCTCATGCTCTTTTTGAGGTCCATGAGTGGGCTCTCTTGTTTGCTTCATCCTCTTTCCAGTGATGGGCTTTTGAGATGAATCTCTCCATCTTCCATGACTCGGAGTTGGAAGTAATTTCCTTTCCTTTCCTCTTTCTAGAGGTTTCTCCGGACTTAGGTGCCATTAGTGGTTATGGAAAAACAAAAAGTAGAGCTTTTGTCACATCAAACTTAAAAGGTTTGCTCGTCCTCGAGCAAAAGAAGAAAGAAGGGATTAGAAGAGGAAGAAATGGAGGAGATAGAGGGTAGTGTTAGTTTCGGCCAAGGGGGGTTTTATGTGGTTATGATGTGTGAAAATGAAGGAGTGATGAGGGGCTTATATAGGAGTGGAATGGAGAGGGAATTCTTGTAATAGGGGTTAGGTTTGGGAGGGGGATGGTTTGAATTTGAAGGTAGGTGGTGTTTTGGGGAAAAGTGAATGAGGTGATTGGTGAAAGGTATTTGGGAAGAGATATGGAGTTGATTGGTGAAGGGTATTTGGAGAAGAGTGTTATGAAAAGGTGTGAAGAAGAGAGAGTAAGTTGAGGTTGATGGGGATCCTGTGGGGTCTACAGATCCTGAGGGGTCAGGGACTTAGCATCCCTGCTCCATTTAGGCGTGCAAAACTCCCTTATAGTGCAATTCTGGCGTTAAACACCAGGTTGCTGCTTGTTTCTGGTGTTTAACGCCAGCTTTTCTCCTTTTCTTGGCGTTTAACGCCAACTTAGTGCCCTGTTCTGGCGTTAAACGCCCAGAATGGTGCCAGACTGGGCGTTTAACGCCCATTCTGCTACTCTTACTGGCGTTTAAACGCCAGTAAGCTCTTCCTCTGGGGTGAGCTATTTTTAATGCTGTTTTTCATTCTGTTTTTGATTTTTCAGTTATTTTTGTGACTTCACATGATCATCAACCTAAAGAAAACATCAAATGACAATGGAAAAATAATTAGATATAATTAAATAACATTGGGTTGCCTCCCAATAAGCGCTTCTTTAATGTCAATAGCTTGACAGTGAGCTCTCATGGAGCCTCACAGATAATCAGAGCAGGGTTGGGGCCTCTCAACACCAAACTTAGAGTTTGGTTGTGGCCTCCCAACACCAAACTTAGAGTTTGAATGTGGGGGTTTTGTTTGACTCTGTATTGAGAGAAGCTTTTCATGCTTCCTCTCCATGGTTACAAAAGGAGAACCTTGAGTCTTGAATATAAGGTAGTCCTCATTCATCCTTTGTCAACATCAATCACAGCTTTTGCTGTGGCTAGGAAGGGTCTGCCAAGGATGATGGATTCATCCTCATCCTTCCCAATGTCTAGGATTATGAAATTAGCAGGGATGTAAAGGCCTTCAACCTTCACTAGCACGTCCTCTACATGTCCATAAGCCTATTTCATTGATTTGTCTGCCATCTCTAGTGAGATTCTTGCAGCTTGTATGTCAAAGATTCCCATTTTCTCCATTACAGAGAGTGGCATGAGGTTTATCCCTGACTCCAGGTCACACAGAACCTTCTCAAAGGTTATGGTGCCTATGGTACAAGGTATGAAGAATTTTCTGGGATCCGGTTTCTTCTGAGGTAATGTCTGCCTCATTAATGCACTCAGTTCATTGGTGAACAAGGGGGGTTCATCTTCCCAAGTCTCATTACCAAACAACTTGGCATTCAGCTTCATGATTACACCTAGATACTTGGCAACTTGCTCTTCAGTGATGTCTTCATCCTCTTCAGAGGAAGAATATTCATCAGAGCTCATGAATGACAAAAAGAAGTTCAATAGAATCTCTATGGTCTCTGTATGAGCCTCAGATTCCTTTGGTTCCTCAAAGGGAAACTCCTTTCTGTCCAGAGGACGTCCCATGAGGGTTTTCTCACTGGGACTCACGTCCTCCTTACTCTCTCCAAGTTTGGCCATGTTGGTCATGGTTATGGCCTTGCACTCTCTCTTGGGATTTTCTTCTGTATTGCTTGGGAGAGTACTGGGAGGAGTTTCAATAATATTCTTACTCAGCTGACTCACCTGTGCCTCCAAATTTTTAATGGAGGACCTTGTTTCATTCATAAAACTTAGTATGGTCTTGGATGGATCAGAGACTAAGGTTGCCAGGCCAGAATGGCTATGTTCAGAATTCTCTGTCTATTGCTGAGAAGATGATGGAAAAGGCTTGCTATTGCTAAACCTATTTTTTCACCATTATTGTTGAAGCCTTGTTGAGGCTTCTGTTGGTCCTTCCATGAGAAATTTAGATGATTTCTCCATGAAGGATTATAGGTGTTTCCATAGGGTTCTCCCATGTAATTCACCTCTGCCATTGCAGGGTTCTCAGGATCATAAGCTTCTTCTTCAGAAGATGCTTCTTTAGTATTGTTGGATGCAGGTTGCAATCCATTCAGACTTTGAGAAATCATATTGACTTGCTGAGTTAATATTTTGTTATGAGCCAATATGGCATTCAGAGTATCAATTTCAAGAACTCCCTTCTTCTGAGGTGTCCCATTGTTCACAGGACTCCTCTCAGAGGTGTACATGAACTGGTTATTTGTAACCATTTCAATGAGTTCCTGAGCTTCTGTAGGGGTTTTTAGATGAAGAGATCCTCCTACAGAATGGTCCAATGACATTTTTGACAACTCAGACAGGCCATCATAGAATATACATATGATGCTCCAATCTGGAAGCATGTCAGAAGGACACCTTTTGATCAATTACTTATATCTTTCCCAAGCTTCATAGAAGGACTCACCTTCTTTCTGTCTGACGGTTTGAATTTTCACTCTAAGCTTGCTCATCTTTTGAGGTGGAAATAATTTGGCCAGGAAAGCACTGACCAGCTTTTCCCAAGAGTTCAGGCTTTCCTTAGGTTGTGAATCCAACCATGTTCTAGCTCTGTCTCTTACAGCAAAAGGGAAAAGCATAAGCCTGTAGACCTTGGGATCAACTCCATTGATCTTGACAGTGTCACAGATTTGCAAGAATTCAGCTAAGAACTGATGGGGATCTTCCAATGGAAGTCCATGAAACTTGCAATTCTGTTGCATTAGAGAAACTAATTGAGGCTTAAGCTCAAAGTTGTTTGCTCAAATGGCAGGAATTGAGATGCTTCTTCCATAGAAGTTAGAAGAGGGTGCAATAAAGTCATCAAGCATCTTCCTTGCATCTCCACCATTGTTATTGGGTTCGGCCATCTCTTCTTTTTCGAAAAATTTTGTCAGGTCTTCTCCAGAGTGTTGTGCTTTAGCTTCTCTTAGCTTCCTCTTTAGAGTCCTTTCAGGTTTCGGATCAGCTTCAACAAGAATGTTCTTATCCTTGCTCCTGCTCATATGAAAAAGAAGAGAACAGAAAAGAATAGGAATCCTCTATGTCACGGTATAGAGATTCCTTTATGTGAGTAGAAGAATAGAAGAGTAGAATGAAGAAGAGAGAAGATGAAGAATTCGAACACAGAGAGGGAGAGAGGGTTCGAATTATAAGAAGAAGAGAAGTGTTAGTAAATAAATAAAAAAATAGAAAGAGATGAGAGAGAGAGAATTCAAATTTTAAATTAAAATAAAAGGAAAATATTTTTGTTTTTATTTTAATTATTAGTTAGAATTAGAATTTAGAGGAAGAAGTAGAATAAAATTAAAATTTAAAAACAATTAGTTAATTAAAAAAAATTTGAAAAAGAAGTTAATGATTTTCGAAAATTAGAGAGAGGAAAGTAGTTAGATGGTTTTGAAAAAGATAAGAATTTTAAAAATCAAACAAAAAGTTAAGTAGTTAATTGAAAAAGATTTGAAAATCAATATTTGAAAAGATAAGGAGTTAGAAAAAAAATTTGAAATTGATTTTGAAAAAGATATGATTGAAAATTATTTTGAAAAAGATTTGAAAAGGAAATTAAAAAGATTTGATTTTTGAAATTAAAGTTGATTACTTGACTAGCAAGAAACTAAAAGATATGATTCTTAGAGTTTAAAGATTAAATCTTTCTTAATAGGCAAGTAACAACTTGAAATTTTTGAATCAAAACATTAAATGCTAGCATTAATTTCGAAAATATAGAATAAAAGTAAGAAAAAGATTTTGAAAATCAATTTTTAAAATTTTTGAAAATTTTAAGAAAAAATGAAAAAGATTTGATTTTTGAAAAAGTTTTGAAAAGATAGGATTTTTAAATTGAAATTTTGACTTGACTCATAAGGAACAACTAAATTTAAAAAATTTTTGACTAAGTAAATCCAAAATTTCAAATTTTATGAGAAGAATAAGGGAAAGATATATTTTTTATTTTTTGAATTTTTAATGAGGAGAGAGAAAAACAACTAAATGACTCAAAACATAAAAATTATGAATCAAAACACATGATGCATGCAAGAACACTTTGAATGTCAAGATGAACACCAAGAACACTTTGAAGATCATGATGAACACCAAGAACATATTTTTGAAAATTTTTAAGAAAAGAAAGACATGCAAGACACCAAAAAATTTTTTATTCTAGAGACACTAATAATCCAAGAATGCATATGAAAAACAAGAAAAGACACCAAACAAGAAAATGTAAAGATCAAATAAGGAAAATCATCAAGAACAACTTGAAGATCATGAAGAACTCAATGCATGAATTTTTTTTTCGAAAATTTTTAAGATAATAAAAAAATATGCAATTGACACCAAACTTAAAATTTGACACTAGACTCAAACAAGAAACACAAAATTTTTGGTTTTTATGATTTTATGAAATTTTTTTTTGAATTTTTTGAAAATTAATTTGGAAGAGAAAATAAGGAAATTAAAAAATTTTTAATACGAATTCCAGGAATCATGCAATGTTAGTCTAAAGCTTCAGTCTAAAAAGATTAGACATGGCTAGCCAAGCTTTAGCAGGACATTACATATAACAGCTAAATTGATGGGAATCAACTAGCTCCTGTGATGATAAAAGCATCATCTGAAACTCTAGAATTTATTCTTAAAAATTCTGAAGAACATAGAATAATTTATTTTTTTGAAAATTTATCAAAAATAAAAAGCTTTAAAAATAAAATAAAATTACCTAATCTGAGCAACAAGATGAACCGTCAGTTGTCCAAACTCGAACAATCCCCGGCAACGGCGCCAAAAACTTGGTGCACGAAATTGTGATCTCAACTGCGCCAACAACTTGGTACGCACGTTCATAATCTCAATTCTTTTTCACCTCCGCACAACTAACCAGCAAGTGCACTGGGTTGTCCAAGTAATAAACCTTACGTGAGTAAGGGTCAATCCCACGGAGATTGTCGGCTTGAAGCAAGCTATGGTCATCCTTGTAAATCTCAGTCAGGCGGATTCAAATGGTTATGAGGTTTGATAATTAAAATGTAATTAAAATAGAAAATAAGATAGAGATACTTATGTAATTCATTGGTGAGAATTTCAGATAAGCGTATGGAGATGCTTTGCTCCTTCTGAATCTCTGCTTTCCTACTGCCTTCATTTAATCATTCATACTCCTTTCCATGGCAAGCTGTATGTTGGGGGATCACTGTTGTCAATGGCTACCATCCGTCCTCTAAGTGAAAATGGTCCAAATACGATGTCACCGCACGGCTAATCATCTGTCGGTTCTCACTCATGTTGGAATAGGATCCATTGATCTTTTTGCGTCTGTCACTACGCCGAACACTCGCGAGTTTGAAGTTCGTCACAGTCATCCCATCCCAGATCCTACTCGGAATACCACAGACAAGGTTTAGACTTTTTGGATCTCAAGAATGCTGCCAATTGATTCTAGCTTATACCACGAAGACTCTGATCTCACGGAATGGAGGGCTCTGTTGTCAGGAGAGGCAACCATGCGTCGTGAACCAGGAGGCCAAGAGATATGCATTCAAGCTTGTTTTCATGTAGAACAGAAGTGTTTGTCAGGCACGCGTTCATAAGTGAGAATGGTGATGAGCGTCACTTGATCATCACATTCATCATGTTCTTGGGTGTGAATGAATATCTTAGAATAAGAATAAGCTTGAATTGAATAGAAAAACAATAGTACTTTGTATTAATTCATGAGGAACAGCAGAGCTCCACACCTTAATCTATGAGGTGTAGAAACTCCACCGTTGAAAATACATAAGTGATGAAGGTCCAAGCATGGCCGTGAGGCCAGCCTCCAAACGTGTACAATATGATCTATGATAGCATAAAACTGATCAAGGATATAAAATAAATCACTAAAAGTAGTTTTTATACTAAACTAGTAGCTAGGGTTACAGAAAATAAGTAACTAAGTGCAGATAGTGCAGAAATCCACTTCCGGGGCCCACTTGGTGTGTGCTTGGGCTGAGCATTGAAGCTTTGGTGCCAGTTTGGGCATTTAACTCCAGCTTTTATGCCAGTTCTGGCGTTTAACGCCAGAATATGGTAGAAAGTGGGCGTTGAAATGCCAGTTTGCGTTATCAAAACTCGGTCAAAGTATGGACTATTATATATTGATGGAAAGCCCAGGATGTTTGCTTTCCAACGCAATTGAGAGCGTGCCAATTGGGTTTCTATAGCTCCAGAAAATCCATTTTGAGTGCAGGAAGGTCAGAATCCAACAGCATCTGCAGTCCTTTTTCAGCCTCTGAATCAGATTTTTGCTCAGGTCCCTCAATTTCAGCCAGAAAATACCCGAAATCACAAAAAAACACACAAACTCATAGTAAAGTCATGAAATGTAAATTTTGCATAAATACTAATAAAAACATAGTAAAAACTAACTAAAACATACTATAAACTATGTAAAAATAGTGCCAAAAAGCATAAAAATTATCTGCTCATCAAGCAGCCTCAGAACGAGCAAGCTTGTGCTAGGTGCGGAAGTCACCATCCGGGAGCTCCGTGCAAGGCCAGATGGGGCTAGTGCTATAATTGTAGTAAGGCAAGACATAAAGTCGCAAACTATCCGGAGAAGCAGAAGCATGGTGCAGGGAAAGTACAGTAGACTGGTCGGGTGTTCACCACCTTAGCTGTAGGTGCCAAGGGATCCGAGACACTTATCTGAGGTAACTGTGAAATGGCTGGTCAAATTTTAAATGCTTTATTTGATTCAGGAGCAACTCATTCATTCATTGCATTCGAAAAAGCTAGTGAGTTAGGATTGAAGATTGTAGTTTTAGGTTACGACCTAAAGGTGTATAATGCCACCCATGAAGCCATGGTAACTAGGCTAGGATGTCCACAAGTTTCATTTAGGGTCCAGCAATGTGATTTTGTCCATAATTTAATCTGCTTGCCGATGATCGGTCTTGATCTTATCTTGGGATTGGACTGGTTATCTGAGAACCATGTCCTGCTCGATTGTTTTGCAAAATTGGTGATATTTATGCCTGAAGATATAGAAGGACCGGTTGTAGTGAATAGTTATTACTTGAATTCTATGATGGGGAATTATTCTGGGACCGAATGTCAGGGTATCGTGTTGTTAACTGCGGGTGTTTCGGGTGATGATCAAAGATTGGAGCAAATTCTGGTTGTGTGCGAGTTTCCGGAGGTGTTTCCTGATAATATTGATGAATTTCCACCTAACCGAGAGGTTGAGTTTGCCATTGAGTTAGTGCCTGGGGCTAGACCAATCTCGAGTGCTCCTTATAGGATGTCACCATTAGAGATGGCCGAGCTAAAGTCTCAGTTAGAGGATCTGTTGGGTAAGAACTTTATCCGACCAGGTATTTTTCTGTGGGGTGCGCCAGTGTTACTGGTAATGAAGAAAGACGGGAGTGTGCGGCTCTGTGTGGATTACAAGCAGCTGAACAATGTCACAATAAAGAATAAGGACCCACTGTCGAGGATTGACGATCTCATGGATCAGTTATAAGGAGCTGGGGTCTTCTCCAATATCGATTTGCAATCCAGTTATCACCAGATAAGGGTGAGGGGTGAAGATATCCCTAAGACCGCTTTCAGGACTCGTTATGATCATTATGAGTACACTGTAATGTCTTTTGGGTTGACAAACTCTCCTGCAGTGTCTATGGATTATATGAACAGAGTTTTTCGTCTGTTTCTAGATAAATTCATTGTTGTCTTCATTGACGACATACTGATTTACTCCAAGACTGAAGAAGAGCATGCAGATCACTTAAGGACCATGTTGCAGATACTAAAGGAATAGAAACTCTATGCGAAACTGTCTAAATGTGAATTCTGGAAGCGTGAGGTAAAATTTCTGGGTCACGTGGTGAGTAAACAGGGGATAGCAGTAGATTCATCTAAGGTGGAGGCAGTAATGAATTGGGAGTGACTGGTGTGCAAAATCATGATTATTCCTTCCTTGGTAATGGCGCTAAAAACTCAATACGCCCGTTCATGTTCTTAATTCTGTTTCACAAATTCGTACAACTAACCAGCAAGTGCACTGGGTCGTCCAAGTAATAAACCTTACGTGAGTAAGGGTCGATCCCACGGAGATTGTCGGCTTGAAGCAAGCTATGGTCACCTTGTAAATCTCAGTCAGGCGGATTCAGATAGTTATGGAGATTTGATAATTAAAACATAATTGAAATATAAACTAGGATAGAGATACTTATGTAATTCATTGGTGAGAATTTCAGATAAGCATATAGAGATGCCTTTCATTCCTCTGAACCTCTGCTTTCTTACTGCTTTCATCCAATCATTCCTACTCCTTTCCATGGCAAGCTTTATGTAGGGCATCACCGTTGTCAATGGCTACATCCCATCCTCTCTGTGAAAATGGTTAATGCGTTGTCACTGCATGGCTAATCATCTGTCGGTTTTCGATCATACTGGAATAGGATTTACTATCCTTTTGCGTCTGTCACTACGCCCAGCACTTGCGAGTTTGAAGCTTGTCACAGCCATCCCTTCCCAGATCCTACTCGGAATACCATAGACAAGGTTTAGACTTTCCGGATCTCAAGAATGGCCATCCATGGGTTCTAACTTATACCACGAAGATTCTAATATCTCGGACTCGGTCCCTATATTAGATATCTAAGAGATACTCATTCTAGCTTGTTTGCATGTAGAACGGAAGTGTTTGTCAGCGTTCATAGGTGAGAATGATGATGAGCGTCACATAATCATCACATTCATCATGTTCTTGGGTGCGAATGGATATCTTAGAATAGGAATAAGCTTGAATTGAATAGAAAAACAGTAGTACTTTGTATTAATTCATGAGGGACAGCATAGCTCCACACCTTAATCTATGGTGTGTAGAAACTCTACCGTTGAAAATACATAAGTGATGAAGGTTCAGGCATGGCCGAATGGCCAGCCCCCAAAACGTGATCAAAGGATCAAAAGATAATCCAAAGATTGTAAATACAATAGTAAAAAGTCCTATTTATACTAAACTAGTTACTAAGGTTTACAGAGATAAGTAAATGATGCAGAAATCTACTTCTGGGGCCCACTTGGTGTGTGATTGGGCTGAACATTGAGCTTTACACGTGTAGAGGCTTCTCTTGGAGTTGAACGCCAGTTTGTAACTTGTTTCTGGCGTTTAACTCCACTTTGCAACCTGTTTCTGGCGTTTGACTCCAGAATGCAGCATGGAACTGGCGTTCAATGCCAGTTTGCATCGTCTAAACTCGGGCAAAGTATAAACTATTATATATTGCTGGAAATCTCTGGATGTCTACTTTCCAACGCAATTGAGAGCTCGCCATTTGGAGTTCTGTAGCTCCAGAAAATCCACTTTGAGTGTAGGGAGGTCAGAATCCAACAGCTTCTGCAGTCCTTCTTCAACCTCTGAATTTGATTTTTGTTCAAGTCCCTCAATTTTAGCCAGAAAATACCTGAAATCATAGAAAAACACACAAACTCATAGTAAAGTCCAGAAATGTGAATTTTAGTTAAAAACTAATAAAATATACTAAAAACTAGCTAAATTATACTGAAAACTATGTAAAAACAATGCCAAAAAGCGTATAAATTATCCGCTCATCACAACACCAAACTTAAATTGTTGCTTGTCCCCAAGAAACTAAAAATCAAATAGGATAAAAAGAAGAGAATATACTATAGATTCCAAAATATCAGTGAAACTTAGCTCCAATCAGATGGGCGGGAGTTGTTGCTTTTTGCCTCTTGAATAGTTTTGGCATCTCACTTTATCCATTGAAGTTCAGAATGATTGGCATCTATAGGAACTCAGAGTTCAGATAGTGTTATTGATTCTCCTAGTTCAGTATGTTGATTCTTGAACACAGCTACTTTATGAGTCTTGGCCGTAGCCCTAAGCACTTTATTTTCCAGTATTACCACCGGATACATAAATGCCACAGACACATAATTGGCTGAACCTTTTCAGATTGTGACTCAGCGTTGCTAAAGTCCCCAATTAGAGGTGTCCAGGGTTCTTAAGCACACTCATTTTTTGCTTTGGACCTTGACTTTAACCGCTCAGTCTCAAGTTTTCACTTGACACCTACACGCCACAAGCACATGGTTAGGGACAGCTTGGTTTAGCCGCTTAGGCCATGATTTTATTCCTTTAGGCCCTCCTATCCACTGATGCTCAAAGCCTTGGATCCTTTTTATTTACCCTTGCCTTTTGGTTTTAAGGGCTATTGGCTTTTTTTGCTCTTGCCTTTTGGTTTAAAGAGCTTTTGGCTTTTTCTGCTTGCTTTTTCTTTTTCTTTTCTTTTTTTTCGCCATTTTTTTTCTTTTTTTTTTCTGCAGGCTTTTGTATTCACTGCTTTTTCTTGCTTCAAGAATTATTTTTATGATTTTTTAGATTATCAAATAATATGTCTCCTTTTTAATCATTCTTTCAAGAGCCAACATATTTAACATTCATAAACATCAACTTCAAAAGACATATGCACTGTTTAAGCATTCATTCAGAAAATAAAAAGTGTTGCCACCACATCAAAATAATTAAACTAGTTTCAAGGATGAATTCGAAACCATGTACTTCTTGTTCTTTTGTAATTAAAACATTTTTCATTCAAGAGAGGTGATGGATTCATATTCATAACTTTAAGGCATAGACACTTAGACACTAATGATCATGTAATAAGACACAAATATAAATAATCATAAAGCTTAAAAATCGAAAAATAGGAAAATAAATAAACAAGGAGATTAAGGAATGAGTCCACCTTAGTAAGGGTGGCGTCTTCCTCTTCTTGAAGAACTAATGGTGCTCTTGAGCTCCTCTATGTCTCTTCCTTGTCTTTCTTGCTCCTCCCTCATTGCTCTTTGATTTTTTCTAATTTCATGGAGGATGATGGAGTGCTCTTGGTGCTCCACCCTTAGTTGTCCCATGTTGAAACTTAATTCTCCTAGGAAAGTGTTGATTTGTTCCCAATAGTTTTGTGGAGGGAAGTGCATCCCTTGAGGCATCTCAGGGATTTCATGGTGAGGAATCTCCTCATGCTCATGTTGAGGTCCATGATCTCTTGTTTGCTCCATCCTTTTCTTAGTGATGGGCTTATCCTCTTCAATGAGGATATCTCCCTCTATGTTAATTCCAGCTGAATTGCAGAGGTGGCATATGAGGTGAGGAAAGGCTAACCTTGCCCAAGTGGAGGACTTGTCAGCCACCTTGTAAAGTTCTTGAGGTATAATCTCATGAGCTTCCACCTCCTCTCCAATCATGATACTATGGATCATGATGGCCTGGTCTATAGTAACTTCAGACCGGTTACTAGTAGGAATGATTGAGCGTTGAATAAACTCTAGCCATCCCCTAGCCACTGGTTTGAGGTCATGCCTTCTTAATTGAACCGGCTTGCCTCTTGAGTCAATTTTCCATTAAGCTCCTTCCTCACATATGTCTATGAGGACTTGGTCCAACCTTTGATCAAAGTTGACCCTTCTTGTGTAGGGGCGTGCGTTCTCTTCCATCATTGGCAAGTTGAACGCCAGCCTCACATTTTCTAGACTGAAATCTAAGTATTTCCCCCGAACCATGGTAAGCCAATGCTTTGGATTCGGGTTCACACTTTGATCATGGTTCCTAGTGATCCATGCGTTTGCATAGAACTCTTGAACCATTAGGATCCCGATTTGTTGAATGGGGTTGGTGAGAACTTCCCAACCTCTTCTTTAGATCTCAAGTCGGATCTCCGGATACTCATTCTTCTTGAGCTTGAAAGGGACCTCAGGGATCATTTTCTTTTTGGCCACAACTTCATAGAAGTGGTCTTGATGGACCTTTGAGATGAATCTCTCCATCTCCTATGGCTCAGAGGTGGAAGCAATTGCCTTCCCTTTCCTCTTTCTAGAGGTTTCTCTGGCCTTAGGTGCCATAAATGGTTATGAAAAAACAAAAAGCAATGCTTTTACCACACCAAACTTAAAATGTTTGCTCATCTCCGAGCAAAAGAAGAAAGAAAGTAGTAGAAGAAGAAGAAAATAGAGGAGATGGGGGAGGAAAATGTATTCAGCCAAGGAGAAGAAGAGAGGGTTGTGTTGTGTGAAATAGAAGAAGGAATGAGGGGTTTATATAGAAGTGAGGGGGTGTGTAGGGTTCGGCCATTAGGGTTGGGTTTGGAAGGGAAATTAGTTTAAATTTTGAAGGTAGGTAGGGTTTATGGGGAAGAGAAGATGGATGTGAGTGGTGAGGGGGTGATGGGAAAGAGTGATTGAAGTGATTGGTGAAGGGCATTTGGGGAAGAGAGTTATGAAAAGGTGTGAAGAGGAGAGAGAAGAAGATGTGGGGACCCTGTGGGGTCCACAGGTCCTGAGGGGATTCTGTGGGGTCCATAGATTCTGAGGGGATCCTGTGGGGTCCACAGATAAAGTGGAGTCAAGGACTTAACATACCTGCCCCAATTAGGCGTGTAAAACGCCCTTGCTATGCAATCCTGGCGTTTAACGCCAAACTGCTGCCTGTTTCTGGCGTTAAATGCCACTTCCATGCTCTGTTCTGGCGTTTAACGCCAGGTAGGTGCTTGTTTCTGGCGTTAAACGCCATCTTGGTGCCTGTTTCTGGCGTTAAACGCCAGACAGATGCTTGTTTCTGGCGTTTAAATGCCAGACTGTTCTCCTCCAGGGTGTGCTATTTTTCATTCTATTTTTCACTCTATTTTTGATTTTTCAGTAGTTTTTGTGACTTCACATAATCATCAACCTAAAGAAAACACGAAATAACAAAAAGAAAATAAAATAGATATGATTAAATATCATTGGGTTGCCTCCCAACAAGCGCTTCTTTAATGTCAATAGCTTGACAATGAGCTCTCATGGAGCCTCACAAATAATCAGAGCAAGGTTGAAACCTCCCAACACCAAACTTAGAGTTTGAATTTAGGGGTTCAACACCAAACTTGGAGTTTGGTTGTGGCCTCCCAACACCAAACTTAGAGTTTGACTGTGGGGGCTTTGGTTGACTCTGCAGTGAGAGAAGCTTTTCATGCTTCCTCTCCATGGTTACAAAAGGAGATCCTTGAGTTTTAAACACAAGGTTGTCCTCATTCAGTTGAAGGATCAACTCTCCTCTGTCCACATCAATCACAGCTCTTGGTGTGGCTAGGAAGGGTTTTCCAAGGATGATGGATTCATCCTCATCCTTCCCAGTGTCTAGGATTATGAAATCAGCAGGGACGTAAAGGCCTTCAACCTTTACTAGCACGTCCTCTACTTGTCCATAAGCCTGTTTTCTTGAGTTGTCTGCCATCTCTAATGAGATTCTGGCAGTTTGCACCTCAAAGATTCCCAGTTTCTCTATTACAGAGAGTGGCATGAGATTTATCCCTGACCCAAGGTCACATAGAGCCTTCTCAAAGGCCATGGTGCATATGGTACAAGGTATTAAGAACTTTCCAGGATTCTCTTTCTTCTGAGGCAATGTCAGTTGATCCAGATCACTCAGTTCATTGATGAGCAAGGGAGGTTCATGTTTCCAAGTCTCATTACCAAATAATTTGGCATTCAGCTTCATGATTGCACCAAGGTACTTGGCAACTTTCTCTTCAGTGACATCTTCATTCTCTTCAGAAGAAGAATACTCATCAGAGCTCATGAATGGCATAAGGAGGTTCAATGGAATCTCTATGGTCTCTAGATGAGCCTCAGATTCCTTTGGTTCCTCAGAGGAAAACTCCTTGTTGATCACTGGACGTCCCAGGAGGTCTTCCTCACTAGGATTCATGTCCTCCTCCTCCCTTGTAGGTTCGGCCATGATGGTTAAATCAATGGCCTTGCACTCTCTCTTTGGATTTTCTTCTGTATTGTTTGGGAGAGTACTAGGAGGAGTTTCAGTGACCCTTTTACTCAGCTGGCCCACTTGTGCCTCCAAATTTCTAATGGAGGACCTTGTTTCATTCATGAAACTTAAAGTGGCCTTAGATAGATCAAAGACTATATTTGCTAAGTTAGATGGATTCTGCTCAGAATTCTCTGTCTGTTGCTGAGTGGATGATGGAAAAGGCTTGCTATTGCTAAACCTGTTTCTTCCACCATTGTTAATGCCTTGTTGAGGCTTTTGTTGATCCTTCCATGAGAAATTTGGATGATTCCTCCATGAGGGATTATAGGTGTTTCCATAGGGTTCACCCATATAATTCACCTCTGCTATTGCAGGGTTCTCAGGATCATAAGCTTCTTCTTCAGAAGATGCCTCTTTAGTACTGTTGGATGATTCCTTCAATCCATTCAGACTCTGAGAGATCATATTGACTTGCTGAGTCAATATTTTATTCTGAGCCAATATGGCATTCAGAGTATCAATTTCAAGAACTCCCTTCCTCATAGGCGTCCCATTACTTACAGGATTCCTTTCAGAAGTGTACATGAACTGGTTATTTGCAACCATGTCAATGAGTTCTTGAGCTTCTGCAGGCGTTTTCTTAAGGTGGATGGATCTACCTGTAGAATGATCCAGTGACATCTTTGATAGCTCAGACAGACCATCATAGAATATATCCAGGATGGTCCATTCTGAAAGCATATCAGAAGACACCTTTTGGTCAGTTCCTTGTATCTCTCCCAAGCTTCATAGAGGGATTCACCTTCCTTTTGTCTGAAGGTTTGAACTTCCACTCTAAGCTTGCTAAGCTTTTGAGGAGGAAAGAACTTGGCTAAGAAAGCCGTGACCAGCTTATCCCAAGAGTTTAGGCTATCTTTAGGTTGAGAATCCAACCATATTCTAGCTCTGTCTCTTACAGCAAACGGGAAAAGCATAAGCCTGTAGACCTCGGGATCAACCCCATTGGTCTTAACAGTATCACAAATCTGCAAGAACTCAGTTAAGAACTGAAAAGGATCTTCAGATGGAAGTCCATGAAACTTGCAGTTCTGTTGCATCAGAGAAACTAATTGAGGTTTCAGCTCAAAATTGTTTGCTTCAATGGCAGGAATTGAGATGCTTCTTCCATGTAAATTGGAATTGGGTGCAGTAAAGTCACCAAGCATCTTCCTTGCATTGTTATTAATTTCAGCCATGTCTCCTTCTTTTTCGAAAATTTCTGTCAGATTTTCTCCAGAGAGTTGTGCTTTAGCTTCCCTTAGCTTCCTCTTCAGAGTCCTTTCAGGTTCAGGATCAGCCTCAACAAGAATGTTCTTATCCTTGTTCCTGCTCATATGACAAAGAAGGAAATCACAAAGAAAATATGGAATCCTCTATGTCACAGTATAGAGATTCCTTTATGTGAATAGAAGAAAAGAAATTCGAACACCAGGAGGAAGAGAGGGTTCGAATTTTTAGATGAAGAGAAGTGTTAGTAAATAAATAAAATAATTAGAAAGAGATGAGGGGGAGAGAATTTCAAAAATTAAATAAAAAGAAAAGAAAAATATTTTTGTTTTTAATTAAAATTAGAATTAAAATTCGAAAATTAAAAAGAAAAATGAAATTAAATTAAATTTAATACAATTAATTAATTAAAAAGGAATTTTTGTAAAAGAGGAAGGGATTTTTTGAAAATTAGAGAGAGAATTAGTTAGGTAGTTTTGAAAAAGATAAGAATCAAACAAAAAGATAAGATTGATTGAAAAAGATTTGAAACTTAATTTTTGAAAAGATAAGAAGTTAGAAAAGATTTTGAAATTGATTTTGAAAAAGATGTGATTGAAATTTATTTTGAAAAAGATTTGAAAAAGAAATTTAAAAGATTTGATTTTGAAAATTAAAGTTGATTACTTGACTAACAAGAAACTAAAAAGATATGATTCTAGAGTTTAAAGATTGAACCTTTCTTACTAGGCAAGTAACAAACTTAAAAAATTTGAATCAATCACATTAATTGTTAGCATTAATTTCGAAAATATGAATTAGAAATAAGAAAAAGATTTTGAAAATCAATCATAAAGTTTTCGAAAATATGGAAGAAAAAAAATGAAAAAGATTTGATTTTTGAAAAAGATTTGAAAAAGATAGAATTTTTAAATTGAAAATTTGATTTGACTCATAAGAAACAACTAAATTTTAAAAAGTTTTGAAAAAGTCAACTCAAATTTTCGAAAATTTATGAGAAAATAAGGGAAAGATATTTTTTTATTTTTGAATTTTAATAAGGAAAGAGAAGAAAAAAAAAGGAAAAAAAATATCTTTTGGATGTTTTTCTCTTTTTCTATTAAACAACAAAAATGAAACAACACATAAAAATTTAAGATCAAAATAAAAATGCAAGCAAGAACACTTTGAATGTAAAGATGAACACCAAGAACACTTCGAATGTCAAGATGAACACCAAGAACTTATTTTTGAAAAATTTTCAAGAAAAGAAAACATGCAAGACACCAAACTTAGAAATTTTTAATTTTTAGACACTATGAATGCAATAATGCATATGAAAAACAAGAAAAGATGCAAAACAAGAAAATATGAAGATCAAACAAGAAGACTTATCAAGAACAACTTGAAGATCATGAAGAACACCATGCATGAATTTTTTTTTCGAAAATTTTGAGAAAAAAAATAAAAATATGCAATTGACACCAAACTTAAAAATTGACTCTAGACTTAAACAAGAAACACAAAATTATTTTTGGTTTTTATGATTTTAAAATTTTTTTGGATTTTTCGAAAATTAATTTGAAAAAGGAAAATAAGGATTCCAAAATTTTTAATAAGAATTCCAGGAATCTTGCACTGTTAGTCTAAAGCTCCAGTCCAGGAATTAGACATGACTTACTAGCCAGCCAAGATTTCAGGGAAAGCTCCGGTCCAAAACACTAGACATCGCCAATGGCCAGCCAAGCTTCAGCAGATATAAATCAGACATACAATCGCTGATACTTCAATTAACTTGCATCTATGCTGATGAGTGGAAGCCTCAGTCCAAAAAGAATTAGACATGGCTTTACAGCCAGCCAGGCTTCAACGTGCATCATGAAACTCTAGAATTCATTCTTAAAGATTCTGAAGAAAAATATATTTTTGAAAAACTTTTTCTTTTCGAAAATAATGATAATAAAAAAACAAAAGGCTTAAAATTAAAACAAAATTACCTAATCTGAGCAACAAGATGAACCGTCAGTTGTCCAAACTCGAACAATACCCGGCAACGGTGCCAAAAACTTGGTGTGCGAAATCGTGATCATTCCTTCCTTGGTAACGGTGCTAAAAACTCAATACGCCCGTTCATGTTCTTAATTCTGTTTCACAACTTCGTACAACTAACCAGCAAGTGCACTGGGTCGTTTATAAACCACTATTTTATGGTTTATATTGTGTTTAATTTTGTGGTTTTATCATGATCCTTACCCACTTATTCATTAAATTAGCATGCATTTAGATTTCCTTCCTGAATTTATTACATGTTTGAAAACTGCTTCCTAGAGACTTTAATTATTTATTTTTAATTCTCCTTTATTCCATTCGGTGCCGTGATCTGTGTGTTGAGTGTTTCAGACTTTATAGGGCATGAATGAGTTGGGGATTGGAAAGGAAGCTAGCAAAAATGGAAGGAACACAAGAATTTGAGGAGATAACCAGCAAGAAGTGACGCGGTCGCATGGCTCACGCGACCGCGCGAAGGAGAGCAAATCGCAGCAACGCGGCCGCATGGCTCACGCGGCCGCGCGGATTGGAAAAGCTCAGGCGACGCGGTAGCGTGGACGACGCGAACGCGTGGCGAGGAAAAGCGCGAATGACGCGTCCGCATGGACGACGCGATCGCGTGACATGTGCGATCTGCATAATCTGCAGAATTCGTTGGGGGCAATTTTGGACCCTATTTCGGCCCAGAACAGCAGACTAGAGTCAGAGAACATGCAGAAACAAAGGAGAGATTCATTCACAGACAGTTTTAGATCTAGTTTTACTCTCTTAGGTTTTCTCTCTAGTTTTTTTTAGAATTTTAATTTTTCAATTGGTCTTAGAATTGGAACATTGAGAAGAGTTATTTCCTTATCAAGACTTCATCATTCTAGTTTGTTTTCTTAACTTGGTTTCATTCTTCCATGTTCTTTGCTTTGCTCAATTTTGTTATTCGAATATTTTTTTGATTAATTAATGCAAGGATTATTTCTTTTTAATTCAATTTCAATTCCAATAATCATGTCTTCTTTTAATTCCCTTTCATATGCTATGGATTTATTATTTACAATGTGTGAGTAGTTTCTTACTTGATGGAGAGTTGATTAAAAGGAACTCTTAAGTTGGAAAGATTGAAGGAAAAAATTTGTAATTGGGTTAAATGTTAGATTGCTATCCTGTCACCGACGCCAATCCCTTTGAACTAAGTGGGTTGCAACTTGTGAATAGATCTGGCATTCCAACTTGTTTGACTTTCCCTTACCTAGTAAAGGATAACCAAACAGACAACCATTAATTATAAATCAATCTTACAATCACTCCATCAATAGTAGAAATTCCAACCAATCAACTCCCAGTCAAGGTTTTTATTCATATTAATTAATTTCCCTCAATTTACATTCCAATTTACTTAGCTCAACTTTTTGGAACATCTGATTAATAAGATAGCACACTTTCCTGCAACTCGTTGGGAGACGACCTGGGACTTAAAACTCTCAGTAATTTTTAATTTAATTCTCTGTGACATATTTCTAAATTGATAGGCAGATTTTCGGTGAGTTAAGAACTATACTTGCAACGTAACTATTTTAATAATTTTTAATTCACCAGCTTCTGCGTCTCATCAATTTTTGGCGCCGTTGCCGGGGAGTTGCAATAGAGTGCTAATTTTTTTAATTAGAATTTATTTATTTGCATTTTATTTTATTTTGCTACTATGAGCTGTATATTTCTTCCGTCAAATGATGCGTTCACTTCCTGATCCGCGCTTGCTAACATTCGATCCTGAAATTGAAAGGACAATTTCACGAATAAGGCGAGAACAGCGGTGGTTAGCCCGCTCTGAGGGCGGATCTGAAAGTGAATCTGAGGAAGAAACCAACCCCCGTTCTACTGATTTGATTGTTTTACGCGTAGAAAATATGGCAGCTAGGAGAGTTACCATCCAAGAGGAAGGAGCCCCTGATTTTACAATGCAACCGTTTCAGGCGCATCATCCGGCGGTAGCTACAGACTTTAAAATAAAGGCCGCACTGTTAAATTTGATGCCCAGGTTTCATGGCCTACCTGCTCAAGAGCCTATCAAGCACTTGAGAGATTTCCAGGCAGCCTGTTCTACTGTCAGGCGTGATGGCACTGATAAAACTTCAATACTGCTGAAAGCTTTTCCATTTTCTCTTGAGGGAAAAGCAAGAGAGTGGTATTACACTCAACCTCTAGCAAATGTATCCAACTGGGATACACTCAGAAAGGAGTTTCTGGAGAAATTCTTCCCATCCGAAGTCACTGATAAGCTAAGGAAGGATATCTCCACAATTGTTCAGGATGACAATGAGACTCTCTTTGAATACTAGGAGCGCTTCAATAATCTTCTGGAAGCATGCCCCCACCACATGATTGACAAGATTGTGCTACTCAGCTATATCACACAGGGTATGAGGCCCCAAGATAAGACCATACTGGAAAGTGCCAACAATGGGTCTATGAAGAAGTACAAGACCACTGATGAAGCTTGGCAATTGATCAGTGATTTAGCTGAATCCACTAGGAACCACAGACAAAAGCAAGGCCGTTCAAAAGCTGTTGCAGAAGTATCTTCTAGCAGCGAGACTGCTGCTCTATGTGAAGGCATCTGTGAAATGACCAACTTGCTGAAGAAAATACGGTTGAATCAACAAGCTCAGCAAGCTCAACCTTCTCCACCACAGCAAAACCAATAACTAGTCCCACAAAGAATTTGTGGAATCTGTGCTGATTACAACCATTACACTGATGAATGCCCACAGCTCTAACAAGAAGACAACATTGTGGCATCCACTTACAACTTCTATGACCGCCTCAACCAAGGGTACAATCAAAGTGGAAATAATAACCATGGATGGCAGGACAATTCAAACCAGAGTTGGAAGGACAACAATAACAGACGAGGCAGAGATAATCAGGGAAATCAGAGGTGGAACAATAACAACAACAGGCAGCAAAATCAACCTTACAGAGCACCTCACCTGAGGCAGAACCAAGGACCACAGAACAATCAGCAGCAGACCTCTCAATTTACCCATTCTTCTTTACCTTCTACTGAAGACCTACTGCAATCTTTTGAGAAAAGACAACAGGCCATGGAAAGTAACATCATGAATAGTATTAATGCCAGTCTGAATGGTCTCACCTCTACTATGCAAGCTTTTATGACACAGTTTGTACCAGCACAAAATTCCAATAACCAACCTTCAAGCACCACTGGAATCCCCTCTCAACCATTACCCAACCCAAAGGGAGGCATTAATGCCATCACCCTGAGGTCCGGAACCACACTGCAGGAGAGGAATCAGGAGGAACCAAGCTCACCAGAATACGCCTCAGCTGAAGAGGTGGTAGAAATCGAAGATGTTGAAGAGGAAGAGGATATACAGGACATAGCTGAAGAAGAGATAGCTCAACCACAGGAGAAAGCACCAAAAAGCGCAGACACCACAGAAAACACTACTCCCATTCCATTTCCACAACTTGCAAGGAAGCCCAGGAAGCAGTTGGAACCCGATCCTAAAATGGTAGAGATATTCAAAAAGGTCGAGGTAACTGTTCCCCTTTTTGATGTTATTCAGCAGGTACCTAAATATGCAAAGTTTCTAAAAGACTTATGTATCCATAAAGACAGAATTAATGAATTAGAAACTATTCCTTTAGGTAGTTCTATATCTGCTTTAATGGGAGGATTACCTGAAAAATGTAGTGATCCAGGTCCTTGCATAGTTAGTTGTACTATTGGTGGTGTAGTAATTTATGATTGCATGTGTGATTTAGGAGCATGTGTCAGTATAATGCCTTTGTCTATATATGATGTTTTGAGGCTCCCTCCCTTAAAATGGTCGGCAGCTCGTTTTGTGTTAGCAGATAAAAGCATTATTACAGTGGCTGGAGTTGCTGAAGATGTTTTGGTGAACATTAAAGGGCTCACGTTTCCCACTGATTTTTATATCTTGGAAATGCCCCACAATGATTCAGATAAGCCATCATCAATCCTACTTGGAAGACCATTCCTGAAGACATCAAAATTCAAATTGGATGCTTTTTCAGGAACATACTCCTTTGGAATAGATGACCGCATAGTAATCTTCAATCTGAATGGAGTCATTGACAACCCCCCAGAAGATCGTTCTATCTTTCAGTGTGATATCATAGACGAAAGTGTGGCTGAAATTCAAGAGGAAGAGTTTGAAGAGAGGCACACCGGACAAGGTCCAAGTGTGGGGACCCTCTTAACTGACAATGGGAGCACTTCGCCATTTTTACAAGCCCCAGACAATCCAGAACCTGCCCATGATCAAAAGTTAGAATTGAAACCTCTCCCTCCACATCTCAAATACGCTTATCTTGAGGATGAGCAGAAGCTTCCGGTTATTATTGCAAGGGAACTGACTTCTCAACAAGAAGAGCAGTTACTTGATGTACTGAGGAAGCATAAGAAGGCAATTGGGTGGAGTTTGGCAGACATAGTGGGAATCAACCCTCAAGTATGTGAGCACAGAATATTTCTAGAAGAGGGAGCAAGACCTGTCCGACAACCCCAAAGAAGATTGAATCCCACCATCTTGGAAGTTGTCAAAAAGGAAGTGACCAGACTATTAGAAGCAGGTATCATATATCCCATTTCAGACAGTGAATGGGTAAGCCCAGTACAAGTGGTGCCCAAGAAATCTGGAGTTACTACAGTGAAGAGTGAGCATGGAGAGCTCATAGCAACTAGAGTTCAGAATGCTTGGAGAGTCTGCATTGATTACAGGCGTCTCAACCAAGCTACTCGTAAGGATCACTACCCACTTCCATTCATTGATCAAATGCTGGATCGCCTGTCAGGTAAATCACATTATTGCTTTTTAGACAGTTACACAGGTTATTTCCAGATTCATATAGCTCCTGAGGATCAGGAAAAGACTACTTTTACATGTCCTTTTGGAACCTATGCTTATAAGAGAATGCCCTTTGGCTTGTGCAATGCACCAGCTACCTTCCAAAGGTGCATGATGAGTCTTTTCTCTGATCTTATTGAGGACTGTATGGAGGTTTTTATGGACGATTTTAGCGTTTATGGTGATTCTTTTAGCCTTTGCTTAGATGAATTATCTAGAGTATTAGATAGATGTGTTAATACAAACCTTGTATTGAATTTCGAAACATGCCACTTTATGGTAAAACAAGGGATTGTGTTAGGACATGTGATATCTAATAATGGCATTTCTGTAGACCCAGCAAAGGTGAATGTTATTTCTAGTTTACCTTATCCCTCTTCTATGAGGGAAGTCCGTTCGTTCCTTGGCCATGCAGGTTTCTACAGGAGATTTATTAAGGACTTTAGTAAGGTGGCACTTCCCTTATCCAGATTACTGCAGAAGGATATTGAGTTCGAGTTCAGTGAGGATTGCAAACAAGCGTTTGATAAGCTGAAGACTGCTCTAACTCAAGCCCCAATTGTGAGAGGACCAGACTGGAGCCAGCCGTTTGAAATCATGTGCGATGCTTCCAACCATGCAGTAGGAGCAGCGCTGACTCAGCGTGAAGGTAAGGATCCTTTTGTTATTGCCTATGCATCTAAGACTTTAGACACTGCCCAGTCCAATTATACTACTACTGAGAAAGAGCTTCTTGCTATTGTTTTTGCTCTGGATAAATTCCGAGCTTATTTACTTGGTACTAGAGTAGTAGTGTATTCGGACCATGCAGCTCTAAAGTATCTATTAGCTAAAAAGGAATCCAAACCAAGACTTATACGTTGGATACTGTTGTTACAAGAATTTGATTTAGAAATAAAGGATAGGAGTGGTAATCAGAATTTAGTAGCAGACCACCTGAGTCTCCTTGAACATATTAAGGATGATTCAACTCCTATAGATGATAATTTTCCTTTTGAAAACCTGCAAGCAGTATCTGAGGTAATCCCTTGGTATGCACCTGTTGCTAATTATTTAGTTAGCCGCACATTTCCTCCACATTTTTCTAAACATCAAAGAGACAAGCTGAAAAGCGAGTCTAAATATTATATATGGGATGGCCCATATTTATGGAGATATGGCACTGACCAGATAATTAGACATTGTGTGCCTCAATCAGAATTCCAGTCCATTTTAGAGGCCTGTCACTCATCTGAGAGTGGAGGACATTTTGGCCCTCAAAGAACAGCTAGAAAGATCTTAGACTGCGGATTCTGGTGGCCTACTCTTTTTAGAGACGCTGTTGAGTTTTGCAAATCTTGCCCCCCATGCCAGAAATTTGGTAATATATCCAGGAGGGATGAGATGCCTCAACAATATATGCTCTTCTGTGAAATTTTTGATGTTTGGGGCATTGGCTTCATGGGTCCATTTCCAAATTCTAATGGATATTTTTATATATTGTTAGCTGTGGATTATGTTTCCAAATGGGTGGAAGCAATTCCTACCCGCACTGATGAGGCTAACACTGTTGTTTCCTTTGTGAGAAACCATATTATATGTCGCTTTGGATCACCACGAGCGATTGTGAGCGATCAAGGCACCCATTTTTGTAACAGGAGACTAACAGGATTGATGAAGAAGCATGGGATAATCTATAAAGTTGCAACAGCTTACCATCCCAAACTAATGGGCAAGCCGAGGTGTCAAACAGAGAAATTAAGCATATCTTGCAAAAGATAGTAAAGCCTCATAGAAAAGACTGGAGCACCAGGCTACAAGATGCACTGTGGGCATATAGAACAGCATACAAGACACCCATTGAGATGAGCCCCTTTCGCTTGATTTATGGAAAAGCTTGTCATCTCCCAGTTGAAATAGAACACAAGGCCTTCTGGGCAGTTAAGGAGTGCAACATGGGAATTGGGAATGCTAGAGCTGAAAGAAAGTTGCAACTGCAGGAACTAGAGAACCTTCGCCTAGAAGCTTATGAGAATTCCAGAATTTACAAGGAAAAGGCGAAAGCTGTGCATGATCAAAACATCAAGAAGAAAGAGTTCCAACTTGGAGATTTTGTCCTCCTTTACAAATCTCGCCTAAGGCTCATGCCCGATAAGTTGAGATCAAAATGGGAAGGTCCATACAGAGTAGAGAAGGCTGAACCGTACGGAGTTTATCACCTAAGTCACTGACGATTGGATTTTTGGCGGTTTAGAATTTCACTAATGAAATCTCGTTGTAAAGTATAGTTTCTAAACCAATCACTAATCCTTTCATACAAAAAGTTGTTTGTCACAAGTACAAACCCCTAAAATTTATAAACCGAAGTATTTAAACCTCGGGTCGTTCTCCCTAGGACGTACAATGAAGTGTCTTGTTATCGGTTATGGGTTATTTTGGGGTTTTGGATAAGAAGCATGAAAAGTAAATGGCAATGAAAATAAACTAACAACTATAAAAGGCTCTTGGCAAGGTATGAAAATTAGAAGTCCTATCCTAGTTATCCTTTTCAATTGTGATGAGATTTGTTCATTGCTACCACTTAGTTAACCCATACTAATTAAAGGAAAGTCAAGTGGATGAATTGATTTGATTTCTCAAGTCCTAATCAACTCCTAAAGGAATGACTAGCTTAAGAGGCTTTCAAATCAATTAGCAATCTCTCCAATTATCAATCAACAAAGGAATTAGATAATTCAAGTGTCACTAATTACTCTACCTAAGCCAAGAGGAACAAAACCTACACAAAAATCCCATCAAGCATTTCATCAAACACTTGGAAGGCACAAGAGAAAAGTATAGTCAATCACAACAAGAATGAATTCTAACTACAATTGAATGTAAAGAATTAACAACAACAATCAAGGAAATCACAATTATCATGAATTACCTCAAATTGCATTATTGAAAGGAAACCAAGGAACAACAATATATCCAAAACAAAATGGAGAATTACAATTATTAAAGCACACATCTAGGAAGAGGAAGAGGAGAAGATTAAGAATTGGTAAATGAAAAGTGAATCAAAGCATGAGTTAAACCTAGATCTAAGAAGGGAGATTAACCTAAACCTAATCCTAATCCTAGAGAGAAGGGAGAGCTTCTCTCTCTAGAAATTAACTACAAAGCTAATTGGTAACTAACTTCTAAAGTGATCAATGATCCTAAGTGATGAATGATTCATGCCTCCTCCTTAGTCCTTCATCCTTTTATTCCTTTCCCTCAGCAATTTGGCGCCAAAAATGGGTTCAGAAACCCTCTCAAATCGCCAGGCACGTGTTGCATTAATGAGGTCATGTGCCAGCATCGGCGCGTGCGCGCATGGTACGCGTGCGCGTCCCTGGTCGATTCTGCAATGTGCGCGCGAGCGCCTTGTGCGCGTGCGCGTGCATGGCTGACTTTGCTTCTTTGACTTTTTATGCTTCTCTCCACTTGTATGCTTCCTTCCTTGCTTCCTTTGATCCATGCCTAGCCTATTTCAACCCTGGAATTACTAGCAAACACATCAAGGCATCTTATGGAATCAAACAGAAACTAGAATTCACCAAAATAAGGCTTAAAAAGCATGTTTTTACACTTAAGCACAATCATGGAAGAGATAACAAAACCATGCTAATTCTTAGGCTAAATGTGACAAAAGGTTATCAAAATGTTCTAAATTCAAGGCAAAACAAACCGTCAAATTGGGGTTTGTCAACCTCCCCACACTTAAGCCTTAGCATGTCCTCATGCTAAAATAAGAAGGAGCTAAGGGGTATGGCACTTATTGAATGCAACTAAACTATATGAGTCCTGTCTAAATGCAACTATCTAAAGCAATTGGAAATGCTTAGTTCAAACAAATCAATTCCCAAGAGAGCATGTGTAAGTACAAGAGCTAAGTAACAAGGACCAAGTCCAAACCACAATTGTATTGAATTGTTAAAAGGGGTTCAAACTTGCAAGAATATAGATAATATAGGTGAATGCATGTAATTGAACTCTTGAACCCTCACCGGATGTGTATCCGCTCTATTCACTCAAGTGTTTAAGGGTCAATCCACTCAATTCTCTTCTAATCATGTTTTCCAAAATTTGATTTTCTTCTAACAATCAACACTTATTCAATGCGTGCATACATTCATCATGAGGTCTTTCATTTAGGTTGTAATGGGGTTAGGGTCAAGGTAGGATTGTTTATGGTCAAGTGGGCTAAGATTTGAGTCGTTGATTAGCATAGACTTTCCCACCTAACCTAATTAATGACCTATACAAATGCGAGCTATTCTAACTACCCATTCTTCATTTTTTCTTACATACTTCATGCATTTTCTTTTCATTTCACAACACTAATGCATTGATTCCTTTTTATTGACTTCACTTTGGGGCATTTTGTCCCCTTTATTGCTTTTTTTTTTTTTTTTCTTTTCATCATTCATTTTTTTTTTCTTATATATATTTTTTTCTTTTTTTCTTCTTTCAAACTAGATACAAGAACATCAATGCATAAGGTCTCTATATTTGATTAATACATGAGTATGTGCCCAATTCCTAAACATACAAGTGTATTGCTCCTTTTTATCCCGTCCAATGTTCCCAAGCCTCACCAACTTGAATAATACACACTCTCACTAGCCTAAGCTAATCGAAGATCCAAACAGGGACTTTTCATTGGTTTTCCGCCTTAGGCTTGTAATGTGCTAAAATAAGAATAAGTTGGTTAAGCATAGGCTCAAAATTGGCTAGCAATGGAGAGTAAAAGGTTGGCTATTTGGGTAAGTGGCTAATGAAAGAATGGCCTCAATCATATAAATGCACAAACACAAGAAATAAACGGATATATAGGATCAAGCAAATTAAGGATCACAATCATGGGAAGAGAACAATTTCACACAAGAATGGAAAATAAGTGGTTATAAAATGTAACCACATCAATAGGCTCAAGTCTCACAAGCTTGTGTTCTCAATTCAATACATGCTTCAAAAGGTATGAATTTCAAGCAAGTTTCAAAAATTTTCTTTCAATCAATTGGGTTAATGCCCTATATTTAAACTTTCTTGAAAAACCTCAATGTTTGACTAAGCATTGTTGTGATTGAAAAATTCAAAAAAAATTTTCTTAGTTTACCCTTTTCTTTTTCACTCAAAACCAAATTCTTATGCAAAAAGGGGTGACTAAGTTTCACTCAAAACATGATTTCTAACCACAACCACAAACTAAAAGGAGAATATACAAAAGGAGATATGCGAAAATGTATAAAGAAAAATCACACTAAAATATGGAATCTATCATCCAAAATATCTAAAAGTATCCAAAAGCATCAAAATATCTAAAATCCAAAATAAGCAATAAAAGTATCCAAAGCAAACTAGAAATGCATCAAAATATATACAAAAATGTGCAAAATGAGATAACTAGGCCGAAAAAGAGTTCACCGGTTCCCAAATAATGCTACCGGTGCCCTCCCCACACTTAAAACCAAGCATCGTCCTCGATGCTAAACCGGAGGATCAGTGGGAGGTGCAACGATAGGCTCTGGCTCTGTCTGTGGCTGTGGGACAGGCTGAGGAACAGGCTCCTCCTGAGTCTGAGGTGGCTCTGTAGTGGCAGGGGCATCCTGCTGAACCGGTGCCTCCGCGTCCTCCTCCGGATGATCCTGCTCATCGGAGGCCGGAGAATCGGGAAGCGGAGGTAGCTCGGCGCCCAGAGAGATAAGGGCCTGGTCCATCCGATCCAAACGGTGTCTGACATGGCGTCGCTCTCGCTCTAGGAACCGGAAGAGACGCTGGACCAGGAGATATGTAGGCTCAGGTGCTGCCGGAGGGTCTGTAGATGGTGGAGGAGCTGCAGCTATAGAAGATGATGGGCCAGCTGCAGGGGCTGGTGGTGAAGGTGTCCCTATGGCAGCCCGAGCCCGAGAGCGGCGGCTAGCAGGTGGCCGCTCGTGCACCCAAACACCCCAGGGGATAGTAATCTCCCTGTCATCTGCATCAGCTGGTGGTGGTCGCACATCATCATCTGACCACGGGACATCGGCCAGGGCTGCCATACTCGTGACCAAGGTAGGGAACGGGAGTAGGCCACGAATATGCGCCCGCCACATGCACTGTCTGATAAGTCTAGGGAAGGAGACATCCTTCCCTTCCATAACACACCCGATCAGCAGAAGCATCTCCATGGGGACCTCAGAAAAGTGGGTGGTAGGCAGGACGTAGTGGGCGAAGATCATCTGCCAAGTCTTGGCCTCCCTAGTCAAATGATTGAACAACATCCCCTTTGGCTTTGTGTTGCCCGCATCCATAACCCAAGAAGCCTCAGGTATCCCAATCACGCGCCGAAGCGCCTCATAATCAAAAGTCATGGTGTGGATGGCTATCTCAGCCTGATGATGGGCACACTGGTCATGTGGAATGTGGCGGCAATGAAGTGCCTCCCCAATGGCGGCCTCGGTGAGCAGAATCTCTCTACCCCTCACCTGAACTGAATCCAAGGTCGGACGGAAGAAGTTGCAGTAAAATTCCTTCACCCAAGATATATTGATGTCACCCAAGTCCCGGTCAACAAAATCGATACCTAACTCAAGGATCCGACCATTAATGCGCCGTCTCACATCATTAGGTAGGAGCAACTTCTTCTCAATATTCAGCTTCGTGGTCCGATATCTAGAGAACCGAAGCTCACAGTAGAGATTGGGGAATTTGCCAGGATTGGTGGAAGGCAACTGCTGATTCTCTTTATCCTCGTCCTGCAATGGATTCCGAGCATAATTCTTGTAGATGGAAGGAATGGAGGGGGTAGAGTGTTTTCTCTTTTTGGAGGTGGTGGCTACGGCTTTGCCTTTATCCGACATCCTGAAAAGAATATGATAGAATATATGAAACAATTAGCATGTAACAAAGAAGACATGTTCAGGATATCATTATCAAAGAGCAATCATGATGTTGCACTGAATATGTAAAATTGAACAAGTAAGCATAAGTGACCGAACCAAAACCATAAGGTAACACCTCATATGCAAAAGGCACTAATATCATCATATTCATGAAAGAATTGTTAGAGAGGGTTAAAAGTGAGTGTAAGTAAAATGGTGAAAGAAATTAGTGAGTTAGGAAAAGTGGATTAGTGATATGATGATATATAGGCTCAATTGAACTAGAAATTGCGGTTCATGTGCACGATGATTGTGCAAATCTGGGAAGTCAAAAAAGGAAACGGAAATTTGCCCAAAACTGAAAATAAAAAAATCGAAGTGAAACTAATTTTCTTGAAAATCGGGCAGCATTCCGGCTTAAAATCGGACGTTCCCGGATAGCAGAACAGCACAAACAGTAAGAAAGCAGCATCAATTAAGCACAGCAGCACTGGTACAGCATTCAGGCAACAAGAAGTGCATAAAAAGCAGTCCAAAACCAGCATACAACATACAAACAGACAAACATCAAGTAAGCACATACGGAGCACTTATCAGGCCTAGAATCCTCTATCCAGTCCTAGCGACCTAACCGCAAGTATTTCTAACTAATCCTAACATACAACATTCCAATTCTAACTAACTAACGTGCAGTGCTAAGAACGAACATGAATGAACAAATAGAAAGAAAAATAGAGAAGAATTAACAGAAATGGAGCAGGAACCTGGGAGCCGGGAAGAACTGAAAACGGAAAAGGGGGAAACGGCGATAGGGCAGCAGAGACAGATTAGTACCGCCGTGAGCGGTGGCGCGGTGGTTCGAGCGGCGGAAGGGTGGAGGGACGGCGGTGGTGACGGGGTGAGTCGGTCAGAGGAGTAGGAGAGAAGGGGAGAGAGAGGGAGGAAGGTGGTGATGGTGGGGGGGAAAGAGTCGCCGGCGGTGAAGACGGCGCGGCGCCGAGGATGGTGGCGCGGTACCGAGAGGAGGAAGAGAGGGTGAGAGAGAGAGAGAATGGGTGGCGGTGAGAGGGGAGGGGAAAGCGAGCAGTGATGGCGGCGGCGGGGGTGACGGAGTGCTCGCCGGAGGTTGGTCGGGAGGGGAGGAAGGTGAGGGATGGGGGAAGAAGAAGATGGAGGTTGAGAGGGGTGGTTTTGCGCGACTGCGCAGTGTGCCTCGCGAGGTAGGGTTATCCTGATTTTTAACTTGGCGCGTACGCGCACCTTGCGCGTCCGCGTCCATTGAGAGAATCGTGGATCCTACGCGCGCGCGTACAGCGCGCTTAGGCGAGGGTGAGCGAAATAGGGAAGGGCGCGTGCGCGTACCGGGCGCGCACGCGTGCATGGAGTTGGGCTAGGGGCTTAGAGTTGGCCCAACCCAGGCCTAACTCTCTGGAGAATGGCCTGAAGGTTGCGCTACTAGACCTGCGCGCACGCGGCAAGTACGCGTCCGCGGGCATTGAGGGGAATGGAGAACTGCGCGTGAGCGTACAGTGCGCGCACGCGTACATGAGATTGGGCCTTAGGCTTAGAATGGGCTTGAGGCACGCCCAACTCTCTGGTCCATGGCCTAGTTTGGTGGCATCGCGCAAGGACGCGCGCGCGGCAAGTGCGCGTCCGCGTGCATTGACGAATTCGTGAAATGGCGCGCTGGTGCGATGCGCGCGCTCGCGCAGATGGGGTTGGGCCTGGGGCCTAGAGCCAGCCCAGAAATGGCTTAACTCTCTGGAATTTGGCCAAGCAGTTGCAGCAGCAGATCGGCGCAGACGCGGCAGATGCGCGTCCGCGCGAACTGCCAGGATCTAATAGTTGGCGCGCCCGCATGTAGTGCGCGTCTGCGCCCCCCCTTTTTTTTTTTTTTTTTTTTGCTGGGGCTTCCCTTAGTGTTCACAACTCTTATTCACTCAACCATCATAGAATTCACAAAAAAAAAATGCAATTTTCGATATTATTCATCTACTACTAAACACAACATGCATGTGACTAAGCTAACAATTAAATTGTACAAACAAATTTGTATGAAACGTCTACCTATAATGGTAACTCAAATCACTTATTAGGCAAATTTAAAAGGGAATGGAAAGACTTTACCATGGTGGGGTGTCTCCCACCTAGCACTTTTAGTTTAGGTCCTTAAGTTGGACATTTTGAGATGCTTGTTGTCATGGTGGCTTATGTTTGTATTCATCCTTGAATCTCCAAGGATCTTTGTTCCTCAATTGGTTGACAGAATTTCCAACCATATTCATCAAACTTGGGCAAAGTTCTACCCAAGACACGAGTCCCCATAGTTGGTCTTCATTTAGCGAACCGGGATCCCATATCTTGTCTTCACACCCATCCGTTAGTTGAGTTTCATGGTTTTGTCGGATGAGCGGTTGACATAGAGGTGATTGACTCATAGAATTCTCTTTACTCCACCAATGCTTCCTCCCAGATCCATATAAAGTAATTCTTGTCCCACCATCATCCCTATACCTTGAAGCTTTGACCTCAATGAGCCTAATTCCTAACTTGCAACCACTACACAACTCATTCTTGCTTTTAATTCCACAAAGAGCTCTAAGTTGTCCATCCGTTTCAATCAAACCATATTCTAGCGAGAAAGTAAAGCATATGGATAAGAATTTTACCCACTTGAATGTTGTGTTGGATGGTGACTTGGGAAGAGGGTCTTCCCCACACTTAGACAATGCAAGGTCTACTTCCTTGTGCTCTTCTTTGTGTATTTCCACCTCTTCACAATTCTTCTCACTTTCAACCTCATCCTCTTTGTTACGTGGCTTGGTGTTATCTTCAAGAACTTCATCTTGTTTAATGAGAGGCGATTCAATTTTGGATAGAAATTCATTGATGAACGAGGTCATCTCTTGATCAACCTCTTCATATTCTTCAATTTCAATATACACCATGCCAATGTTCTCCTCTTGGTAGCTCTCTTTCTCATTGCTCACCAAGGGTATGTGAGGTTGTGCACACTCTTTTATACTTTCAATTCCATGTCCAATGGGAGAGGATTCCATTGTAGAGAGAAATTCTTCCATGATTGAATCCATCTCTTGATAAGCTTCTTCCAAGTCTCCAATGATGCTACATTCCCTTGGACTTTCAACATCTCCTAAATCTTCAACCACTTCTTCCTTTTCTTCAATGATTATAGGTTCCTCTAGTTGCTCCAATACAAAACTTGACTCCTCTTTTTCCACCGAATTTTCCAATTTCACCTTCATACTTTGCTCTTCTTTTGACTTTTCACATGTGGTCACGGAAGTACCTTGAGTATTCAAGCATTGGTGGGCTAAAGTGTGCACCACCTTGGTCAAATTGGTCACGAACTCAAGTGTATCCCGCTTCATGGCTTCTTGTTCTTGGAGTAACAAAGTGAGATGATCGTCTATTGGGGCTCGGGGTGAATAGGAAGGTTCATTATTTTGGAGAGAGGGTTCATAGTAGGAAGGTGGTTCTTCTTGGTAAGGGTATGGAAATGATGAGTATTGAGGTGGTTCTTGGGAGTAGTCTTGATATGGTTGTGGTGATTCTAGAGGTTCTTGCTCATTATGGCCATAAAAATATGGTAGGGATGATTGGTTATATGATGGATATGGATCATAGGGTGGTGCTTGGTGATGAAAGGCTTGTGAGAATGGTTGAGGTTCATGTTGAGGATGAGATTCATAGGCATATGGTGGTGGTGCTTGGAAGTCACAAGGTGATTCACCATAGCCATTGAATTGACATGCATTAGGATGAGGGTTATACCTATAAGTGTCCGGAGGTTGATGCCAATAGGAGTGATCAATTCCTTGAGGCTCCTCCCATCTTGGAGTGTTCCATCCTTGGTACATGTTGCCATTAAAGTCCACATTTCCTACAACACACTTAGAACCAAACTCAAAGCCAAAGTGATGAGAATTCATAATGAGAGAACAAAATAAAACTAACAAAAATTAAGAAACAACAAAAGATAAACCTATTCACAATATTCACATATGTACAATAACCAATAACACAACACCATTGCACATCCCCGGCAACGGCACCATTTTGACGATTGGATTTTTGACGGTTTAGAATTTCACTAATGAAATCTCGTTGTAAAGTATAGTTTCTAAACCAATCACTAATCCTTTCATACAAAAAGTTGTTTGTCACAAGTACAAACCCCTAAAATTTATAAACCGAAGTATTTAAACCTCGGGTCGTTCTCCCTAGGACGTACAATGAAGTGTCTTGTTATCGGTTATGGGTTATTTTGGGGTTTTGGATAAGAAGCATGAAAAGTAAATGGCAATGAAAATAAACTAACAACTATAAAAGGCTCTTGGCAAGGTATGAAAATTAGAAGTCCTATCCTAGTTATCCTTTTCAATTGTGATGAGATTTGTTCATTGCTACCACTTAGTTAACCCATACTAATTAAAGGAAAGTCAAGTGGATGAATTGATTTGATTTCTCAAGTCCTAATCAACTCCTAAAGGAATGACTAGCTTAAGAGGCTTTCAAATCAATTAGCAATCTCTCCAATTATCAATCAACAAAGGAATTAGATAATTCAAGTGTCACTAATTACTCTACCTAAGCCAAGAGGAACAAAACCTACACAAAAATCCCATCAAGCATTTCATCAAACACTTGGAAGGCACAAGAGAAAAGTATAGTCAATCACAACAAGAATGAATTCTAACTACAATTGAATGTAAAGAATTAACAACAACAATCAAGGAAATCACAATTATCATGAATTACCTCAAATTGCATTATTGAAAGGAAACCAAGGAACAACAATATATCCAAAACAAAATGGAGAATTACAATTATTAAAGCACACATCTAGGAAGAGGAAGAGGAGAAGATTAAGAATTGGTAAATGAAAAGTGAATCAAAGCATGAGTTAAACCTAGATCTAAGAAGGGAGATTAACCTAAACCTAATCCTAATCCTAGAGAGAAGGGAGAGCTTCTCTCTCTAGAAATTAACTACAAAGCTAATTGGTAACTAACTTCTAAAGTGATCAATGATCCTAAGTGATGAATGATTCATGCCTCCTCCTTAGTCCTTCATCCTTTTATTCCTTTCCCTCAGCAATTTGGCGCCAAAAATGGGTTCAGAAACCCTCTCAAATCGCCAGGCACGTGTTGCATTAATGAGGTCATGTGCCAGCATCGGCGCGTGCGCGCATGGTACGCGTGCGCGTCCCTGGTCGATTCTGCAATGTGCGCGCGAGCGCCTTGTGCGCGTGCGCGTGCATGGCTAACTTTGCTTCTTTGACTTTTTATGCTTCTCTCCACTTGTATGCTTCCTTCCTTGCTTCCTTTGATCCATGCCTAGCCTATTTCAACCCTGGAATTACTAGCAAACACATCAAGGCATCTTATGGAATCAAACAGAAACTAGAATTCACCAAAATAAGGCTTAAAAAGCATGTTTTTACACTTAAGCACAATCATGGAAGAGATAACAAAACCATGCTAATTCTTAGGCTAAATGTGACAAAAGGTTATCAAAATGTTCTAAATTCAAGGCAAAACAAACCGTCAAATTGGGGTTTGTCAGTCACCCTTCAAGCTCTGAACTTATTAAGGTTAATGGACAACGCCTGAAGCTATACCATGGAGAGAAGGTGCAGAAAAATAAAGAGCTGGAGATCTTCCGCTTGGAAGATCCCCACATCGCAGCTGATTGAGCTAGTGGAGCGTCCAACTTACAGACGTTAAAGCAAAGTGCTTGGTGGGAGACAACCCACCATGGTATGATCGTTCTTTTCTTTGTTTTCCTACTCAATAACTCTTCTCTTTATTAGTACTTTCGTGCATTTGCATTTACATGTCTTTATATTTCTTTTTTAAAAAAAAAAATTTCGCCACGCGACTCGATCGCATCAGCGACGCGTCCGCGTCGTAGAGGGGTGGAGAAAAAAATAAATGAACAGAGAGTCCGGCTGGAGCGTGGCTGGAGGCGTGCCAATGGCACAAATCGACCCACGCGACCACGTGCCCTGAGTTTTCGACGTAAAAGGGTGCACAGTAACATTCTATGCGAGAGTGATGCTGGATTGGTGCTGGAAGCACAATCCTTGTCACGCGACCGCGTCAGCGACGCGGCCGCGTCACCCATTTTATAACACACACTCATGCGATCGCGTACCCCACACGATCGCGTCACCCAATTTTGGCAACTAAAATAAATCGAACAGAGAGTTGTGCAGGAGCGAGGCTGCACTCGCGCCAGCAGCGTAACACGGGTCACGCGACCGCGTGACCGATGTGATCGCGTCCCCTTACCTGACGCGTACCCACGCGAACGCGTGCCCCACGCGGCCGCGTCGCATGTGCCGCACAGCTTAACCCATATTGCCAGATTATCTTATCTTTCTCTCTTCTAAATCCTAATTTTCCTTTTCCCTCCTTCTTTCTCCCTTCCCCCTTCCCCTTCTATCTCACCTCTCACTCTCTATCTCTCTCACCACCATTAACAAGGTTTTACCTTCTTCTTCCTTCTTCTCTTTTCCATCATTCTTATTATTTTATATACATTTTTATTTCTTTTTTTTTCTTTTTCTTTTCATTTTTTTTACCTTCTTCTTTTCCTTTTTTACATGGTGCTAGAAATTTTTTTGAGTCATTATCCCTCATTATATGCTTGTGACTTGTTGCACTTTATTTGACAATTATTATTATTTTTAAGAGATTGCTTGTATGTTCAATTTCTTACTTTTTATATCTTATTTGCCATGCATGCCATGTGTTTGTGAAAAAGCCTATATAGCCCTATGCACTTCTCCACATTACTTTACTCTACTATTCAGTGCTTGCTTTTCACAAATTCTCCTTATTATTTTATTAATTGAATTTAATTGTCAATACAAACGTGATGGTTTGTTACAAAGTATTGCTTGGTCTATGCTACTCATGCCCTTTGCCAGCATGCCAATAAACACCTTGCATTCATTTGTCTTTATATGCACTAGCTATTTTCCATTGTTGGCTTTTCATATGTACTCGCGAGCATGTGTTAATGTCAGCATATCTTAATGTGCACCCATCACCCTCTTTTCCGTTTCCTTCCTTGCTGTATATGTCTTTAAATTTAATTTTCTTTCTCTTCCCTTCTTTCAGGATGGCCACCAAGAAAGGAAAGGAGAAAGCAACTTCCAAACCACCAGCAAGAAGAGGAACTAAACGAGCTTTAGTGGCAGAGCCTTCTTCCACCGCAGTCAAGCCCTCAACAAAACGAGTTAAGAGGATAACAAAGGTTGACGAAAAGGAGAAAGCCTTTCCAGCAAAGGACACTGCGTGATTTCCCAATCGCTACTGTGAGCAGATGTTCCCTATCCTGGCAGAAAGGAACTATAACAATGAATACCTTCTTATACTCCCGTCCAATATTGCCACCTTTGTTGAGCCGCAAATTGAGCGGAGACAATGGGGTTTCCTACAGAGACAGCCAAGGCAGATCAATCTTTCATGGGTAGTTGAGTTCTACTCCAACTTCTACATGCCGACCCTGCAGTCTGTTTATGTCCGGCAGAAGCAAGTCCCCATCACAGAAGAGGCCATTCAACAAGCTCTGAATCTTCCCCCTATTCCAGCAGGAATGGACGCTTTTCAAGAAGCCGCCCTTCAGCGCCAGAGATACCAATTCGACTGGGATTCCGTTCTCGGAGTCATCGCATTACCTGGCAGCCGTTGGATCTACGGATACCACCGTACCCGTCCTAAGGGAATCTTGGCTTCAGCACTTACCTTGGAGGCTCACGTATGGGCACAGATCATGTCCCATTACGTCTTTTCGAGCACTCATGAGTCCTTCTTCACTGCGGACATGGCTGTTCTACTATGGTGCATCCTTACAGACCAACCTCTGAATCTCTCAAGACATATCCGGAATGCTATGGAACACGTACAAATTGCGGGCAACTTACCTTTTCCTGCCTTGGTCTCAGATCTTGTCTCAGCAGCCGGAGTCTCCTACAGAGCTGGGGACACTAAAGCCATGCTTCCACGGGATGATCAGTATGTCCCTAACGGGAAATACCTCAGACTCTCAGTAGCCACTACAAGCCTTCCTACTGCTCCAGTTGAAGATAATCATTCTTCAACACCACAAGCATCTACAACTGAGAAATTGCTCCAGCAGATAATCGAACGATTGGATCGGCAAGAACAGAAAGCAAAGATGAGAGAGCGCCGTAACGAGCGCCGATTCAAACACCTCAAGGAGCTACTCAAAGGACATTTCAGAGACTCAGACACCCCGGACTCCACTTCCTTTACCAGCACAGGGAGCCATGACGGCCCCGACTGTGGAGATACTGCTACCAGTCCACCCCTGTTCCTGACAGATGGCACCGAGGACGGTGCAAAGCCTTAAGTGTGGGGAGGTCGGTCAGTACCTGACTTCCGGAGGTAATTTCTCTTCTCTAGCACCAATAATTAGGATATTTTAATTAGATTTTCTTTTCTTTATAGAATAGAATAAATTACATAAGTTAGGATAGTTGCATGCATGTTCTACTTGATTGAAAAGACAATAAGTTTCTTTTAAAAATCTATCTTTGGAACAAAATTTCACTAATTTTTCAAAATTTTTATGATAAACTTGCTTGAGTTGTATTTGGAACATGATATTTGAGTTAAAGAACACACAACCTATGAAAGATTTGAGCCTTTATGAATGGTTACATTATTTAACCATAATTATTTCATTCTTGTGTGTTTACTTCTCTATGATTGTAATCTATATTTTGTTTTATCTTATATGTCCAATATTTATTATATTTACATGCTTGCACATGATTGAGGCCATTATTTGTTTAAACTCACTCATCCAAATTAAGCCTACCCTTTTCAATTACCTTTGTTAACCACTTTGAGCCTTTAATTCCCATTTGTTCGATATTTTACCACATTACTAACCTTAAGCCGAAAAACAATTGTATATCCCAATTTGAATCTTTGGTTAGCTTGAGATAGAAGTGTGTGTGCCAGTTAAGTATGGAAAATTGTGGGAACAAAAGTTGTTAAGGGAATGTGTCATAAAAATTTAAGGGGAATTTGGATACCTACTCATGTGAAAATGTAAGAATGAAAAATCTATGGCATTGATAAGCTTTATTTATTTAAAAAAAATGAAAAATCAATAAATAAGGGGACAAAATTACCCCAATGTTAAATTCAGAATTCAAAGATCAGTGCACATATAATATAACCAAAATATAAGTTGATGCATGAGTATGGATTGAAAAAGGGAATTCTGGGTAGCTAGGTATGAACTTTAAAGATGACATTAAGTGTATACAAGTTATGTTAGAGCTTGGGTTAACTAAAGATTCAATTTATTAGCTCACTTGACCAAATATACACCCCTACCTATACCTTAGCCCCATTACAACCTTGGAAAGACCTCATGATGTCTGCATTGGTATATTAACTATTGTTGATTGGTTAGGAGAAGAAAAAAAAGTTAGAAAGCATGATTAGAGGAGGATAGAGTGATTACCCTATACACTAGAGATTAGAGCATACATACATTATTAGTGAGGGTTCAATGTTTGAATTTTCATGTTCCCTGCTTTCATGAGCTATCTTCTTGCACTTTTATCTGTTTTATTGCATAATGATAAAATTAGTGGAATTTGATTTTAACTGTTTTGAAGAGCGTATTTACTTTTGATCAAGTGGGCAAGAATCATATAGTTGCATTTATATATATATATATATATATATATATATATATATATATATATATATATATATATATATATATAGGCTTGCATTGTATTTCATAAGTTTCTACATGTTCATACTCATTTTCTTATCTCCTTCAATTAAGCATGAGGACATGCTAATGTTTAAGTGTGGAGAGGTTGATAAATCACTATTTTATGGTTTATATTGTGTTTAATTGTATGGTTTTATCATGATCCTTACCCACTTATTCATTAAATTAGCATGCATTTAGATTTCCTTCCTGAATTTATTACATGTTTGAAAACTGCTTCCTAGAGACTTTAATTATTTATTTTTAATTCTCCTTTATTCCATTCGGTGCCGTGATCTGTGTGTTGAGTGTTTCAGACTTTATAGGGCATGAATGAGTTGGGGATTGGAAAGGAAGCTAGCAAAAATGGAAGGAACACAAGAATTTGAGGAGATAACCAGCAAGAAGTGACGCGGTCGCATGGCTCACGCGACCGCGCGAAGGAGAGAAAATCGCAGCGACGCGGCCACATGGCTCACGCGGCCGCGCGGATTGGAAAAGCTCAGGCGACGCGGTAGCGTGGACGACGCGAACGCGTGGCGAGGAAAAGCGCGAATGACGCGTCCGCATGGACGACGCGATTGCGTGACATGTGCGATCTGCATAATCTGCAGAATTCGTTGGGGGCAATTTTGGACCCTATTTCGGCCCAGTTTTTGGCCCGGAACAGCAGACTAGAGTCAGAGAACATGCAGAAACAAAGGAGAGATTCATTCACAGACAGTTTTAGATCTAGTTTTACTCTCTTAGGTTTTCTCTCTAGTTTTTTTTAGAATTTTAATTTTTCAATTGGTCTTAGCATTGGAACATTGAGAAGAGTTATTTCCTTATCAAGACTTCATCATTCTAGTTTGTTTTCTTAACTTGGTTTCATTCTTCCATGTTCTTTGCTTTGCTCAATTTTGTTATTCGAATATTTTTTTGATTAATTAATGCAAGGATTATTTCTTTTTAATTCAATTTCAATTCCAATAATCATGTCTTCTTTTAATTCTCTTTCATATACTATGGATTTATTATTTACAATGTGTGAGTAGTTTCTTACTTGATGGGGAGTTGATTAAAAGGAACTCTTAAGTTGGAAGGATTGAAGGAAAAAATTTGTAATTGGGTTAAATGTTAGATTGTTATCCTGTCACCGACGCCAATCCCTTTGAACTAAGTGTGTTGCAACTTGTGAATAGATCTGGCATTCCAACTTGTTTGACTTTCCCTTACCTAGTAAGGATAACCAAACAGACAACCATTAATTATAAATCAATCTTACAATCACTCCATCAATAGTAGAAATTCCAACCAATCAACTCCCAGTCAAGGTTTTTATTCATATTAATTAATTTCCCTCAATTTACATTCCAATTTACTTAGCTCAACTTTTTGGAACATCTGATTAATAAGATAGCACACTTTCCTGCAACTCGTTGGGAGACGACCTGGGACTTAAAACTCCCAGTAATTTTTAATTTAATTCTCTGTGACATATTTCTAAATTGATAGGCAGATTTTCGGTGAGTTAAGAACTATACTTGCAACGTAACTATTTTAATAATTTTTAATTCACCAGCTTCTGCGTCTCATCAGTCGTCCAAGTAATAAACCTTACGTGAGTAAGGGTCGATCCCACAGAGATCGTCGGCTTGAAGCAAGCTATGGTCACCTTGTAAATCTCAGTCAGGCGGATTCAGATAGTTATGGAGATTTGATAATTAAAACATAATTGAAATATAAACTAGGATAGAGATACTTATGTAATTCATTGGTGAGAATTTCAGATAAGCGTATAGAGATGCCTTTCGTTCCTCTGAACCTCTGCTTTCTTACTGCTTTCATCCAATCATTCCTACTCCTTTCCATGGCAAGCTTTATGTAGGGCATCACTGTTGTCAATGGCTACATCCCATCCTCTCTGTGAAAATGGTCCAATGCGCTGTCACTGCATGGCTAATCATCTGTCGGTTCTCGATCATACTGGAATAGGATTTACTATCCTTTTGCGTCTGTCATTATGCCCAGCACTCGCGAGTTTGAAGCTCGTCATAGCCATCCCTTCCCAGATCCTACTCGGAATACCACAGACAAGGTTTAGACTTTTCGGATCTCAAGAATGGCCATCCATGGGTTCTAACTTATACCACAAAGATTATAATATCTCGGACTCGGTCCTCTGTATTAGATATCTAAGAGATACTCATTCTAGCTTGTTTGCATGTAGAACAGAAGTGTTTGTCAAGCACACGTTCATAGGTGAGAATGATGATGAGCGTCACATAATCATCACATTCATCATGTTCTTGGGTGCGAATGGATATCTTAGAATAGGAATAAGCTTGAATTGAATAAAAAAACAGTAGTACTTTGTATTAATTCATGAGGGACAGCATAGCTCCACACCTTAATCTATGGTGTGTAGAAACTCTACCGTTGAAAATACATAAGTGATGCACGGAAACTTGTCTCTCAACAATTTTCCTTCGGCAAGTATACCGAATTGTCGTCAAGTAAAAACTCACAATAGAGTGAGGTCGAATCCCACAGGGATTGATTGGTCAAGCAACTTTAATCAGAGGAATGTTCTAGTTGAGCGAAGTAGAATTTGATTTGAGATTTGCAGAAAATTAAATGGCGGGAAAGTAAATAGCAGAAAATGTAAATTGATGGAAATAAAGAGCTGAATGTAAATGGCGGAAAGTAAATTGCTGAATCTTAAATGGGAATGGGGAAGATGCTCATAAAAGTAAATTACAGAAATTAAAGAGAATGGGTAAGATCAGAAATGGGGAATTCATTGGGCTTAGGAGATGTTGCATTCTCCGGATCAATTTCATTTTCATCTCTTCCTCAATCAATGCGTTCATTGATCTCCTTGGCAATCTTAAGTAATCGAATTACAATTCCTTGTAATTCAATCTCTCAAATCTTGATCAATAGCCAATTCCTTGATCAATTGCTCATGAGAAGAGATGAAGTATGGTCACTGATTATACCACATGCATTCCCAAATCAAGTGTTGGTAGAATTATAGTCACCATATCCATTCAACCCCAATTTGGTCCAACATGAGAAAGCATTTCTAGCATGATCTCTTCATTCCTCTTCCAAAGTTCAGAAGAGATCCAAGTATGAATAGCTTCTTTTCCAAGATAACTACCCAATTGGATGAAGATTGAAAGCTTTCTAGTAAAATCAAGAGAAAAGATAGAAGAAGAATAATGAAAACTAATATTGATCCATCAAATTAAAACAGAGCTCCCTAACCCAATGAAAGGGGTTTAGTTGTTCATAGCTCTGGAAATGGAAAACAAAGATGGAAAATACATTATGAAAATTAACTAGAAGTGCAGAGAAAGTAAAATTATACAGAGAGTAGTTCTCCAATTTCCAACTCCCCCCAAAAGCCCTTTCTAATTCAAAACTACCCCTATATATACTAATCTTCTGATATTCTAGTTGGTTCTTCAAGTCTTGGATATGGGCCTTTGGATCTTGAGTTTGAAGCAGTTATCCTCTTCAGTGGGCTTAGCTTTATTTGCAGAGAGAAAGTGTGTAGTAGGCAGGGTGTTTAGCTCAGGACGTTAGTGGCGTTAACGTTAAGTGAGAGTGTGGGTTCGAGAACGTTAGTGACAATCACCTTTTTCACTAACGTTCCTAACCCAGGGATGATCCACGTTAACTTCAACGTTAGTGGCACCAACGTGACCATTAACGTTGCCTTTTGGTCCTTCGCACACGTTATTGGGACTCGCCTCTTCCAGTAACGTTGAGAGTCCTTCCTTCCCCCTACGTTAGAGTCCACGTTAACTTAGTTAACGTGGCTCTTAACGTAGGCTTGCCAATCCTTTGAGAACGTTAGTGACACTTACCTTTGTCACTAACGTTCCAAGATGCCCCTTCTTCCCACGTTAGAGTCCACATTAACTAGGTTAACGTGGCTTCTAACGTGGTGTTGATAGCCATCTCCAACGTTAGTGACAAAGGTGAGTGTCACTAACGTTGGCTCATCATCTCCTTTATCCACGTTAGCTTCCACGTTAACTAAGTTAACGTTGGAGCTAACGTTGCTCATAGTGGCTTGTGGTGGTACATCCCAACGTTAGTGACAAAGGTAAGTGTCACTAACGTTGGCGATCACTTGCTTTCTCCACGTTAGCTTCTACGTTAACTAAGTTAACGTGGCAACTAACGTGGCTTATTGTGGCTTGGCCAACGTTAGTGACAAAGGTGAGTGTCACTAACGTTGGCTTCTCTTTTGCTTCCCAACGTTAGAGTCCATGTTAACTGAGTTAACGTGGCTCTTAACGTGGCCACTTATGAGCTTGGTCCAACGTTAGTGACAAAGGTGAGTGTCACTAACGTTGGCTTTATTTCTTTCTTTCACGTTAGAGTTCACGTTAACTTAGTTAACGTGACTCTTAACGTGGGATATTATGGCTTTCGAGGACGTTATTGGCGATTACTTTTCTCATTAACGTTGCAAGCTAGCTCCCATTCCACGTTAGTGGTCACGTTAGTTAGAATAACGTGGCTGCTAACGTGGTTCTTCCTTGCTTCCTTCGTCCTGAAATCAAACAATAAAGTGCATCAAAGTTCTAATCCAAGTCATGAGACATGCATCATCTAATTTGTCATATAATTCATGCAAAATTCTCATGAAATCATGTAAAGTGCACCATGTTTGCTTGAATCAAGATGTAAGTGAAATTTTACCCAAAACTTGCTTATTTCCTAAGAAAATGCATGAAACTACCCTAAAACAGTAAAGAAAAGGTCAGTAAAACTGGCCAAAATACCCTGGCATCACAACACCAAACTTAAAGCTTGCTTGTCCCTAAGCAAGTACTGGAACAAGAGAATGATGAATGGAATGCCAAGAGGAAGGAGTCATTATTGTGGAGGTCATGTCCTTGGTTTTATGGTTGTTTTATGCATAGCAACTTAGGTTCATTCCTTCACTGGCTTTCAGACTTTTATCATGTCCTAGAATACTCACTTGATTGCATCCCATGAGACTTTTATTCATTGATCCTTTTTGTTATTTCAGGGCTTGTTTGTGTTCTTAGACTAGGTGCTCTGTGAGGGGGCGACTCTTTAAGATAAGCTTTTAGCCAGTACTCCCGAACCAGTTGGTTCAAGGTGCTAGGTGTTAAGACACCCCTAAGGACTTACTCCCTCAAGTCTCTTTCCCCCATACATACACACCACAGTCACATGGTTTGTTATTTTCTTTCTTGAGACCTTGGTGTCCAGCACCTCTTTGGGTTACTAAGCGTTCTGTAGCAAAGGTTACTCTTGATAGTGGACTTTCAGCTGATAATCCCGGGTTAGTTAACCCAAGTTACCAAGTGATAAGGCACCCCTAAGAGCTTATTCATCCAAGTAAATCACTTATACAGGAACACCACAGACACTTCCCTCAAGATTCAAACCCTTGGTGCCTAGCCTTATTTCTTACTCTTTTTCTTTTATTCTTAACTTTCATTTTTCTTTCCCTTTTCTTTTATTTGGATCTTGTTATTTGGCTAGTCTTATGGGGTGTGTTTTAAGCATATGATTCAGGACAGATAGTTGCCTTCCCACCTTATTGGTGAACCAACTTAGCTAATCTATTATCACACCATAAAATTAGGAACTTACTCCACAACTTGAACTCCCCTCTGGTCTTTGATAACACACATTCTTTTTTTATTTGATTAAAAAAGAGGCAAGCAACACAATAAGCAAGATGGAATTGAAAACAGGCAATTTGACTAGCAATCATAGACCTAAGTAATGAAAAACTTAAAGGCATAATTCAAAATCCTAACTACCATGGAACATGTTCTATTTCATACATGATTTTCCTTATTTAAAGCTTGAAAAATATGGATCAAAGAGGGAACTCCACCACCTTTTATTCATGGGGTTGCCCATGCTCTTCTTCTTGCTTGTCTTCTTAGTGTTTTTCTTGAGTGCTTGTACTCCCACTTCCCTTGCCTTTTCCAATCAACTTCTTCCAAAAACCAGCATCTTCCATCTTCTTCTTTAATGTTTCCTTCTGCTGTTTCACCTTCCTTTCTTCTTGTTCTACAAAATCTTTTTGGACCTCATCATATGTAGGGATGGCATAGTGTAGATTATGCATATGACTAGACATGTAGTTTAACTTGACTTGAGTGTTTATGTTGAACTCCTCCCTATGTAGTTGCCATCCTTCATTAAGTATACTGAACTCGTTGAATGCTTTCATCTGAGCTAGCTACTGCTGGTTGAGTTCTTGCAAGCGCTTATCTTGAAGCTCGTGCCTTTCATTCACTTGGTTGATGGCTTGAGTGAGCTGGGAGTAGTGTTCCTGTTGCTGCTCCATTTATTGTTTCTGCCACTCTCCTTGTTGACTCATCCAGTTGGCAAGTAGTTCTTCCTGACGATCCATCCGTTGGGATTGAAGGTGTAGTAGTTGCTCTTGTCCTTCCATTTGTCTTCTCCCTAAATCTTCAATGGCTTCTTGAAGGTGGCTCATATTAAAATTGTTTGGGTCATAGTATTCTTCTTGTTGGTGTTCTTCCTGATGAGATTCTTCTTGGTGGGCTCCTTCTTTTGGTTTTCACTTTCCTATTTGAGGTCTTATTTGTTGTTGGGCAGGCGTAGTATAGATCAGACGCTGAAGTGTAACTAGCCTCCCAGGGTTCACCCAGTCTGGATTACTATCCTCGAAGACTAACTTGGCCTTTGTACACAATCTGAGAATGGTGCTGGGGTACCAAAGCCTGGCACCCGAATCAACCTTCTCAGCTGACTCTTGAATCCCCTCAGCTATGAGTTCATGCACATTGATTTCTCCACCCTGTACTAGGCAATGTACCATAGTCGCTCAATTAATATTGACCTTTGAATTATTTGCAGCTGGGAGGATAGACCTCCTCACGAGTTCAAACCATCCCTTGGCTTCCGGGCTAAGGTCTCCCCTCTTAATGAACCGGGGTCTCTTATCCGCCTACCTTTCCCAGTCAGCTCCTATGACACATATGTCAGTCACTATTTCTTCGAGTTCATCATTGTCAGGGCTCTTACTTATCCTTGCATGATAACTAAGCTCATCAAAATGTGGTGATTTCAGCTGAAGAGTTCTTGTTATAGCATTTGGGCTGAAGTCCACCTCTCTTCGTCTTACGTAACTTTTGAAGGTTGGGGCCTTGGTTTTGTCTTCTCTAACCACATTTGCATAGAACTCTTTGATGAGGTTTGCATTGATCTTCCCCTCTGGGTTCGTGAGCCTTTGCCACCCTCTTTGTTCAATTTTCTCTCGAATCTGTGGGCATTCATCCTCGTTGATTTGGAATATTAACTTAGGCAGTATCTTTTTGAGCTTTATCTGCTCAAATTCCTGTTCATGAAACGCAGTTTTGAATCTCCTTTCATCGAAAGGGATGCTCTCCACCGGTTCTTTCCTCTTTTACCTCTTGGAGCTTGATGATGCCATAAGTAGGAGTTGATGTATGAAGGTGGTGGAAGGTATGGATAGGCGAGGGAATTCGGTTGGGTTAAGATTTGGTGCAATGAAGGGGAAGCGTGTTTGGTTTCGAGACTGAGAAGTGTGGGGAGTGAAATTGGAATGTTAAGGGTGTACTTAGTGCGAACCACTTATATAGGGAAGTGGTGTGTGGATGAAAGGTGTGGATTGATGGGGTTGGTGTATGATGAACGGATGGAGTTCTGCAGGGGATGAGCACAAGGATCATCATCTTTATGAGGGAGATTGGTTCGGTCTTCAAGGGTCTCATTCTTTCAATGTTGCATGGCACATTTCCCAATGCATTTCCCTTTGAGACACGTGTGTACTCTCCCTTCATGAAGTGGCCGAACCCTCCTCATTCAATTGTCCACTCAATCTACTTCAATACCCCTTTCTTCTCTCCTACAAAATAAAAGAAACGTGATTAAAAGAACATGTTTGGAAAGTGGCGGCAAAATTAAAAGAATAACTACTTTTTAAAGTTTTTTCTTTTTTTTTTTTGTTTCTAACTACTAAGTGCTGTTCATGAGTGCACACCAAATGACTAACTCAACATCCATGTATGCAACATTGGCAACACCAAACTTAGTTTGGTGCCGTGTGGTGTAAAAGATTTGTTCAAGGCCCCTTAGAGTGACATGATATGGGTTACATTGATGTTCTCTTAGTTTTCCTTGAACACCAAACTTGTTCTTCACTATATGTTGCACACAAGAATTCATTCAAGTCCATGTCAAGTTGATTTGAAATCCCTGAACCTTGCATCATTAACTACTTTTTTAAAAACATGTAAAACATGGGTTGCCTCCCATGAAGCGCTTCTTTAGCATCAGTAGCTTGACGTTTTGCCTTTGTCATGGTGGTTGGTAATGCTTCAGATCTTCCCCTCTTGCAGTAGACCTATATCCATTGGCTTCATCAAGGATCTCCACATGTTCTAAGGAAAGAACTCTGTTGATGGTGAAGACCTTAGGTAACTGAGATGGGATAGTGGGGAGATGAGGTGGAATATCTGGGAAGTAGGCTGACATCACTTTATCCCCTGGAGAAAAGTCCTCTGTAGGGATCTTCTTGTTCCTCCACCTCCTTGGTGCCTTCTTCTTTGTCCCTTTTGATGTTGCCTTGCTCCTTGTGACCTCCTCTTCTAAGAAAATTTTGTTGCTGGTCTCATATGACTCTGGTGGTTTAGGTTCCTTCTGATTTTCTTTGAGCTGTGACAGCTGCTGATTGCCTTGTTCTTCAACCAAGGGGATTCCCAGATGGGCTGGTTGTGCTTCAGTGCTTGCTTTTTCCTTCAGTATCTCACTGTGATCTTTGCTTGGTTCTTTGTTCTTTTGATCTGTTTCTTGTGAAAGGTTGAAAACATTGAAGGTGAGTTGTTCGTCATGGATCCTCAAAATTATCTCCCCTCGCTCCACATCTATAAGTGCTCGGGCTGTAGCTAGGAATGGTCTTCCTAATATGATTGGGTGGAGGTGACTCTCCTCCATGTCCAAGATGACAAAGTCTGTGGGCAGGAAGTATTTTTCAACCTTCACCAGCACATTTTCAACTACTCCCACTGCTTGTTTTTGAGTTTTGTCAGCCAACCTAATGACTACATCTGTGGGCATTATCTCATTGATCTGCAGCCTCTTCATAAGGGATAAAGGTATTAAGTTGATGCTTGCTCCCAGATCACAGAGTCCTTTATCAAACATTGTTTCTCCTATGGCACAGGGGATGTAAAAACTCCCTGGGTCCTTCCTTTTTTTTGGCAACTCTGGTTGAATGAGAGCACTGCACTCCTTGTTCATCACTATGATTTGTCCTCCCTTGATTGAGCTTTTTCTGGTCAGCAGCTCCTTCATATACTTGATGTATGAGGGCATTTGTTGGAGGGCCTTGATGAATGGTATGTTTACATGGAGAGATGCAAATATGTCAAGGAACTTTGAGTATATTCTCTTCTCCACACAGCCATTTAGTAATTGGGAAAAGGGTGCATAGAGTCTCAGCAACTCCTTCTGTGTCAGCTCTTTCTGTGTAATTGTGGTTTCTTGATGATTCTCCCCCTGCTTTCCTGCTGAAGTGTCTTTAGGTTGTTCTGATGGGTTGTTCAGCTCTTCCTCAGTCTCCTTATCACTTATAGTCACCATCTTACAATCTTTCCATCTGACTTTCTTTGCTTCACCTCTTGGATTTTTCTCTGTGTCACTTGGGAACCCATCAGTAGGTTTGGGAATCTTCTCAGATAAGTATCCCACTTGAAATTCTAGCCTCTTGATGGTGTCTCCCTGGTTCTTGATACTGGCTCGCACCTCCTCTTTGAACACCTTGTTATCTTGAATCTCTTTGCTTATGCCTTCAAGTAGAGTCTCGATTCTGGATAGTCTATCTTCAGATGATGGTGAGTTGAGAGTGGAGGGATGAGAAGGGCCATTTTGGCCTTGGTATGGATGTGAAGAGGTGTTGTTAGGGTGGTGTTGATATGATCTCTGTGTGGAATGTTGGTGAGCTGCATGATTGTTGGGGTTGTGACGTCTCTAATCTTGGCCTTGATCTTGTTGATTTTCCCACCCAAAGTTTGGGTGATTCCTCCATCCAGGGTTGTAGGTCTTCGAGTATGGGTTATGGTTCTGCCTGGGTGAGTTTCCAATGTAGTTGGCTTGTTCATGCTCACTTTCTACTTCTGCATTCACTCCCTCTTGAGTTGTTGATGAGGTGGTGATTGCTGCTACTTGGTTCCTCTCCATCTTCTTGGTGAGGTCAGCTAATTGCTTGGTAATGAGCTTGTTTTGGGCCAGCAGTGCATCTACATTGTTTAGCTCCATCACTCCTCTAGTGTTGCCTCTTTCGGAAGCATAGAAGTAGTCATTCTCTGCTACAGTTTCAATGACATTTATGGCCTCCTCAATGGTCTTCTTCTTATTCAGAGATTCCCCGGATGAGTGGTCTACTGCCTTGTTTGATTTATAAGAAAGGCCTTCATAGAAAATGTGTAGCTGCACCCATTCATTGAACATATCTGGTGGGCACCTTCTTGTCAGGTCCTTGAACCTCTCCCATGCTTCGTATAGAGTCTCACCATGTTGCTGCCTGAATGTTTGTACCTCAGCTCTCAACCTGTTGATCCGTTGAGGGGGATAAAATCTTGCCAGGAATTTGTTCACCACATCTTCCCAGGTTGCTAAACTCTCCTTTGGGAAGGACTTTAGCCATTTGGATGCCTTGTCCTTGAGTGAGAAGGGAAACAGAAGTAGTCTATAGGTGTCAGGATGAACACCATTGGACTTCACAGTATCACATATCCTCAGGAAGGTGGTTAGATGTTGATTGGGGTCTTCTTGGACGCCTCCTCCAAATGAACAGTTGTTCTGAACAAGGGTGATGAGCTGTGGCTTTAGTTCAAAGTTGTTGGCATGTATGGTTAGCCTTTGGATGCTACTCCCACAGTTTCTTGGATTTGGGTTGATGTAAGAGCCTAGAACTCTTCTCTCTTGCCCAGCATGATTTGCTAGACCTTCTCTGCCATGGTTGTGAGCCTCTTCTTCATGATGGTTCTCCATATTCTCCTCCATGTCTGGTTTAAAGTACTCTTCCTCTTCCTCAGCACCCACTACTTTCTTTCCTCTTGCTTCCCTCCTTAATCTAAGGAAGGTCCTCTCAGGTTCAGAATCAAAGGAAGTTGAAGACCCGCTTCTTCTCCCTGTCATACAACCAACAAGGCACAAGCAAGGAAATAGATGCAGAGAGTATTTCTTGTTAGAAATGCTGTTAGTGTGAGTGATGCAATATATCAAACAGTTAGTGTGTTAGTGAACTGAATGGTAAATAACGAAGAAAATGGGTAAGGGAAAGGGAAGATAATAACTGAACAGAAAGTAAATTACTCAAATGAACTTAAACCAAAGAAAAGAAAAATGCTCAATCTAGTTATCCTCTAATTTAATCATTGTTGATACAAAATCAATCCCCGGCAACGACGCCATAAACTTGATGCACGGAAACTTGTCTCTCAACAATTTTCCTTCGGCAAGTATACCGAATTGTCGTCAAGTAAAAACTCACAATAGAGTGAGGTCGAATCCCACAGGGATTGATTGGTCAAGCAACTTTAATCAGAGGAATGTTCTAGTTGAGCGAAGTATAATTTGATTTGAGATTTGCAGAAAATTAAATAGCGGGAAAGTAGATAGCAGAAAATGTAAATTGCTGGAAATAAAGAGCTGAATGTAAATGGCGGAAAGTAAATTGCTGAATCTTAAATGGGAATGGGGAAGATGCTCATAAAAGTAAATTGAAGAAATTAAAGAGAATGGGTAAGATCAGAAATGGGGAATTCATTGGGCTTAGGAGATGTTGCATTCTCCGGATCAATTTCATTTTCATCTCTTCCTCAATCAATGCGTTCATTGATCTCCTTGGCAATCTTAAGTGATCGAATTACAATTCCTTGTAATTCAATCTCTCAAATCTTGATCAATAGCCAATTCTTTGGTCAATTTCTCATGAGAAGAGATGAAGTATGGTCACTGATTATACCACATGCATTCCCAAATCAAGTGTTGGTAGAATTATAGTCACCATATCCATCCAACCCCAATTTGGTCCAACATGAGAAAGCATTTCTAGCATGATCTCTTCATTCCTCTTCCAAGGTTCAGAAGAGATCCAAGTATGAATAGCTTCTTTTCCAAGATAACTACCCAATTGGATGAAGATTGAAAGCTTTCTAGTAAAATCAAGAGAAAAAATAGAAGAAGAATAATGAAAACTAATATTGATCCATCAAATTACAACAGAGCTCCCTAACCCAATGAAAGGGATTTAGTTGTTCATAGCTCTGGAAATGGAAAACAAAGATGGAAAATACATTATGAAAAGTAAAACTAGAAGTGCAGAGAAAGTAAAATTATACAGAGAGTAGTTCTCTAATTTCCAACTCCCCCCAAAAGCCCTTTCTAATTCAAAACTATCCCTATATATACTACTCTTCTGATCTTCTAGTTGGTTCTTCAAGTCTTGAATATGGGCCTTTGGATCTTGAGTTTGAAGCAATTATCATCTTCAGTGGGCTTAGCTTTATTTGCAGAGAGAAAGTGTGTAGTAGGCAGGGTGTTTAGCTCAGGACGTTAGTGGCGTTAACGTTAAGTGAGAGTGTGGGTTCGAGAACGTTAGTGACAATCACCTTTTTCATTAACGTTCCTAACCCAGGGATGATCCACGTTAACTTCAACGTTAGTGGCACCAACGTGACCACTAACGTTGCCTCTTGGTCCTTCGCACACGTTATTGGGACTCACATCTTCCAGTAACGTTGAGAGTCCTCCCTTCCCCCTACGTTAGAGTCCACGTTAACTTAGTTAACGTGGCTCTTAATGTAGGCTTGCCAATCCTTCGAGAACGTTAGTGACACTTACCTTTGTCACTAACGTTCCAAGATGCCCCTTCTTCCCACGTTAGAGTCCACGTTAACTAGGTTAACGTGGCTTCTAACGTGGTGTTGATAGCCATCTCCAACGTTAATGACAAAGGTGAGTGTCACTAACGTTGGCTCATCATCTCCTTTATCCACGTTAGCTTCCACGTTAACTAAGTTAACGTTGGAGCTAACGTTGCTCATAGTGGCTTATGGTGGTACATCCCAACGTTAGTGACAAAGGTAAGTGTCACTAACCTTGGCGATCACTTGCTTTCTCCATGTTAGCTTCCACGTTAACTAAGTTAACGTGGCAACTAACGTGGCTTATTGTGGCTTGGCCAACGTTAGTGACAAAGGTGAGTGTCACTAACGTTGGCTTCTCTTTTGCTTCCCAACGTTAGAGTCCACGTTAACTGAGTTAACGTGGCTCTTAACGTGGCCACTTATGAGCTTGGTCCAACGTTAGTGACAAAGGTGAGTATCACTAACGTTGGCTTTATTTCTTTCTTCCACATTAGAGTTCACGTTAACTTAGTTAACGTGACTCTTAACGTGGGCTATTATGGCTTTCGAGGACGTTATTGGCGATTACTTTTCTCATTAACGTTGCAAGCTAGCTCCCATTCCACGTTAGTGGTCACGTTAGTTAGAATAACGTGGCTGCTAACATGGTTCTTCCTTGCTTCCTTTGTCCTGAATCAAACAATAAAGTGCATTAAAGTTCTAATCCAAGTCATGAGACATGCATCATCCAATTTGTCATATAATTCATGCAAAATTCTCATGAAATCATGTAAAGTGCACCATGTTTGCTTGAATCAAGATGTAAGTAAAATTTAACCCAAAACTTGCTTATTTCCTAAGAAAATGCATGAAACTACCCTAAAACAGTAAAGAAAAGGTCAGTGAAACTGGCCAAAATGCCCTGGCATCAATAAGTGATGAAGGTTCAGACATGGCCGAATGGCCAGCCCCCAAAACGTGATCAAAGGATCAAAAGATAATCCAAAGATTGTAAATACAATAGTAAAAAGTCCTATTTATACTAAACTAGTTACTTGGGTTTACAGAGATAAGTAAATGATGCAGAAATCCACTTCTGGGACCCACTTGGTGTGTGCTTGGGCTGAGCATTGAGCTTTACACGTGTAGAGGCTTCTCTTGGAATTGAACGCCAGTTTGTAACCTGTTTCTGGCGTTTAACTCCACTTTGCAACCTGTTTCTGGCGTTTGACTCCAGAATGCAGCATGGAACTGGCGTTCAACGCCAGTTTGCGTCATCTAAACTCGGGTAAAGTATGAACTATTATATATTTCTGGAAAGCCCTGAATGTCTACTTTCCAACGCATATGAGAGCGTGCCATTTGGAGTTTTGTAGCTCCAAAAAATCCACTTTGAGTGCAGGGAGGTCAGAATCCAACAGCTTCTGCAGTCCTTCTTCAACCTCTGAATCTGATTTTTGCTCAAGTCCCTCAATTTCAGCTAGAAAATACCTGAAATCACAGAAATATGAATTTTAATTAAAAACTAATAAAAATATACTAAAAACTAGCTAAATTATACTGAAAATTATGTAAAAACAATGCCAAAAAGCGTATAAATTATCTGCTCATCAGTGACCAACCTCAGTAATTGAGCTAAGGAGTTTTCTGGGCTTAGCGGGCTACTACCAGAGATTCATCAAAGGTTTTTCGCAAATAGCTTTTCCATTGACAAGGTTAACCCGCAAGGACGCACCATTCATTTGGACTTCTGAGTGTGAAGAGTGCTTTCAGGCGTTGAAGGAAAAGTTGACCACCGCGCCTGTGTTGGTGTTGCCTAAGCCAAACGAATCATTTGAGGTGTACTGTGATGCCTCACTGAAGGGTCTAGAGTGTGTGTTGATGCAGCATCATAATGTGGTGCCGTATGCCTCACGTCAGTTGAGATCTCATGAAGTTATTTACCCTACGCACGATTTGTAGCTTGCTGCGGTTGTATTTGCATTAAAGGTGTGGAGGCATTACCTCTATGGGGTTAAGTTCCAAGTCTTCTCTGATCACAAGAGCTTGAAATACCTCTTTGATCAGAAAGAGCTCAATATGCAACAGGAGGTGGATGGAGTTACTGAAGGACTACGACTTTGAGTTGAATTACCATCCGGGGAAAGCGAATATAGTGGTGGATGCGTTAAGTCGAAAGTCGTTGTATGCTGCTTGGATGATGCTCCGAGAATAGGAGTTGCTTAAAGAATTCGAGAGTCTGAAGATTGGCGTTCAAGAAGTGTCTGGGACTCTGTGTTTGAGTCGATTTCAAATCTCGAGTGATTTTAAATTCGAACTCCTAAAGGCTCATCAAGACGATGACATGTTACCAAAGGTGTTACCAGCTATTGAGCAAGGGAAACAGTGGAGAGTGTCGGAGGATCAAGATGGGTTGTGGAGATTTAAGGGTAGTATTCATACCCTGGGTCGAGCTATACGATCCGGGTTGACCGAAGACAAGAGCGACCGACCTCTTAAGGTTGGATCGCCACCGACCTCTCCTTAAAGAGTTCGGCCAAATCGCCATAGAAGCCCAAGTAGGCCCAAACGAAGGAACGCAGCCCACTCTAAAGGCGGCTAGCCTAAAAAGATAAGGCGGCTTCCCTCAAAGATAAGATAAGATAACTAACTTATCTAAAGGGACACTCGACACTACTATCAATACACTCGAGCACCCAGGTATAACTCATATTCCGATTCTACACAAAAACCTGCCCAAAACACGTGCTAACTTAAGCATCGGAGTCTCTTACAAGTACCACCACCCTCCGGTGATCAAGGATCAACAGCTCCACCAGATCCAACAAGTCAGACGCGACAACTCCGGCCACAACAACTGATCTCATCCGAGAATGACCCTCAGTTTCAGGTAACCCTCAGAACATTGGCGTCATTGCCGGGGAACCTGGAAGTCATCCCATCATCATGGCGGACAACCTTGACAACGATCACAACTCTGGTTTGGAAGAAAGAACCTCGCTTAAAAACACGGATGCCACGTCAAAAGATGTGCCTCAAACCAAGGGGGACAAGCAGTCTCCAAACACAGAAATCTTAGATGCCCTTCGTGAACAGCAGGATCGCCTCAAACAGCTCAAACAAGAGGCCGAACAACAGCGCAAGGCTGAAAGAGATATGCAACACTGAGAAGATTCTACCACCTCGTCCGATTAAACACAAAAGCGGAGGAAGTCGGACAGAGTACTGCGAATACCACCGAATCTACGGACATTCTACCAATGAGTGCTTTGACCTAAAGAATGTCATAGAAAAATTGGCACGAGAAGGGCAACTAGACTGGTTCTTAACTAGTAAAACGGATGAACCGAGAAAGTGAAGAAGGGATGAAGAGGTCGGACAAGTTGAACATCCACCACACACCCCAGAGAGACATGTTCATATGATAAATAGAGGATTTGCAGGAGGAAGGATCTCCAAATCATCTCGCAAAAGACACCTCAAAGAGGTATACCATGTCGCAAAAGGGGACAGGTTACCCGACCTCCCCACTCTTACCTTTACCCAAGAAAACGCCACAGGCATTATCCCGGGGCACGATGATCCCATGGTCATGACCATCATACTTGCCAATGCTAATCTCCACCGAACATTGGTAGACCAAGGGAGCTCCGCGGACATCTTGTTTAAAACCGCCTTTGACAAACTCGGTTTGCAAGATAAAGAGCTCAGAGCATATTCGAATAGCTTGTTCGGACTTGGAGACACCCCAATCCAAACCCTAGGATACATCTCGTTGCATACAATCTTTGGAAAAGGAACTCGGTCAAGGACATTAAACATAGACTTCATCATAGTCGACGTGAGCTCAGCTTATAATGCCCTAATAGGTCGGACAATGCTAAACCAGCTCGCCGCGGTAGTCTCCACTCCACATCTGTATATGAAGTTTCCAACTTCAGAAGGGACCGCCACGATAAAAGGAGACCAAAAGATTGCGTGACACTGTTACAATGAAAGTCTGAACCTTAAAGGCAATCCCAGAGGAGAGAAAATCAACACTATCGAACAAGGGGGAGTTCGAGCTCGTGAGGAACTTCATCCACAACCTGAAGGTGAGACCGAAGAAGTCCAGATCGGGGATTCCCAGGGTAAAACAATGAATATCAGGGCAACCTTAAAGGGAGACTTAAAGGAGCCACTGATACAATTCCTAAAGGACAATGCCGATCTCTTTGCATGGAAGGCCGCAGACATGCCCGACATAGATCCCAAGTTAATGTGCCATAAACTGGCGGTATATCCCGGATCTCGGCCAGTACAATAGAAACATAGGAAACTCGGCCCAGAATGGTCCCAAGCATTGGAAGAGCAAGTACAAGATTTACTGGAGGCAGGGTTCATAAGGGAGGTCAAGTACCCATTATGGCTAGCCAACGTTGTCTTGATGAAAAAGTCAAATAGGAAGTGGCGGATGTGCACCGACTACACCGACCTCAATAAAGCCTGCCCAAAAGACCCAAACCCGCTCCCAAATATAGACACTCTAGTGGATGCCTCTTCCGGATACAAGTACCTCTCCTTCATGGATGCTTATTCAGGATACAACCAAATTCTGATGTATCCACCAGATCAAGAAAAGACCTCGTTCCAAACCCCAAAAGCAAATTACTGCTACATAGTCATGCCATTTGGACTCAAAAATGCAGGAGCTACTTACCAAAGATTGATGAATAAAGTCTTTGCTGACCATATCGGAAAGCTAATGGAGGTTTATGTAGACGACATGCTGGTAAAAACACAAAGTGAGGAATCATTGTTGTCCGACCTCACCAACGTGTTCGACACCATAAGAAAGCATGGTATGCGACTTAATCCCGCAAAGTGGACCTTTACGGTAGAGGCTGGAAAATTCTTAGGCTTCATGCTCACCCAAAGAGGAATCGAGGCGAATCCAGATAAATGCCGGGCTATACTCAACATGAAAAGTCCGAACTACATCAAAGAGGTACAACAGCTCAACGGCAGACTGGCAGCCCTGTCCAGATTTCTAGACGGATCAGCCATAAGATCTCTCCCTTTTTACGCACCATTAAGGAAGGGAAAGAGGTTTGAATGGACCACAGAGTGCGAACAAGCCTTCCAAGATTTCAAAAAATTCTTGGGACAACCACCCATTCTTACCCGACCACGGGAAGGTGAAGAACTAATATTATACCTCGCAGTGGGAAGCCGAACGATAGCCTCAACACTAGTCAGAGAAGACGAAAGTGGGCAACAACTCATCTACGTCATCAGCAAGGCCTTACAGGGGGCCGAACTAAACTATCAAAAGATAGAAAAGTTCGCATATGCCCTCATACTCACTTCTCGGCGACTCCGCCCATACTTTCAAGCTCACACTATCAGAGTTCGGACCAACCAGCCAATAAAAGGTATCCTACAGAAAATAGATTTAGCCAGAAGGATTCTACAGTGGGCAGTCGAGTTATCCGAATTCGATCTTCAATATGAAGCTCGGACGGCTATCAAATCACAGTATCTGGCCGACTTCATTGTCAAGTACACCGACACCCCAGGAACTCCTACAATATGGAATCTCTACGTGGACGGCTCCTTGAATAAAATCGGGAGTGGCGCAGGTGTAATTATTGAAAGTGTTCAGGGAACCCAAATCGAGCTATCACTAAAGTTCGAATTCCCTACATCAAATAATTAGGTAGAATATAAGGCACTACTGGTTGGTTTAAGGCTGGCTAAGGAGGTAGGAGTCCAAAGGCTTACCATCTACAGTGATTCACAATAGTTACCTCACAAATAGAAGAGAGCTATCAAGCTAAGGATCCCACCATGAAAAAGTACCTGGACAAAACCAGAATACAACTCAAACAGTTCGGGGGATATGAGGTCCGACACATACCTCAGGAACAGAATGCCCGAGCTGACGCACTCTCAAAACTAGCCAGCACCAAACCAGGGGGCAATAATAGAAGCCTCATCCAAGATACATTGCAAAGTCTATCGATCTCGGAGGAAGAAAATGTCCTAACCATATCAGGACAGGATCAAGGATGGATGACTCCTATAATCAACTACCTCAAGTCTGAAACACTTTCCACAAATAAAAAGGAGGTAAAAAGGCTAGTACGAGAAGCACAGTACTATACCATAATGGGCAACATCCTATATAGGAGAGGAAGTTCAGCACCCCTCCTAAAATGTGTGCCGACCTCTGATACAAGGGACGTCTTGGAAGAAGTACATAGCGGTATGTGTGGCAACCACCTCGGAGCACGAGCTCTTTCCAAAAAGGTACTCCGAGCTGGGTTCTTCTGGCCAACCTTATAAAAGGAAGTGATAGAGTTCGTCAAGATGTGCCCACCATGTCAAAAGCAAGCTAAATTCTATATTGCTCCACCAGAGGAGCTCATCAGTGTTACGTCACCATGTCCATTCACAAAGTGGGGGCTCGACATCCTTGGACCCTTCTCCCAGGGGTCAGGATAAGTCAAGTTCCTCATTGTAGGAATAGACTATTTCACAAAATGGATTGAGGCAGAGCCCTTAGCTAATGCCACCACCCAAAGAAGTCGGAAATTCCTATACAGAAATATTATCACAAGGTTCGGGGTTCCATACTCCATCACCACAGATAATGGCACTCAGTTCACCGATACGGGTTTCAGGAACTTGGTAGCTGACTTGAAAATAAAGAACCAATTCACATCCGTAGAACACCCACAAGCCAACGGACAGGCGGAAGCTGCCAATAAAGTCATTGATGAACGAAAATATTGATGGTATAGAATTTCACTAATAAAATCTCGTTGCAAGTATAGTTTCTAAACCAACAATAATCTTTTTATACAAAAATTTATTTGTCACAAGTAACAAACCCCTAATAATCCTAATAACCGAAGTATTTAAACCTCGGGTCGTCTCTCAAAGGAATTGCAGGATAGTGTTCTTGTTATTGGTTATGAGTTGTATATCTTGGGGTTTTTGGATGAGAAACAAGAAAAGTAAATGTCAATGAAATTCAAATGATAAAATGGTCTTGGCAAGGTTTGGTGGTTAATGATCTCTATCCTTATCACTAACCACAACATGAGAATTGGTAAGGATCAATCCCATTAAATCATCCTCTACCTAGTAAAGGAAAGTCAAATGAGCTATATCAATCCAAGTCCATAAGTCCTAGCTCTCCACCAAGTCAATTAGTGAGAACTAGAGTCAACGGCTACCAATCATCAATTACTTGGACATTAGTGGCTCAAGAGTTCCTAAGTTACCATACCAAACCAAGAGCATAAAATTCTACTCTAACATCCTTCCAAGCATTTTGTCAAACACTTGGAAGACATAAAGAGAAAACATAGTAAATCAACAACAAGAATGAAATCTAACAACAACTAATTGCAAAGAACTAACAACAACAATCAAATAAAACACAATTGACATGAATTACCTCAAATTGCATTAAAAGAAAATAAAAGAACAAAAGTAGATCCACAACAAAGTATAGAAACAAAATAGAGAAAATCACAACAAAAGAATAGAAGAACAAGATGTAACAACAAGGAATTAAAAGGTAGAAGTAGATGAAAGCATGAATTAAAACCTAGATCTAAGAAATCCTAATCTAACCTAATCCTCATTCTAGAGAGAAAAGAGAGCTTCTCTCTCTAAAAAACTAAAACTAAAACTAGATCTAAAAAAATGTGTTGTGTATGTCCCAAGATCAATGATACATCCCCCATTCATTCCTTGGTCTTTTTAGCCCTTTTCCCGCCAAGATCAGCTTCAAAACTAGGCCAAAATCCCTTCAGAAACTGCCAGGCACGATTTCATTAAAGAAGTCATGTTCGGGCATCGATGCGTACGCGTACAGCACGCGTACGCGTCCCTGGAATTATCGCAATCCACGCGTATGCGTCTAGTGCGCGTGCGCGTCCATGGGCGCATCCCAAATCTTTGGCTTTTCATGATTTCTCCACTTTCCATACTTTCTCTTCACTCCTTTGATCCATTCCTAGCCTTTTCAATCTGAAATCACTAACAAACACATCAAGACATCTAGTGGAATCAAAGGGAGATTAGAATTATCAAATTAAAGATCTAAAAAGCATGTTTTCACACTTAAGCACAAATCAAGGAAGAATCACAAAATCATGCTATTTCATTGAATAAATGTGAGGAAAGGTTGACAAAATACTCTAAATTCTACACAAGATAAATCCTAAAAATGGGGTTTATCAACCTCCCCACACTTAACCCTTAGGAGCAAGTTAATGCAAGAAGTTATAAAAGTTAATCCATAGAAAGCGACCTGATGAGGTCTGACTAAAAATGGATTATTAAAAATAACTTAACAAGGCCCGACAGAGAAATCGAACCAACGAAAGGATCACTGAAAAGGGATGAAGACGTCTCGCTAAGGCCAAAGAAAGGCTAAAAAGTCGAGACAAAAGTGCCTAGCTACAAAAGTACAAGTCTCGCAAAAAAGACATTACTTAAAAAGAAAAAGCACAAACAAGAGCTAAAAAGTCGTCCAAACAAACTATAAAGAAAAGGTTCCCCTTGGAACACTTCCTAAAATGTTGTTGGAATATGACTAAAAAGCTCAGGCAAGGAGGTCAGACGGGTCGACGTCAGAGGAGCACAGATATGACCTCAAGAAAAGAGAAAGCCAAAAAGGTGAAGAAACAACCTAAGGCTCAAAAAGTGCTTAAAAGGGATGCAATTCCACTCAAAAGAAAGCATGACCTCAGAACAAAGATACAGAAAAGTCATCCGAAACTAGAAAGGTCCTATCTAAGGAACACTAAAAGTTGTCGGATGAGCCACTAAAAAGCCCAGCCGCCAAGCCGTAAGAATGGCCCGACTTGATCATCAATGGCGCCAACAACTTAGTACGCACAATTGTAATCTCAACTCTTTATCACAACTTCGCACAACTAACCAGCAAGTGCACTGAGTCGTCCAAGTAATAAACCTTACGTGAGTAAGGGTCGATCCCACGGAGATTGTTGGCCTGAAGCAAACTATGGTCACCTTGTAAATCTCAGTCAGGCGGATTCAGATAATTATGGAGATTTGATAATGAAAACATAAATAAAACATAAACTAGGATAGAGATACTTATGTAATTCATTGATGAGAATTTCAGATAAGCATATAGAGATGCTTTCGTTCCTCTGAATCTCTGCTTTCCTGCTGTCTTCATCCAATCATTCCTACTCCTTTCCATGGCAAGCTTTATGTAGGGCATCACCGTTGTCAATGGCTATATCCCATCCTCTCTGTGAAAATGGTCTAATGCGCTGTCACTGCATGGCTAATCATCTGTCGGTTCTCGATCATACTGTAATAGGATTTACTATCCTTTTGCGTCTGTCACTACGCCCAGCACTCGCGAGTTTGAAGCTCGTCATAGCCATCCCTTCCCAGATCCTACTCGGAATACTACAGACAAGGTTTAGACTTTCCAGATCTCAAGAATGGCCGTCCATGGGTTCTAACTTATACCACGAAGATTCTAATATCTCAGACTCGGTCCTCTGTATTAGATATCTAAGAGATACTCATTCTAGCTTGTTTGCATGTAGAACGGAAGTGTTTGTCAGGCACGCATTCATAGGTGAGAATAATGATGAGCGTCACATAATCATCACATTCATCATGTTCTTGGGTGCGAATGGATATCTTAGAGAAGGAATAAGCTTGAATTGAATAGAAAAATAGTAGTACTTTGTATTAATTCATGAGGAACAGCAGAGCTCTACACCTTAATCTATGGAGTGTAGAAACTCTACCGTTGAAAATACATAAGTGATAAGGTCCAGGCATGGCCGAATGGCCAGCCCCCAAAACGTGATCAAAAGATCAAAAGATAATCCCAAGATATCCCAAGATGTAAATACAATAGTAAAAAGTCCTATTTATACTAAACTAGTTACTAGGATTTACAGAGATAAGTAAATGATGCAGAAATCCACTTCCGGAGCCCACTTGGTGTGTGCTTGGGCTGAGCATTGAGCCTTACACGTGTAGAGGCTTCTCTTGGAGTTGAACGCCAGTTTGTAACCTGTTTCTGGCGTTTAACTCCACTTTGCAACATGTTTCTGGCGTTTAACTCCAGAATGCAACATGGAACTGGCGTTCAACGCCCTGGATGTCTACTTTTCAACGCAATTGATAGCGCGCCATTTGGAATTTTGTTGCTCCAGAAAATCCACTTTGAGTGCAGGGAGGTCAGAATCCAACAGCATCTGCAGTCCTTCTTCAACCTCTGAATCTGATTTTTGCTCAAGTCCCTCAATTTCAGCCAGAAATTACCTGAAATCACAGAAAAACATACAAACTCATAGTAAAGTCCAAAAATGTGAATTTTAATTAAAAACTAATAAAAATATACTAAAAACTAACTAAATCATACTGAAAACTATGTAAAAAATAATGCCAAAAAGCGTATAAATTATCCGCTCATCACAACACCAAACTTAAATTGTTGCTTGTCCCCAAGCAACTGAAAATCAAATAGGATAAAAAGAAGAGAATATACTATAAATTCCAAAATATCAATGAAACTTAGCTCCAATCAGATGAGCGGGACTTGTAGCTTTTTGCCTCTTGAATAGTTTTGGCATCTCACTTTATCCATTGAAGTTCAGAATGATTGGCATCTATAGGAACTCAGAGTTCAGATAGTGTTATTGATTCTCCTAGTTCAGTATGTTGATTCTTGAACACAGCTACTTTATGAGTCTTGGCCGTGGCCCTAAGCACTTTGTTTTCCAGTATTACCACCGGATACATAAATGCCACAGACACATAACTGGGTGAACCTTTTCAGATTGTGACTCAGCTTTGCTAAAGTCCCCAATTAGAGGTGTCCAGGGTTCTTAAGCACACTCTTTTTTTGCTTTGGATCTTGACTTTAACCGCTCAGTCTCAAGTTTTCACTTGACACCTTCACGCCACAAGCACATGGTTAGGGACAGCTTAGTTTAGCCGCTTAGGCCAGGATTTTATTCCTTTAGACCCTCCTATCCACTTATGCTCAAAGCCTTGGATCCTTTTTACTTACCCTTGCCTTTTGGTTTTAAGGGCTATTGGCTTTTTGCTCTTGCCTTTTGGTTTAAAGAGCTTTTGGCTTTTTTTTTGCTTTTGTATTCACTGCTTTTTCTTGCTTCAAGAATCATTTTTATGATTTTTCAGATTATCAAATAACATTTCTCCTTTTTCCTTATTCTTCAAGAGCCAACATATTTAACATTCATGAGCATCAACTTCAAAAGACATATGCACTGTTCAAGCATTCATTCAGAAAATAAAAAGTGTTGCCACCACATCAAAATAATTAAACTAGTTTCAAGGATGAATTCGAAACCATGTACTTCTTGTTCTTTTGTAATTAAAACATTTTTCATTCAAGAGAGGTGATGGATTTATATTCATAACTTGAAGGCATAGACACTTAGACACTAATGATCATGTAATAAGACACAAATATAAATAAACATAAAGCTCAAAAATCAAAAAATAGGAAAATAAATAAACAAGGAGATTAAGGAATGAGTCCACCTTAGTGAGGGTGGCATCTTCCTCTTATTGAAGAACCAATGGTGCTCTTGAGCTCATCTATGTCTCTTCCTTGACTTTCTTGCTCCTCTCCCATAGCTCTTTGACCTTCTCTAATTTCATGGAGGATGATGGAGTGCTCTTGATGCTCCACCCTTAGTTGTCCCATGTTGGAACTTAATTCTCCTAGGGGAGTGTTGATTTGTTCCCAATAATTCTGTGGAGGAAAGTGCATCCCCTGAGGCATCTCAGGGATTTTATGGTGAGGAATTTCCTCATGCTCATGTTGAGGTCCATGATCTCTTATTTGCTCCATCCTTTTCTTAGTGATGGGCTTGTCCTCTTCAATGAGGATGTCTCCCTCTATGCCAATTCCAGCCGAATTGCAGAGGTGGCAAATGAGGTGAGAAAAGGCTAACCTTGCCCAAGTGGAGGACTTGTCAGCCACCTTGTAGAGTTCTTGAGGTATAATCTCATGAACTTCCACCTTTTCTCCAATCATGATACTATGGATCATGATGGCCCGGTCTATAGTAACTTCAGACCGGTTACTAGTAGGAATGATTGAGCGTTGAATGAACTCTAGCCATCCCCTAGCCACTGGTTTGAGGTCATGCCTTCTTAATTGAACCGGCTTGCCTCTTGAGTCAATTTTCCATTAAGCTCCTTCCTCACATATGTCTATGAGGACTTGGTCCAACCTTTGATCAAAGTTGACCCTTCTTGTGTAGGGGTGTGCGTTCTCTTCCATCATTGGCAAGTTGATCGCCAGCCTTACATTTTCCGGACTAAAATCTAAGTATTTTCCCCGAACCATGGTAAGCCAATGCTTTGGATTCGGGTTCACACTTTGATCATGGTTCCTAGTGATCCATGCATTTGCATAGAACTCTTGAACCATTAGGATCCCGACTTGTTGAATGGGCTTGGTGAGAACTTCCCAACCTCTTCTTTGGATTTCAAGTCGGATCTCCGGATACTCATTCTTCTTGAGCTTGAAAGGAACCTTAGGGATCACTTTCTTCTTGGCCACAACTTCATAGAAGTTGTCTTGATGGACCTTTGAGATGAATCTCTCCATCTCCCATGACTCAGAGGTGGAAGCAATTGCCTTCCCTTTCCTCTTTCTAGAGGTTTCTCTGGTCTTAGGTGCCATAAATGGTTATGGAAAAACAAAAAGCTATGCTTTTACCACACCAAACTTAAAATGTTTGCTCGTCCCCGAGCAAAAGAAGAAAGAAAGTAGTAGAAGAAGAAGAAAATGGAGGAGATGGAGGGTGAGGTGTTTGCGGCCAAGGTGAGAAGTTAGGGTTGTGTTGTGTGAAAATGAAGAAAGAATGAGAGGTTTATATAGGAGTGAAGGGGTGTGTAGGGTTCGGCCATTAGGGTTGGGTTTGGGAGGGAAATTAGTTTGAATTTTGAAGGTAGGTAAGGTTTATGGGGAAGAGAGGGTGGATGTGAGTGGGGAAGAGGTGATGGGAAAGAGTGATTGAGGTGATTGGTGGGGGGTATTTGGGGAAGAGTGTTATGAAAATGTGTGAAGAAAAAAGAAGAAAAAGTGGGGATCCTGTGGGGTCCACAGATCAAGTGGGGATCCTGTGGGGTCCACAGATCAAGTGGAGTCAAGGACTTAACATCCCTGCTCCAATTAGGCGTGTAAAACGCCCTTGCTGTGCAATCCTGGCGTTTAACACCAGACTGTTGCCTGTTTCTGGCGTTAAACGCCCAATTGTCGCTTGTTTCTGGCGTTAAACGCCAGCTTGGTGCTTGTTTCTGGCGTTTAAACGCCAGACTGTTCTCCTCCAGGGTGTGCTGTTTTTCATTCTATTTTTCATTCTGTTTTTAATTTTTCAGTAGTTTTTGTGACTCCACATGATCATGAACCTAATAAAACACGAAATAACAATAGAAAATAAATAAATATAATTAGATAACATTGGGTTGCCTCCCAACAAGCGCTTCTTTAATGTCAATAGCTTGACAGTGAGCTCTCATGGAGCCTCACAGATGTTCAGAGCAAGGTTGGAACCTCCAAACACCAAACTTAGAGTTTGAATGTGGGGGTTCAACACCAAACTTAGAGCTTGGTTGTGGCCTCCCAACACCAAACTTAGAGTTTGACTGTGGGGCTTTGGTTGACTCTACAGTGAGAGAAGCTCTTCATGCTTCCTCTCCATGGTTACAGAAGGAGATCCTTGAGTTTTAAACACAAGGTTGTCCTCATTCAGTTGAAGGACCAACTCTCCTCTGTCCACATCAATCACAGCTCTTGCTGTGGCTAGGAAGGGTCTTCCAAGGATGATGGATTCATCCTCTTCCTTCCCAGTGTCTAGGATTATGAAATCATCAGGGATGTAAAGGCCTTCAACCTTTACTAGCACGTCCTCTACTAGTCCATAAGCCTATTTTCTTGAGTTGTCTGCCATCTCTAATGAGATTTTGGCAGCTTGCACCTCAAAGATTCCCAGTTTCTCCATTACAGAGAGTGGCATGAGGTTTATCCCTAACCCAAGGTCACATAGAGCCTTCTCAAAGGCCATGGTGCCTATGGTACAAGGTATTAAGAACTTTCCAGGATCCTGTTTCTTCTGAGGCAATGTCAGTTGATTCAGATCACTCAGTTCATTGATGAGCAAGGGAGGTTCATCTTCCCAAGTCTCATTACCAAATAATTTGGAATTTAGCTTCATGATTGCACCAAGGTACTTGGCAACTTGCTCTTCAGTGACGTCTTCATTCTCTTCAGAAGAAGAATACTCATCAGAGCTCATGAATGGCATAAGGAGGTTCAATGGAATCTCTATGGTCTCTAGATGAGCCTCAGATTCCTTTGGTTTCTCAGAGGGAAACTCCTTGTTGATCACTGGACGTCCCAGGAGGTCTTCCTCACTAGGATTCACGTCCTCCTCCTCCCTTGTAGGTTCAGCCATGATGGTTAAATCAATGGCCTTGCTTCTGTATTGCTTGGGAGAGTTCTAGGAGGAGTTTCAGTGACTCTTTTACTCAGCTGGCCCACTTGTGCCTCCAAATTTCTAATGGAGGACCTTGCTTCATTCATGAAACTTAAAGTGGCCTTAGATAGATCAGAGACTATATTTGCTAAGCTAGATGGATTCTGCTCAGAATTCTCTATCTGTTGCTGAGTGGATGATGGAAAAGGCTTGCTATTGCTAAAACTGTTTCTTCCACCATTATTAAAGCCTTGTTGAGGCTTTTGTTGATCTTTCCATGAGAAATTTGGATGATTCCTCCATGAGGGATTATAGGTGTTTCCATAGGATTCACCCATGTAATTCACCTCTGCTATTGCAGGGTTCTCAAGATCATAAGCTTCTTCTTCAGAAGATGCCTCTTTAGTACTGTTGGATGATTCCTTCAATCCATTCAGACTCTGAGAGATCATATTGACTTGCTGAGTCAATATTTTATTCTGAGCCAATATGGCATTCAGAGTATCAATTTCAAGAACTCCCTTCCTCATAGGCGTCCCATTACTCACAGGATTCCTTTCAGAAGTGTACATGAACTGGTTATTCGCAACCATGTCAATGAGTTCTTGAGCTTTTGTAGGCATTTTCTTAAGGTGAATGGATCCACCTGCAGAATGGTCCAATGATATCTTTGATAATTCAGACAGACCATCATAGAATATATCCAGGATGGTCCATTCTGAAAGCATGTCAGAAGGATACTTTTTGGTTAGTTCCTTGTATCTCTCCCAAGCTTCATAGAGGGATTCACCTTCCTTTTGTCTGAAGGTCTGAACATCCACTCTAAGCTTGCTAAGCTTTTGAGGAGGAAAGAACTTGGCTAAGAAAGCCATGACCAGCTTATCCCAAGAGTTCAGGCTATCTTTAGGTTGAGAGTCCAACCATATTCTAGCTCTGTCTCTTACAGCAAACGGGAAAAGCATGAGCCTGTAGACCTCGGAATCAACCCATTGGTCTTAACAGTATCACAGATCTGCAAGAATTCAGTTAAGAACTGAAAGGGATCTTCGGATGGAAGTCCATAAAACTTGCAATTCTGTTGCATCAGAGAAACTAGTTGAGGTTTCAGCTCAAAATTGTTTGCTCCAATGGTAGAAATTGAGATGCTTCTTCCATGTAAATTGGAATTAGGTGCAGTAAAGTCACCAAGCATCTTCCTTGCATTGTTATTATTTTCAGCCATGCCTCCTTCTTTTTCGAAAATTTCTGTCAGATTTTCTCCAGAGAGTTGTGCTTTAGCTTCCCTTAGCTTCCTCTTTAGAGTCCTTTCAGGTTCAGGATCAGCTTCAACAAGAATGTTCTTATCCTTGTTCCTGCTCATATGAAAAAGAGAAAAACAGACAGGAAAATATGGAATCCTCTATGTCACAGTATAGAGCATAGTTGTAAAAATCGGACCGGACCAGCCGGTTCAACCAGAAAACCGGTGAACCGAACCTTGTACCGGTCTGGTTTGGTATATTAACCGTTTAAGGAAACGAACCGGTAAAAACCGGTACGAACCGATCAAACCGACACGGACCAGAACCGAACCGGTCCAGTCATCCTGCGTGCCGATGACGTCACGCTGACGTCAGCATGCGGGTTGTGAAATTTGCAAAATACAATGCAAGGAATAGGAGTCAAACTTGGGTCTTCTGGATTGAAGACCAAGTTGACAACCACTGCACTAACTCGTTACTTTAGTATTGCTAATGCTTTTCATAATATATATTTCAACTTTTTATAACTAATATATATATATATATATATATATATATATATATATATATATGAAAATACTTAACTCAATATTTTTTAAATTAATTATTTTTTAATTGAAGTACAAATTAATTAATTTTAAAATAAAAAATAATAATGAATATAAAAATAAAATAAAAATTATTTATTCTGAGAAAAAAATTAATTTATATAATTATTTAATTATATAAAAATATTTAGACCTTGAAATTATTCTTTAGATATAATTCATAGATTGTTATTCGTATTGTGTCTAATTAAGATACTATATAGTAGTATGAACTAATTATATGTCTATTTTTGTATTAGTTATTTATAGAATTCGACTTAATTGTTCTTAAAATGTTAGTAAAAATATTATTTTTCAAAATTTAATTTTAGGTTTTTGACTATTTTTATTTTTTATTTGCATAGTACCGAGTCAACCGGTTCAACCAGTGACCCACCGGTTGAACCAGTGACCCAGTGACCCAGTGACTTAACCGGTTCGATTACCGGTTCAGTTCTGACAACTATGGTATAGAGATTCCTTATGCAAGTATAAGAAGAGAAGAATAGAAGAAGAGAAATTCGAACACCAAGAGGAAGAGAGGGTTCGAATTTTGAGATGAAGAGAAGTGTTAGTAAATAAATAAATAATTAGAAGGAGATGAGAGAGAGGGAATTTCGAAAATTTAAATAAAATAAAATAAAATAAAATAAAAATATTTTAAAATTAAAGTTAAAATTCAAAAATTAAAATTGAAATTAAATTAAATTAAAAATTAAAACAATTAGTAAAAAAAAGGGATTTCGAAAAAGAGGGATGGGATTTTTGAAAAAGAGAGAGAGAGAGAGAATTAATTAGGTAGTTTTGAAAAAGATATGATTGAAACAAAAAGATAGGATTGATTGAAAAAAGATTTGAAAATCAATTTAAAAAGATAAAAAGTTAAAAAATATTTTGAAATTGATTTTGAAAAAGATGTGATTGAAATTTATTTTGAAAAAGATTTGAAAAAGAATTTTAAAAAGATTTGATTTTGAAAATTAAAATTGATTACTTGACTAACAAGAAACAAAAAGATAGGATTTTAAAATTTAAAGATTGAACCTTTCTTAATAGGCAAACAACAACTTAATATTTTTGAATCAATCACATTAATTGTTAGCATTGAATTCGAAAATATGGAATAAAAATAAGAAAAAGATTTTAAAAATTAATTTGAAATTTTCGAAAATATGAAAGAAAAATTGAAAAAGATTTGATTTTTGAAAAAGATTTGAAAAAGATAGAATTTTTAAATTGAAAATTTGATTTGACTCATAAGAAACAACTAAATTTTAAAAAATTTTAAAAAAGTCAACTCAAATTTTCAAAAATTTATGAGTGAAAAAGGGAAAGATATTTTTTTTTTATTTTTGAATTTTAATAAAGAAAGAGAAAAACATCAAAAAGACTCAATGCATGAAAATTTTGGATCAAAACATGTAATGCATGCAAGAACACTATGAATGTCAAGATGAACACCAAGAATACTTTGAATGTCAAGATGAACACCAAGAACTTATTTTTGAAAATTTTGAAGAAAAGAAAACATGTAAGACACTAAACTTAAAGAATTTTAATTTTTAGACACTAAGAATTCAAGAATGCATGTGAAAAATAAGAAAAGACACAAAACAAGAAAATATGAAGATCAAACAAGAAGACTGGCCAAGAACGACTTGAAGATCATGAAGGATGTAATGCATGAAATTTTTGAAAATAATTTTTGGAAAATTAAAAAGATGCAATTGACACCAAACTTAAAACTTGACTCTAGACTCAAACAAGAAACACAAAAATATTTTTGATTTTATGATTTTATAAATTTTTTTTATTTTTCGAAAATTAATTTGGAAAAACGAAAAAGAAGAACATTATTTTTTTTGAATTATTTTCGAAAATAAAAGTAATAAAAACAAAAAGTTTAAAATTAAAATAAAATTACCTAATCTGAGCAACAAGATGAACCGTCAGTTGTCCAAACTCGAACAATCCCCGGCAACGGCGCCAAAAACTTGGTGCACGAAATTGTGATCATCAATGGCGCCAACAATTTGGTACGCACAATTGTAATCTCAACTCTTTATCACAACTTTGCACAACTAACCAGCAAGTGCACTGGGTCGTCCAAGTAATAAACCTTACGTGAGTAAGGGTCGATCCCACAGAGATCGTTGGCCTGAAGCAAGCTATGGTCACCTTGTAAATCTCAGTCAGGCGGATTCAGATAATTATGGAGATTTGATAATGAAAACATAAATAAAACATAAACTAGGATAGAGATACTTTTGTAATTCATTGATGAGAATTTCAAATAAGCATATAGAGATGCTTTCGTTCCTCTGAACCTCTGCTTTCCTGCTGTCTTCATCCAATCATTCCTACTCCTTTCCATGGCAAGCTTTATGTAGGGCACCACCGTTGTCAATGGCTACATCCCATCCTCTCTGTGAAAATCGTCCAATGCGCTGTCACTGCATGGCTAATCATTTGTCGGTTCTCGATCATACTGGAATAGGATTTACTATCCTTTTGCGTCTGTCACTACGCCCAGCACTCGCGAGTTTGAAGCTCGTCACAGCCATCTCTTCCCAGATCCTACTCGGAATACCACGGACAAGGTTTAGACTTTCCGGATCTCAAGAATGGCCGTCCATGGGTTCTAACTTATACCACGAAGATTCTAATATCTCGGACTCGGTCCTCTGTATTAGATATCTAAGAGATACTCATTCTAGCTTGTTTGCATGTAGAACGGAAGTGTTTGTCAGGCACGCGTTCATAGGTGAGAATGATGATGAGCGTCGCATAATCATCACATTCATCATGTTCTTGGGTGCGAATGGATATCTTAGAGAAGGAATAAGCTTGAATTGAATAGAAAAACAGTAGTACTTTGTATTAATTCATGAGGAACAGCAGAGCTCCACACCTTAATCTATGGAGTGTAGAAACTCTACCGTTAAAAATACATAAGTGATAAGGTCCAGGAATGGCCAAATGGCCAGCCCCCAAAACATGATCAAAAGATCAAAAGATAATCCCAAGATATCCCAAGATGTAAATACAATAGTAAAAAGTCTTATTTATACTAAACTAGTTACTAGGGTTTACAGAGATAAGTAAATGATGCAGAAATCCACTTCCAGGGCCCACTTGGTGTGTGCTTGGGCTGAGCATTGAGCTTTACACGTGTAGAGGCTTCTCTTGGAGTTGAACGCCAGTTTGTAACCTGTTTCTGGCGTTTAACTCCACTTTGCAACCTGTTTCTGGCGTTTAACTCCAGAATGTAGCATAGAACTGGCATTCAACGCCAATTTGCGTCGTCTAAACTCAAGAAAAGTATGGACTATTATATATTGCTGGAAAGCCCTGGATGTCCACTTTCCAACGCAATTAAGAGCGCGCCATTTGGAGTTTTGTAGCTCCAAAAAATCCACTTTGAGTGCAGGGAGGTCAGAATCCAACAGCATCTGCAGTCCTTCTTCAACCTCTAAATCTGATTTTTGCTCAAGTCCCTCAATTTCAGCCAGAAATTAACTGAAATCACAGAAATACACACAAACTCATAGTAAAGTCTAGAAATGTGAATTTTAATTAAAAACTAATAAAAATATACTAAAAACTAACTAAATCATACTGAAAACTATGAAAAAATAATGCCAAAAAGCGTATAAATTATCCGCTCATCAGTTGACCAGCGCCAAGTCAAAGCAGGGCATGACCCTCAAAGGCAAAGAGTAACAAACTCACTCAAAGGAGGTCAGACCGAGAAATACTTGAATAAAAGTTCGAAGGGTTGCAAAAAGTAAAACCCCCACACGTTTAACAAAATACAGCTACCATAATAAAATATTAAAGACTCAAAAGGCCACCTAAAAAGCAGCCTCAGAGTTTAAAGTGTTTTGTTTTTGCAAAATAAAGTTGCTAGGAAGCAACCAAATGTCAAAGAAGTCAACCTTAGACAGATTTACAAAAAACAAGTTCAAAGTCCACACGTCGGACTATAATAATACACAAAAGTTATAAAGAATCCAAATTGTCCCCAGTAGTAGCATCCTTGGCTGAAGGAGGAGGAATGGTCGAGATCGGGGTAGCATCAACAGTTCCATCCGACCGTTCAGAATTTGTACATCGGGCTCGGGCTCTGGAGGGTCGACCTCTGAAGGGACAGAAGAAGCTGAAGCTGCTGAGGCTTTCCCTGGTGGCACAAGAGGAGGACCCTCGTCCTCCTCATCAGGGGCAGGCACGATCTTACCGTCCTCTACCGTATTATCCAGACTAAACAAAGTCAGGTCGAGCTCAGGGGCAAGAACCATGACCTGGGCCTTCAAGTTTTCATATGCATCAATCACGCTGCCCACCAAGTGACCTTGGAGCTCGGCATAGTTAGCATGGGCGGACTGAAGTCTCTCCCTGGTTTCCAACAACTCGCCATAGGTACGTGTGTAGCTCTCTTTATGCTTTTTTGCCATCTCCTCATCCAGGTTGGCAGCAACCTCGGCAGCAGTAGCTCAGGACTTCTCCCTCTCCACATCCAGCTCCAACTTTGCCATCCTAGCATCAAGCTCATCCTTCAAACCCTTAATCCTATCAAATTCAGATTTGGCCTCTTCCATAAAGGCCTTAGTCGCGTGAACTGGAGAACCCTGGACCGTACGGAACAAAGCCGCACCCATATTGGCCATCCGAATACTATTGTTGGTAATGAAATCCAAATGTCGAAGGATGGACACATCATCCAGAGGAATTTGGCCATGAGGAGCTATCAATTCGGAAGCAAAGCCCACGCAATCAAAATCTTTATCATTCAGATCATAAACACTAATAGTTTTTTGTCGCTTCGAAGGAGGACCGGCAGTAGTAGGAGAGGAGATAGCACCAGAGGTCGGTTGAATAGGGTCAGAGGGAATTGTCCGAACTTGGGGTGTCGGGATGACTTTCCTTGGCCCCGAGGTGTCAGAGGTCGGCTTCTTCGGAGGTAGCTGAGAAGACCCTTCTCCCGAGGCTTCACCGATAAGTTTTGTGCAGCCGTCGCCTTCTTAGCCCTGCGGAAGGCCTTCATGGAATCTGAAGATTTCACCATTTCTGAAAAAGGAAACCAGGACGACAAGTTACAGATAAGAATGGGGTAAATTTGCAAATAAAACAAGAAATTAAACAGAAGAAGAAGTCGGGCGCTACCCAGTTCAGCACAGAGGAGGGAAGGATCTCCCAGAAACCTCTTAGTATCCAAATGAGGAGGTTCCCCCCAGTGCTCCTCCAAAAGAACCACAAAAGCTTGTTCTAACTCTCTTAAACTCTCCCAAGAATACTTAACTACCACTGGATCCTTTTGCAACAACAAAGGGAAGGTGGGTTCATTATTTTCATCTAAAAAGAAAGGTTGAGCATCCTCAACAGCTCGGACCTTGAAGTAGTAGTTCTTAAAATCATGAAAAGACTCATCATACATAGAGAACACTTTCTTCCCTTGAGTAGCTCGAAAAGAAATCCAAGAGGCTTTCTTCTTAGCTACCCCAGGCTTTGTCAACACAAAAAGATATAGAAAGAGAGTTTCGGTAGGTCGAACACCCAATTCCTGACACAACAGCTGAAAAATCTTTATGAAACCCCATGAGTTTGGATGGAGCTGAGAAGGGGCCACATTACAAGATCACAATAGGTTGGTCTCAAAAGTGGTAAAAGGGATAGCGATATTCAGCTAACTAAAAAAGTATTCATAAGCATAGAAAAAGGGTCATTCTCCCTGAGTTAATGAAGGAAAACTAACCCTCTCTTCAGGGTCAGGCGACACCAATTCATAATTCTTCTCATCATCCCTATTACTACAAATCCTATGGAACCTCATAAGCCTTACACAGTACTCGGGATCAGCTACAATCACACACATCAGAACTATTGAATCCAGCCAATCGGCCATACCACCAGGAAGTTTTGAAGACATCTCGACAATATTTTTTCATGAAGACATAGGCCAACTATCCCTACAAGTAAGAAATAGAAAAATAGGTCACTATCGAAACAACACGGACAAAAACAGAGAGTAAGAAAACTAGCGCACAAGGAGCATCACAGCAAGAGGGCACCCCAGGTTTCACAAAAAGCACCAAACAAAAGACCAGGGGCACCCTCTGGAGGCAATGAAGATACAAGCACACAGGAAAATCAACAAAATAATCAAGATCCTAACAGAAACCCTAGCCCCTTCGCCAAAAAGGAAGCAACCAAGACTTCATCGCCTAAATACCTACGAGTTCCTGGAACAAAGAAACAGAAGCAAAAAAGGTCGCAATCTGAATCCTGAACAAAAGCAAAGGCCGCACAGGATCAGGGAAAGAAAGTTTCAACCTTTTTTACAACGATTCAAAGACGCAATCTTTTACGGAAAGGCTCAGCCTTCTCAAAACAAATCCAATAAAGATAAAAACTTTGCATGTAAAAGACAAACATGCTACAGTGAAAGCATACATAAAGACGACTATCGAAGCATAAAAAGGAAGGAGAAATACCAACCTGTGGAGGAAAAGGAAACAAGCGCGAAGGCTCAGATAGAAGCAACGACCGAATCTGCGCCAACAAACGCTCTCGAGCAAAGAAGAAGGGAAGCTTGGGGGCGTGAAAACAGAGAAGGCAGATGAATGAAGCACTCGGCAAAAGACAAGCAAAGAACGAAGAGAAAGGGAAGAAACTGAAAGTGATTCTTTAATTTCAAAATGAGATACAAAGAGGGAAAAGAAGAAACGACAAAGGGAAAATAAATGAGCTTTTAAAAGCCCTCGCGCATTCCCAAGAAAGAGCAACGCGCGCTACAGTTAAAAACAAAAAGAAACGCTTCGCATTCAAGAAGCAAATCCCAACAGGAGTTATACGAGAGATCGACCAAAGGCAAATGCTCGAGCACGACTTCCTCAAAGGGGTCGAAGTCTAAAGACTCGACCTCAAGGGAAAGATCGAACTCGAGCAGGGGCACTGTTCATACCCTAGGTCGAGCTATACGATCCGGGTTGACCGAAGACAAGAGCGACCAACCTTTTAAGGTTGGATCGCCATTGACCTCTCGTCAAAGAGTTCGGCCAAATCACCATAGAAGCCCAAGTAGGCCCAAACGAAGGAACGCAGTCCACTCTAAAGGTGGCTAGCCTAAAAAGGTAAGGCGGCTTCCCTCAAAGATAAGATGAGAAAACTAACTTATCTAAAGGGACACTCCGCACTACTATAAATACACTAGAGCACCCAGGTATAACTCATATTCTGATTCTACACAAAAACCTGCCTAAAGCCCGTGCTAACTTAAGCATCGGAGTCTCTTGCAGGTACCACTACCCTCCGGTGATCAAGGATCAGCAGCTCCACCAGATCCAACAAGTCGGACGTGACAACTCCGGCCACAACAACTGATCTCATCCGAGATCGACCCTCCGTTTCAAGTAACCCTCGGAACAGGTAGGATCATTGTGCCGGATGTTGGCGCTTTGCAGCAAGATATCTTAAAGGAAGCACACAAAAGTGGATTCTATATTCACTCGGGGAGTACTAAGATGTATCATGATTTAAAGGCGATGTTTTGGTGGCCGGGTATGAAGAATGATGTGGCAAAATATATTTCAAAGTGTTTAACCTATCAGAAAGTAAAGATCTAATATCAGAGACCTTCTGGGACATTGCAACCTTTAGAGATTCCGCAATGGAAGTGGGAAAGCATTGCGATGGACTTTGTATCGGGATTGCCAAGGACTAAGGCCGGTTTTGATGCTGTCTGGGTGATCGTGGACCGACTGACGAAGTTAGCTCAATTTTTACCCATTCGGAAGAATTACACCCTTGAGGAGCTAGCACGGTTGTACATAAAGGAGATTGTGAGACTTCATGGTGTACCTACTACTATAATCTCCGATAGAGATCATCGTTTCACTTCGAGGTTTTGGGGTGCATTTCAGAAAGCTTTCAGAACCCGATTAAGCTTGAGCACAGCTTACCATCCTCAAACAGATGGTCAATCCGAGAGGACAATCCAAACCTTAGAAGATATGTTGAGGGCTTGTGTTCTGGATCAGTCGGCGAGCTGGGATCAATATATGCCGCTAGTGGAGTTTGCGTAAATAATAACTACCATGCGAGCATCGGAATGGCTCCGTACAAGGCTCTGTATGAGAGGAAATGCCAATCTCCACTATGTTGGTACGAAGCTGGAGAGAAAGGCTTGTTGAGGCCGGAGATGATAGCTGAGACCACTAAATAAGTCAAGAAAATCCGAGAAAGGATACTTACTGCACAAAGTCGTCAGAAGAGTTACGCTGATCAGAGGCGGAAGCCCTTGGAATTTGAGGAAGGAGACCATGTTTTTCTTAAGGTTACTCCAACCACAGGAGTAGGTAGGGTGATTAAAGAAAAGAAGTTGAATCCTCGGTACATCGGTTCATTTCAGATCCTAGAGAGGGTTGGACCAGTGGCGTATTAAATGGCTCTACCACCCCACCTTTTGAACCTGCACGACGTATTTCATGTGTCGCAACTTCGGAAGTATACTCCTGATGCTAGCCATGTGATAGAATCTGAATCGGTTCAGTTAAAAGAAGATTTGACACTTCTAGTGGCTCCGGTCAGAATTGACAAAACTAGTATCAAACAGTTGCGTGAAAAAGAGATTTCGCTAGTCAAAGTGTCATGGAGCCGAGTCAGTGTTGAGGAGCACACTTAGGAACTTGAGTCGGAGATGCATGCGGACTACGCACAATTATTCTCAGGTAATTGAACTTGAATTTGAATTCGAATTTTGTGGGCAAAATTCCCAATTAGGTGGGTAGAATGTAAAACCTGGTTAATTAATGACTAATTAACCCATAAATGAGAATTTATTTTAGAAATCCAAAAATGTGATTTTTATGGCTTAATATGATAGAGGATATTGAAACGAGAATTTCGATATCAATTTTGTAGAAATTGGCCCAAGATTGGACCGAACGGGCCAAACCGGGCCAACTGGACTCATATTGGGCCCTTGGCCCAACATAACAAAACCTAAAACCCTAATTTTCAGTACTCTCTCTCCTCTCTAACACTCATACACACTGAAAAGGAAAGAAAAAGGGGGAAGAACACTCTTCCAAAGTTCTACCCTTGTTTGATCTTCAAACGACCATAACTTTTGATCCGGAGATCCGATTGCTGCACCATTTGCGGCCATGTGTTCACCGTGAAGAGCTCTACAAAATCTTCTACTTTGTTCTTGAGGTAAGCCACGTTTTCCCCTCTGAAATCCCAGCATTGATTTTGAGTATTTGGACAAAAATGTTGAGATTTGTGAGCTCTTGATGTTATAGGACCCAACTAGCTTAGAGGAGAGACTTAATCTTGTCTCCTTGATCCTTGGATATTGAGTTATTGTGTTTGGATGTAATAATGGTGGCTTAGGTAGTGTGTATGTGAATATTGAAGTTTGATTGAGATTTTGGAAAGCTTGAAAAAGGGCTTTGGTGTGCAAAAATCTATTCTTGGAGGTGTTGAAGCCTTGAGAGCTTGTGGAAAAGTGATTTAGAAGTGCTCCGGTTGAGCGGGAAAATCGGCTAAGGTATGGTCTCAGTTTCCTGTATGTGGTATGAAAACTTAGGCTAGAGACCCTAAGATAGGAATTGAATTGTTGATGTTGTTGAATGGTTGAGATATATTGTGTGGTCATATGTGTGATTATGAATATTGGTGTTTTGATGGTATGACGCATGAGGAATGTGCATGTTTGATATATGCTTGATGATTGGTTGAGGTTGAATTGTGGGTAAAACCATGTTGATGGTAAGGATGATATTGATTATATGTAATGATGGTTGATTGAAAATGGTGTTGTTGGATATTGGGATGAGGAAGAATATATGACATGAAAATATGTTTGAAATTGAGTTATTTGAGTGAGATGGGTTAAAATGATGGGATGGTAAATTGTGAATTTGATAAAAATTATTAATGTATGAGTTAGGAGGCTTGAGGTTGAATTTTAGTATGTTTTGGTTGGTTTTGAAAAGGGTTGAAATTGGTTTGTTTTGAAAATGGCACTTTGTGGTTTTGTATGAAAATGTGGTTTTTTGGCATACTTTGACGGAGCATAACTTAGACTCCGGATCCCCGATTTGTGCCAAACTTATTTAGAAATAAAATTGGATCCGGGATATTTATTCCGTTCGAAGAACGGGTGAAAAATGATTTGAAACGGAGAGGTTATGCCCGTCGGAAGATTGGGGTTTGAAACTGTGAATTCTGCAGCTTTTTAACTTAGCAAAATTTTTGGCAGCACGCACACCCACGCGTAGGTGTGGCTGACATGCACGCGTCATTTTCAGATTTTCTCTCCCCACACGTACGCATGGCCGACGCGTACGCGTTGATGTGATATTTTAAGTGCCTAGCCAAATTTCCGAGAGTTGTGCGGGACTCGCGCTGGTTTTGTGCGTGGGGCACAAGACGCACCCACGCGTACGCGTGGCTGCCGCGCAAGCATCCCTTGGCCTTTCTCACATCTACACGTGTACGTGGGTAACGCATACGCGTCGTTATGATTTGTGGCTTTCCACGCGTGCGCGTGGGTGACGCATACGCGTCGTTATGATTTGTGGCTTTCCACGCGTGCGCGTGGGCGACGCGCACACGTGACCCTGTTTTCACCCCAAATGTTGATTTTGAGTTTTCAAAGCCAAATTTCATACTTCTAAGCTTCTGATCTCACCTTTTATGTCTTAAATTATTATGATATGCTTAGCAATGAGAAGAGCTAGGGGATGTGATAACTTGTGAGTGAAGAAAAGGGAGAATTAATTATCAATGATGATCAAAGATGATTATATGAGACAGGGAGGATGACGGTGGAAGTGCTTTATGTGCCATGAGTCGAAGAGCTGTATTTGTTACTGAATTGGCTGGTTCTGGATTAAACCATGAGCCGGATGGCTGGGTTATTGCCAAATGATGGCGGAGCCATTATTGAATTATGGCTGGATATGATTGCATATATGCTTATTGAATGAAATGTGAATGTTGCACTTCTACTATCTGAGATACGAGTTTCCCTGGGTGAAAGCAGTGGCTAGCCACCACATGCTCCAGGTGGTGACTTGATACTCTGCTGACCCTATATCGTAAGTGTGGCCGGACACTGTGAAAGTTTCGGATGAGCTTGCCCGCGTGAATATACACTAGCGAGGGTGTTGGATATGAATTATGATTTATGTTGAGTATAACTCGAGTTGGGGATGCACAACAGAGGGACAGTCCAACGGTTAGCTATCGGGACTTGTCGGGCTGGCTTTATAATCGATAGATGAGACTCATCAGCCATTAGGACAGGCATACATCATATGCATATTATGTGAATTCTTTGGAATGCGTAATTAACTGCATATTACTTGCTAATTATCTAAATGTCGTATCTGTTCCCTATTTGTATATCTCCTTGACTGATATAATTGTGTTTGTCATATTATACTACTGCTGGTGGATGAGAGGTCTGCAAGAATTGGAAAGGGAAGTATTAGTTAGACTGAAGATCTTTAGTCAGTTGCCATTTATGGTTTAGCCTGTTTATAAGCTTTGATTTTATCTGATGGAAGTTCTAGGATTGCCTTCGGCTTTCCCAGGATGTTACATGTTAGATATGTGGGTATCGTTACCATGCTGGGAACCTCTGGTTCTCACCCATGCGGATTTTGTGGTTTTCAGATGCAAGACGTGAGGCTTCTCGCTGAGGCATGCTGGAGACTTCTGGATTAGCGAAGATCCTTGGTTCTCGGGACTTTATTTTGGTTATATATTTTTGCTTAGATACTCATTATCTCCATTAAATAATACATACTGTTGACACCTCTCAGAGGATGTTTTGGAGAACAAGTTTTGTATTTCGTCTTTTGGGTTGCTTTTGGGATTCCTTACTTTATATATATGTATATACTTATATGCTCGGACCAGTTATCTTCGCGACCGGATCTTGAGTTTTGATATTCATGTTTTTGGAACTCTTATGTATATATTCTTATAGTAATTTATCCTTATCCGTTACGTCACGTTATCGATTGGAGTGTTGCAATTTTCGATTTACGATTTTGGTTTATCCTTCTCTTCAAAGGCTCCTAGTTATAATCATTTTTCACACTACTATACGTACTAAATTTTTATTTTAGAGGTCGTAATACCTTGCTATTCCTGTTTTATGACTTAAGTAAAAGAAATAACAGATATAGATCGGCAAATAGAGATGATAGATATGGATCAGAAAATAGATATAACAGATATAGATTGGCAAATAAAGATAACAGATATAAATAAGCAAATAGAGATTATAGATATGGATCGGAAAATAGAGATGACAAATATAGACCAAAAAATCAGATATAGATCGGCAAATAGATATAATAGATATAAATTGGCAAATAGAGATAACAGATATAAATCGAAAAATAGAGATGATAAATATAGATCAGCCAATAGATATAACAGATATAAATTGGCAAATAGAGATAACAGATATAAATTGGCAAATACAGATAACAGATATAAATCAGAAAATAGAGATAACAGATATAGATCAGCAAATAGAGATAACAGATGTAGATCGACAAATAGAGATAACAGACATAGATCGGCAAATAGAGATGATAGATCGGATAGAAAAATAGATATAACAGATATAGATTGGCAAATAGAGATAACAGATATAGATCGGCAAATAGAGATAACAGATATAATTCAGAAAATAGAGATATCAGATATAGATCAGAGAATAAAGATGACAGATACAGATCGGCTAATAGAGATGATAGATATGAATCGAAATATAGAGATGGCATATATAGATCAAAAAATCAGATATAGATCGGCAAATAAATATAACAGATAAATTGGCAAATAGATATAGCAGATATAAATTGAAAAATTGAGATGACAGATATAAATCGGCCAACAGATATAAATTAGAAAATATAGACGACAGATATAGATCGGCAAATAGAGATAACAGATGTAGATCGACAAATAGAGATAATAGATATAGATCGAAAAAATAGAGATGATAGATATGGATCGAAAAATATATATAACAAGTATAGATTGGCAAATAGAGATAACATATATAGATCGGCAAATAGAGATAACATATTGCCCTATAAAGCCTGAAATCACTTAACACACATATCAAGGCATCGAATGGTAATAAGATAGGATTAATATTAGAAAATATAAGGCCCAAGAAGCATGTTTTCAATCATAGCATAAAATCAGAAAGGAAAACATAAAGCATGCGAATTGTATGAATAAGTGGGCAAGGACTTGATAAAAATCACTCAATTGAGCACAAGATAAACCATAAAATAGTGGTTTATCACATATATAATTCAAAAAATAGAGATATCAGATATAGATCAGAGAATAGAGATAACAGATACAGATCGGCCAATAGAGATATCAGATATAAATTGAAAAATAGAGATGACGGATACAGATCGAAAAAATAGATATAGATCGGCAGATAGATATAACAGATATAAGTTCAAAAATAGAGATGACAGATATAGATTAGAAAAACAGATATAAATCAGCAAATAGATATAACAGATATGAATTAAAAAATAGAGATGACAGATGTAGATCGGAAAAACAAATATAGATCGGCACAAATATATAACATATAAATTGGCAAATAGATATATCAGATATAAATTGAAAAATAGAGATGACAGATATAGATCAAAAAAATAGATATAGATCGGCAGATAGATATAACAGATATAGGTCGGTAAATAGATATAACAGATATAGGTTGAAAAATAGAGATGACATATATAGATAATAAAAATAGATATAAATTGGCAAATAGATATAACAGATATGAATTCAAAAAATAGAGATGATAGATATAGATCAGGAAAATAGATATAGATCGGCAGATATATATAACAGATATAAATTGGCAAATAGATATATCAGAAATAAATTAAAAAATTGAGATGACAGATATAGATCAGAAAAATAGAGATAACAGCTATAAATTTGCAAATAGAGATAACAGATATAAATTGAAAAATAGAAACGACAGATATAGATCGGCCAATAGAGATATCATATATAAATTGAAAAATGGAGATGACAGATATATATCGAAAAAACAGATATAGATCGGCAGATAGATATAACAGATATAAGTTGAAAAATAGAAATGACAGATATAGATCAGAAAAACAGATATAGATCGACAAATAGATATAACAGATATGAATTAAAAACGTAGATATGACAGATATAGATCGAAAAAATAGATATAGATCGGCAGATAGATATAACAGATATAAATTGGCAAATAGATATATTAGAAATAAATTGAAAAATAGAGATGACAGATATAGATCGAAAAACAAATATAATCGGCAGATAGATATAACAGATATTGGTCGGCAAATAGATATAACAGATATAGGTTGAAAAATAGAGATGACAGATATAGATCAGAAAAACAAATATAGATCGGCAAATAGATATACTAGATATGAATTGAAAAATAGATATGACAGATATAGATCAGAAAAACAGATAGATCGGCAGATAGATATACCAGATATAAATTGAAAAATAGAGATGACATATATAGATTGGAAAAATAGAGATAACGGATATAAATTGGCAAATAGAGCTAACGGATATAAATTGGCAAATAGAGATAACAGATATAAATTGAAAAATAGAGATATCAGATATAAACTGAAAAAATAGAGATGACAGATGTAGATCGAAAAAATAGATATAGATCAGTAGATAGATATAACAGATATAAGTTGAAAAATAGTGCTGACAGATATAGATCAGAAAAACAGATCTAGATTGGCAAATAGATATAACAGATATGAATTGAAAAATAGAGATGACAGATATAGATCGGAAAAACAGATATAGATCGGCAGAATGATATACCATATATGAATTGAAAAATAGAGATGACAGATATAGATCAAAAAAATAGAGATAACAGATATAAGTTGAAAAATAGAGATAACATATATAGATAAGAAAATAGAGATATCAGATATAGATCGGAGAATAGAGATACAAATATAGATCGGCAAATAGAGATATCAGATATAAATTGAAAAATAGAGATGACAGATATAGATCAGAAAAATAGATATAGATCGGCAGATAGATATAACAGATATAAGTTGAAAAATAGAGATGACAGATATAGATCAGAAAAATAGATATAGATCGGTAAATAGATAAAACAGATATGAATTGAAAAATGGAGATGACAGATATAGATCAAAAAAATAGATATAGATCGGCAGATAGATATACCAGATATGAATTGAAAAATAGAGATGACAGATATAGATCGGAAAAACATATATAGATCGGCAGATAGATATACCAGATATGAATTGAAAAATAGAGATGACAGATATAGATCGAAAAAATCGAGATAACAGATATAGGTTGAAAAATAGAGATGACAGATATAGATCGGCAAATAGGGATAACATATATAGATTGGAAAATAGATATAACAGATATAGATTGAAAAATAGATATAGATCATCGGCCTTTTTCGGGTCTTAATGATTTATTATATGACCTTTGTTTACAAAGGTGCAGGTAAGTTTAAAGCTATTGGAAGAAAATGGGGCCTATAGAAAGAAGAGTATTTATTTCGAGGCCCCACGGTGGGCGCCAATTGTTCTTGTCTGGATAACCTGGACGTGACCTCGGCTAAGGGAGTCAACGCCGAGCTTTTGCCTTCAATGCCGAGCTATAAGCTGGGATGATCCGAGTTCTTCGTCCAGAGAGATATCACGTCACGAAGAGTGTGAACAAAGGGGGATTGTACTTGCAAAAGGCACTCCGATGTTTAAGTTAGTACTGAAAATTCAGTGTGTCTGTTGAGAATAAAACGTCATACCTTTATAGGTGAAGTAAGATAGGTCAGTTACGTTCTTGTTGATTATCTGAATTGATGAGCAGTTATTAGGTTTAATAAGTAATAAATACCTGATCAGACAATTTTATTTCAGAATATAGTTCGTTGAGTCTAATTGTAACGTATAATATCGAATTATAACGTAACTGTCAAATTATGGTGTATAATGCCGAATTATGACATACGATTTGTAACGATTATATCAATATGTATGTTATTACTATCTACATCTGGCAGAATTTTAGAGAGTATTGCAAGAAGCCAAGAAATTAAAGCTTTGCTCATGCTAAACGCTTCAACATGGTTTCGAGCATGGCTAGTTATAGAAGTCAATAAGGTGGACTCTGTCACCATCCATCAAACATCATGAGGCCAAAATATCAAATGTGAACATCAAGCAGCGAAGCCACTTAATAATGCAATTTTAATTTGTTATACAAAATTCCAAGGAGATTTTTATAAGATATTTTTTCTATGTACATATATATATATATACATGGCTTATTGTTAGTTTTCTGACACTTTGTTTGTGTTGGACCTCTTGTCTTGCTCCACCTTTTAATTTTGAGCTTGACATGTTTACTGATAAAAAACAAGAAAACAAAATTCTAATACCACTTTCATAATGTGGAATTGTAGCAAAGAAGGAAAAAAAACCAATATACTATATACAAACATTTCACGCTATTAACATAATATCTAAAAAAAATTATATTCAAATAGTGTATTGTAAGTCTAATTAGATAATTGTATCATTGTCTAATTGTATAATTTAAATTTGTAATTTTGAGATTAAAAAAATTATTAAAAATATAATTATTTATATATATTTTTATCAGCTTAAATTAAAAAAAAAGTACTTTCATAATATAATATCAGATTTTTTATAATAAAAAAATTTAGAATATGATTTTCGTTAAATTTTAAAAAAAATTGTATAAGACAAATAAAAATAAAAGGTAAGCTTACCAAATTCATGCAAATTCAAAAAATAGACATGTTAGAGATATAATTATTATATTTTATCCTATACGTTTAAGCTTTAAGAAAATAATTTCATAACAGAAATAATTGTTGTTCTAATAAAATTCCTTTGTTACTACAACAAAAATATTTTTAGTGAAAAATTTTTAGTGACAATAATATAATGAGTTAATGACTACTATATATCTTATTTAAGTTATATTTTTATAATAATTATATATTTACTGTTAGTACTACATGTTATTATAATAGTAATTATATTCTTTTTACAACTATTAAAAATATCTTTAGCGGATACTAAAATCTTTTAGTAATAAAGTATAAAACGACTAATATCTAATTATCGACAAATATACTAGCAGTTATTTTTATTACTGCTAAAAACAAAATAAATAGTCAACAAAAATAATTTTTTTAATAGTGTTCATGACGTGTCGTAATAAAAAACAATTCATATAAGGCCATATAATTGTACACAAAAATTCTATGAATAGTGAAGAACTAGATAAGAACATTAAGCTCAAGACTCAAAAGGAATACTACTTTGGCGCTGTTGTGCAACTCAGCTCATCAGTGATTCCGATCCCTTTTGGTAAATATATATAAAATACATGCATGGCGGCAACGGTGATCTCAATTATCAACTCTGATTATTGTGTTCCTAATTCTATCAAACTAAATATTGATATGGATAAGGGCGTCGCATACATCAACGATGAAGTCATTTTTCGTGTTAAAGAACCTTCTATCTCACTTCGCGATCGCCGTGCTGTTTGTGATGTTTCTGGGAACCCCATTTTCACTCTGCAGAAAAAGGTTTAATAATTTTCTATCTTAGCTTTTATGCATGTCACCGGCTGTAGTCACAAAATCAACCAATATATGATTAAAAGAAATTTTAGGCCAACAAATTATTTTTGTAACTAAATCTACTCATTTTTTTATGTCTCTTCTCTTTCTTCTGTCTTCTTCTTCAAGTAAAATTTATCGTTATAATACTTAACTTAAGGAAAATTATCAGGTGTACCGGAGAACATCGGTGTTCCAGTTATTTTAATCGTGGATTTTAATTAATATATATTATATATATTTTTTATAATTAAGATCAACGGTTAAAACAACTGGAACACCGATATTCCCGGTACACCTGATAACCTTCCCTTACTTAAGCTATTTTTTTGTTTTTTGATAAAAAAAAAACAATATATCAATATATCTTTCTTTGGAAAATTTTTTACCAATTCGATCCGATTAAGGTTTCGATCAAATTGGTTATTAGTACCAATAATATCACATGAATACAAAATATTAGTTACTATAAAAATTATGTTATACGCCAACAAACTATAACTCAAATGACATCCATACTCACTTAAAGGTTTAAATGATTTTTCAACTTGTAAATTTAAATATTAGCTATTTTTATTGATGCGAAAATTCACGACTAATTGTGTGAGGAATACTAATTGCGCAGCTAAGAACGTTGCATGGGCGATGGGAAGTTTTCAAGGGGGCTAGTACAGATTCCGGTGATTTGGTCTTTTCAGCAAAGAGATCATCGATGTTAGTTCCACACAAGAAGAATATTGATCTTGATGTCTTTCTTTCTAAGAATACCGAAGAAACTGTTTGGGACTTTAAGGTTTCCGCTGGAGCTAACAAAAGAACTGCCGATATTTCTGCTCGTGGATCTTCTACCATTCCTGCAAAGGTAATAAGAATTCTTAAAACAGTAATGGTAGGAGTCGATACATTTTGTAATTTGTATTTATTAATTAGTTATTATTAATATTTTAATAATATAAAATTATATTTAATAGTATAAAATTATACATTTTTTTAATAATTAAATGTTGACTAAATTTAAATAAAAGTACATTAGTTTCATTTTAGTCTAGTAAATTTATGTGCATGTCTAGATTTAATTTATAGTGTTTATAGCAAAAAAATTATAATTTTATAACTTCCTTTCTTTTCAAGGTTGGACTCTTGTAGTTTAATTATAAATGTTATTAGTTACCAAAAACAAATGTTATTATCTTTTATAAAGTATTGATTCTCAACTTCTCGTCATAATAAAAATAACGTACTATGTTATATGTACATTAAAGTTAGTCACTAAAATTTATCATAGTATAAAATATATGTTAAAATATAAATATATATTGAAAATAAATTAAATTATACATATATTTATAAATATATTTATAATTGATTTTAATGGTTAATTGTAATGTATAACTAATATTTTTATAACAATAATCATATTATATGATATGTATACTTAAAAAGTTGTCACCAAATAAACAAAATATTAAATATATATTAAAATATAAATATATAATAAAAATAAATTAAATAATATATATATATATATATATATATATATATAATACATAATAACTAATTCAGTAATTAGTTTTAATATGTAAATAGTATCTTTGTCATAAAAAACATTATTAGTACCAATTGAGTTACGGTATTGAATAATATTTTTCACGTTACGAATTTTATTAACCTTATTCATAATAAATATTATTTTTCTAAAATATTTGTGAGTGCATATGAATGTAGATGAGAAATAATCGTGGCATGTTTGAAGTAGAGGTTCAACCGAATGTGGACTATGGCTTCATCATGGCACTGCTAATGATGGTTGACGAGATAGATCATTTAAAGTCTGGTCATAATAATCATAATTCAACTGAGGTTGCAGCGGATGCTTTCGGAGAAGGGGCGGCTCTAATTGCCATTGGTGCGGCTGGGACCACGTATGGCGATGATGGCAATGATGGCGTAACTGCAGATGAGCCATAATAATAATATCATAATTAGTTTAGTTTGTTAGAATAAGGTATGTTTGTTAGGGCGGTAGGTTAAGTTTGACAGTTTCTATGAACTATTTGCTTTTGAGAATAATCTATTTATATATATATATATATATATATATATATATATATATATGTAAAGAATGTTTGTTTCGTGATCAGATTATACCTTTCATTTGTTATTAGGTGAATTATAGCATACAGATGTTATTTCATAAAGATATAAAGATATTCTCATTTGTGGAATGATTATTCTACACTTAGTCCTTCTTTTCTTGTGTAGCGAGCAGTTTGACCAAGTTTGGCAGAGCTTGTCCCAAGGATGACTAGTGATACTTGTGATGGAGTTACATGTGATTTTATTCTAATATATTAAAAAACATCTATTCACAACTGATTTAATACATAATAATTAATAATTTTTTAATGTATATATTTTGAGTTTATTGAAATAATTGTTTTGTAATAAATCAATAACTAGTCTATTTATATTGTGTAATATAATTGAAATATTAACTAATGAAATATATCTATTGAATAAAATATTTATTATCACAAAAAAAAATTAGGAAAAAGATTATACTGTGAAATGAATATTTTATTAAAAGCATATTTAGTTAAACGGTTCTGCTACGTTACCAACAAAATATCTGCCAACTTCTGTCAATTCTTTTTTATAATTGTGTTTCATGGAAGTATGTTCGTGGATGTGTCTAATAAAAATGTCTTTTTTATAGCTGTGTTTAATAGAAGTGTCTTTATAGATATATTTTCTGGATGTATCTTTTTATATATGTATTTAAAATATATTAATTATTAGACACATCCACGAACACACTTCCATAAAACACAATTATAAATAAGAGTTGGCAGAAGTTGGCAGATATGCTGTTAGTAACGTAGACTTTTCCTTAGTTAAAAGTATGACAGTTGAATTTAAACTTTTTAAATTTTAAATTTTTATTTTAAAAGATAAAGTGTAATCTTTTATCTTTAAATAATTTTTCTCTCATATTTTTTCTTAATTTTATTTATAAAATAAATAGTAAGAGATTATATTTTATTTTCTAAAATATAAAATTTAAAATTTAAAAAATCTAAATCTAAATCTATGACGGTTGGGTGGAATATATCAACCAATCAAGTATTATATTATCCATTTTATTTTCTGATCATAGTGCAATAAATATAGTATATTTAGTTATAGTCCAATTTTCTTTTATAGTCCAATAAAGATAGTATATTTTAATATATTTTCGGCATTCCTTGCAATCCAATCCCATGTTTTGTTACTTCTCTGTGTGAGAAAAATTTTTAAAAATAAAATTAATTAATTAATTTATATCTCTAAAATAAATTAAATTAACTTTAAGACCAGAATATGGAATTTTATGATTTAAGGGGTAAGGATTAGCTTATATAGTTTAAGGTTGGAGAGTATAGGGTTTGGGTTTAAGTTTAGGGTTATAATTATTATGATTTTTATAAGGTTTAAGTTTTAAACTTTTAGATTTAGAGTGTATTATTATTTATTTTATTTTTTGTTTTTTATTTTTTATTTTTAACAGCAAGTTAATTTCACAGAGTGTTGCATTTTTTTATTTTTTTTAAAAATGTATTAATATTTGTTTGTATTGATATATTAGCATTTGATGTATTGAATCCAAATTTATTTCATTTATATTGTACATATTAATATATACAAAAAATTAAATAAGATATTAAATCAGTTATTCACCTAAACCTAAAATGTCAATAATTTTATCGAAAATAGCAAAAGAGAAGTCATAATAGTAGGTTCATCAGTGCACCTTCATGATAAATCTCAAATTAATGAGTTAATAGAATTTAAAATTATACATTCATACATTCTTTATAGTGAATCATTAGTGTAAAACTTCAGCAGCTTGTACTCGGTATATATTCTCTTCATTTCATATTAGTTATTTTTTTATTTTTATTTTTGTTACAAATTAAGTGTCATTTTTTAATTTCAAAAAGTCACTAATTAATTTTTATATGTTATGCCCATTATTATTAAATAGAAAGAGAAAGTTAAAAAAAATTAAAGAATTAATATAGAAAAAAATATTATTAAAAATCTTTTAATATGTTTTTAGTATTTATATTTTTAATAAAATTTAATAAGTATCTTAATACTTATTTATGTATAATTTGTTGAGTTTAGTAAATAATAAGAATAATTTTAAAGATGACAAACATAATTTTAGTGGGTTGATAGTTTAAAAGTGTTGTATGTCATTTTTATGAAATTTGAGTTTCATTGAGAGTTTCTCTATTATTTTTTCTTAATGTTTTGGACAGTATTTTTACATAAAAAAAATATTCTGTAACACCCTACCACACAAAGCTTTACGCTTAAGCCGTAAAACAGAGGTGGTGTGGTATTACGACCTCCAAAATAAAATATATACATATAATAATAAAAAGGAGATAGTATACGAGGAACCTTGAAAATCGGGTAAAACAAAATCGTAAAATAAAAAGCGCAACGTGATGCGTGAGCATCTTGTCTATCTTTTCCTAGTGAATTTGCAACTAATTTGTTGAGTTTAATTAAGAATTAATTATATTTTAGCCACTATGGATGCTATTTCGAGTTTTGTGCAATTTTATTTATTTCGGATGGATTTGATGAAGTTTCTGCAAAGAAAGAGAAGAAACCAAGGAGATGACCAACGAATACCGACGCGGACGCATGGCTCACGCGACCGCGCGGAATGGAGGAAATCGCAACGACGCGATCGCGTGCCTGACGCGAACGCGTGGACTGGAATCTGCACAAATGACGCGAACGCGTGGACGACGCGGACGCGTCACATGAGCAATCTGCAGAATTGACAGAAAATGTTGGGGGCGATTTCTGGGCTGTTTTAACCCAATTTTCAGCTCAGAAAACACATATTAGAAGCTGCAGAGTGGACGAAACAAGTGGTCCCCATCCATTCATTGAAGACTTGATTATTTAAATTAATTCGAATTTAAATTCAAATTTGAAATCTAGGAAAAGATATTATCTTAATTTTAAATATTAGATTTTAAATTAATTAGGATTTGTAAGACCCGGTTAATTAACGGCTAATTAACCCATAAAATGATAATTTATTCTAGAAAGCCAAAAATGTTATTTTTATGGCTTAATATGATAGAGGAGATTGAGACGAGAATTTCGGTACCAATTTTATAGGAATCGGACAAAGATTGGACCGAACGGGCCAAACCGGACCAACCGGACCCAAAGTGGGCCCTTGGCCCAACATAACTAAATCAAAACCCTAGTTTTCAGCATTCTCTCTCCTCATTAAACACACACACACGCTGAAATGGAGTGAGGGAGGAGAAGAACACTCTCTCAAGTTCTATCTCTCACTTGATCTTCAAACCACCATAACTTTTGATCTAGAGCTCCGATTGCCGCTCCGTTTGCGGCCACGCGTTCACCGCGGAGAGCTCTACAAAACCCATACAATCAATCTTGAGGTAAGCCACGTTTTACTGTTCGAAATTCCAGCCCTTGATTTCGAGTTTCATGAGCAAAAATGTTGAGATTTTGGGTTCTTTGATGTTATAGGACCCAACTCTCTTGAAGGAGAAGGTTAATCTTGTCTCCTTGGACCTTGGGTGTGGTAAGATTCTCAACCTTAGTGTGATTTGTTGTTCTATGATGTTTGGGTATTGAGATGTTGTGTATGGGTATGGTGATTGTGGCGTAGGTTGTGTATATGTGAATATTGGAGCTTGATTGGTGATTTTGGAAAGCTTGGAAGAGGGTTTCGTGTGATAAAATCTGTTCTTGGAGGTGTTGAGACCTTGAGAGCTTGTGGACAAGTGGTTTGGAAGTGCTCCGGTTGAGCTTGGGTAATCGGCTAAGGTATGGTTTCGGTTTCCCGTATCTAATATGTAATGTGGTAGGAAATACTTAGGCTAGAGGCCCTAAGATAGGCATTGAATTGTTGGTGTTGTTGAATGGTTGAGATATATGATGTGTTCATATATGTGATTATGAATATTGATGCCTTGATTGTGTGAAATATGAGAAATGCATGTTGTGATATATGCTTAATGGATGATTGAGGTTGAATTGATGGGTGGTACCATGATTGATGGTGAGTATGATGTTGATTATGTATAATGATGGTTGATGGGAAAATGGTATTATTGGAAATTGGGATGAGGAAGGATGTATGACATGATATTGTGTTTGTCCTTTAGCCATTTGATTGAGAAGTGTTAAAACGGTTAAATGGTGATTTTGGGAATTTTGGTAAAGGGTCAATGTGTGAGTTGAGGATGGCTTGTTGTTGATTTTGGTACATTTTGAATGATTTCAAAGAGAAGGGTTGAAATTGGCATGTTTTGATTGATTTTGAAAAGAGTTGAAAGTGGCTTGTTTTGAAAATGGCACTTTGTGGTTTTGTATGAAAACATGGTTTTTAGGCATACTTTGACAGGACATAACTTGGACTACGGATCTCTGATTTGTGCCAAATCTATTTAGAAATGAAATTGGATCCGGGATGTCCATGCCGTTCGAAGAACGGGTGAAAATGATTTAAAATGAGAGAGTTATGACCGTCGGAAGATTGGGGGTTGAATCTGTGAATTCTGCAGCTTTTAACTTAGAAAATTTTTAGCAGAATGACCCCTCGCGCGTAGGCGCACTTGGCGCGTACACGCCGTTCTTCGAGAAAGCATCATCCATGCATGCGCGTGGTGTGCACGAGCGCGTCGATGCGCTGCATCGAATGTCCAGCCATTTTCCAGAGAGTTGTGCCAGTTTTGTGCCTGGGGCACAATGTATTCGCGCGTATGCGTGGCTGACGCGTGCGCGTCGTTTGGCTAATTTTCAACCCACGCGTTCACGCGTATGACGCTTGAGCGTCGATGAGTTTTAAGGCCATCCACGCGTGCACGTGGAGTGCGCGTACGCGTGGCCCTGTTTTCATCCCAAAGTTGATTTTTGAGTTTTAAAAGCCAAATTTCATACTTCTAAGCCTCCGATCTCACCACTTATATCTTAAATCATTATGATATGCCTAGCATGAGGAAAAGGGCTAGTGAATGTGGTAACTTGCGAGTGAAGCAAGGGAAAAATGAATGATCCATGAGGATCAAAGATGATTATGTGAGATGTGGAGGATGGCGGTGGAAGTGCTTGTTATGCCATGGGCCGAAGGGCCGTAATTGTTAATGAATGGCTGGTTATGGATTTAACCGTGAGCCGAATGGCTGGTTATGGATTTAACCGTGAGCCGGATGGCTGGATTATTGCCGTGTTACGGCGGAGCCATGATTATGGCTAAGTATAAATGCATATATGCTGTTGAATGAATTGTGAATGTTGCACTTCCACCATCGGAGATGAGGGTTTCCCTGGGTAGTAGCAGTGGCTAGCCACCACGTGCTCCAGGTTGAGACTCGAAGCTCTTTTGACCCTATGTCGTAAGTGTGGCCGGGCACTGTGAAAGGCCCGGATGAGCTCGCCCCCGTAAATATTCACCAGTGAGGGTGATGGATATGGATCATGTTTATGATCAAGTTTATGATGAGTATAACTCGAGTTGGGGATGCACGACAGAGGGACAGTCCAATGGTTAGCTACCAGGACTTGTCGGGTTGGCTCTATAACCGACAGATGATATCATCAGCCACTAGGGACAGGCATGCATCATAAGCATACTACATGAATTGTTTGAGATTGCCTATTTGACTGCATATTACTTGCTAATTGTCTAAATGTCTTATCTGTTTCTATTTGTAAATCTCTTGTCTGATATAACTGTGTTTGCTATATTATACTCCTGCTGGTGGTTGGGAGGTCTGAAGGAATTGGAAAGGGAAGTATTAGTTAGACTGAAGAATCTTTAGTCAGTTGTCACTTACGGTTTAGCTTGTTTATAAGCTTTGATATTATCTGGAGGAAGTTCTAGGATTGCCTTCGGCTTTCCTCTATTATTATGTATTATATATGTGGAAGATGTTACCATGCTGGGGACCTCTGGTTCTCACCCATGCGGATTTTGTGGTTTTCAGATGCAGGACGCGAGGCTTCTCGTTGAGGCATGCTGGAGACTTCTGGATTAGCGAAGATCCTTTGTTCTCGGGACTCTGTTTTGGGTTATATATCTTGTTTAGATACTTTTATCTCCATTAAATAATACAAACTGTGATGACTCCTCTTATAGGAGGTTTTGGAGAATAGGTTTCTGTATTTGTATCCCTTTGGGTTTTCCTTGGGGTTTTCCTTATTTTATTATATGTATATATTGCTATGCTCGGACCGGTTCCCTTCGCAGCCGGATTTTGAGTCTTGATATTCCTGTTTTTGACACTCTTTTGTATATGATCTCGCGATAGCTTATCTCAGTTTGTTACGTTATCGATCGGAGTGTTGCGTGTTCGAGTTACGGTTTTTGTTTACCCCTTTTTCTATAAAGGCTCCTAGTTATAATCAATCATTCATACTACTATACGTACTAAATTTTGGTTTTAGAGGTCGTAATACCTTGCCATCTCTGAATTATGACTTAAGCATAAGACTCTGTATGGTAGGGTGTTACATTATGGTATCAGAGCAGTTCGTTCCTGTAGAGCCTGAGGAATGGACTGACTATGCTTCTGTGCATTCTCTATGTGTGTGTTATGTGCTACTAGTATATCTGCTTGATATAATTGGCATAAACGTTCATGAGCATGCATTTGGGACTTTGAAGCACTAAACTTCCGATATTGAGACTGATCAACTTAATATCGATTGTTTGGTGTGTATAGGAACCAGATGGCGCCTCGTGGACGCGGTAGAGGTCGTGGGAGAGGACATACGAATGCTCGTGCACCGGAGACTAACCCTAATGACCCGGTGAACTTTATGACTGCGTTGGAGAACATGGCTGCTGCTATGCAAGCCACTGCTGAGGCTCTTGGTCAACAGATGAACAACCATGGTAATGATGGAGGTGGAGTTCAGGGTCCGATGACACTGGCGAACTTTTTGAAGGTTAATCCACCGAAGTTCAAGGGAACTACTAGCCCGACTGAAGCCGATACGTGGTTTCAAGCTATGGAACGAGCACTGCAAGCGCAGGTGGTACCTGAAGGGCAGCGTGTGGAGTTCGCTACCTATTTGCTCACTGGTGAAGCGTCGCATTGGTGGCAGGGTATCCGACGCCTTCTGCAGCAGGGTGATGATTATATCACCTGGGATGTCTTCCAAGAGGAGTTCTATAAGAAGTACTTTCTGACTTCTGCTAGGACGGCCAAGGAGCTTGAATTGTTGCAGCTGAAGCAGGGTGCTATGTCCGTATCTGAATATACTGACAAGTTTGAGGAGCTGTTCAGATTCTCTCGTATGTGTCAAGGGACTCCGGTGGAATATGAGGAATGGAAGTGTGTTAAGTACGAAGGAGGATTCCGGAGCGATATTTTCAGTTCAGTGGGACCAATAGAGATTAGGACTTTCTCCGAGTTGGTGAACAAGTGTAGGGTTACTGAAGAGTGTGTGAAGAGGGCAGCCACTGAGAAAGGGAGTCACAAAGGACCATTTCCACAGAACCAAGGGAAGAGTTTTGCACCTAGAGGTCCGTCTTTCAAAAGGGGAGGTTCTTTTAGGAGGCCCAACAACAACTACTCCCAAGGGAAAAGGTTTGGAAAGCAGCCTCAGAATGATCAAGCTTGTACTAGGTGTGGGAGTCACCATCCGGGAGTACCATGCAAGGCCGGATGGGGTTTGTGCTACAATTGTGGAAAGGCGGGGCATAAAGCCGCAAGTTGTCCAGAGAAGCAAAAGCAAGGTGCTGGGAAAGCACAACAGACTGGTCGGGTGTTCACTACCTCAGTTGTGGGTGCAGAGGGATCCGAGACACTCATTCGAGGTAACTGTGAAATGGCTGGTCAAACTTTAAATGCTTTATTTGATTCGGGAGCATCGCATTTATTCATTGCATTTGAGAAAGCCCATGAGTTAGGGTTGAAGGTCGTAACCTTAGGTTATGACTTAAAAGTGTATAATGCTACCCATGAAGCCATGGTAACTAGACTAGGATGCCCGAAAATTTCGTTTAGGTTCAAGCAGCGTGATTTTGTCCATAATTTAATCTGCTTACCGATGATCGGTCTTGACCTTATCTTGGGATTGGACTGGTTATCCGAGAACCATGTCCTGCTTGATTGCTCTACAAAGCCGGTGTACTTTATGCCGAAAGATACAGAAGGGCCGGTCGTGGTGAATAATTATTACTTGAATTCGATGATGGTGAACTGTTCCGAAATCAAATGTCAGGGTATCCTATTGTTAACCGCGGGTGTTTTGGGTGATGATCAAAGGTTGGATCAGATTCTGGTAGTGTGTGAGTTTCCAGAAGTGTTTCCCGATGATATTGAGGAATTTCCACCTAACCGAGAGGTCAAGTTTGCTATTGAATTGGTGCCTGGGACGGGACCAATCTCAAGTGCTCCTTATAGGATGTCACCGTTAGAGATGGCCGAGCTAAAGTCTCAGTTAGAGGAATTGTTGGGTAAGAACTTTATCCGACTAAGTGTTTCCCCGTGGGGTGCTCCAGTGTTACTGGTAAAGAAGAAAGATGGAAGTATGCGACTCTGTGTGGATTACAGGTAGCTGAACAAGGTCACCATAAAGAATAAGTACCCATTGCCGAGAATTGATGATCTCATGGATCAGTTACAAGGAGCTGGGGTTTTCTCTAAGATCGATTTGCGATCCGGTTATCACCAGATAAGGGTGAGGGGTGAGGATATCCCTAAGACCGCTTTCAGGACTCGTTATGGTCATTACGAGTACACTGTAATGTCCTTTGGGTTGACAAACGCTCCTGCAGTATTCATGGATTACATGAATAGAGTGTTCCGTCCATTTCTGGATAAATTCGTTGTTGTCTTCATTGACGATATACTAATTTACTCCAAGACTGAAGAAGAGCATGCGGAACACTTGCGGACCGTGTTGCAGATTTTAAAGGAGAAGAAACTCTATGCGAAACTGTCTACGTGTGAGTTCTGGAAGAGTGAGGTGAAGTTTTTGGGTCACGCGGTGAGTAAGAAAGGAATAGCCGTAGATCCAACTAAGGTGGAAGTTGTGATGGATTGGAAGCAACCAACCACAGTAACTGAGATAAGGAGTTTTCTGGGTTTAGCTGGCTATTACCGAAGGTTCATCAAAGGCTTTTTGCAATTAGCTTTGCCGTTGACAAAGTTAACCCGCAAAGACACTCCGTTTGTTTGGACTCCCGAGTGCGAGGAGAGCTTTCAGACATTGAAGAAAAAGTTGACCACTGCACCTGTGTTAGTGTTACCTGAGCCGAACGAGCCTTTTGATGTGTACTGTGATGCATCGTTAAAGGGTCTAGGGTGCGTGCTGATGCAGCATCATAATGTGGTGGCGTATGCCTCACGACAGTTGAGACCTCACGAAGTTAGTTATCCTACGCACGATTTGGAACTCGCTGCGGTTGTGTTTGCCTTGAAGGTGTGGATGCATTATCTCTATGGGGTTAAGTTCCAAGTCTTCTCCGATCACAAGAGCTTGAAATACCTCTTTGATCAGAAAGAGCTTAATATGAGGCAAAGGAGGTGGATGGAATTGTTGAAAGACTATGACTTTAAGTTAAATTACCATCTTGGAAAGGCGAATATAGTGGCGGATGCGTTAAGTCGGAAGTCGTTATATGCGTCTTGGATGATGCTTCAAGAGGAGAAGTTGCTCAAGGGATTCGAGAGTCTAAAAATTGGTGCTCGAGAAGTATCTGGAACCTTGTGTTTGAGCCGATTAGAAATCTCGAGTGACTTTAAGTCCGAACTCCTAAAGGCTCATGAAAACGATGAAGCGTTATGGAAGGTGTTACCGGCTATCGAGCAAGGAAACAGTGGAGAGTGTCGGAAGAAAAAGATGGGTTATGGAGATTCAAGGGTAGGATCATTGTGCCGGATGTTGGTACTTTGAGGCAAGATATCTTAAAGGAGGCACACAAAAGCGGATTCTGCATTCACCCGGGGAGTACTAAGATGTACCATGATTTAAAGGCGATGTTTTGGTGGCCGGGTATGAAGAATGATGTGGCGGAATATGTTTCAAAGTGCTTAACTTGTCAAAAGGTAAAGATTGAACATCAAAGACCTTCCGGGATGTTGCAACCTTTAGAGGTTCCGCAATGGAAATGGGAAAGTATTGCAATGGACTTTGTGTCAGGATTGCCAAGGACTAGGACTGGTTTTGATGCTATCTGGGTGATTGTGGACCGACTGACGAAGTCAGCTCACTTTTTACCCGTTCGGATGACTTACACCCTTGAGGAGCTAGCTCGGTTATACATAAAGGAGATTGTGAGACTCCATGGTGTACCTGCTACTATAATCTCTGATAGAGATCCTCATTTCACTTCGAGGTTCTAGGGTGCATTTCAGAAAGCTTTTGGAACCCGATTAAGCTTGAATACAGCTTACCATCCTCAAACAGATGGTCAATCCGAGAGGACGATCCAAACACTAGAGGATATGTTGAGAGCTTGTGTTTTGGACCAACCGGCGAGTTGGGATCGGTATATGCCGTTAATGGAGTTTGCATACAATAATAGTTACCATGCGAGCATCGGAATGGCTCCGTATGAGGCATTGTATGGGAGGAAATGTCAATCTCCGCTATGTTGGTATGAAGCTGGAGAGAAAGGCTTGTTGGGACCGGAAATGATAGCTGAGACCACTGAACAAGTCAAGAAAATCCGAGATAGGATGCTTACGGCGCAGAGTCGTCAGAAGAGTTACGCCGATCAGAGGCGGAAGCCCTTGGAATTTGAGGCAGGAGATCATGTTTTCCTTAAGGTTACTCTGACCACAGGAGTAGGTAGAGCGATTAAAGCAAAGAAGTTGAATTCTCGATACATTGGTCCATTTCAGATCCTAGAGAGGATTGGGCCGGTGGTGTATCGGGTGGCTCTACCGCCTCATCTTTCGAACCTGCATGATGTGTTTCACGTGTCGCAGCTTCGGAAGTACACCCCTGATGCTAGCCATGTGTTAGAACCCGAATCGGTTCAGTTAAGGGAAGATTTGACGCTTCCAGTGGCTCCAGTCAGAATTGATGATACTAGTATCAAACGATTGCGTGGAAAGGAGGTTTCATTGGTCAAAGTGGCTTGGATTCGAGGCGGTGTTGAGGAACACACTTGGGAACTTGATTCGGAGATGCGTACGGATTATCCGCACTTATTCTCAGGTAATTTGAATTGAATTTTGTGGGCAAAATTCCCAATTAGGTGGGTAGAATGTAAGACCCGGTTAATTAACGGCTAATTAACCCATAAAATGATAATTTATTCTAGAAAGCCAAAAATGTTATTTTTATGGCTTAATATGATAGAGGAGATTGAGACGAGAATTTCGGTACCAATTTTATAGGAATCGGACAAAGATTGGACCGAACGGGCCAAACCGGACCAACCGGACCCAAAGTGGGCCCTTGGCCCAACATAACTAAATCAAAACCCTAGTTTTCAGCATTCTCTCTCCTCATTAAACACACACACATGCTGAAATGGAGTGAGGGAGGAGAAGAACACTCTCTCAAGTTCTATCTCTCACTTGATCTTCAAACCACCATAACTTTTGATCTAGAGCTCCGATTGCCGCTCCGTTTGCGGCCACGCGTTCACCGCGGAGAGCTCTACAAAACCCATACAATCAATCTTGAGGTAAGCCACGTTTTACTGTTCGAAATTCCAGCCCTTGATTTCGAGTTTCATGAGCAAAAATGTTGAGATTTTGGGTTCTTTGATGTTATAGGACCCAACTCTCTTGAAGGAGAAGGTTAATCTTGTCTCCTTGGACCTTGGGTGTGGTAAGATTCTCAACCCTAGTGTGATTTGTTGTTCTATGATGTTTGGGTATTGAGATGTTGTGTATGGGTATGGTGATTGTGGCGTAGGTTGTGTATATGTGAATATTGGAGCTTGATTGGTGATTTTGGAAAGCTTGGAAGAGGGTTTCGTGTGATAAAATCTGTTCTTGGAGGTGTTGAGACCTTGAGAGCTTGTGGACAAGTGGTTTGGAAGTGCTCCGGTTGAGCTTGGGTAATCGGCTAAGGTATGGTTTCGGTTTCCCGTATCTAATATGTAATGTGGTAGGAAATACTTAGGCTAGAGGCCCTAAGATAGGCATTGAATTGTTGGTGTTGTTGAATGGTTGAGATATATGATGTGTTCATATATGTGATTATGAATATTGATGCCTTGATTGTGTGAAATATGAGAAATGCATGTTGTGATATATGCTTAATGGATGATTGAGGTTGAATTGATGGGTGGTACCATGATTGATGGTGAGTATGATGTTGATTATGTATAATGATGGTTGATGGGAAAATGGTATTATTGGAAATTGGGATGAGGAAGGATGTATGACATGATATTGTGTTTGTCCTTTAGCCATTTGATTGAGAAGTGTTAAAACGGTTAAATGGTGATTTTGGGAATTTTGGTAAAGGGTCAATGTGTGAGTTGAGGATGGCTTGTTGTTGATTTTGGTACATTTTGAATGATTTCAAAGAGAAGGGTTGAAATTGGCATGTTTTGATTGATTTTGAAAAGAGTTGAAAGTGGCTTGTTTTGAAAATGGCACTTTGTGGTTTTGTATGAAAACATGGTTTTTAGGCATACTTTGACAGGACATAACTTGGACTACGGATCTCTGATTTGTGCCAAATCTATTTAGAAATGAAATTGGATCCGGGATGTCCATGCCGTTCGAAGAACGGGTGAAAATGATTTAAAATGAGAGAGTTATGACCGTCGGAAGATTGGGGGTTGAATCTGTGAATTCTGCAGCTTTTAACTTAGAAAATTTTTAGCAGAATGACCCCTCGCGCGTAGGCGCACTTGGCGCGTACACGCCGTTCTTCGAGAAAGCATCATCCATGCATGCGCGTGGTGTGCACGAGCGCGTCGATGCGCTGCATCGAATGTCCAGCCATTTTCCAGAGAGTTGTGCCAGTTTTGTGCCTGGGGCACAATGTATTCGCGCGTATGCGTGGCTGACGCGTGCGCGTCGTTTGGCTAATTTTCAACCCACGCGTTCACGCGTATGACGCTTGAGCGTCGATGAGTTTTAAGGCCATCCACGCGTGCACGTGGAGTGCGCGTACGCGTGGCCCTGTTTTCATCCCAAAGTTGATTTTTGAGTTTTAAAAGCCAAATTTCATACTTCTAAGCCTCCGATCTCACCACTTATATCTTAAATCATTATGATATGCCTAGCATGAGGAAAAGGGCTAGTGAATGTGGTAACTTGCGAGTGAAGCAAGGGAAAAATGAATGATCCATGAGGATCAAAGATGATTATGTGAGATGTGGAGGATGGCGGTGGAAGTGCTTGTTATGCCATGGGCCGAAGGGCCGTAATTGTTAATGAATGGCTGGTTATGGATTTAACCGTGAGCCGAATGGCTGGTTATGGATTTAACCGTGAGCCGGATGGCTGGATTATTGCCGTGTTACGGCGGAGCCATGATTATGGCTAAGTATAAATGCATATATGCTGTTGAATGAATTGTGAATGTTGCACTTCCACCATCGGAGATGAGGGTTTCCCTGGGTAGTAGCAGTGGCTAGCCACCACGTGCTCCAGGTTGAGACTCGAAGCTCTTTTGACCCTATGTCGTAAGTGTGGCCGGGCACTGTGAAAGGCCCGGATGAGCTCGCCCCCGTAAATATTCACCAGTGAGGGTGATGGATATGGATCATGTTTATGATCAAGTTTATGATGAGTATAACTCGAGTTGGGGATGCACGACAGAGGGACAGTCCAATGGTTAGCTACCAGGACTTGTCGGGTTGGCTCTATAACCGACAGATGATATCATCAGCCACTAGGGACAGGCATGCATCATAAGCATACTACATGAATTGTTTGAGATTGCCTATTTGACTGAATATTACTTGCTAATTGTCTAAATGTCTTATCTGTTTCTATTTGTAAATCTCTTGTCTGATATAACTGTGTTTGCTATATTATACTCCTGCTGGTGGTTGGGAGGTCTGAAGGAATTGGAAAGGGAAGTATTAGTTAGACTGAAGAATCTTTAGTCAGTTGTCACTTACGGTTTAGCTTGTTTATAAGCTTTGATATTATCTGGAGGAAGTTCTAGGATTGCCTTCGGCTTTCCTCTATTATTATGTATTATATATGTGGAAGATGTTACCATGCTGGGGACCTCTGGTTCTCACCCATGCGGATTTTGTGGTTTTCAGATGCAGGACGCGAGGCTTCTCGTTGAGGCATGCTGGAGACTTCTGGATTAGCGAAGATCCTTTGTTCTCGGGACTCTGTTTTGGGTTATATATCTTGTTTAGATACTTTTATCTCCATTAAATAATACAAACTGTGATGACTCCTCTTATAGGAGGTTTTGGAGAATAGGTTTCTGTATTTGTATCCCTTTGGGTTTTCCTTGGGGTTTTCCTTATTTTATTATATGTATATATTGCTATGCTCGGACCGGTTCCCTTCGCAGCCGGATTTTGAGTCTTGATATTCCTGTTTTTGACACTCTTTTGTATATGATCTCGCGATAGCTTATCTCGGTTTGTTACGTTATCGATCGGAGTGTTGCGCGTTCGAGTTACGGTTTTTGTTTACCCCTTTTTCTATAAAGGCTCCTAGTTATAATCAATCATTCATACTACTATACGTACTAAATTTTGGTTTTAGAGGTCGTAATACCTTGCCATCTCTGAATTATGACTTAAGCATAAGACTCTGTATGGTAGGGTGTTACAGGATTAGTTATAAAAAGGGGAGACTTCTCTCCTAGTGAAAAAAACGTACCATTAGGGAGATTTCATTAGGGAATTCTATACAAATTTACATTCCATATTCCATGAGCAACTAATCCTCCATTGTTAAGGTTAGGAGCTCTGTCTACTTCTATGGATTGACTTTATTGCTTTTTCTATTTTAATTTATGTATGGATTTATAATTTAAGAATTGTTTTCGCTCTTTATTTTATGAATTTGGGTGGAACGGAAGTATGACCCTCTTTCTATTTGAGTTCTTGTAAAACTTGGAAAAGCTCTTTACTTGAACAACAGCTTGAAAACGTATTCTCCTAAATTTTAATTATCTGGATCTAACGGGATACGTGACATATAATCCTTTTATTTTTGGGTAATTAGAGTTTTTGTGGCATGCAAACTGAAATTTGATCATGACCCTCTAATTGGAATTAATTGACCAAGGAATTGGCAGTTAATGAATTTTTGAGGAGACTAGAAAGGTCTAAGAAATTAGGGTCTAGTCACATATAGTTTGCCATAAATTAAATCCTACATAATTAAAATAGTTAGTAAGAAAAGTTAATCCGGAAAAATAGATAACTCTGAAGCCTTAACTGCTTTCTCAATATTTTATTTCCAATATTTTACTTGCCTTTCTTCAATATTTTTTATATTATTTAATGTCTTTTATATTGCTCAACACTCTTTTCTGCTTGTCTAACTAAGCCAAAACAATTAGCTATTGTTGCTTAATCCATCAATCCTCGTGGGATCGACCCTTACTCACGTAAGGTATTACTTGGTACGACACGGTGCACTTGCCAGTAAGTTTGTGGGTTATAAAATACCGCACCAAGTTTTTGGTGCCGTTGTTGGAGATTGATTGTGATTAACAACTATTAGTTGTTTGATTGTTTAGATTAGACGTTTTAATTTTAATTTTATTTAAATATTATTTTATTATTTTTCAAAAAAAAAAATGAAAATTGTTTCCTTGTTTCGCGTTAGCAACCCCTTCCCTGTTTCGTTTTCTTTAACTTTTTTTCTTTTATTATTTAAAAAAAATAAAAAAAATAAAAAATAAAAAATAAAAAAATAATAAAAATAAAATATTTTAAATAAATAAATAGCATTAATATTTTTTTTTAATTTATGAAATTAAATTTGGTGTTTCCTAGTTAGTTTTATTTTAAATTTTCTTATTTTAATTTTTAGAATTCTGTTCTTTCTTCTTTGCTTTTCTGTTTACCACATGGTGCGTTTAATCCTTTTTGATGTTTTGTGCTAAGAAAAAATAATGGAGAGAGATCATATGGGTTACTACTCACACTCGAGTAGTGATTCATATCATTATGAATGGGGGACTTACCCAAATTTTGGTTGGCAAGGTCAAAACCAAAGAAACTTCAGTGCTCCATGTTCCAACTATCAAGAGCCACCACCTCCATATTCATATCAAGAACCACCACCTCTCTATCTGTATCATGAACCATCATCTTTCTACCTATATTAAGAGCCACTATCTCCCTATCCATACCAAGAACCATCCTCTTTTTACACTTATCAAGAACCATCACCTCCTTCTTATTCATCTCAAATACCATCAGATCTTGAGCTTCTCATGAAAGAATGCTTACATGATATAAAGACAAGTGTCAAAAATATAGAGAAGCATGTGCAGTCGATTATCAAGTACCAGGAAGAGGAACAAGCAAATTCCTTCCCAAAAGATACAATGCAAGATCCTATGGAAGAAAGTGAAGAAATCAATCAAAGGAGTTTATACTCCAGTGCATTAGAGAACTTTCCACCCTCACATATGGAAGAAGAGGAAGATGCACAACCTCCCATGCCCTTGGTAAGTACTGAAGAAGAGATTGAATTAGAAGAAAGCTACCAAGAGGAAGAGGTTGAAATTGAGGAAGCTTGCAAAGAGGTGGAAGAATTCAAAGGAGAACACAAGGGAGTGGAGCTTGCAAGACCTCTTCCAAAGCCATCACCATCCAATACAACATTCAAGTGGGTAAAATTTCTATCCTTAACCCTTACTTTCCAACTTGAATATGGGCTACTGGAGACGGATGGTCAACTTAGAGCTCTTTGTGGCATTAAGAGTAAGAGGAAGATGGTTAGTGGTAAGAGTTGTCAAGCAAGGTTCAATATAGTTACATGCTCCGAATTGAAGTGCAAGAATTGGTGTAGAGCTAATTTGAATGGGTCTAGAAGGTTGTTTGGATGTCTCTGTGAGAATTTAGATTGCTTGCCACCTGATGGGAACAATGGTGATACACAAGAAGACGGGTGTAAAATCAAGGTTTGGGACCCTGGAATTCAGTCCCACAATCAACAATCTTGGGGTCTTGGCACTTGCTTCAACTTGCTCAAAGGCTTTATGCTCATAGTTTGGGATCCCGGTAGCCATTGGAATTACAAACATTGGTGGAGATTCCTGGATCAGTACAAGCACAAGCCACCATGACAAGAAGCTCACAACATGTCCAACTTAAGGACTTTAACTAAAAGTGCTTGGTGGGAGACAACCCACCGTGGTATGATCGTTCTTTTTCATTCTTAGTTATTTTTCGTAGTAGTAGTTTTCTTACTTAGTTGATTTTTGTTAAGTTCTTACTAATTTTCTGATCATGCAGTTATTTTATCACAGGAACCGAACACCTCAGGCTAAAAAAAAAAAAAAATTTGCACACGACGCGAAAGCGTCGCTAACGCGTACGCGTCAGATGGGTGTGCGGGAAAAATAAATTTGACAGAGAGTTGCGCGGGAGTGGCGCCAGAATGGAGCCTTTCGCACAAACAATCCCACGCGATCGCGTAGCCCACGCGTTCACGTCGTTTATGATTTTCGCCATTCACGCGGGCGCGTCACCGACGCGAATGCGTGACCTGCCAATTCAACGTAAAAGAGTGTTTGGGCAGAGAATTGTTCCGGCTTGGGGCAAGAAGTGTGCTAAAAGCACAAATTTGGTCACGCGGATGCGTGACTGACGCGTTCGCGTCAGTTGCACATATGGCCATCCACGCAAGCGCGTGCACGACGCGAACGCGTCGTATAAAAATTTGGCTCCCAAGCCATGCGAACAGAAAGTCGTGCGGGCGCGCGGCTGGCTTCGCGCGAATCGCACAAAACCCAGAGCACGCGGACGCGTGCCCGACGCTTACGCGTCATTATGAAAAATTCGCGACCCACGCGTACGCGTGCCGTACGCGAACGCGTCGCTTTCGCCGCCCAATTTTCTCTCTCTTTCTCTCTCCCAATCCTAATTCTCTCTTATGCTCTTATCCTTTTATTTTTCTTTCATCTTAATATTTGTCTCTTCTATTTTCAGTTCTTATTTGCTTGAGGATAAGCAACCCTTTAAGTTTGTTGTTGACGCTATGCTTATAGGTTTTCTAGCACAAAAGGGAGGTGAATCATCTTCACGAAGGAGCACAACCTGAAGAATAAAGCGACCACTAGGATAACTAAGGTGGTTGAGTTCCTTTCATTTTATATTCCTTCCCTCTTTTTCTATGTTATGTTCCGGTTTTCTGTTATTTTTCTTTGTTTGTTGCATGATCCTTTATTAGTTAGAATCCTAGGACTAGTTTAGTTTTCTTTTAATTGCTTTAATGCTGAAAAGATGTTTCATGTACCACTCACTGAACTTGAATCTAAAAAGAAAAGAAAAAGAAATGATGTGTTGCATGAGAAATTGAGTTAATTTTAAGAAAAGTCTGATTTACTTAAATGTGGTGGTATTTTTCTGTGATTCTGAATGCATGCATGAACAGTGCATATTTTTGACTTATGAATGTTAAAATTGTTGGCTCCTGAAAGAATGATGAAAAAAGAGAAATGTTATTGATAATCTGAAAAATCATAAAATTGATTCTTGAAGCAAGAAAAAGCAGTGAAAAACACAAAGCTTGCAAAAAAAATAAAGAAAAAAAAGAAAAAGAAAAAAAAAAGAAAAAGAGCAAGCAGAAAAAGCTAATAACCGTTTAAACTAAAAGGCAAAGGGTAAAAAGGATCCAAGGCTTTGAGCATTAATGGATAGGAGGGTCCAAAGGAATAAAATCCTGGCCTAAGCGGCTAAATCAAGCTGTCCCTAACCATGTGCTTGTGGCGTGAAAGTGTCAAGTGAAAAGCTTGAGACTGAGCGGTTAAAGTCATGATCCAAAGCAAAAAGAGTGTGCTTAAGAACTCTGGGCACCTCTAACTGGAGACTCTAGCAAAGCTGAGTCACAATCTGAAAAGGTTCACCCAGTTATGTGTCTGTGGGATTTATGTATCCGGTGGTAATACTGGAAAACAAAATGCTTAGGGTCACGGCCAAGACTCATAAAGTAGCTGTGTTCAAGAATCAACATACTAAACTAGGAGAATCAATAACACTATCTGAATTCTGAGTTCCTATGGATACCAGTCATTCTGAACTTCAAGGGATAAAGTGATATGCCAAAACTGTTCAGGATTCCAGTTGTAAACCTCACTATAAGAAGAGACATGGGTTTAATCGAACTCTCATTCTCATGCAAATTCACATCCTAAGCTTATATTAGTTTCAAGCAACAGTTTAAGTTTGGTGTTGTGATGCGTGAGCATCTTGTCTATCTTTTCCTAGTGAATTTGCAACTAATTTGTTGAGTTTAATTAAGAATTAATTATATTTTAGCCACTATGGATGCTATTTTAAGTTTTGTGCAATTTTATTTATTTTAGGTAGCATTCGGATGGATTTGATGAAGTTTCTGCAGAGAAAGAGAAGAAACCAAGGAGATGACCAGCGAATACCGACGCGGACGCATGGCTCACGCGACCGCGCGGAATGGAGGAAATCACAACAACGCGATCGCGTGCCTGATGCGAACGCGTGGACTGGAATCTGCACAAATGACGCGAACGCGTGGACGACGCGGACGCATCACATGAGCGATCTGCAGAATTGACAGAAAATGCTGGGGGCGATTTCTGGGCTGTTTTAACCCAATTTTCAGCCCAGAAAACACAGATTAGAAGCTGCAGAATGGACGAAACAAGTGGTCCCCATCCATCCATTGAAGACTTGATTATTTAAATTAATTTGAATTTAAATTCAAATTTGAAATCTAGGAAAAGATATTATCTTAATTTTAAATATTAGATTTTAAATTAATTAGGATTAGTTATAAAAAGGGGAGACTTCTCTCCTAGTGAAAAAAACGTACCATTAGGGAGATTTCATTAGGGAATTCTATACAAATTTACATTCCATATTCCATGAGCAACTAATCCTCCATTGTTAAGGTTAGGAGCTCTGTCTACTTCTATGGATTGACTTTATTGCTTTTTCTATTTTAATTTATGTATGGATTTATAATTTAAGAATTGTTTTCGCTCTTTATTTTATGAATTTGGGTGGAACGGAAGTATGACCCTCTTTCTATTTGAGTTCTTGTAAAACTTGGAAAAGCTCTTTACTTGAACAACAGCTTGAAAACGTATTCTCCTAAATTTTAATTATCTGGTTCTAACGGGATACGTGACATATAATCTTTTTATTTTTGGGTAATTAGAGTTTTTGTGGCATGCAAACTGGAATTTGATCATGACCCTCTAATTGGAATTAATTGACCAAGGAATTGGCAGTTAATGAATTTTAGAGGAGACTAGAAAGGTCTAAGGAATTAGGGTCTAGTCACATATAGTTTGCCATAAATTAAATCCTACATAATTAAAATAGTTAGTAAGAAAAGTTAATCCGGAAAAATAGATAACTCTGAAGCCTTAACTGCTTTCTCAATATTTTATTCCCAACATTTTTACTTTCCTTTCTTCAATATTTTTTATATTATTTAATGTCTTTTATATTGCTCAACACTCTTTTCTGCTTGTCTAACTAAGCCAAATCAATTAGCTATTGTTGCTTAATCCATCAATCCTCGTGGGATCGACCCCTTACTCACGTAAGGTATTACTTGGTACGACCCGGTGCACTTGCCGGTAAGTTTGTGGGTTATAAAATACCGCACCACAACGCTCAGAAATATGGATTACTTGCGTGCAAAGAAAACTAAGCTTCGTAAGCATAACTAAACAAGAAATAGGGATAGAAAGTCAAGGGTATAAAATAACAAGCTCTTAGCTCAGCTTGCGAAGGTAAGGTTGGCCGGAGAATAGCTACATACATATAAACATAACCCGATATCCAAAATACATATATAAAACCCTAGTTCTCTATAATTTTATAGGAGGAGCAAAATAAACAAGTATATCAGAAGAGAATATATATATATATATATATATATATATATATATATATATATATATATATATATATATATGTATATATCAAAAGAAACCCAAAATGAAACCACTTCGCTGCAAAAGCTCCAGACGCCTACAGAGGTGTCTCTCGACTTGCATCTGAAAAACAACAACACAGTATGGGATGAGAACTGGATGTTCTCAGCATGGTAAAGGTGCCACGCACATAAGATATAAGGTCTTGGGAATGCCAGAAGCAATCCTAGAATGCGGACACTCAGATTACAAAGTTTAAAGTACTAAACAGAAACCATAAACAGGTGGTCTTCTAAGGATATCTAAATCTAACTTAAACTTAATCTTAGCACTAAGTCTTTCCACCTTTCCTCATTTCTTCCATCTCCAATGAGTTTGCAAGGACAAACAAACAAACAAAGGCAAGCACAGGTAGAAAACAAGTATTACAAATAGCAAATATAACAGTTAGTATAATATAATCAATTAGGCAATCCCAATTAAGGCATCAACAATCAAATCAAACAATATGCATATGATATATGCATGTCCTATGGCTGTTGATATCAACTGTCGGTTACGTAGCCAGTACGACATGTTCTGGTAATTAACCGTGGAACTTAACCATGGAATGAATTCCAAGTTGATGTGCGGGGAGACAATAAACCAAGCTCAATGATAACCATGGGCAGGATCCCAGGCTGACATGGAGAGACAACACCCTAAGCTCAATATTATCCATGGGATGAATCCCAGGCTGACATGGGGGAGACAACACCCCAAGCTCAATAATAATTCATCCATATCTTAGAAATATCATTTACGTTCTCAATAGTAATTCATAGCTCATCTCATCATTCTCTATTAATTAACATCATCAATTTTCTAATACATCATTCTCAATTTTATATTACTCTCTTAATTGCCTCATACACCACTTTCATCATCCCTATCAAGTCAAGTACCATCTTCTCCAACCACATATTACCTTTTAAGAATCTTTCTTCTTCTCTAAGTTACCTCCTTTTTCCTAGCTTCATCCTATTACTAGGCTTACTACTATGATTTAGGGCTAAAGGAATAAAAATAGAGGTTTAGAAGTTTAAAATTAGGCTTAAAAACACAAAATCAAGTTTTACTGAAATAGGGGCCAGGCGTACGCATGGGTGTGTGAAAAGCCTTGCTCGTGTGTGTAAACTTCCTGCTCACGTACGCGTAAATCCCAACTCGAAATGGTTGGTCGCGTCGCGAGCGGCTGGACGTGTACGCAAATCCCAGGTCACGTGTACGCGTGGGCATGAAAAATCTTTACTCGCGTACGCAAGCTCCCTGCTCGCGTACGCGTGAATCCCAACCCGAAAGGGTTGGTCGCGTCACGAACAGTTGGACGCATATGCAAATACCAGGTCACGCGTACGCGTGGCTCACGTGTACGCGTGAGCGTATGTTTTTCCAAAAATTTTGCTAAGTTTGAAAAAGCTGCAGAATTTCCAATTTCAATCCCAAACTTCTGACGCGCATAATGTTTCTGTCTTAAATCATTTTCCTTTCGTTCTTCGAACAGCGTGAACTTCACGGACCCAATTTTCATATAAAACAAGTTTGAAGTCATTTGAGGGTCCAGAAGGCAAGTTATAACTCGCCAAAGTACGGCCAAAAACCAACTTTACCCAAAACCTCAAAACCTCTATTTTCTTTAAAACTCAACCTCAATTCACTTACCATACCGATAGCCATCAACACAAAATATCCTTATCATTACCACAACAACTTCACATCCTACCATTTCTCAATTCAACAAGATTCTCATTTCACCTATTCAACATACATACATACATACATATATCATCATCAAATCATCATTCAATATCAATCCTTCTACACTCAAAATTAGTTACAACACATGCAATATCACAACAACACAACTCTACACCCTTTCATCATCCATCATACCTCAATTCTAAATAATTCTCATGCAAAACTTCACAATTATATCAAAAAGACCATCAACAATCCATCATCTATACACATTCATTATTCTCAATTTATCAACCATCATTAAATCATCATTTAACGTTCAAATTTTCATTCTCAACGTTAAACAACAAATCCATACTCGACTTGGTTCATAGTCATCAACAAGGCACAAAGAAATTTACACCCTCATACATTCATTTTTAACCTATGGTCACCTAACCTAAGTTTTCACAAAACATTATATATTAAATACGAGAAACCTAAACCATACCTTGGCCGGTTTCCTCATATATCCTAAGAGTACCACCGAAATGTCCAAATTTCAGCCCCAAGAATCCAAAGTAATGACACCCAAACTCCACTAAGTCTTCAATTTACATACTTACACACCTAATTCACATTACCACACTTATATACCAAATTCAATACCCAAGCTCACATAAGCTAAGAATTTGCAAGGTTTTGAGAGTTCTCACCTTATATGTGTCTTGATTAAACAAGGACCCACAAATTCCTCAAGCTAATTTGAGGCTAAACATCAAGACATCAAGCTTTAACAACTAAACCCTCAAAATTTCAAAGACCAAGGGAATTAAGATGCTGAAACAAGAGATGAGATTTCTTACCAAAATTGGTTACCGGGCTTTGTAGAGCTTGACGCGCTGGACGTGTGGCCGCAAACGGTGCGACGATTGATGCGTGAGCATCTTTTCTATCTTTTCCTAGTGAATTTGCATTCAAATTGTTGAGTTTAATCAAGATTTAAATATCTTTTAGCCACTATGGATGCTACTTTGAGTCGTGTGTAATTCTGTTTATTTCAGATAGAGTTCGGATGGACTTGACAGAGTTTATAGAAGAAGAGGCAGAAAGTGGATGATGCTTTCAACCCTGACCTCCTTGCACTCTAACGGATATAACATGAGCTACAGAGGTCTAATTGACGTGCTTTCAGCGGCATTGAAAATCTAACTTTCAGAACTTTTCAACGATATATAATAATCTACACCTTTCTTATAGAATTACTGCCTTGGTGGTGCCAAACTTGGGAAATCGCAAGTTTGGCGCCATGATCATCACAAAGCTTCCCATGCGTACTGCCTTGGTGGCGCCAAACTTGGGAAATCCAAGTTTGGCGCCAAGATGAAGAAACAATTGAGAATTGCAAGCGAAAGGAGTGGTGCCAAACTTGGCCCAGCCCAAGTTTGGCGCCAGGTTCAACAATTTGGGGTGGTCCCCACTTCTATCCAAGAAGCCAACACGCAATCTTTTATTAATTTTGATTAAACTTCATTTTATTTAAAAATAGGAAAAGATATTATTTATTTTTAGAAAATATATTTTACATTAATTAGGATTAGATATAAAAAAAAAAAGAATCAGCCCTTTGGGCTCATCACATCTAATCTTCCTCTCTTTTACCTCATTCCACACTTTACAGTTTTACAGAATCCTTGTTTTCTCTTTGAACCATGATCAACTAAACCTCCACTATTAAGGTTAGGAGCTTTGTCTATTGTATGAATTGATATTATTATTTTTCTATTTTAATGCATATACTGATTTTTATTTCAAGAATTATTTTCGTCCTTTATCTTATGAATCTGGGTGGAACGGAAGTATGATCCTTGTTCTAATTGAGTTCTTGTATAACTTGAAAAAGCTCTTTACTTGAACAATAGCTTAAAAACGATTTCTCCTAAATTTCTGATTATCTGGACTTAACGGGATACGTGACATATAATCCTCTTATATTTGGGTAATTAGGGTTTCTGTAGCATATAAACTAGAATTGAACTTCACCCTCTAATTGGAATCAAGTGACCAAGGAATTGGTGGTTGATGAAGGTTAGAGGAGACTAAAAAGTTCTAAGGAATTAGGGTTTAATCATATATAGTTTGCCATGAATTGAATATTGCATGATTAAAATAGTTCGTAAGAAAAGTCAATCTGGAAGATAGATATCTCTGAAGCCTTAACTGTTTTCTCCATATATTATTCACATCAATTTACTGTCTGCTTTCTGATTCTCTGAATTACTGTTTGATGCATTTGAACTCTCAACACTCTTTTCTGTTTGTCTAACTAAGTAAATCACTTAACCATTGTTGCTTAGTCCATCAATCCTCGTGGGATCGACCCTCATTCACTTAAGGTACTACTTGGTACGACTCAGTGCACTTGCCGGTTAGTTTGTAGTTATAAATTTCGCACCAAGTTTTTGGAGCCCAGAGCGAAAAATTACGTGGAATTTAATGGAGGGTTAGGGTTATGCTCAAGCTCTTCTCTCCATGAACATGCTTCAGCGTTTCATGCTGAATAAGGGAGGAAGAGGGTGTTTTATTAAGTGTGTCTGGCTGAATGGATTGGGCCTTGGGCCTATTTTGGGCTCGATTCGCCCGGCTTGGCCTATTTAGCTCAATCTTGGGCCAAATTCTTTAAAATTTGTGTCAAAATTCTTATTTTAATTAGCTCTATTCTATTTTTCTATAAAATTTATATTTTTAAATTTCTTTATAAAAGTTTAATTTATTGATTAATTATTTGCTAATATCACGGGGTTTACATCCTACCCACCTAATAGGAATTTTGCCCTCAAAATTCAAGTTCACCAATCTGAAAATAGGTGCAGTAGTCGTTTCTCCTTTCGAGTTCAAGTTCTTAGGTGTGTCCTTCCATCCCTGTCTCTAATTCATCTTATTACTACAATTGGTCCAATACATCTCGGTTGTAATCCCTTAATCTTAATTGCTCACTGATCCCAATCCGTTTAAGTAACTGGTGAGTACGTGTAACTGTCTTCTTCAAATGATTTAGGTATTCTATTCTCTTATCCGCACAACTCTATTTTTCTCTATACCATTAGAACCTCACTCCGAATTTCACCTAGTCTTTTTGTTGTTTCGGCTCCCTATCCCTCCGGGGTTACCTTGATACTGAAGTGATTAACGTACAGTGTAATCTTACTATTTCCTAAGATGTGTTCCTGTCAACTCAAACTCTCTCGATGGATAGTCCTCTCTGATAGGCAGAAAATAAGTAGGCTTGTCATATGATTTCACGATTACTCAATGGCATCAAACCATTTAATTACGGCTTAAGTGTCTTCATATTGAGGCGTCATCACGGTATCTCGATGGTTATGCCTAAGAATTGTGTGTGGTGCTAAACTAAATCCGAACAGATATAGAGATCAAAGGTGATTGATTTCCATAAACAGTGCTCGCCGAAAGATAAGAGGATGTCCAATGTGGTGATTAAAACAAGTCTTAAAAATAATATATATATTTATATACAAATACATAATAATTAATTTAGTAATTAATTTTAATATGTAAATAGTATTTTTGCAATAAAAAACATTATTAGCACCAATTAAGTTACGGTATTGAATAATATTTTTCAGGTTACGAATTTTATTAACATTATTCATAATAAATATTATTTTTCTAAAATATCTGTGAGTGCATATGAATGTAGATGAGAAATAATCGTGGCATGTTTGAAGTAGAGGTTCAACCAATGTTCTGAAAATCGGACCGGACTGACCGGTCTGATCGGTTTAATTGCGAATCGAATATTTTACGGTTTGGTTTAACCTATAAAATCGCCAATTACAAAACTGTTTAAAAACTGCTGAACCGACCGAGAACTGGCCGTTGGACCGAACCGCGAGCCGGCCGGTTTTCTTAAAACAGTGTCGTTTCGCGTTTTGGATAAAAGAAAAAATGGGAAGCCTTCAGACGTTCAGTGCCTCCTTTCAACTCTCACTCTCTCAAGCAGCTCTCTTCTCCTAAAACAAAAAATCCTAGCAGATTAGCAGTAGCCTCCACCGCCGCCGCAAGGAGGGAGACACTGTCGTTGTCGTTCTTGAGCTCTCCAACTCCTGTTTACTCCAACTCCTCTCAACTTTCACTCTCTCAAACGAAGCTCTCTTCTCCCAAAAAGAAACCCTAGCTTACAGTAGCCTCCACCGCTGCGGCAAGGAGGGAGACAGTGTCGCCGTCCGTCGCGCTGTCGTCGTTCTTGAGCTCTCCAACCCTTATTCACTCCAATCGTAACTTCTTCGTTGAGCTTAGCGTTCGTCGTCTGGTCTACCTCTGCTCATCTGTGCTTCTACTGCCGTCCATCGTCGTGCTTGTTGCCCAGTCACCATCGTCCATCGTGCTTAACCACTTTCTCTCATACTTTGCCCAGATTGCTCAGATCGAAGAAGGCAATGGCTTCTCTACTCACTGCTAGTGCTTGTTCTTCTTTTTGTTTTATTTTTTGTTCAGCAATTATATGGATTATTGAATGATTAATTGATTATTGATTAGTTCTGTTTACTGCTATTGTGATATACTGTAATGATTAATTGATTATTGATTAGTTCTGTTTACTGCTATTGTGATATACTGTACTATTTTGTGTCTTCTTTGTTATTGTGCTCTATTGACTGTTATGCTGTGTTTTTGTTTTTAATTTAAATTTTTCTTTGAGAACTTAGTTTTTTCATGCTTGATAAAGTGTGCCAATTATGTATTTCTTAAAATTAATATGCTCTGTAAATTTTAAATAGTGTGCTTCATGTTTCTGATTTCGACAATTTGAATTGTTTGTGTTAAATACATCCGAACTAATATTAGTAATTATTTGTATTTTATTTTATATAAACGCTAAAAGATGCAAATACATCTATTTCAAGATTCGCAAATTGCAACTAACAATATTGGTAACAAAATAAGAGGATAACGGTTAGATAACTGAATCTTGTATACAAAGCATCATGACATTTTACTTTTAAGTAAAGAATGAAAATGACTAATAATATTTAAAAAATTTATAGATGGAATAATTTAAGGTTTAATTATTCTATTGGTTTTTATATTTTTTTTAATTAGATTTTTGTATTATTTTTAATTTTGTAATTAAATTTTTTTAGTGTAAAAAATATTAGAGTTAAATAAATATTTTTCTGTAAAATAAAAGTATCCACAATTAAGATCTTAACTAAATCTTTATCCACATGTTTTTTTTAAATATTCAGTTAATTTTAATGTTTTTGACAAGAAAAAATCTAATTATAAAATTAAAAGTAATGTAAAACTCAATTAAAAAAATTAAAAATTTAATTAAAAATTTAATAAAATTATAGAAGTTAACGTAATAATTAAGCCATAATTTAATAAATAACCATAACTTGAACTTAAATATCCTTAATCTTAGTCTACCAAAAGAAAACTAAAACCCATGGCTTACTTCATGACCAACAACAGCAAGGTTCGAAGTGAGTCAAACTAATTTAGGAGTTAACTCAAATTCAACTCAGCAATAGCTCAATAAATTGAGTTTGTGGGCTCGTAAGCCGAGTTTAAGTTTGAAATTGAGCTCATAAATTAAATTAGCCGAACTTGAGTTTTGATCAACTCAATTTTTTAGCTCGTGAGCTAACTCGATTATATATATATATATATATATATATATATATATATATATATATAATTATTAATACATATATTATATGTATTTAATCTATATTTTTAATATTATATATATACATATAAAATAATAAACTTTATGAAGCATAATTCATTGTTATTGCAAATGATTCAGGACCACTTTTGAGGAGTGTATGAAGCAGATTACTTGCTGTGTTTGGAGTTGTGTATTAATTAAATTGGTTAATTTGTTATTTGGGTCATGTTACAGCTTGTAGTCAACAAGAGTTTAAAATTTCAATATCCACTAATTAGTTGTCAATGTTAATATTATTAATAATATTATTAGTAATACTAATCACAAAGTGGAGAGAAATTGTAGAATTTGTCACATGGGTTTGGAGAGTGATAGTTTTGAGTTTGATATTCCAATTGAATTGGGTTGTGCTGAGACATGGTTCAAGATTAAGGGGAATTTGTGAGTATAAAATCCTATCTTTACTTCAGTTTTGAGTAAACACCCAATTCGGTCCTTATCCATATCAAATTAGGACAACGCGATCCCTCACCAAAAAAGTAACCCACGCCGGTCCCTGTCTATGCATAAAATAACTCATCGCGCCCCCTCCCATGTATTTCCGTCCATAGACAGGGACCGGCGTGGGTTACTTTTTTGGTGAGAGATCGCGTTGTCCTAATTTGAAATGGACAGGGACCGGATTGGGTGTTTACTAAAAAAAATATATTAAAATTAATAGTGTCAAAAAATATTACAAATTTTTTATTTTTTATTAAGATATAATTAGTTAAAAATATGACACTTCTATATGTTGAATATATTTTAAATATGATACTTCTCGATATTCATCCGATACAGTAAATCAGTAAAAGTGTTCGCACGTCATAATTGATATAACATGGAAAAAATATGTATTAAAATATTGAATAATTTGTTATATTGACACATTGTGTAATAAATACAAATAATACAACATAAGTGTTAAAAATATAAAAGATAAGAGAAGATTGACAAAAAAGAATGACACAAAAGTAAAAAAATTGATAATACACAATAAAATTAGTGAATATTACTTTGGTCATAAGATGTTTCACGTTGGCTATGTGAAAAGATTTTAGTAAAAAGAATTGGTAAAATATCTATTATATCCTTAGTAATGAACTAGTTATATTCGAAATTTTCTATTAACTTCTTTATTTTTCCACTGGCGAACAGCCACGAAGCAAAGTTAGGTTCTATACTTTCCAAAGAAAACAAAATCTGATATAAGAAAATAATAAATTTGTCAATAATAAAAAAATTAATTTTTTTCATAACAAAAAAAGTATTTTTTTATGAATATTAAACTTATTTTTATATGGTGATTAATTTTTTGTGTTAAGGTAATATAATTGTATAAAATAAGTTCTATATCTACATTATTAAAATTTTTTAACTTTTTGAATTTATTGAAAAATTAATATATTTAGGTGAATTTTTTCTAATATATTAATTGTATTAAATTGAATAAGAATTAATTTAAAAATAAAAGAATATCATGGCTTAATTTTTTTTTATAAGAAAAAATTTGGATATTTTTGTTAAAAATTGGTCTTTTATTGAAAAAATTTAGATATTGCTGTAGGTGGAACAGGTCTAATATATAAAGTGGATTATAAGTCATAACTAAAACACAAAATACGTGTTGAACACTATATGTGTGCCATGCTTGGACGAATCTTTGACGACGCTGTAGTAACATCCCTTGCGTATCCAATTGTCAAATATCAATATTAGACAAAACACCACTTTTATTTCTATACTTACTAAAAATAATTTCTAAAATATCAACTGTAGTAAAATTTTAAAAATTAGTCAAGTAATCTTTATATAATTTTTTTTATAATATTAAATTTGTAATATTTTTTGACATTACTAATTTTAATATTTTTTTTAGTAAACACCCAATCCGGTCATTGTCCATTTTAAATTAGGACAACGCGATTCCTCACCAAAAAAGTAACACACGCCGGTCCTTGTCTATGGACGGGAATACATGGGAAGGGGCGCGATGACTTATTTTATGCATAGACAAGGACCGGCGTGGGTTGCTTTTTTTGTGAGGGATCGCGTTGTCCTAATTTAATATGGACAGGGATTGGATTGGGTGTTTACTCCTTCATTTTTTCAATTGCAAAATTTAATTTTTGATATTTTTTAATGCTGAATTTGATTGATTATGTGAATATTTTAGACACCCTTTTATTTATGATTCATGGAATTGAGAATTGGATTGTTTGGTACTGTCCTTTATGTATACTTGTTTTATGTCTTGATGCTAAGTCTGACAAATATTCTCAATTACTTACCACTATGGTCTTTTTCTTGAACGGAATTTTATTTTTCCAAAAGAAATCATAGAAAATTAGGGTTGTGAATTGTTTAACTGAGTGATGAGTGTAAAGCTGAAGATGATGATGACAAAAGTGCTCGAAAACATGTTTTAAGAGTGTTTTAAAAAAAAATTTGAATTTATATTTTGATAAGATCATATGATGAAAGATATTTTAAGATTTATATTAGACTATAATTATATTTTAGAATATATATTTATAATTTATTTATTATTTTATTTTAAAACAATTTTTTGATTGGAGTACAGTTGAACTGGTTAGACTAACCATGATTAGAGCGATTCGATGATGGCTCAAATTTTCCGAACCTTGGGTTCAACCGAATGTGGACTATGGCTTCATCATGGCACTGCTAATGATGGTTGACGAGATAGATCATTTAAAGTCTGGTCATAATCATAATTCAGCTGAGGTTGCAGCGGATGCTTTCGCAGAAGGGGCTCTAATTGCCATTGATGCGGCTGTGACCACGTATGGCGATGACGTAACTGCAGATCAGCCATAATAATAATAATAATAATAATAATAATAATAATAATAATAATAATAATAATATCATAATTAGTTTAGTTTTAGAGTAAGGTATAGGTATGTTTGCTAGGGCGGTAGGTTAAGATTGATAGTTCTATGAAATTGTATTTGCTTTTGAGAATAATCTATTTATATTTAAGTAAAGAATATTTGTTCCGTGATCAGATTATACCTTTCATTTGTTATTTGTTATTATTGTATTGAATTTTTTACATACTAGTCATTGGCTAGAAAATATTTTTAAGTTACTTCTTGATGGAAGTCTCTATTCAAAAACTTCTAGACAACTAGACAAGGAGCTTTTATTTAGAGCAATGCTAAGGGCAGTAATTTTTGTGATTTATAGCCATTAAATAGTCATCAATAATGATCTTAATGGTATGAGATTAGTGTGAAATTTCATCTAATGGCTCACTTTTTTTTGTTAGTTACATACTGGTCAAAATTTAAAAAAAATTGCTGGTCCCCTAAACTTTTCCTTTATGTTATTCCTGTTTTTTCTTCTTTATTTAGCTACTCTGTTATTAGTTAGTTAGAAATTATGTTTGGCTTTGCTAGTTGTTTCAGTTGTCTATATAACCTATTAGTTAGTTAGAAATTATGTTTGGCTTTGCTAGTTTTCAGTTGTCTATATAACCTAGCACTTTATATTATCAATAATGTTAGAGAGACAAAAAAGATTATTTTATTTAATATTTATTAATTTTAAAAATAATTAATAAATACTAAATAAGATAAATTTTAATTATTTTTTATTATCAAATATTTTTATATATATTATATTTTGTTATTATATGCTTTCAATAATCAACAGAATTTGTTACCTTTGATTTTATTGGGTGAGATAAAGCCTCTGTTATAGTAGCTAAGTAGTTGTATATTTAGTTGGTTAAAGAAATTGATATGGCAAATTAGTTATTGTACCAAAAAAGGAAGAGTTAGTTAGAGTTCTACTTCTAGAAGGTTAGTTAGTATTGAACACTAGCAGAATGCGTAAACAAATTCTGTAAAAAAGGTTCACAGAAATGAAGTATAGTGATATGAAGTTTCACTCACTACAAAAAAAGGTTTATTGTTACGATAAAAAAACCGTGATCATAGCTAGTAAAAAGGGTGATCATAGATCTATGGTTACGGTTTTGGACCTATAATTACGATTTTTTACTGTGGCCTATTCTCTCGTGGCCATAGGTCTATGGTCACAGTTTTTTTATCTATGGTCACAGTTTTATGGTCACCCCTCCTTAAAACCATGACCATAAATAAGGCTATGGTCACGGTTTTTACTGTGGCCATAGCCTCTATGGTCACCCTTCCTTAAAACCGTGACCATAGACTCTATGGTCACCCCACCTAAAACCGTGACCATAGCCTTATCTATGGCCATGGTTTTTGCTGTAGCCATAGCCTCTATGGTCACCCTCCTTAAAACCGTGACCATAGAGTTATCTATGGTCACCCCTCTTAAAACAGTGACTATAGCCTTATCTATGGTCACGGTTTTTCACCATGGCCATAGCCTCTATAGTCACGGTTTTTTAAAACGGTGACTATAACCTATTGTTGTTTATGAGATTCAATTTTTTTAAATTATAATCACATCCCAAAATGATAATAATCACAAAATAAATCTAAAAATAAGAAATTCATCAAATCTAAATCATAAAAGTTTCATTATAAGATAGATATGTTTAATTTTTAGTCTAAACAACACAAATCAAAATAGAATGTAATTTTTCCAATTACATGTAATACATCAAAAAGTACATAACACATCAAAATATTACATTTACATAACTAAGGTCATTGTAAGACCCATCCCATGTGATATTATTATGGAACGTATTTTCTTCATCACATCATGTCTTCCTGCACGCAAAAGAAATAAATATGTTAGAACAGAGAAAAAAATGCTTTTAATAATGCAGTACATATGCAGCAAAAAAAGAGAAACATTCATCCACAACAACACTCAAGAATTATTCACAACCATTATTTTAATATGCTGAATTTTCTTCTGAGTCAAACTCCTTTTTCTTTATTCGAATTCATTTTTCACTTCCATTCCAACTTCGAATTATGTGCTAATCAATGATCACTAAATACTATTAATTTAATAATTAGTTGGTACATAAAAGTTAGGATTCATTTTTAAATAATGATACAAATCACCAGCAAATAAACCTTAGCAAATATTCATATAGAGACAGTTGTTATAATAACCGACAATTAAGTTCTCAAAAAAAAATACCAAATGACAAGCAATTGAAACATCATGAGTAAAAAGTGTGGGTACCTAGGAAGCTTTAAGCTCAACAAAAATAGAAGAACACATGATTCTTTGGCAATGAAGGTTTTCAGCAAAGGTGAAATACTTAAAAAACTACATTCCCTCTACTGCACACATATTAACTTATTCCAACTTTTTTAGTTTGCATAAGAGTGATGCTAAAGTATATGTATTTAAGTCCATGACAGGTATAGAAGTCAGCAATAAGTACAAGAGACAATATGATGCCAAACAAGATTCTACACTCTTAAGTACTACATACAGCAATTAAAGATAAAATAATCTACTGACTATATATATGGCACTAATAACAACAAGAAAAAGAAGACAAAGATGTCCTAAAGTATAACAAGCACAGAATCTACAAGACCACAACAATGGCTTTAATTAACAATTTCATAATAATGTAATATGTAATACCTGCAGAGCCCCACCATTTGTAATATTAAATCCGATAACCTTTGATTGCTTTAGCTTTGGTAAAATTTGATCCAGGTAAAAGTCTGGAGAAGCAGAACTTGTAGTCTTAAATGAAGGAATTTTATTTTTTCTTCTCCTTTCCATCAGACCTTCTGGCAAAACTTAGATTGCTTTAGGCTATGAACTGATCAACATTGTAGATATAGGAAAAGCTATTGAACTTAGAGCTGAAAAAGTAGTAAATTTTTTTATAGTATTTACTTAATTTTTTATTTATAAAATTAAATTTAAAATTTTAATATTTAAAATAAATTATATAAATTATTATTAGTTTTTAATTATTAAACTTTTTAAATTTTAAATATATGAGAGACCTAAAATTATAAAAAAATATAGGTTTAATTACTCTGTTGATCCCTATAGTTTCGCGAAATTTTCAATTAGGTCCCTATACTTTTTTTCCTTTTAATTGGGTCCCTATACATTATTTTTTTTTCAATTAAGTCCCTACCGTGAGTATAACGTTTAAGATAACGGAATATTCTATTTAAAAAACGAATATTCTTATGAATTAGTTAGAATAGCTAGTTGACCATACATCTAATTTTTTAAAATACCAAAAGAACCCTTCATATTTTATCCCAAAGAAAAAAAGCCATATCCAGCCCTAACTTGCTCTCTGAAGGTCGTGTGCACTGCACTTCTTCTCCATCGGTCCGTAGTCTTCATCCATAATCGTCGTCGTCCGTGGCGGAGGCTTGGTGGTCGTCCGTCTGTCACATCCTTCTCCCTGTGCTGCTCTGTTCTGCGTTGCTCTGTTCTGTGGTCTTCTGCATTGTTTGCCCGTCGAAGCCCTCACCGTGCCTCGCCTCGCCTTGCGTCACCTCGCTGCGCCCACTACAGGAAATACGAAAGATAGCGATGGCAAATTACTTGCGGTTTCTCCGTTTGCTGCAATTTGTCAAGATAGCTGCAATTGACATCCGATCTCTTCAATGTGACGCAGAATCAACTTCGATTAGCATCAATTCTATGAAGCCCCGCTGCTAACCCTAACCTAATATAGTGATTTCACCCAAAATCAGTTCAGATTACCCAAAATCTGAAAGAGAGGAACCCGTGAAAGGAGAATGGAAGTGGCAAACCCCTAATCCCTCATTCACAAGGTGCATAACCCACCCCTGTTCTCTGCTCCTCGTGCTGGTTACTTCACAACAGGTATGATATTAGTTTTCACTTTTCAGCATCATGATCATAAAGAAATTTGAGTCTATCTTCAATTGCATATGTTTTACTTCATGATTACTTGAATACTTGTTTATTGTTTGTTTCTATCTAGGGTTTGATGATCAGTATTCAGTAACATAATTCATAACTTGATTGTACTACTGATTTGTTTTCAATGCTTGATTCTCTTTCGGGATGACCTTATTGCTTGGCCCTCCAGGAAGTGGCAAAACAACACTATTGTTGGCTCTGACAGAAAGACTTGACCATTCTCTCAAGGTTCTGAATCTCTAGCCTTTTTCTTGTAATTTTTTCTTGACTAATTTTCTCTATAATAATTGGTGTTTGAAAGTGGCATCTGCATGCCATACCATATTGAATCTTTCAAGCATTGCTGCATTAATTTGTCATAGCATTTTTTTGTCTGCTAATATATAGTACCACAAAGGAATTAATTATGAATGAGGTGGAATGAAACTCAATAGTTGATAGTTTCTATTTAATTTATTTGACATTTCAAAATGTGATAACTTGTTTAAATTAAAATGGATCTTTTGCATGCTTGTTCCATTTACACATGCATTCTATATCTTTTTTAATAGGTAAAACTGAAAATTTTTTACAATAGACACACACTAGAAGAATTCATTCCTCAAAAATCCTCGGCTTATGTAAGCCAATATGATCTTCATATTCCAGAGATGACAGTTAGGGAAACACTTGATTTAGTTAAACTGGCTTGAGTGATGTTTTGTTCTTCTTGTATGAAAGAGCTTTTGAAGGAAGTAAATAGAAGAGAGAAAGAAGCAAGAATAATGCCAGACCGTGATTTAGATGCATATATGAAGGTACAACACCTCGCATCTTTAAGCTTGCATTTACAGTGACATATTCATATAATGCAAACTTAATTTTTATTTTTCTTGTTATATGCCGCCATCTTCCCTAACTACTCTCCAAGATTGTGTATATGGCATTGATATTCAAAACTTTGATATGATCATATATGGTTGCATATATTTACTTTATGCAATAAATTGTTGGGACACCTGATGAACTGAAGTCTGCTCTCTCAGAATCCTTCTCAGCTTAAAATCGTCCGTTATCAATGTTATTATTATGCTAGTTCAGGGAGTGGGAGGCTGCAACACAAGAACTGATTTTCAGATTTTAAATTTCAATAACACAAATTACATAGTCTTGTGATTTTTTATTGTGTACCATGATATAATAAAGACACAAATTATATTCTATGAATTCACACAAATGTAAAATATTACATTATCACAATGAATACGAAGGATGAAAATTGAATTTTATATATGCTTATTACTACTATTTCTATTTCATTTTATCCATTCTTTTTTTTAGGTTCTTAAGATAAGGTATTTTGAAAGTAAAAAAAAAAAGAGAAGGTATTTTTGGTACAATTTATATATAAATAAGCAAAAGAATGATAGTGACAAAATAAAAGGGATTATAGGAATATTTTTCATGTCTTAGAATCATTGAATAGGGATTATAGGAATATCTTTCATTGAATATTTATAATTTTACCGAATTTTCAATTAAGTCCCTATATTTTTTTTCTTTTCAATTAAGTCCCTAAGGGTATAAAAGTAATTTCATATTTCACTAACGTTTTTTTGACATTTAACGTTAATAGGGACTAAATTGAAAAAAAAATTAACGTATAGGGACCCAATTAAAAGGAAAAAAAGTATAAGGACTTAATTGAAAATTTTGCGAAACTATAGGGACCAATAGAGTAATTAAACCAAAAATATATAAGAATCTTAATTAATTTATATTCAAAAGATCAAAATCTGATTTAGTTATAAAAATATTTTTTAATAGTAATTAGAGTTAAGATTAGGTTTAGGACTAGAGTAGTTTAGAAATTTTAATAAAATTTAAAGGTAGAATAGTAATTAAAAATTAACTATAATTTATTTAAATTATTTTAAAATATAATATTTATTTGTCAATTTACTAATTAGTTTTAAGTTTTAAATTTTTTAATTTAAAATTAATAATATTCAACTTAATTTTTTATTTATAAAATTAGATTTAAAATGTTAATATTTAAAGTAAATCATATAAAATTTTTATTAGTTTTTAATTATTAAAATTTTTAAATTTTTAATATATAAAATATATAAAAACCGTGACCATAGATCCTTTTAGGTCACTCTTTCAAAAAATCGTGACCGTATACCCTTTTAGGTCACCCCAAAAACCGTGACCATAGACCTCTTTAGGCCACCCCCAAAACCGTGACCATAGACCCTTTTAGGTCACTCTTTCAAAAAATCGCGACCGTATACCCTTTTAGGTCACCCCGAAAACCGTGACCATAGACCCCTTTTAGGTCACCCCTAAAACCGTGACCATAGACCCTTTTAGGTCACCCTCCAAAACCGTGACCATAGACCCTTTTAGGTCACCCCCCAAAACCGTGACCATAGACCCGTTTAAGTCACCCTCCAAAATCGTGACCATAGACCCCCTTTAGGTCACCCCCTAAAACCGTGACCATAGATCCCTTTAGGTCACCCCCGAAAACCGTGACCATAGACCTTTTTAGGTCACCTTTTTTGAAAAACCGTGACCATAGATCCTTTTTGGTCACTATAAAAAAACCGTGACCATAGACCCCTTTTGGTCACCCCTAAAACTGTGACCATAGACCCTTTTAGGTCATCCCCCAAAACCGTGACCATAGACCCTTTTAGGTCACCTCCCCAAAACCGTGACCATAGACCCTTTTAGGTCACCCTTTTTTGAAAAACCGTGACCATAGAACCTTTTTGGTCACTATAAAAAACCGTGACCATAGACCCCTTTAGGCCACCCTTTTTTAAAAAATCATGACCATAGATACTCTATGGTCACCCTTTTTTAAAAACCGTGACCATAGCTTTTTATTTTTTGGTCACGGTAAAAAACCGTGACCATAGAGGGTCTATGGTCACGGTTTTTTACCGTGACAAAAAAAACCGTGGCCATAGGCCCAAAATGTTGTAGTGACTCTTCAGTCATCGTTCTTCACAGCAATGTTCTTCGTGAAGTTCTTCTATACTAACTCTTTGGAACTCACCAATTTTAACATGGTGCGGTGAGCGTGGACAAAAAGTCAAGTTAATGAAGGATCGAGCTTCAAAAGAGGAACGGAAATTGAATCTTTTTTGAAGAATCAAAGTGATTTCTGTAATTTTCTTCTTCCCTTAACCATTCTTTCTTGTCATCTCTTCTTGCTTTCTCTCTTGGATCAACACGAAAGAGTTTGATGAGAGTTTGATTGTTTCATGAATCACATCAGTTTGGTGAAAACAAAGACTCTGATCAAGAATTCAGAGAGAAAGATCTGGATATACATCATCTCAAAGATCTATTAATATTAATGACGTCATGGTTTCTGAAGGAAATCCATTCTCCTCTGTTGATATTCAAGCACTTGTACAGCTCATGAATTAGTTAAACCTACTGCAACAATCAAATTCGACAAGAAATTAAGCAAATCCAACGTTGGATTCGACAAATTCATATTTTCTTCATCCTGAAAAAAATATAGGTTTAGCCTTGATTTCAACAATTCTTGGAGCCTACAATTACTAGATATGGGAAAGAGCAATATAGAGGGCACTTAGGTCCAAGACCAAAGAGAAATTTGTTGACAAAACCATCAAGAGACCAGCTGAGGATATATGATGCACTCCTTAAAGCTTGGGAGTGATGCAATAATTGCATAGTTTCTTGGATCAACCAGTCCCTAAGCCCAGACATTGCTTAGAGTGTTGTATGGATTGGTTCAGCAGAAGAACTATGGAATAAACTGAAGCACATGTATGGTCAAGAAGATGTCTATAGAGTAGCTGAATTGGAAGAAGAGCTGTTTGCTATTAAGTAGTTGAATACAGTATCTCCTAATCTCTCCCAAAAGAAACATAAAAACCTCTATAGGCAAGTTCAAAAGAGTTCAATACATAATATAGGCTTTTCAAAATAAAGGTGGAGAGATTTTAAGCAAAATATAAAGTAGAGAATATAAAGATCTTCGCCATCTCTCAAATGAACCACAACTCACTTCTGACCTATATCTGAAAAACAAGAGATATATGCGGAATGAGAACTCCCAACCCATGGGTTCCCAGTACGGTAAAAGTGCCAAATAAATACAATGCATTGTAATAAAAACTCACTAAGCATCCTAAACTTCTTTTCACCCAATATTCATCCTATGTTCTCGCTAATCCATGAATAGGCAACTGTTATAAGGGAATGCTAAATATAATTCATGTTTCTCATACTTTCCAACTTTCTAACTCATCGACAATTTACAATCAGAATTATAAACGAAACCATTCCCAACTATTCTATCTCAGCAAATCTATATCATTACCTCATATCCTCACCTGGAGCAAATAAAATCACTTCACTGCGTCTACCCAGGGAGCACAAATGATCTCATTTAATAATCATCATCATTATTCAATCACATCATCAACTCACCTTATCAAGAACAGCCCTCGGCGTCAACCAACACTAGCATGAGGGACCTCTCAGTTGTACAAACACAAGTAATACGGGCAAGTAATACATAATAAGGTACAAGTAGAATAAGTAGCACATAATCATGTAACATAGCATATATGATATAGCAATCCAAAACAAATAGGCAAACCCAAACAATTCAAACATATGCAAATGATGTATGCCTGCCCTATGGCTGATGATATCATCTGTCGGTTATCAAGCCAACCCAACGTGTCCGGTAGCTAACCCAGGCACAGTCTCTCTGTTGCGCATTAATATCATTAGAGGGAATACGTGCCCTGTCACCATTAGAGGGTATATGTGCCCTGTCACCATTAGAGGGTATATGTGCCCCGTCACCATTAGAGGGTATCGGTGCCCTGTCACCCTTACACCAGAGAGAAAACACAAGCATACTCACATTCAATATTTTTCCTCATTATTCATTTACCACATTCATTCATAATCACTCTTCATTATTACCAATTCTCAAATAATGACCCGGAGAAAGCGGGATGAACCACGACCCTTGCTACTACCTAGGTATCACAATACACATTCATTCATAATCACTCTTCATCATTACTAATTCTCAAACAATGACCCGGAGCAAGCGGGACGAACCACGACCCTTGCTACTACCCAGGTATCACAAATACATATTCATTCAAAACTCCATAATTAAAATCATTTATCATAATTTTCCTTCCCCATCTCATACCCGGAGCAAGTGGACAACGTCATTGCCTACTACCCGGAGTCACACGTCACAATCATTTTCAAACCATCATTTCTACACTTCTTCAATCAATCATAATCACTTAATCATTGATCATATACATATATATACTCTGCCATAACTCAATGCTTATCACAGCCATCCGGCTCATAACATACACAACACTTTTACCATCATCCTCAGCAACTCATACAATCATCATTACTCATCATTCATTATTGATTCTCACTTTACTTCATCCACAAGTTACCGCATGTTCTAGCTTCTTTTCATTACTAGGAATACTATAAAAATTTAGGACTTAAAGGATGAAAATGGAGGCTTAGAAGTCTGAATTTCGACTTTAAAAACTCACAAATAAATTTTTGCTGAAAATGGGGTCACGCGTGCGCGTCGCTCATGCGCACGCATGGAAAGCGGAGAAAAGTGGGTGACGCGTAAGCGTCACCCATGCACACGCGTGGGAAGGTGGAAAAGTAGAGTGACACGTGCGCGTCAGCCACGCGTACGCCTGGGTGCGTTTTGTGCTCCTTGCACAAAACCAGCACAGTACCAGCACAACTCTCTGGATTTTCTACTGGCCAGGCGCACGTGTGAGAGAGTAAAAATCGTGAGTCACGGGTGCGCGTCGGCCATGCGTACACGTCGGAGTACGTTTTACCAAAAATCTACTAAGTTTAAAAAGCTGCAGGATTACATTTTCAAACCCCAAACTTCCGCCCCACATAACTTCTTCTACAAAATTTCTTTTTCAACCATTTCTGAACCGTTGAAAAGATCGTTGAATAAACTTTCATAAAAATCCGGTTTTGAAGAATTCCCAACTCCGAAGACCGAGTTACGGACCACCGAAGTTAGTCAAAAATCAGTTTTTACCCGAAAATAGAAATCACTAATTATTCTAATGTTCACAAGCCAAATTCTTTTCCACTCATCCAAAAGCTACAACCCAACCACATGCACATAATTATATTCAACCAAAACCAAACCTACCTCATCTACACAATTTCACCCAAAACTATCAAATTCCACACCTCAATTCTTCAAACCTTATTATTCAATAATCAAACCAATTATTCACACATTCAATATCTAAAATCCATCCAATCTCTTATATCATCACATAATACACACATCAACTTACCTTCCTTACCTCTTTCTGGCCTCCAGCCCAAGATTCACGACCTCCAGCCCAAATTCACAATTTAAATGTATATTCCACAAACCAATATTCATTATCCAATTCATCAAATTCTCAACACACCAAACATACAAATTCAGACAATTCTCAACCCAATCATTAATTCACATTACATATTAACTATGCATATTAGTACCAACCGTTTACGCAATCCAAACTTAATCTTAAGGGCATCTAGCCTAGGAATTCTCATCACACCACACGGTACTTAAATGAAACTTAAACCGTACCTCTTGTAGCCAAAACAATTGAGCTTCTTCTTGGAAGGCTCCACCAACCCTTAGCTCCAAGCCTCACCAAATCCCCACAAGCAATATCAATCTTCCAATTGTGCACCAAAATCACCTAATACTCTAACATAATCAATTTTCACACTTATAATCAACCTAGGGTTCATGAAATTGATAAATCACAAGGGTTAGAGGGTTTCTTACCTTAACCCACAAAATTGGTTGATGGAACTCACCAATAGCTCATACTAAAGCACTCCTAAACAACCAAAATCATAAAATTACTCAACACCCATAACCAAACTCGAATTTAAGGAGAAAAGCGAAAACTGAACAGATAAAAGTAGAATACTCTCCACAAAACTTAAATATAATTGTAGAGAATGAGAAGAGCGACACGTAGCCACAAACGGCTCGTCAATCTGAGTTCCGGAGAAAAAGTTTTGGTGGTTTGAAGTTTCAAGGAGGCTAGGATTTTCTCTTCTTCCCTCTCCTCTTTATTTTCGAACCTCTCTCACAAATGAGGGAGTTATGGCTGCTGAATGGCTTTAATAAGGCCATATATATTGGGTCTTGGGCCCATTTTGACCTGGTTCACTTGGTTTAACTCGTTGGCCCAATTTTGGACCAAAACCTTTAAGATTAGAGTTTTAAATCATATTTTAAATATTTATATCTTCTCAAATTATAAATTCTTATTTCTTAAAATTATTTACTTCTAATTAATTTTCTCAGCCACAGTACCAGACAGATCGCAGCCAGTACTGCCGGTCAAATTTTTAATGCGCATTTTTATTCAGAAAACTATGTTTTCCGACTCAGAAAAATTCACTGAGTCCAAATATCATATTTAAATTATCAAATTCCGATTGCAAAATTTTCTAACCATATTCGCTCCTATTTAATTTATTATTTAATTAATTACGTTTTGACCAGATTTTACATCTCAGGCCAATACCAACATGTTCGAGGTGTATAGGCAACTGCAATTGTGAGTTCAGCATTATGGGGCGTACAAAGAAGAATCGAATGTAGTGAGATTACTAAGAAGATTGAATGAGTAGTTTTCAACAATAAAGTCTCAAATCATGTTGATGAAGCCCTTGTCTAAGGTGGATATGGTATTTTCTTCTCTACTTCAGTAAGAAAGACAGATACATATGAATGATGTCATGAATGGTAAAGCTCTACTATTTAGCTCCAAGAATGAGAGAATGGAGAACTCAAGCACTGCATCTAGAGGAAGAGGCCAAAATGGAAGAGGATGAAGAGCTTTTGGGAGAAATGGTAGAGGAACTAAACCGTGTTCACACTGTGGCAAGAATGGTCATATAGTTGATACATGTTACAAAAAACATGGATATCCTCCACATTACAAGAACAATGGTTCATCAATCAATAATATGGTTGCAGAGGAGGAAGATGCAGAAAACAACAACTAATAAATCCAGAAAAATAGTGATGTTAAACCAGATTTTAATTTGAGCTCAAAACAGAAAAAGCATTACTTGCTCTCTTGACTCAGCAAGATTTACAACCAAAGCATAGCATAAATCAAATAACCTTGACCACACTTCCATCAAATCAAGGTATCTCATACATCATGTTATTATCAGTTTTTAATCATAACTCATGGTCATAGATTCAGGAGTCACAAACCATGTTGCATATTCCAAAAATTCCTTCAAAAATCTTTATCACATAAGACCAGTCCTTATTAACATGCTTGGTGGCACAACCACAATAGCAAACTCAGTTGGTACTATAATGTTTTCAAAACAGTTCATTTGTTGCATGTGTTTTATATTCCAACCTTTAAGTTCAACTTGATTTCTGTGTCAAAGCTTATTGCTAATCTAAAATGCAAATTAATTTTTGATGATGCTGGGTGTGAAATTCAGGACAAGAACATTTTGAAGACAATTGTGTAGCTAAGCAAAGGAAGGGACTATATACTTTTAAAAATCTTGTTCCCATTCCAGCTACAACAGCCATTACTCTCACATCCACGTCACATACAAGTCATGATGCATATTATTCACACACTGCACTCCCAATTCATGATGAACTATGGCATTTTAGGTTAGGTCATTTACCAAATAATAGAATAAATGTAATGAAAAAATTATATAATGACATGACACATTCAGCTTTAAGCAAGCCATGTGATTCATGTCATTATGCAAAATAGAAATGGTTACCTTTTGTTTCTAGAATTTCAAAGAGTGATAATAAATTTCATATTGTTCACATGGATATTTGGAGACCTATCAACACTATATCTGTTCTAGATAACAAGTGTTTTCTAACTATAGTTGTTGACAAAAGAAGATACACTTGGCTTTATTTCATGAAAACCAAAACTTAAGTTTCACAATTAACAAGGATATTCATTAAAATGGTTGAAAATCAATACGGAGTCACAACTAAAAGGCTTAGATCAGATAATGGGCTTAAGTTTCGCTTAATACAGTACTATGCCTCTAAGGATTCATTCACCAAACTAGTTGTGTTGAAACTCTATAACAAAATGGCATTGTAGAATGAAAGCATCAATACCTTTTAAAGGTAACTCGCACATTGATGTTCCATTCTAACATGCCAAAGAAATTCTGGGATCTTGTAGCTGGGTATGCTATTCATATTATTAATAGAATACCAATCACATTACTGAAAAATCAATCACCATATATCAATTTCTGAAAGACAAGATACCTGACATTTCTTACTTGAGAGTTCTTGGCTGCTTGGTGTATGCCTCTACATTAGTTAGTCATAGAACCAAACTAGATGCAAGAGCTAGAAAATGTGTATTTTTGGATATTAAAGAAGGAGTTAAAGGTATTATACTATATGATGTGAACAATAGAAATATATTTGTCTCTAGAACTGTCTTCTTCTATGAAAATATGTTCCCTTTTGCAGAAACTTTCTAGAACACTACCTATAGAGATACAAATCAACATTCTGCATCTCACACACATGTGTAACATTTAGGATTTTTTGATAATCCTTTTCTTACAATTTCAAATGATGCACCAACATTTTTCACAAATCATGATTTGGAAATAGATTCTGCATCTCATGTTTTAGATAGGCACATAATGCATCATACAACTTTAGATACACAACCGCAAGATTCTACACAGTCAGAGAATAGTAGGAACATTCACACAATGCATAACACACAGCCACAAACACTTAGAAGATCATCTAAGAAAAAGAAAAGACCTTACCTCATTGATTTTCACTGCATGACAACTTCATTACAACAACTAGACACCAATTGTCCTTCAATTCCTTGTGATATTTCACAGCAGTCTCATTTGCAATTTTTAAAAAATAATATTGAACCCATACATGAAGAAGCACAGAATTTCTTTGAACAATTATCAATCCTATTTTTTGAGTCAAAATTCATAAACACATCAGCACCTTGCATACCACTGCATGAGTCTTCTTTTCAATTACAGAATCCTTCCTTAAACCAGCCCAGACACAAAGAGCCTAAAAGTTATGCTGAGGCCATCTGTGATCAAAACCGGCAAGAAGCAAGTAATGTGGAACTTGCTACTTTGAAGGAGAATAACACTTGGACCTTAACATCACTCCCTGCTAGCAAGAGAGTAGTGAGCTAAAAATGGGTATTCAAGTTGAAATTGAGAGCTGATAGTTCCAAAGAAAGATACAAGGTGAGACTTGTTGCTCAAGGCTTTATCCAAATGGCTGGTATTGACTACTTCGAAACTTTCAGCCCAGTCATAAAAATGGATACACTGCGTATTGTGCTATCTATTGCTGCTGTGAGGAACTAGTTTGCGCACCAGTTAGATGTCAACATAGCTTTCTTACATGGGGATTTAGCTGAAGAGGTTCACATGACACCACCCCCCGAGCTCCCTTTTCCAACACCAAACATGGTTTGCAGATTGGATCGTTCGCTTTATGGGATGAAACAAGCGAGTAGGTAATGGTACACTAAACTCACCTCTATATTACTAAAGGCTGGTTATGCTCAGTCGCCACATGACTATAGTTTATTCACCAAATCCTCTGATTCTGGTTTCGCTGCAGTTTAAGACTGTACATGGTTGGTGAATTCAAAAATCAAACCTATTTTTTTGGTTAACCAAAAATTTAATATTGGTTAATTAACCAAATTGATTTTATATGATAAAATTAGTTATTAACTGGTTAAAAAAATTTTAAAACCAATTTTTAACCGATTATAAAAATAAAAATCGGTTTTGAAAAAAATAATTGGTTTTTAGATAGAAAAACTGGTTCTTGAAAAAAAAAGATTTCGAAAAAAATTGGTTTTTAGAAAAAAAATCGGTTTTTTACAAAAAAAAAACTACTTTTTTTTAAATTAAATTTTTAATCTAAAAATTGAAATTTGGATTTTTTAAATTTGGTTTTGGTTTTGATTAGTCCGTTTAAAATCAATTTTTTAAATTTGGTTTCGGTTAACCAAAATGTGGTTATGATTTTGTAACCAATTAACCATATTTTGGGATTTTAATATACACCCCTAAATTTTGGTAGATGTTGATGATCTTCTCTTAGTAGGGGATGACATGAATGAAATTACAACTTTAGAGCAAAATCTGCATGACTTGTTCAAAATCAAGGACATTGAAGAATGGAAGTTCTTTTTGGAATTAGAGGTGGCTCAATGCAAGAGGGGGATTCGGCTATGTCAAAAGACGTACTGCCTCGATATAATCAAGGAATATGGTTTACTGGACACCAAAGCCGCCTCAACTCCTATGGACTACACTAAAAAATTGGCAAAGACCTCAGGGATACTACTCACATCAACTACTGAATATAGAATATTGGTTGGAAAATCGATTTATCTAACCAACACCAGACAAGAAATTAGCTATGCGGTAGAAAAGTTTAATCAATTTTTAAATTGTGCCACTGACAGACATTTTGAGGCAACCCTTCGAATACTGAAATACCTCAAAGGGATACCATCCTTGGGGTTAATGTTTTCTACTCAAACTAACATGGAACCAACAGATTTTTCAGACAGTGATTGGAGAACCTGTCCAGACACACGAACATCAATATTTGGCTATTGTTTTTTCATTGGAACCTCAATAGTCTCTTGAAAAAGTAAGAAGTAAGGGACAGTGGCAAGCTCATCATGTGAAGCTGAGTAACAACACTTGCCATGGCAACTAGAGAAGCCCAATGGATCCTACACACAGTGAATAATTTGCAAATTGAATTAAGAAAGCCGATTGCAATATATTGTGACAGTCAACCATCACTTCATGTTGCAGGCAATCCAACATTCCATGAGAAGACTAAGCACATAAAAATGGATAGCCATGTTGTAAGAGACAAATGGCAAGAGCAAGTGACCAAGCTGCTGTCGATTTCGATTGCAAAACAGACAGCAGATATTCTGACTAAGGCCTTAGCTCCCATCTTAGTTTAGCAATGTCATAGCAAGCTCAAAATAGAATACATGAAAGACATGGAGAATTCTGGCTTGAAAGGGGGTATTGGGTGAGATAAAGCCTCTGTTATAGTAGCTAAGTAGTTGTATAGTGAGTTGGTTAGAGAAACTGATGTGGCAAGTTAGTTATTATACCAGAAAAGGAAGAGTTAGTTAGATTTCTGCTTCTAGAAGGTTAGTTAGCACTGAACACTATTTATAGAAGAATGTGTAAAGAAACTCTGTAAGAAAGGTTCATAGAAATGAAGTATAGTGACCTAAAACTTCTCTCTTCAGTCATCGTTCTTTACAACAATTTTCTTCATGAAATTCTTTTTCATTAACTCTCTGGAACTCACCAATTTCGACAGATTTCTCCTTGGTCTGTAAGCTTAAAGCTTTAAAGATCCATTAATGGTTTCTTCTCTAAAACTATTGCTAATTCTAATGGTTTCTTCTCTAAAAACTCTCTTACAATTATTCAGATTTGTTTGAAGATCTCTCTTTATAGTTCAGTTGTAAGTGCGTTACAATATACAACTTTCATTGTTTATTCTGTTTATAAAGAGTGTAAATATATAAAGAGTATAAATATTTGGCTGATTTTTCAGATCATGGTCTTTCCTTCTCTCCTTACACTAGTTTTAGATTATTTGCCTTTGTAGATGTGGATTTAGATGATTAGAAGTCTCATACTAACTTTTATATTTATTTGAGAAGAATTTGATAATTAATTTTTTATGTTTATGTATCATTTTTATAATAAATTATGTTGTTTTTTAATTCATAAATAGATAAGTGTGTAAATTTTTTCTGTCAAATTTAATTTTTAAACTTAACTTCTAGTTCAATTTTTTTTCCCTTTATATTTCTTAAGATATTACAAGAATAAAAATTTCTATCATTTCAATATATGATTGACTTGATAAATAATAATTATATTATAGTTTTAATAAATAAATATAAAATAGTTATAAGATAAAAAAAATACTTGACTTAAATATAAGTTTTGTAAAAAAATTTTTATAGCACTTAATACATGAATGAATATAAATGCAAAATGAGTTTTGATTTTTTTTTTTTAATCTATGTTATGTTGTTGTTGTCTATCACAAAATAAAAAATAACACATAAATATATAGAATTTAAAAAAATATATTCAATAATTTTCATTAAGCACAACTTTACGGGTAATAAGTTGTCCAAATTTAAACCTATCTCTCTTGAAATTTTTTAAGTAGTGTTTCAGATTTACGACATCCAATATTTTAATCTCTCAAAAAAAAAAAAATTCACTATACTAGTCCCTAAGATTTAACTATGGGCACCATATTAGTCCTAGACTATTCCTAGTATTGAGTTAACGAACAAAATGCTGAACTAGTTCTGACTTACCATCCTAGATACAGGGCTAAACAACGCCGTTTCATTTTAGTGCTTAAACAAAGTAAGACGAGAAGACGAAGAAGAGCTTATATGACGTGCAAATCATTTTATCTTAGCTTCCCTCATTATCCAAAATAACATCGTTTTTGCCTTATTTAAGCGTTAAAATGAACAAACATTATTTAGCCTTATGTCTAGTATGACAAATCAGAGATAGCTTGACATTCCATTCGCTGACTCAATGTCGGAAAGGTTCCAAGGACCAATATAGTGCATGAAATTATATTTCAAAGATTAATATAGTGAATTTTAAATTTGAGAGACTAAAATAATAAAAATCGTAAATCTCAAAGATCACTGTAGATAAAAAATTCAGTCGTTCTCCTAAACCACTTGTTAATCATACGATTACAACCGTTTATTCTGGAGATCTTTATCCCTAAAATTTTTATTTTGATTTTTAAATTACTATATAAATAAAGAATGAATTGATGAAACAATCAATTAATTGAAAAGCGAAAAGTCAAAATCTTGGTTGCCTTCATAACCCATGGATCGTTACTGACCCAATTCCATTGATCCCTGCTCATCTTCTCTATACTGTAGTTTGCTCTATAACAAAAGAGAGCAACACTCATACTCATTCATGTACTCACAACTCACAATGCAATGCAACCAAGGATTGAATGAATGAGCAATGCTTACTTTCAACCAAGTTCTTTCTCGGCCTTCTCTGTGGATGCATAAATAGCGGTAGCATCCCTTGAGCTCGTATAATTGGTATCTTCTGGAAAACATGAAACGTCCCCATTTCCCAATACTATATATATGGATTATCCTATTATGATTATGCTACAGTGATTATAGTATTTATAGTATTTTAAAAAATATTATTAAAATTAAAATAATATTTTTTAAAAAGTGTTGTAAATAAATGTTATCAAAATATTAAAAAAAATATAGATAATCAACTTTATATGTAATCAAGTAGAACCAACTTTTAAAAAAAATAATCCTCTTAAGTAACTAACAGGGATCTAGTTAACAACAAGTCAATAAACATTGTTGAATTGCACTCTATATTAATTAATTATTATTAATTAGTAATTATTTAAATTTTATTTTTAAAAAATACAAAATTAATTATTATTATTAATTGCAGTTATTTAAAGTTGGCTGGTTAAAAATTGTTTATCTATATTTTTCTTTTCAAAAAATCTGATTTTTAAATTTCAAGAAACAATCTTGCTAGGAAACCAACTAGGAGTGCAGCCAATTGTAGCTAACTAACAATTTCTTTTTGAATATTTTCTTTGGAGGGAACGTGAACCAAATTATCATGATAAATATCCAAAATCTAATGAAAAAAATCCAAAATCTAAAAAAATATCTAAAATTATTTTATAAATCATTATAAAAAAAATCCTAATAAAAAGAAACATCCGAAACATAAAAAAATATTGAAAAAAAAAACATCTAAAAATTAAGCAAGAAACATCTAAAACTATTAAAAAAATTATCCAAAATCTAAAAATAAAAAACACCTAAAATATATAAAAAAAAAACATCTGAAACTTAGGAGAAAGAAACATCCAAAACTAGTAAAAAATCATGAAGAAAAGAGGGCGTTGCGTTCGACGTGGAAGGGCCGGCGGACATCGCGAGATGTTGCAAGGAGAGGCGCAGCGACGAGTGATCAGGGGATGTGGTAGGTCCCGTGGCGCAGCGAGTCGTGTTACAAGGAGCGTTGCGCGCAACCAGGGTTGGATGAAGAAGGAATAATGCCGCCAAGAGACGTAACGGAGTGGGAGGACACCGTCGCGAGTGGCAGACGCCCTGGAAGGGGAGAACACATGGGTGAGTGGTAGATGCGATTGAGGGGGACGACACATGGGCAAGGGACAGGAACTCACGATGGAGATCGCAGCTTCGGGGAGAGTGAGATTGGAGCGGGAGGTCACAGTAGGAGTTGATTGGGTGACACATGTTTCTGAACCTAATCCTAAATTTTAGAATTTCAAAATCAGAATTTTTGAAAAGTTGTTCAAGTTGACTGTAACACCCTAACTACCAAAGCTCACGCTTCCGGCTGCGCGACTCTGATAGCTCGGACATTACGACGACACTTATATTATTTAATACCAAAATATGAGCCTGTTTAAAACTTTAAACTGCAATACCACTCCCAAAAATACTTTCATCCGATAACATACATCCATAGATACCATACAACTTACAACAACTCATAAAGAGTACATCCATATATATACATAAATATATATAAATAATATTACAAACATAATCCAATACAATTCTTATCCCTCTTACAGATTATATCCAGATAAAGGCGAGGGTACAATAAACCATAACTAAAACAATACAGAGCATTACAACAACAATTAAATAAGCTCTTCGTAACTTCTGCGCCCATATCCTGAAAGGGAAAAAATGTAGGGGGGGTGAGAACATCATCCTCGAAAGGGTTCTCAGTAGAGGGTTTTTGGGAATTACTGTAATAGGATACATGAAGATAACGGCACCAGTGATTAATAACCGTCTCATGCCTCTTTTCAAAAACAACAGTTTACAATGAAAGTAAAGTCAGAAATCTTTTCTGAAAGAGGAACCGTTCAATTCTCAAGAACTCAAAAGCCTTTCAAAACAGTTTATCTATGCTGAACCAAAATAGACTTTCATATTTTATTCCAAACCAGAAACACAAAACCGGAATCAACCATCGGTTCATCTCATTCCAACCACGGCCCTAGGCCCAAACAATCCAACCATCAACCAATCACCACAGTCCAACAGAGTCCCAGTAGCAAACACAATTAGGAAGATGCAAGCACAAACAAACAGTTATTGCAAGTAGAACAATTAGCAATTAATCACATAGGCAAACCAAGTATAATATGCACACCCAAACAATGTCACATAGATGCATATGATGCATGCCTGTCCCTAGTGGCTGATGATATCATCTGTCGGTTATATAGCCAACCCGACACGTCCTGGTAGCTAACCATGGACAGAAACACCCATCGCGGAGCAAGTATGTTTGAGCTACAACCCCATTGCTACTACCCGCTCAACCCAGAGCCAGTGGAATAACCACTACTGCGGCTACTACCCAGGCGGGTGTTTAAAAGCTCAACCTGGAGCGAGTGGAATCACCACTACTACCGCTACTACCCAGGCGTCACAGTCTCTAACCTGGAGCAAGTGGGACGAACCACAACCCTTGCTACTACACAGGTATCTCAAGCATATATTCATTCAGTCCCAGCCATGGATCAACATCCATCTCAGCCATCCGGCTTAAATTCATAATTCATAGTCAGCCATACGGCCTATAACTCATTCGGCAATCAGCCATAAATCAATATCATACACAGCCATTCCGGCCCATAACAAAACAGCACTTCCACCACCCAACATCATCAAATTCATAAAACCGGCATTTAAGCCATAAATCACTTTTTCTCAAATCGTTTCACTTTGAAATCAAGTTTCAACTCTTTTCAGCCTTGGCTTTAGAAATCTCGTTTCTCAAATCATCTCAGGCTCATAAGCCAAATTTACTCAAAGTGAGTTTTCTTTTTAAAACAAAGCCATTCTTGGCATTCTCTTTCCAAAACTTCCAAAACCATGGCAAGTTAAGGATTTATTTCAAAGCATTCAAAATCACCCATCCAACAATGGGATTTTATGACAAAAGTTTCCCGACAGAATTCTAAGTCTTTAGGGAAGGTCAACCTATATCAATTCCTTAAAATTCATTGAAACTCTTAAAATTATGGATTCTCGGTTCAAGTAAATAAAACTGAATTTATTATGAAACCGACCATACAAACTCACAAGTTCCAACCCGGTCCAAAAATCAACTCATTTGAAAAGGAACCGGTTCATTTGAATCAAACCACCTTCAGGTTTCCTTTTGGAACCCATTTTTCTAACTCTTCCAAATTGCCTCAAACTTAATTACTCAATCAAAAGTCTAGACCCTTTTTATATTGAAATCAATATTAGAGCATCATTCTTTCCTTCAGTGATTCAAACGGTAAAATAGTTCATTTCTAAATAGGCCAAACTCAACGCATAAAGTTCATTAAATAAATTAAGCTTGAAAACATAAATATTCTCTTAATAAATCAAATAATACAACTTCTCAAATCCAATCCTTTTTAAATAACTTTTCAAACAAGACTAGGATTTTATAGAAATTTCGGCAGCACCTCCCCTAAAACTTGGACTTTTGCCACCCGGTTCGGGTCCCAACTAAACCGTTTCTCATTCCTTTTCAACAGCTCAAAACCAGAAATCAATTCAAAAGCAAGCTAAATCCAACAGTCGCCTCAGTGGCATATCTCAAGGAAACCATTTCAAAAATCAATTCAATATCAACCGATTTAACTCATTTCCAAAGCTTTAAAGAATCGGTTCAGCAATAAATCATTTATCAAAACCAAATCAATTAAAGCAACCCAGGCTGAATTTCAAGAGTATTGTATCTTTCACATCATCAAAATAATTGACTCAATTCAAACCAATCCTCAACGGATTAAACTCAGATTTCAAATATTTAAAGGATCAGCTTCAAAACATTACATTTCACAAAGCCGCACAACAACTCATCCAAACCAACATCCATAAACATTCGAGTCAATCAAATAATACATAAGGCCGATACAATCACCAAATACACATTTTCTCACATCAGTATCCATATGTAATAATTCTAACATATAAAAATATAGTTTTTGGAAAGCGCCCCTACCTCAAAACGCAAATTCCATAATCCAAACGTCTGACAGAGTCCTTTCCGCCTCAACCCAAACTGACGGCAACCAAAACCTCAGCTCCCAGTCACGTTCGTAATAACCAAAGAAACACTAATCGCAACATATAATAATCAGGACTCGATCCCACGTTACTGGTGCACAATTGTGAATCACACTTTTCACAACTCGTACCACTAACCAGCAAGTGCACTGGGTCGTCCAAGTAATACCTTACGTGAGTAAGGGTCGAATCCCACAGAGATTGTTGGTTTGAAGCAATCTATGGTTATCTTGTAATTCTTAGTCAGGAAGTCAATTATATTTATCAGTTGAATTGTGAATAAACAAGAGAGCATGGATTAAAGGTTACTTGTTGTGCAGTAATGGAGAATATGTTGGAGTTTTGGAGATGCTTTGTCTTCTGAATCTCTGCTTTCCTCTGTCTTCTGGTTCACGCACGCATGTTCTCCTATGGCTGGCTTTATGCAAGGGCATCACCGTTGTCAGTGGCTACATCCCCTCCTCTCAGTGAAAATGGTCAACGCACCCTGTCACGGCACGGCTATTCATCTGTCGGTTCTCGATCATGCTGGAATAGGATTCACCCTCCTTTTGCGTCTGTCACTAACGCCCAACACTCGCGAGTTTGAAGCTCGTCACAGTCATTCAATCACTGAATCCTACTCGGAATACCACAGACAAGGTTTAGACCTTCCGGATTCTCTTGAATGCCGCCATCAATCTAGCTTATACCACGGAGATTCCAATTAAGAAATCTAAGAGATATTCATTCATTCTATAGTGGAACGTAAGTGGTTGTCAGGCACACGTTCGTAGAGGAATGATGATGATTGTCACGTTCATCACATTCAGGTTGAAGTGCAAATGAATATCTTAGATAGGAACACGCATGTTTGAATGGAAAACAGAAATACTTGCATTAATTCATCGAGACACAGCAGAGCTCCTCACCCCCAACAATGGGGTTTAGAGACTCATGCCGTCAGAGAATACAAAGTTTTGATCTGAAATGTCATGAGATACAAAGTAAGTCTCTAAAAGTTGTTTAAATACTAAACTAGTAGCCTAGGTTTACAGAATTTGAATAAACTATGATGGATGATGCAGAGATTCACTTCTGGAGCCCACTTGGTGTGTGCTGGGGCTGAGATTTAAGCAATTCACGTGCAGAGGCCATTTGTGGAGTTGAACGCCAGTTTTTGTGCCAGTTTGGGCGTTCAACTCCAGTTTTTGATCCTTTTCTGGCGCTGGACGCCAGAATTGGGCAGAGAACTGGCGTTGAACGCCAGTTTACGTCGTCTATCCTTGTGAAAAGTATGGACTATTATATATTGCTGGAAAGCCCTAGATGTCTACTTTCCAATGCAATTGGAAGCGCGCCATTTCGAGTTCTGTAGCTCCAGAAAATCCACTTTGAGTGCAGGGAGGTCAGAATCCAACAGCATCAGCAGTCCTTTTTCAGCCTGAATCAGATTTTTGCTCAGCTCCCTCAATTTCAGCCAGAAAAATACCTGAAATTACAGAAAAGCACACAACTCATAGTAAAGTCCAGAAATATGAATTTTTCCTAAAAACTAATGAAAATAAACTAGAAACTAACTAAAACATCCTAAAAACTATATGAAATTAACCCTAAAAAGCGTATAAAATATCCGCTCATCACAACACCAAACTTAAACTGTTGCTTGTCCTCAAGCAACTAGACAAATAAAATAGAAGACTAATAGGTTGAGAAGCAATAATATCTCAGAGTTTTGAGTGAAGCTCAGATTCTAATTAGATGAGCGGGACTAGTAGCTTTTTGCTTCTGAACAGTTTTGGCATCTCACTTTATCCATTGAAGCTCAGAGTGATTGGCATCTATAGGAACTTAGAATTCAGATAGTGTTATTGAGTATCCTATTTCAGTATGATGATTCTTGAACACAGCTATTTCATGAGTCTTGGTCGTGGCCCTAAGCACTTTGTTTTCCAGTATTACCACCGGATACATAAATGCCACAGACACATAATTGGGTGAACCTTTTAGATTGTGACTCAACTTTGCTAAAGTCCCCAATTAGAGGTGTCCAGAGTTCTTAAGCACACTCTTATTTTTGCTTTGGACCTTGACTTTAACCGCTCAGTCTCAAGTTTTCACTTGACACCTTCACGCCACAAGCACATGGTTAGGGACAGCTTGGTTTAGCCGCTTAGGCCAGGATTTTATTCCTTCTTGGCCCTCCTATCCACTGATGCTCAAAGCCTTGGGATCCTTTTTATTACCCTTGCCTTTTGGTTTTAAGGGCTATTGGCTTTTTCTGCTTGCTTTTCTTTTTTTTTTTCTGCAAGCTTTGTTCTTTGCTGCTTTTTCTTGCTTCAAGAATCATTTTTATGATTTTTTAGATTATCAATAACATGTCTCATGTTCATCATTCTTTCAAGAGCCAACATATTTAACAGTCTTAAGCAACAAATTCAAAAGACATATGCACTGTTCAAGCATTCATTCAGAAGATAGAAAGCATTGCCACCACATTTAACTGATTAGAATTTCTCTTATTAAAACTCGAAATCTTATTGCCTCTTATTCAAAAGATCTACTATTTTATTCATGTTTAATGATGATGAGAAAAATAGACTATAACTTAATTGGAGATAAAATCAAAATAGATACTAATTACTACTATATGACTCCTAAGGTAAACTTCTATAAGAACACTATCACAGAGTTAAGGTAGAAATTGGAAATTAACAACCTTTATTCTGGAGGAACGGGGGTTCCTCTGATCCTTGGGATGCTTGGTCCTGCAAGAGAAGACTTCTGGCGCTTCAATTCCCTTAAGTCACGCCCTTGCTCCTCCTGTTCTTTAAACATATAAGTTAGCATTTGACCGTGTTCCTTTTGTTCTTTTATGATTTGTTCCATAGCTTCCCGTATCTGGGTAACAGATGTCTCAAGATACTCCCAGTATTCAGATTGAGGGATCTCTGGGAGAAATTCCTGTGCTTTCTTCTTGATGGGATCATCCTGTGCTTGTTGTTTTTCCATTGATGCTTTGGTGATTGGCTTCTCAACTAAGATATACTCAGTTATTCCCATCCTTACTCCAGCGTCCTTGCAGAGCAGAGAAATCACGCTTGGATAAGCCAACCTGGCCTCTTTAGAATTTTTGTTAGCAATTTTGTAGAGTTCTGCTGAAATCAGTTGATGAACCTCCACTTCCTTTCCCATCATGATGCAGTGGATCATCACTGCTCTTCTAATAGTGACTTCAAAACGGTTGCTAGTGGGCAACAGAGAACGCCCAATGAAGTCCAGCCATCCTCTGGCGACTGGTTTGAGATCTTCTCTCTTGAGTTGATTTGGGACACCTTTTGTGTTGGTGGTCCACCTGGCTCCAGGGATACATATGTCCTCTAGAATCTTATCCAGGCCCTTGTCTGCTCTCATCATCCTCCTGTTGAAGTAGTTTGGATCATCTTTCAGCTGAGGTAGCTTTAAGATCTCCCTGATCCTGTCAGGGTGGGTATGGACAATCTTTCCTCTGACCACAGTCCGATAGTCATAGAGAGCGGTCCCAGATAGTTTCTGCTTGTCAGTTTGCCACATATTAGCATAGAACTCCTGGACCATGTTCCTCTCCACTTTCGTTTCAGGATTAGCTAGGACTTCCCAGCTCCTGATTCGAATTTGCTCCTGGATCTCCGGATATTCATCTTCTTTCAGATCGAATCTAACTTCTGGGATCACTGATCTCAGACCCATTATTTTGTAATAATGGTCCGAATGTTCTTTAGATAAGAACTTCCCTTGATTCCAAAGTGGTTTTGGAATGCTCTCTTTCTTGCCTCTTGGAGTGGGTTGTTTTCCTTTAGGAGCCATGATCTTAGTGATCTCGGATAAACACACCAAACTTAGAGGTTTGCTTGTCCTCAAGCAAAAGAAAAGAAAAGGAGAGGGATGGAAGGAGAGCTAGTGCAATTGTTGATGGAGGAGGAGGGAGGCCGAACCCATATTTAAAGGGATGGGGGTGGGTTTTCGAAAAAAAGGAAAAGATAAGATAAAAAGATTGATTTGAAAAAGATAAGATAGAGGATATAGTTTAAAATTGAGAAGATATGATAGATTTTTGAAAAAGATAAATCTAGATTTTGAAAAAGATAATATGGACATTTGAAAAAGATATTGATTAGTTGAAAAGATTTTAGAGTGAAAAAGATAGATTTGTTTTTAGAAAAGATTTGAAAAGAGTTGGATTGAATTTGCAAAGAGGGTGTGTGCTTATGAATTAAGATACATTTGATATTTTGAAAGTAGGATTTTTAGAAATTAGGGATTTTAGAAATCAGGGTTCTTGACATGTTTATGTAAAAAATCATGCATTGAAACATAAAATTTTAAATTAGAATGGAAAAACGTGTGGAAAAAAATGAATTTGGCTCCTCCCTGCCTTCCTGGCGTTGAACGCCCAAACACTGCCTGTTTTGGGCGTTCAGCGCCCAAATGCTGCTCTCCTGGGCGTTCAACGCCCAGTTGCTGCCATTACTGGCGTTCAACGCCCAGTGGGTGCCCATTTCTGGCGTTGAACGCCCAGATTGCTACCATTACTGGCGTTCAACGCCCAGTGGATGCCCATTTTGGGTGTTTGAACGCCCAAAATACACTTTTACTGGCGTTTTCTTGCCAGTGAGCTCTTTTTCTCTGTTTTGTGTGCAAATTCCTTTTGTAACCCTGTAAACTTATGCAATTGATTATTTACCTTGTTATCAATGAACTCTGTATAAACAAATAAAAATAAAAATAAAGAATAGGGTAAAATGCTTAGAGGATTGATGCCCCATGGCTGGGTTGCCTCCCAGCAAGCGCTTCTTTAGTGTCTTTAGCTGGACCTTGCTGAGCTTTTAATCTAGCTTCAGCCTTGAGCATTCTTGCTCAATGTTGCCTTCAAGATAATGCTTGATTCTCTGTCCATTGACAATGAACTTCTTATCAGAATCAATATCTTGAAGCTCCACATAACCATATGGTGATACACTTGTAATCACGTACGGTCCCCTCCACCGGGATTTCAGTTTCCCGGGAAATAGCCTGAGTCTAGAGTTAAACAACAGAACCTTCTGTCCTGGTTCAAAGATTCTAGATGACAGCTTTCTGTCATGCCACTTTTTTTATTTTTCTTTATAAAGCTTGGCATTTTCGAAAGCTGTGAATCTGAATTCCTCTAGCTCATTTAGATGGAGCAATCTTTTTTCTCCTGCTAATTTGGCATTAAAGTTTAGGAATATGGTTGCCCAGTAGGCTTTATGTTCCAGTTCCACAGGCAGGTGACATGCCTTACCATACACAAGTTGGTATGGAGAGGTCCCTATAGGAGTCTTGAATGCTGTTCTGTAAGCCCACAGAGCATCATCCAGGCTCCGTGCCCAATCCTTTCTACGGGTACTTACTGTCCGTTCTAGGATTCTCTTTAATTCTCTGTTAGAGACTTCAGCTTGCCCATTGATTTGTGGATGATATGGAGTAGCCACCTTGTGACGAATCCCATACCAAACCATGGCAGAGTAAAGCTGTTTATTGCAGAAGTGAGTGCCCCCATCACTGATGAGTACTCTAGGGACACCAAACCTGCTAAAGATATGTTTCTGGAGGAACTTCAGCACTGTTTTAGTATCATTGGTGGGTGTGGCAATGGCCTCAACCCATTTTAATACATAGTCAACTGCTACCAGAATATAAGTGTTTGAGTATGACGGTGGGAAAGGTCCCATGAAGTCAATTCTCCATACGTCAAATAACTCAATTTCCAAGATCCCTTGTTGAGGCATGGCGTAACCATGAGGCAGATTACCAGCTCTTTGGCAACTGTCACAGTTACGTACAAACTCTCGGGAATCTATATAGAGTGTGGGCCAATAGAAGCCACATTGGAGGACCTTGGTGGCTGTTCGCTCACCTCCGAAATGGCCTCCATATTGAGATCCATGGCAGTGCCATAGGATCCTCTGTGCTTCTTCTTTAGGCACACACCTATGGATTATTCCGTCTGCACATCTCTTAAAGAGATAAGGTTCATCCCACAAGTAGTACTTTGCATCAGTGATTAATTTCTTCTTTTGTATACTGTTGTACTCCTTGGGTATGAACCTTGCAGCTTTATAGTTTGCAATATCGGCAAACCATGGGGTTTCCTGAATGGCGAATAAATGCTCATCCGAAAAAGTTTCAGAGATCTCAAGAGAGGGGAGGGGCGTCCCTTCTACTGGCTCTATCCGGGACAGATGATCAGCCATTTGGTTCTCTGTCCCTTTTCTGTCTCTTATTTCTATATCAAACTCTTGCAGAAGCAACACCCATCTGATAAGCCTGGGTTTTGAATCCTGCTTTGTGAGTAGATATTTAAGAGCAGCATGGTCAGTATACACAATCACTTTTGATCCTACTAAGTATGATCTGAACTTGTCAATGGCATAAACCACTGCAAGTAATTCCTTTTCTGTGGTTGTGTAATTTTTCTGAGCATCATTTAAAACGCGACTAGCATAATAAATGACGTGCAGAAGCTTGTCATGCCTCTGTCCCAGTACTGCACCAATGGCGTGATCACTGGCATCACACATTAGCTCAAACGGTAATGTCCAGTCTGGTGCAGAAATGACTGGTGCTATGACCAGCTTAGCTTTCAGCGTTTCAAACGCCTGTAAACACCCTGTGTCAAACACAAATGGCGTGTCAGCAGCTAGCAGATTGCTTAGAGGTTTTGCGATTTTTGAAAAATCCTTTATAAACCTCCTATAGAATCCTGCATGCCCCAGAAAGCTTCTGATCGCCTTAACATTGGCAGGTGGTGGTAATTTTTCAATTACCTCTATTTTTGCCTGATCCACCTCTATTCCCTTGTTTGAGATTTTATGCCCAAGGACAATCCCCTCAGTCACCATGAAGTGACATTTTTCCCAGTTTAAAACTAGGTTGGTTTCTTGGCATCTTTTCAGAACAAGTTTCAGGTGATCCAGACAGGAGCTAAATGAGTCTCCATATACTGAGAAGTCATCCATGAAGACTTCCAGAAATTTTTCCACCATATCAGAGAAAATAGAGAGCATGCATTTCTGGAAGGTTGCAGGCGCATTACACAACCCAAATGGCATCCTTCTATAAGCAAACACTCCAGATGGACATGTGAATGCTGTTTTCTCTTGATCCTGGGGATCTACTGCAATCTGGTTATAGCCTGAGTAGCCATCCAAAAAACAGTAATAATCATGACCTGCCAGTCTTTCTAGCATCTGGTCTATGAATGGTAAAGGAAAATGATCCTTTCTGGTGGCTGTATTGAGCCTTCTGTAGTCAATACACATGCGCCACCCTGTAACTGTTCTCGTAGGAACCAGTTCATTTTTTTCATTATGAATCACTGTCATGCCTCCCTTTTTTGGGACGACTTGGACAGGGCTCACCCAGGGGCTATCAGAAATAGGATAAATAATCCCAGCCTCTAGTAATTTGGTGACCTCTTTCTGCACCACTTCCTTCATGGCTGGATTTAGCCGCCTTTGTGGTTGAACCACTGGTTTGGCATTATCCTCCAATAGGATTTTGTGCATGCATCTAGCTGGGCTTATGCCCTTAAGGTCACCTATGGACCACCCAAGAGCTGTCTTGTGTGTCCTTAGCACTTGAATAAGTGCTTCCTCTTCCTGTGAATTTAAAGCAGAGCTTATGATCACTGGAAAAGTGTCACCTTCTCCCAGAAATGCATATTTCAAGGATGGTGGTAATGGCTTGAGCTCGGGTTTAGGAGGTTTTTCCTCTTCCAGAAGAAATTTCAGAGGCTCTTTCATGTCCTCTGAGTCCTCCAAATCAGGCTGAACATCCTTAAAGATATGTTCCAACTCTGATTCGAGACTCTCAGCCATGTTGATCTCTTCTACCAAAGAGTCAATAAGATCAACTTTCATGCAGTCTGTTGATGTGTCTGGATGCTGCATGGCTTTGACAGCGTTCAACTTGAACTCATCATCATTGACTCTCAGGATTATTTCCCCCTGTTGGACGTCAATGAGGGATCGTCCAGTTGCTAGGAAGGGTCTTCCTAGAATGAGAGTAGCACTCTTGTGCTCCTCCATTTCCAGCACAACAAAGTTAGTGGGAAAGGCGAATGGCCCAACTCTGACAATCATGTCTTCAATCACGCCTGATGGGTATTTAGTGGAGCCATCAGCAAGTTGGAGACATATCCGGGTCGGTTTAACTTCTTCAGTTAAGCCAAGCTTCCTGATAGTGGATGCAGGTATTAAGTTGATGCTTGCCCCAAGATCGTATAAAGCTGTCTTGGTGCAATTACCTTCTAATATGCATGGTATCAGAAAACTCCCAGGGTCTTTAAGCTTTTTAGGAAAGCTCTTCAGAATGACTGCACTGCATTCTTCAGTGAGGAGAACTCTTTCTGTTTCTCTCCAATCCTTTTTATGACTCAAGATCTCTTTCATGAACTTGGCATAAGAAGGTATTTGCTCAAGTGCTTCTGCAAATGGAATCTTTATTTCAAGAGTCCTGAGATAATCTGCAAAGCGAGCAAATTGCTTATCCTGCTCCTCTTTCCGGAGTTTTTGAGGATAAGGTATCTTGGCTTTATATTCTTCAACCTTAGTTGCTGTAGATTTACTGCCTACAGAAGTGGTTGAAGAAGCCTTTTTAGAGGGGTTGTTATTAGCATTTGTGTGTGTCTGATCCCTCACTGGCAATTGAGTGCCAGAGTTAGAAGCTGGAGTGAAACTGGACGCCAGCTCCATGTCTGCTCCTGGCGTTTGAACGCCAGAATTGTGCCCATTTTGGGCGTTCAGCGCCAGATCTTACCCATTTTGGGCGTTCAACGCCAGGTCCTTGCCCATTTCTGGCGTTGAACGCCAGTCCTGTCCTGTTTCTGGCGTTGAACGCCAGTCCTGAGTATAGTCTGGGCGTTCAGCGCCAGCCTTCCACCAATTTTCTGGCGTTTTAGTTCCAGAATTACTTTTCCCTGGGCTCTTACTGTCCTCAGGTGAATTTTGGGTGGTTTGCTCATTTCTTAGCTTTTTGTTGCCTTGAGGTGGAGTATTTAATATTTTCCCACTTCTTAGTTGAACTGCTTGGCATTCTTCTGCTATTTGCCTTGACAGCTGCTGCTTTGTTTGCTTAAATTGTTCGTCCATATGTATATTAGCCATCCTTTTCTCCTGTAGTCTATCTTTGAATTCAGCTAACTGCTTTGTTAGAAAGTCCAATTGTTGATTGAATTCAGCAGCTTGTTCTACAGGGCTGAGTTCAGCACTTGCTGTTTTAACCTCTTCTTTCATGGAAGAGTCACTACTTAGGTACAGATGCTGATTCCTGGCAACTGTATCAATGAGCTCTTGAGCCTCTTCAATTGTCTTTCTCATGTGGATAGATCCACCAGCTGAGTAATCTAGAGACATCTGAGCTCCTTCAGCAAGCCCATAATAGAAGATGTCTAACTGAACCCACTCTGAAAACATTTCAGAGGGGCATTTTCTTAGCATCTCTCTGTATCTCTCCCAGGCATCATAAAGAGATTCATTATCTCCTTGTTTAAAGCCTTGGATGTCCAGCCTTAGCTGTGTCATCTGTTTTGGGGGAAAATATTGATTCAGAAATTTTTCTGTCAGCTGTTTCCATGTCCTTATGCTGGCCTTGGGTTGGTTATTCAACCACCTCTTAGCTTGATCTTTTACAGCAAATGGAAACAGTAATAGTCTGTAGACATCCTGATCTATTTCCTTATCACGTACTGTGTCAGCAATTTGTAAAAATTGTGCCAGAAACTCTGTAGGTTCTTCCTGTGGAAGACCGGAATACTGGCAACTTTGCTGCACCATGATAATGAGCTGAGGATTCAACTCAAAGCTACTGACTCCAATGGAGGGTATGCAGATGCTACTCCCATATGAAGCAGTAGAGGGGTTAGAATAGGACCCCAGAGTCCTCCTGGACTGTTCATTTCCGCTTAAGTCCATAATGGAGAAAGAGAGATGATGTAAAATAGAAAAAATATTTATTTATTTATTTATTTATTTATTAATTTATTTCGAAAACAAAATAAGTCAAAATAAAATAAATAAAAATAGGTGAAGATTTTCGAAAAACTGAGGAGAGAGAAAAACAATAAGATAGCACAAGATTTAAAATTTTTAGATCTGATGCTCCTTGTTTTCGAAAATTTTTAAGGAAAAAAAACACTAAGGAACACCAAACTTAAAAATTTTAAGATCAAGACACAAGGAAAACTCAAGAACACTTTGAAGATTCACAAGAACACAAGAGCACGAAGGAAGAACACCAAACTTAAAATTTTTAGAAAACCAAACTAAAATTTTCGAAAATCACAGAGAAATCAACAAGAAAACACCAAACTTAAAGTTTGGCACATGATTTAATAGAAAAATTATTTTTGAAAAAGGTTTTAATAAGAAAATAAGGATTCTAAAGTTTTAACACGACAATAATACGAGACTCTAAACAAAAAGAGAAATTTTTCCTAATCTAAGCAACAAAATAGACCGTTAGTTGTCCAAACACGAACAATCCACGGCAACGGCGCCAAAAACTTGGTGCACAAATTGTGAATCACACTTTTCACAACTCGTACCACTAACCAGCAAGTGCACTGGGTCGTCCAAGTAATACCTTACGTGAGTAAGGGTCGAATCCCACAGAGATTGTTGGTTTGAAGCAATCTATGGTTATCTTGTAATTCTTAGTCAGGAAGTCAATTATATTTATCAGTTGAATTGTGAATAAACAAGAGAGGATGGATTAAAGGTTACTTGTTGTGCAGTAATGGAGAATATGTTGGAGTTTTGGAGATACTTTGTCTTCTGAATCTCTGCTTTCCTCTGTCTTCTGGTTCACGCACGCATGTCCTCCTATGGCTGGCTTTATGCAAGGGCATCACCGTTGTCAGTGGCTACATCCCCTCCTCTCAGTGAAAATGGTCAACACACCCTGTCACGGCACGGCTATTCATCTGTCGGTTCTCGATCATGCTGGAATAGGATTCACCCTCCTTTTGCGTCTGTCACTAACGCCCAACACTCGCGAGTTTGAAGCTCGTCACAGTCATTCAATCACTGAATCCCACTCAAAATACCACAGACAAGGTTTAGACCTTCCGGATTCTCTTGAATGCCGCCATCAATCTAGCTTATACCACGGAGATTCCAATTAAGAAATCTAAGAGATATTCATTCATTCTATAGTGGAACGTAAGTGGTTGTCAGGCACGCGTTCGTAGAGGAATGATGATGATTGTCACGTTCATCACATTCAGGTTGAAGTGCAAATGAATATCTTAGATAGGAACACGCATGTTTTAATGGAAAACAGAAATACTTGCATTAATTCATCGAGACACAGCAGAGCTCCTCACCCCCAACAATGGGGTTTAGAGACTCATGCCGTCAGAGAATACAAAGTTTTGATCTGAAATATCATGAGATACAAAGTAAGTCTCTAAAAGTTGTTTAAATACTAAACTAGTAGCCTAGGTTTACAGAATTTGAATAAACTATGATGGATGATGCAGAGATTCACTTCTGGGGCCCACTTGGTGTGTGCTGGGGCTGAGATTTAAGCAATTCACGTGCAGAGGCCGTTTGTGGAGTTGAACGCCAGTTTTTGTGCCAGTTTGGGCGTTCAACTCCAGTTTTTGACCCTTTTCTGGCGCTGGACGCCAGAATTGGGCAGAGAACTGGCATTGAACGCCAGTTTACATCGTCTATCCTTGTGCAAAGTATGGACTATTATATATTGCTGGAAAGCCCTGGATGTCTACTTTCCAATGCAATTTGAAACGCGCCATTTCGAGTTCTGTAGCTCCAGAAAATCCACTTTGAGTGCAGGGAGGTCAGAATCCAACAGCATCAGCAGTCCTTTTTCAGCCTGAATCAGATTTTTGCTCAGCTCCCTCAATTTCAGCCAGAAAAATACCTGAAATTACAGAAAAGCACACAACTCATAGTAAAGTCCAGAAATATGAATTTTTCCTAAAAACTAATGAAAATAAACTAGAAACTAACTAAAACATCCTAAAAACTATATGAAATTAACCCCAAAAAGCGTATAAAATATCCGCTCATCAGCCATACGGCCCATAACTCATTCGACAATCAGCCATAAATCAATATCATACACAGCCATTCCGGCCCATAACAAAACAGCACTTCCACCACCCAACATCATCAAATTCATAAAACCGGCATTTAAGCCATAAATCACTTTTTCTCAAATCGTTTCACTTTGAAATCAAGTTTCAACTCTTTTCAGCCTTGGCTTTAGAAATCTCGTTTCTCAAATCATCTCAGGCTCATAAGCCAAATTTACTCAAAGTGAGTTTTCTTTTTAAAACAAAGCCATTCTCGGCATTCTCTTTCCAAAACTTCCAAAACCATGGCAAGTTAAGGATTTATTTCAAAGCATTCAAAATCACCCATCCAACAATGGGATTTTATGACAAAAGTTTCCCGACAGAATTCCAAGTCTTTAGGGAAGGTCAACCTATATCAATTCCTTAAAATTCATTGAAACTCTTAAAATCATGGATTCTCGGTTCAAGTAAATAAAACTGAATTTATTATGAAACCGACCATACAAACTCACAAGTTCCAACCCGGTCCAAAAATCAACTCATTTGAAAAGGAACCGGTTCATTTGAATCAAACCACCTTCAGGTTTCTTTTTGGAACCCATTTTTCTAACTCTTCCAAATTGCCTCAAACTTAATTACTCAATCAAAAGTCTAGACCCTTTTTATATTGAAATCAATATTAGAGCATCATTCTTTCCTTCAGTGATTCAAACGGTAAAATAGTTCATTTCTAAATGGGCCAAACTCAACGCATAAAGTTCATTAAATAAATTAAGCTTGAAAACATAAATATTCTCTTAATAAATCAAATAATACAACTTCTCAAATCCAATCCTTTTTAAATAACTTTTCAAACAAGACTAGGATTTTATAGAAATTTCGGCAGTACCTCCCCTAAAACTTGGACTTTTGCCATCCGGTTCGGGTCCCAACTAAACCGTTTCTCATTCCTTTTCAACAGCTCAAAACCAGAAATCAATTCAAAAGCAAGCTAAATCCAACAGTCGCCTCAGTGGCATATCTCAAGGAAACCATTTCAAAAATCAACTCAATATCAACCGATTTAACTCATTTCCAAAGCTTTAAAGAATCGGTTCAGCAATAAATCATTTATCAAAACCAAATCAATTAAAACAACCCTGGCTGAATTTCAAGAGTATTGTATCTTTCACATCATCAAAATAATTGACTCAATTCAAACCAATCCTCAACGGATTAAACTCAGATTTCAAATATTTAAAGGATCAGCTTCAAAACATTACATTTCACAAAGCCGCACAACAACTCATCCAAACCAACATCCATAAACATTCGAGTCAATCAAATAATACATAAGGCCGATACAATCACCAAATACACATTTTCTCACATCAGTATCCACATGTAATAATTCCAACATATAAAAATATAGTTTTTGGAAAGTGCCCCTACCTCAAAACGCAAATTCCATAATCCAAACGTCTCACAGAGTCCTTTTCGCCTCAACCCGAACTGACAGCAACCAAAACCTCAGCTCCCAGTCACGTTCGTAATAACCAAAGCAACACTAATCGCAACATATAATAATCAGGACTCGATCCCACGTTACCAAGACTCATATTCATTAACCAAACACAACAGAATACTAACGCGAGATTATTCGAAACATAATTTCTTACCGAAGTAAAACAATGAGGCAGCTGCGATTTCGAACCGGCCCGGCAACAGTTCCGGCAGCGGCCAGAAGCTCCGGTGGATCAACTATAAAAAACCGCGCAGCATCAAAATCTTTTCGAAACCCAAAATGACAGAAACCACAAATTTAACACCCTTACCGCAAAGTCAGAACTCGCAGAAATCACTGAACATAGCAGCTCCATCAATGGCAGCTCGTACCGCAGCGACCCAGGCAGCGGCATCAGCTAAACAGTAGCTCCGATGTGCTATTCCAGTGAGTTTCCTTACTTGGCAGTGACACGGCGACTCAGAATCAGCATAGCCGCACGCAATCATCAACAGCGGCTCGGTTAACAACCACCATAGCACCCTGGCTTCAGCAGCGGCTTCCAAGGGCAACGGCGGCGGCAGGGGAATTCCGGCGGCAAGAACCCCTTTTCTGACGCGGCAGCTCAATGGCGGACCGGTTTCTCCCTCGCGTTCTGTTCTTCTCGCACTGCTCTCTCCTCGCCTGCGACAATGACGGAGGCAATCCCCAACAGCGGAGGAAGCAAGGCCGACTCAACTGAAGCAGAGCGCGACACACCTCTCCCCTGATCTCTCGCTCCCTCCTCTAACCACGGTTCACGGCGGCGATAGCAGCGGCGCGAACATCGGCAACCACCGTGGCTGGGAGCAGCTCCTTCAACGGCGAGGAACAAGGACCCAACGGCGACTACAATCGGTAGCTCTTCCCCCCTCCGCGGCCCTCTTCTCCATCGGTCTCTCTCTTTGTTTCGTGCGGTGTTGGCAGAAGCTCGACGGGACCGCGGCGGCGCGAGATTGGCGGCGACGATGCGTGGCAGGCTCGGCGGCTTGGTGGGGACACGCAGCTGGCGGCAGTGAGGATGAGCAGCGATGACCAGCTGAGCGGCGGCTTCCTTACTCTCCTCTGCAGCAACTCAGCCTCTCTCTCTCTCTCTCTTTCTGCTTTCGTTCCTTTCTTTCATGGAAAGGGAAAAAGGAAGATCATGTGCTGCTGCTGCTTGGTTGAACGAGAAGGGAACCGGGTCATGGTAACGGGTTACTGGGTTAGGGTTTTCTTATTTTGAAAATTAGGGTTAAGGGTAAATTGGTAATTTCACATAAAATTGAGAATAATATAATGATTGAAACCCCAAATTAAATCCAACACTAATTGTATGTAGAAAATACTATTTGCTCATCAATTTCACAAATTATTTTCCGTAAAATGCCCAAATCAAAATAATTAGAGATAATATAATTAAACTCTTTATTTTTCAAAGTAGCAGTACTATTATTTAAAATATTAATTATTTAATCCAAATCATATAAAAATCCTTATTATTTCACAACTACCGATTTTATAATTCAAATATGAAAAATAATCCAATAATTGTAAAATTGAATAATAATCATAACTTATCTCAAATTCAATAAATCAAAACTTGTCTTAATTATCTTTAATAAAATAATTTCTGAAATTAAGGCTATAAATAGCTATATGATTTGAGACTTGATCATAATAAGACTTTTCAAAAGTTCTGGGTCTTACATTGACTACACGTAAAGGTGGTTATGTTGACTTTTTCTTCAAAAAATCAGGTTTGCTATTAAAAAACAAGCACCTTCCCACTCCACCCCTCAAGTCATGGCCTTTTTCTCCAACTTTTAATGCCACAACTGTTCTTCCTCTCCAACTCCTAACGCCACAACCGCCCCGCTGCTCCGTGTCGCCAATCATCGTTGCCTAGCTCTCGCCCACCACTATTAGCCACAAGATCTCCACTGCAAACATCATTCAGCACTCTCGCACAGTAACACCAGAGACGAAAGCCACAGCTTGTGCCACTGCGTCGCGCATCACACCAGCAGATGGTATGTGGATGATGATGTTGAAGGCCATGGTGGTGTTCATGTGTGCATTTTCGCTGACAAGTCATGACAATTACTACTAGTTAAACGCCATGATGAAGATCACCACTTCAAGGGCCTGGCTGTCCAAATAATAACTCCTTATTCACCGCTTACAACTGTTTGGTATCTAATTCATTCCTTTTCTTTTTGTGATAGAGTAGGCACATCTTCTTCTTCTTCTTCTATGATTTGGATAATTTTTTAACTAGTTTTAAATGTTTCTTTCTCTTAGATTTCGAACGTATTTTTTTATCTGTTTTGATGTTTCTTTTACTTATATTTTGGATGGTTCTTTTTTTATGTTTTGGATTATTTTGGATATTTTTTATTTTCGAATATTCTTTTTCTAATATTTTTGGAGGTGCCATTTTGCTTTTTGTTATGTTTTGGATGTTTCTTTTTATTAGATTTTAGATATTCGTTTTACAATGATTTGGACGTTTTTTTTAGATTGTGGATGTTTCTTTTTATTTGGTTTTGGATATTTTTTATAATAATTTGAATTTATGTTTTCTAAAAAAAGAGCGAAGTTTGTTTTTTTCCCCTTAATGGACTTCTTTTTTTATTAGTTGGCCGCACCCTTAATTAGTTATATAACAAAATTGTTATATATATATATATATATATATATATATAGAGAGAGAGAGATGGGTCTAGAAATATTATTATATGAGGCCAATAACATATATAATATTAAAATAAAATTTATGCAAATAAATTATATAATGTAAGATACATTACAGAAATATTTTGATGGGGAATTTATTTTGAAGTATAAAGAATATGTGTGTACTTTTTACTAATGAATTAGTACATGTCGGTTTTTCATACTATAAAATACATCAACAATAGAATTTGTGCCAAATCTTTTAACAATCTTCTTCTCAGTATAAATCAGAAGACAATTAGCAAGAAATTTATATTCTGTTTTATTTCTGAGTCTATTTTTCATAATATTCATAGATGAAAAAATCTATCAACTGTGTGTGTGTGAGAGAGAGAGAGAGGATTATGATTAAATTCATGTGAGAAACATAGTTATAAAAATCGGACTGGACTGATGAATTCGACTAAAAAATCAGTGAACCAAACTCTACCGGTTCGGTTTACTCTTTGGACCGCTCAAAGAAGAGAACAAGTGTGGACGGAAAGAACCAGAGAAAATCGGTCTGATAACACCAAGTTGCGCACTCTATGGTATTCCACACCGTTTGTCCACACCGTTTGTCCGCCTCCGACCTTACGGTCCAAAGTTCGAACTAGGAACTTTAGAGTTGCAACACCACCCAATTGCCACCCGACCATGATGCTTCTTATTATTATATATGACAAAAACTAATTATATAGTATACATTCAATTACATAATTTTATAGATATTTAATTAATTTAATTTTGCATTATCTATTTTTTGAACTAATTATATTTTAATTATGTACCATTATTAATATAAATGTAAATTTCACTAAAAATTTATTAATATGTTTGATCTATTTCAATGCTAGTATTGTGATTCAGGTTATTTGTTTTGATACTAGTGTTAAAATCTATTGATATTATAATTAGATGATAGGTTTGTGAATTAATTGTTATTCTTATTGTATCAAATTAAGATACTATTATAATAGTACTAACAAATTTTATATTTATTTTTATATTAATTATTTTTAAAATATGAAACTTAACTTTTTATAAAATATTAGTGAAGATATGTATTTTAAATTTTAATTTTAAATTTTTGATTGTTTTATATTTTTATTTATGTGAAACCAATTTTATCAATTCAATCAGTAATATATCAGTTAAACTAATAAATCAATAACTTAACCAATTCAATCATTGGTTCATTTCTAATAGCTATGATAAGAAAGATGGAATACAACCTTCCCGAAAACTTTTTCAAATGCTGCAAAGGCACATGGTTGGAATCAGGAACCAAGGGGGAGCCGCCGTGGGCCATGGTCCCCCTTCCAAATAAATTTTAATTTTATATGAGAAATAAAAGAATTTAATTATAGTGATTAAATTTAAATAAATGGTTAAGATTAAATTACAAAAATTAAAAGGAATATGTATAATTAATATGTTTAAAATTAGAGAAAGGAAATAATTAATATCTTTAAAATTAGAGAAAGAGAGAATACTTAATTTTAAAGTATATTTATAATTTTAAATATTTATTTTTTAAAATTTTTTATAAATATTTTAAAATATTATATTTTTAAATAATATAACTACTTAAAATATAATTAAAAATATTTATAATATTATTAAGGATAAGTACTTTTTTCGTCTCTAAGGTCTGGGTCAAAATCAAAATCGTCCCCGACCTTTTTTTCTTATTAAATTCATCCTCAACATTACAAAACGTTATAAAATCGTTCTTTTCTACTTCAATTTTATTTTTTTACCAAATTATCCTTATTAAATAATAAAAATAATTAAAAAATTAAAACAAAACCTAACCCCCTCAACTCCCTCACCGTAACCCCCACCCCTCACCCCACTCCCTCACCCCCTCACCGTAAACCCCCACCCCTCACCCCCTCACCCCCTCACCCACTTCTTCATCACCACTAACCCAGTAACCCCCAATTCCCTTCTTCATCACCAAACCTCTTACCCCCTTCTTCATCACCAAGCCTCTTTCTCTCTCCCTTCCTCCCCAAGACTCTTGCTTTCCCTCATCATTTATTCTTAACCACAAAATAAATAAAAAATTCAGCAACAACATCAATCACAAAATAATCACAAAATTATTAACAATCCATCATCAATCATGTATATGTTCTTCAAAAATTAAAAAAAGGAAAAAGAAAAATAGGAAGAACGAAGAACAGAATCAGAAGCACCTCCTCACTCTCCCTTTTCTCACCACCATCACCACTGCCACCATAGCCAAATCATCATCATGCAATTACTATAATCAGAATCAGTATCACCAATAATAAATTAACAACAACAATTGTGAAGAGTGAATCAACAATGGTGGAACAACAACAAAAACAAAAATAGAAGCAGAAGTAGAAGCAGAAGGTAGAAAACAAAAGCAAAAAAGTAGAGGCAGCGGCGGAGAGTCTGGAGGGTTGGGAGCTGGACGGCAGCGGCAGTGCCTCCATGCAAGCTTGCGATGGCCGGCGGCGGGTTGAACGCAGGGGTGGCGGCGGATGCACCTCCAAGGCAGCCCAAACGACATCATGAGGGGGTGGGGGGTTATGGTGAGGGGGTGATGGAGTGGGTGGGAGTTACGGTGAGGGGGTGAGGGGTGAGGGAGTGAGGTGAGGGATGAGGGAGTGGGAATTGATGATGATGATGATGATGATGATGATGATGATGATGGGATAGGATGGGATGGGATGGGATTTGGAAGTGGGGTTTGGGGGTGGGTGTAGGAGGAAGCACTGGCGGATCCAAGGGGGGCCTAAGGTGGCCATGGTCCCCCCAATTTCTTTTAAAAAAACTAGCACTATTAATTTACTATTATTATATAATATATATATATATATATATATATATATATATATATATATATATTATAGATTAAATATATTTTTATATATTATATACTAAAAGAAATTTACAAGTTAATAACTTAATATGTATAAATTATACTGTGTATTATAATATATTAGTAGTAATTAATAAATAAATTTAAAAAATAATAAAAATGTATAAATATATAAATAATTGAAAAGTTATTGAAAAATTTAGGTTTAGATTAATGTAAAAAGTAATAATTATAAAAAAAAAACTTTTGTTTACCAAGAACAATTGAATAGATTTTTTAAACAATAAAATTATTAAAATAATATTTTTAAATAAGACGAAAGACAAACTTTTAACAGGTTATATGATTGTATATGTTGAAAAAGAAAATGTTTTAAAATTTACTTTCAGATGGTAAATTGATAATTTTAGTTATATGAAATATCGCAGACCAAATTTAAAAATACCAAAATCTTAAAGTATGTATAGTTGAATGTTAATTCTTATATAATATAATTATTAATTTTGACCAATATACTATAAATTATATTTTGTTGATTTTTTATTACGTTATATTTTAATTTATTTTATATTTAATTTGGCCCCCTCTTATAAAATTTTTGGATTCGCCACTGGAGGAAGGGAAATTGGGGATGGATTTGGGGTGGGGGAGAGACGAAGAGATGCTGGATGTGGGTGGGTGGGGTTTTATTTTTTTTTAATATTATTAATAATTTTTATTAATAATTAAGGGTAATTTGATCCAAAAAAATAGAAAAGGATGATTTTATACCGTTTTGTAACGTTGAGGATGATTTTAATAACAAAAAAAGATTAAAGACAAAATTGATTTTGACCCCAGATTTTGGGGACGAGAAAAGCACTTATCCCATATTATTATTATAAATATTTTTATAAATATACTTTAAAATTAATTATTCTCTCTTTCTCTAATTTCAAGGATATTAATTAGTCCTCCACTCTAATTTCAAACACATTACATATATTTTCTTTAATTTTTATAGTCTAATCTAAGTTATTTATTTAAATCTAATGTGTATAATTAAATCCACTCATTTTTTATATAAGAACACCGTTCTTACTAAATATTCCCTATATGTGTGTTAAATTATTAATTATTTACTTTTAGATTTTTTTAGTTTATTAAACATATTTTTAGTATAAAGTTACATAATAATTTTATAGATTATATTAATTTTTTGATAAGTGATTGGATAATTATTACATAGAATATATTATTTTTTTAAATTTTTAAAATAAGATTAAGAACTCTTCTTTATTTTTTGTACACAAAAAATTTTTTAAGCTAAAATTGTCCTAAAATATATTTTATTAAAAATCAGTGAAAATATAGTTTTTTTTTTGTTACATCTTCAATGCGTTAAATACATAAAATATTCTAAAAAATTTTATTATTATACTTTTAAAAGGTGCTTTTAGAATAAATTCATTACAATAAAAAACTAAAGCTAAAAATATTATAGATTTAATATTAGTTATAAAAACTTGGTCTCCTAATGTTAAGTTTCGCCACCAGTTGAAATTAAGGCACATGGTTGAAATTACTATGTGTAGAAGAGTAACAAAAACGGTTTGCTGGCGGGGTTAATGAATTAAAAAAAAAAAATTTGTTACATTTTGCCAGTATATTTTGCTTCCTGGAATGGATGTTTTTAAGGGTAAATATAATCTAAAAAAATGGGATACTAAAATTATAGCCAACTTTAATATTGATTTTATTCACTATAAGGAATAGTATAATTATCGACAATAAAAATCAACAGTTGTATTTTCCATCGATATTTATTGACGGCTTGTCACTGAAAAAATAAAAAAAATATTTGAAATAAAATATTAAAATTGACGGGACTTTATATTTTTTTTAAAATCGACAGATGAGTCGACTATTTTAATATTTGTAATATTGACGGTTTTTGTTGTCGGTAAATTTAAATGGTAGAGATTCTTATTCGAAATTCAGTAGATGGTGTAGATTTATTATATAAAATAGACGGTTAAGAGGTTGATTTTTGTTTTAACTGAAATCGACGAAATTGCCGTCGATTTTTATCAATAAAAAATTACACCGCGTTTGCTTCCCGTGTCCCTCGTTTCACCCACATTTTTCCCATAAAAAATTACACCCACGTTTGCTCCCGCACCCGCCGCTGTCGATCCATTACACTAGTGTCGCTGTCTCGTTATAAATCTCTTCAGGTGCAACATAATAGAGTTCTTAGCTACAATCATGATCAAGAAGAACAATAGTGCTGAAGAAGAACAACGTGATCTGAATGAAACTGCGATTGAGATCTTGTTTCAACTTGATCTCTCAGAAAATCAGATCAAGAAGCTAATCAATAATGAGTGCCTTCAGTTCCTTGAATCGTTGCTGCAAGCGTTAAAGCTTGGGAGCTGCCAATCAAGAGCATACGTAACACTGCTTTTGAAATCGACATTTACGGTTTCAAATCCGATCCAGTTGATCAGCGTGAAAACCAAAATGTTGTTTGAAATCACGAGTGATACACAACCGTATATCGCAGCAGACTTAGAAGCCGGCATTGAAGCTGGTGGTTAAGCTCTGTCCATGGGAAAGTAACAGAATCAAAGTAGTGGAAGCCGGCGCGGTGTCCGTGCTCGTCGAAGTGCTTCTTGATTCAACAGAAAGAAGAACGTGTGAGCTGGCGTTAATGATGTTGGATCAGCTTTGTGGTTGCACAGAAGGTACTCAATAAAAATCAGTTACTCTCTCTCTTTATCTCTCTACTGTTTCATTCTTCATTAATTTTTTCATCATTTTTAGGATTTCAAAGTTTTGTTGTGTGTGTTCTGCAGACTGTGATTATGTCTGCCTTTACATTGTAGTGATATTCATTTCGTCTTGTTATGTTTGCTTTTGTCCCATTGATTATGATAAGAATGAATAGTTCATTGTCCTTATTCTTCAATGATTTGTTATAATTGTATTGGCATTTCACAGAACTTAATCCTTGCTGTGACCTTTGTTTGAATGTTTACATTTGCCTGTGTCGCAAATATAAGTGTGAGGAAATTTTCAAGGGCAAGTCAATTGTTAAGATCAATTATTGTTGATGCCTAGACTCTGAAGCTCCATGAAGTCATGAACTCTCTTCATTAGTAAACCCACCTTGTCTTCATTTGGAAACAATTGGTAAACAATACAGTACTCATATCCTTATTTAAGTATTTTCTCTTTGCTACAAATAAGCTCCTACTGCTAGAAACACGCCTTACTATGTTAGAGTCCTGATTTCCTAACACTAAATGTAAGAATCAGAATAACTGCTTTAATAAAATAATAATTTAATTGTCTAAAATAGGTTCAAAAATGTAAAAATGTTCTTTTTAAAATATAAAGATAAAATTTTATTTCAATGAATTTTTTTGAGTTGGAAAATGTATCTTTTGCAAAATATTTTTTGTTAAAAATGCGTACCGAAGCTTAGACTAGCAGTATTGGCTCTAGTCTGTTTGGTACTGCGTATTTTAGTAAAAGGAGATTTTTAAAAAAAATTAATTTATTATTTTGAAAGGACAAAAATAATTTAGAATTGAAAATCGAGTGCTAATCTTAAAGGTTTTGGCCCAAAGTGGGCTAAACGGACCTAAAACGCTAACGGGTTGGATCGGGCCCATGTTGGGCCCAAGCCCAATATAAATGTATGTGTGCATCTTTTGATGAGCTTTCTGCTCATTTTACCCTAATTGAGGGAGGGGAGGCGCTAATGAGAAGAGAGAAGAGAAGGGTTGGGATTTCAGTATTCACCCCAACCTTGTTTTGATCGTATCTTGAGCTATGGAGCTCCGATTAATGAGCCGTTTGTGGCCACGCAAAATTCTCGTTGAGCTCTTCGTTTCTATATAAGCAAAGTTGGTAAAACTCAAAACTCACAGTCCAATTTCTGCCCTAATGAAATCCGCAATTTTACGTTTGGTTTTTGAGTAGATTTTGTGATTTTATTTGTTTAGGGGTGATCTAGCATTGAAATATTATTGGATTTTGCCCCTAATATCGTTGGGTAAGGTAAGTCTCTTCAAACTCTTATGGTTTGATGTTTTGGTTAGCCATAGTGTTGATTCTTAGTATGTTATATGTGTATACCTTGATAGTTGGTGAGTTTTGGAAGTGGTGTTGTGCTTGAGGCTTGTTGATCTTGTTGGAATCAAGCTTTTAGTGTTTTGCGCATATTGGAAATCGGCCAAGGTATGATTTCGGTTTTCTTTATGTAATATGTAATATTTCTGGAAACTTAGACTCGTAGACCTTAGGATAGGATTGAATTGATGTTAATTGTTGGTTGTTATTGATTATTGTAGTTGATGATGATTGTTAGGAATTATTGGTGTCGATGAGTATTGATGGTGATTGGTTATATTGGTGAATCATGAGGATTATGAGAATTTATGGTAATAAGTAAATGTACAATGTTTGTGACGGTTTGGAATGATGGATATGTGATTTATTGATGTTGGATGGATGGTTGATGAGAATGGAGGTTTGTGAGTAGGAATTGTGGGAGAAATGGAGGATTTAAAACTAAATGATTTAAGTATGGTGTGGTTGAATAATGATAGAAGATTCATTGGTAATGTGTAGGGATGAGTAAGATTGAGTTTTGGTATGGTTGAAATGAATGAGACTTGTGAATTTGGAAGATTTGAAGTTGGGTGCTTTTTGGATAAAAACTTGTTTTTAACCAACTTTGACGGATTATATAACTTATGCCTTGGTTTTTGAAATTTATTGAATTTTATATCAAATTAAAGATATTTTAAAGATCTTTAAAACGGTATATATTTTGTAGAAATTGGAATTTTGTAGAGAAAGATACGATCGTTGGAAGTTGGTGTCAAATATCTGATTTTTGTGATGTTCTAGAAATTGTGAGTTCTGGTTTGTGTACGCACGCACACTATTGTGCGCGTGCTCTGAGCAGGGGTCATATTTTGACTTGTGCGTAGGCACACCCTGTAATTTTTAGAAAACGTGCGTACGCACATTCTAGTATGCACACACACAGAGATATGCCTACTGTTGGGAGCATTCGCACACTCTGGTATGCACACACACCCTGCGAAATTTGCAAGTTGTGCGTACGCACATGCTGGGAAGTGCCTTCTGTTGAGGGCATTCGCACGTATCCACGCATGCACACAAAATGGAAAATTTTACTTTTGTGCGTATGCACACCTTTATGCATACGCACACTGCCCTATTTTTCAATAAAAACCTTATTTTTAACCGTTTTACCTTCACAGCAAGCTTGTAAACTTTCATAATGCTTGTTTAAGATCCCTTAACTTGTTTTTAGGCTTTGAAACATAGAAAATATCGTGAGTGAGTTTAACTAGATATTTTTCTGGTAATAAGTTAGAAGACGGAGACTTAGGTTTCTGGGTAAAGGGAGATGGACTAGTTGGGTATCTGATGGTGTATTATATTGATGATGAACTTGTGATATTGAGGATGGATGATGAGTTTAAGACTTGAAAATGAATGTTTATGGTTAATGGAAAGACTATGAACGGAAGTGTGCTGTGAGCAATGGTTTCTGAGATGGACTATGTGATTGTGATATGTATTATTCTCTGTCGTAGGGGCTGTGGCAGTCTCCCGCCTATATTCGGATGTGAGGGTTGAAGCTGGGCTTTCCACTCACGTTTCGCTCTCATGGAGAAGGTGGTAGGGCACTCATCCCTCGGAATTATTCCTCTTGAGTATGCATTTTCTCTCTGGTTGCAAGGTGGTAGGGCACTAACCCACGGAATCATGCGGCATCCAGAGGAAGGTGGTAGGGCACTCTCCCTCGGAACGTTTCCCTATGAAAGGAGAAGGTGGTAGGACATTCATCCTTCGAAATTATTCCTCCTGAGTATGCGCAATAGAAAGACTAATTCGGGAGTTACTAACAGGATTGTGTCGGTTTTGACACTATAACAGACATGTGATATCACAGCCAATAGGACAGCCATTCATCATATACATCTCTTATGTTCTTGTTTGCTTTGATTACTTGTAGTTTGCCTAAATGTATAATATGCCTACTTGCTTCTTGAATTACTTGCTATACATAAATATTCCCTGTGTATTACTTGTTTGCATATACTTATGATTGTCTGTCGCTGAGGAGGTTAGGTAGGCGGTGGTGATGGGATCGCGTGGAGGGTAGGTTAGGGAAGGGTGTGGGATACAGCGATATGATTGATATTAGTTAGAAATCCCTTAAGTTTAGATAACCCTGTCTATGGTTTATAGTTTAGGTTATTTATTTTCTTAAGCTTGAATATCTGTTTGGTGTGAAGTTCTAGGATTGCCTTTGGCGTCCCAAAACCGTACATCTTACATTTTGGGCACTCTTACCATACTGAGAACCTCTGGTTCTCATACCATATGTTGTTGTTGTTTTTCAGATGCATGTCGTAACCCACCTCAGTGAGTTGCGAGATGGTAACGGAGCGGAGGATCTTATGTACTCTTTTGTATTTTGATTACTTGTTGTAGTACTTTCTCTCACTTTTTTATTTTAGACTTTATGACCTTAGAGGCTTAATTTGAGAGATAAGTTGTATAAGCTGTTTTAAACTTTCAAAACTCTTTTGTATTTCAGTTTGACTAGTCGGCGTAAACTCTGCAGGTTGTCTCTAGTCCTCTTTTGGTACATCATACTTATATATATATATATACCTCTTGTTAATTTAATTATTACCTTGTGTATCCTGTAGCTATCTACAAAGTTTTATATGTATTATGTCGTGTTCTGCTCGTACCTACACGTTTAGTTATCGTGTGTAAACGCTTCCCATTTCGTAATTCCGTTTTATGCGACTTTGAGCTTTATTCCTTCATCGGGCTTCTAGTTATATAAATTATTGGATATATATTATATATTATAAGCTTTAGAACTGTCGTGGCACTTTGTTATCCTTTGCTTTATGGCTAGAGGTAAGGCTTAGGGTAACATGGTGTTACACTAAACATGTAAACTGTTGTTTTGAATTCATAATGCCATGTTAGTAATGTCATTTGAAATTGCTGAAGTTTCTTTTTGGCTTATATCCTAAAAAAGAAAGAACTTTTTTCTCTCTCCTTCATTAAGAAGTCATGTACTCTGATATGTATGTCTCTTCATGTCATTTCATTGGTACTTGATAATGACTTCTTTGAAACCTGGTGTATTATGTGATATTCATCTTTTGTTCTTAGGATTTTGCATTATTCTTTACTTTTTGCTTCTTCTTACATTCCATTAAGATATTGTATCTAAAAAAAGACATATAACACTGAACAAAAAGTGATTCAGCTTCAGGGTAAAATGGTTGGGAATGCTTCTAAGGTAATTCAAATTTATCAAACTAAAATTTAGGAATAAGTTAGTATAATGTCTTTTCTTTTTTTCTTTTTTTTCTTTTTTAAACCAGCTGTTTTGTGGGGGTGTAGTTTCGAATGAGAAATTTCCTACGTGCCGAATGCTAACTTTTAATCCAATTGCTTGCTTTTAAATTAGTTTAGAACTAAAGAAATCTTGTGTAGTAGTGCTATCTATACATAAATAGTAAAAGAACAGTGAAGTTTTTTTGTAATTCTTTTCTTTTCCTTTGTTTTATAGGTTTACAAACAATGGTTGAACCTTCCAAGGTCATCCATTAAGAAGACGTGAGATATCTGAAGTACGCTTTTTTTTCCCTCCAGGTGGATGAGTATGTTGTTAGTACTTGGCACATGGCACGTGTAATGTTTAATTGTTTATGATGTTGTTACGCTTTGGTTGCAGAATGATTTGCTTCGGCTCTTTCAGCCTTTTGGGGTCATAACAAAGCTTGTGATGTTGCGTGCAATAAATCAGCTTTCCTTTTTAAATTCACGCCTTAAAATGAGACTTTTGGTTTTCCTTCAGAAATTTAAGGGTGCTTTATTTTACCTTTCTTTTTGTTAATCTACTACTTATTTTAGGCTCTTTTCCAAATGCAAGATATTGCTTCAGCCGTTAATGCTTTATAATTTTATGCAAATGTTCAGCCAAGCAGAAGGTATGCACAGACTTGTTTATTCCTCCTGTCTTTAATTTGTCATTGCCTTATAACTATTGTTTTGATAATTTGGTATCATGGAATGTTATGTAATTTTCTTTTCTATTGATTGTGTGAGTTCCTAAACAATCTGGTTCTTTTATTTTACTCTAGGAGGAGGAATGTTTATGTCCAGTTTTCCTCACATCAAGAACTAACATCAATGGATCAAAATCAAGGGTGTGGAGATGAGGTTGGCATTTCATAGTTTCCATGTTTGAGTTAAAAGTTATTACTGAAAGTTCATGGTGTCAATCGATGATTGATCCATGTAACTGAATCATACGGTAGTATATATTTTGATAAATAGACTTATAATTAAGTTATCTGTGCTTGGATACATGGTTACATTAGCGCTTGTTTTGAGTGTTTTTAAATATGCTTCTTAAGAAGCAAGATAATTTATTGTGTAGTGGAATGTAGCTTCTGTTTCTATACATTATGTATAAACAATTACCCTGTATAATTAGATATCAGCATTGTCATTGCATTTTTAGTTACTCCTAAAAACCGACGGAAATGTTATCCCTTTTTTAATTTAATATAGACAAAAGAAAAAAAAACTCGACGCCTTTCTTTTCGGTACTTAATAATTATATCAATGGATAGGCTATCGATTTTAATAAATCAAATATCGATGAATTTGCCGTCACTTTTGATAATATTATCGACAGTTAGGGTGTCGCTTTTATTAAATATGTAAAAATCCAAAATTCATATTATCGACACACTGAGTGTCGATTTTATTGAAAATTTATCGACAATCTCGCAAGTCGTCAATTTTATTAGATTTTTGAAAAATCAACACGCTTAAAAGCGACTGCTTTTGCCGTCAATTTTAAAATTATCGACAATTTTACCGTCGATTTTAACGGTGTTTCTTGTAATGATCACCACAAGAAAACCACAATTTTTCTACACTTTTAAGTATAGCCAAAAGTTAGAAAAAGTGTAGTGACTGCGTCCCGATACGCTTTTGAAAGGGTCACAGCGTGCCACTCTCTCTATCGCCACACTTTTGTCAATCTATTGGCATGCTTTTTTCTTCACGCTTTTATGTATTTCCATGTAAACCACGCAAATTTAGCAAATAATTAATCAATAAATTAAATTTTTAATAAAAAAATTTGAAATGTTAATTTTATAGTAAAATAAGATAGAGCTAATTGGAACGAGAATTTTGACACTAATTTTAAAAAATTTGGCCCAAGATTGGGCCGAACGGGCTGAACCGGTCGAACCGAATTCGAACCGGGCCCGTAGGCCCAACCAATTCACTTACTTAAGTGAGCTTAAGCCGACTTCTCTCTCTTCTTCATCCATAGGATGCTGAAGCTCAGCACAAGGGAGAAGAAGGTAACAAAATTCACAAAACCCTTGATTTTCAATCAAATCCACGTAACTTTTGATCCGGAGCTCCGATCGCCACACCGTTTTGCAGCCACGCGACCGCAACGTCAAGCTATACAAAATCCAGTCACTAATTAGGTAAGAAAATCACTTATGTGTTCCAATTTCTTCCTTTCCAATTTCAAAAATTATGAGCAATTATGTTGAAAATTGTTCAATTCCGGTGTTTAGGCTCGAATTAGCTTGAGGAGAACGTTCAATATTGCATATTTGGTGCTTGGATAAGGTGAGAATCCTAGAACTGTATCTAATTCTTTGAATTTGTGTTTTGATTATTAAGCTTTGGATATATATATGTGTGTTAATGTGAAATTTAGGTATATATAAATATTGGAGTTGATTTGTGGGCATTGGAGGCTTGGAAAGCTGGATTGTGGTGAGGAAGGCTTGTGAGTTTGCTTTGTGGGTTGCCTTGGAAAATACGTAGAAATCGGCCAAGCTATGTGATGAGCGGATAATTTATACGCTTTTTGGCATTGTTTTTAGTATATTTTTAGTAGGATCTAGCTACTTTTAGGGATGTTTTCATTAGTTTTTATGTTAAATTCACATTTATGGACTTTACTATGAGTTTGTGTGTTTTTCTGTGATTTCAGGTATTTTCTAGCTAAAATTGAGGGACTTGAGCAAAAATCAGATTCAGAGGTTGAAGAAGGACTGCTGATGCTGTTGGATTCTGACTTCCCTGCACTCAAAATGGATTTTCTGGATCTACAGAACTCAAAATGGCGCGCTTTCAATTGCGTTGGAAAGTAGACATCCAGGGCTTTCCAGCAATATATAATAGTCCATACTTTGGCCAAGTTTAGACGACACAAAAGGGCGTTGAACGCCAGTTCTACGCTGCAGTCTGGAGTTAAACGCCAGAAAAGGATCCAAAACCAGAGTTGAACGCCCAAACTGGCACAAAAGCTGGCGTTCAACTCCAAGAAGGACCTCTACACTTGCAACACTCAAAGCTCAGCCCAAGCACACACCAAGTGGGCCCCGAAAGTGGATTTATGCATCAATTACTTACTTCTGTAAACCCTAGTAGCTAGTTTATTATAAATAGGACTTTTTACTATTGTATTAGACATCTTTGATCAGTTGTATGCTATCTTAGATCACGTTTGGGGGCTGGCCTCTCGGCCATGCCTGGACCTTCATTACTTATGTATTTTCAACGGTAGAGTTTCTGCACTCCATAGATTAAGGTGTGGAGCTCTGCTGTTCCTCAAAGATTAATACAAAGTACTACTGTTTTTCTATTCAATTCAACTTATTCCACTTCTAAGATATTTATTCGCACTTCAACCTGAATGTGATGAACGTGACAATCATCATCATTCCCTATGAACGCGTGCCTGACAACCACTTCCGTTCTACCTTCGATTGAATGAGTATCTCTTAGATTTCTTAATCAGAATCTTCGTGGTGTAAGCTAGATTGATGGCGACATTCATGAGAGTCCGGAAAGTCTAAACCTTGTCTGTGGTATTCCGAGTAGGACTCTGGGATTGAATGACTGTGACGAGCTTCAAACTCGCGAGTGCTGGGCGTAGTGACAGACGCAAAAGGATAGTAAATCCTATTCCAGTATGATCGAGAACCTCCAGATGATTAGCCATGCAGTGACAGCGCATCGGACCATTTTCACAGAGAGGAATAGGACGCAGCCATCGACAAGGGTGATGCCTCCAGACGATTAGCCGTGCTGTGACAAAGCATTTGGACCATTTTCCAGAGAGGATTAAAAGTAGCCATTGACAACGGTGATGTCCTTACAAAAAGCCAGCCATAGAAAGGAGTAAGACTGATTGGATGAAGACAGCGGAAAAGCAGAGATTCAGAAGAACGGAAGCATCTCTATGCGCTTATCTGAAATTCTCACCTCTGAATTACATAAGTGTTTCTATCCTTATTTTCTGTTTATTTATTAATTATATTCGAAAACTCCATAACTATTTGATATCCGCCTGACTGAGATTTACAAGGTGACCATAGCTTGCTTCATACCAACAATCTCCGTGGGATCGACCCTTACTCACGTAAGGTTTATTACTTGGACGACACAGTGCACTTGCTGGTTAGATATGCGAAGTTGTGAAGATATGTTTAGACCATGGTTCTGTGCATCTGTTTTTGGTGCCATTGCCAGGGAATCAATTTCGAACAACAATTCACAACCTGAGTAGCAATTTCGCATATCAAGTTTTTGGCGCCATTGCCGGGGATTGTTCGAGTTTGGACAACTGACGGTTCATCTTGTTGCTCAGATTAGGTAATTTTCTTTTCAAAAAGTTTTTCAAAAAAATCTTTCAAAAATTTTTCAAAAATCTTTCAAAAATTCCTCCTTTGTTTTCGAACAAAGTTTTCAAAAAAAATGTTTTCAAAAATATATTTTTCTTCAGAATTTTTAAGAATGAATTCTAGTGTTTCATGAAGCATGTGAAGCCTGGCTGGCTGTAAAGCCATGTCTAAATTCTTTTAGACTGAGGCTTCCACTTATAAGTATATGAAGTTGGATGAAGTATCAGCTGTTGTATACATGATAGGTATCTGCTGAAGCTTGGCTGGCCATTGGCCATGTCTAGTGTTTTGGACCGGAGCTTTTTGAAAGCTTGGCTGGCTAGTGAGCCATGTCTAATTCCTGGACTGAAGCTTTAGACTAATATTGCAAGATTCCTGGAATTCATATTAAAAATTTTGGAATCCTTATTTTTCTTTTTCTAAATAATTTTCGAAAAAAAAAATCCAAAAAAATTAGAAAATCATAAAAATAAAAAATATTTTTGTGTTTCTTGTTTGAGTCATGTGTCATGTTATAAGTTTGGTGTCAATTGCATATTCATCTTGCATTTTTCGAAAATTCATGCATTCATAGTGTTCTTCATGATCTTCAAGTTGTTCTTGGTAAGTCTTCTTGTTTGATCTTGATGTTTTTTTGTTTTGTGTCTTTTCTTGTTTTTCATATGCATTCATGCATTCATAGTGTCCATACATGAAAAATTTCTAAGTTTGGTGTCTTGCATGTTTTCTTTGCATTAAAAATTTTTCAAAATTATGTTCTTGATGTTCATCATGATCTTCATAGTGTTCTTGGTGTTCATCTTGACATTCATAGCATTCTTGCATGCATTCATTGTTTTGATCTAAAAATTTCATGCATTGCATCATGTTCATGTTTTTCTCTCTCATCATTAAAAAATTCAAAAATAAAAAAAAAATCTTTCCCTTTTTCTTCTCATCAAATTCGAAAATTTGAGTTGACTTTTTCAAAAATTTTTAAAATCAAGTTGTTTTTATGAGTCAAATCAAATTTTCAATTTAAAAATCTTATCTTTTTCAAAATCTTTTTCAAAAATCAAATCTTTTTCATTTTTCTTAGTTATTTTCGAAAATTATAAAAATATTTTTCAAAAATCTTTTTCTTATCTTTATCACATAATTTTCGAAAATAACATCATCAATTAATGTTTTGATTCAAAAATTTCAAGTTTGTTACTTGCTTGTTAAGAAAGATTCAAACTTTAAGTTCTAGAATCATATTTTGTGATTTCTTGTGAGTCAAGTCATTAATTGTGGTTTTAAAAATCAAATCTTTTTCAAAAACTAATTTTAATCATATCTTTTCAAAAATATCTTCTTATCATATCTTTTTCAAAAATTTGATTTCAAAATATCTTTTCTAACTTCTTATCTTCTCATCTTTTCAAAATTGATTTTCAAATTTGTTTCAACTAACTAACTAACTTTTTGTTTGTTTCTTATCTTTTTCAAAACTACCTAACTAACTTTCCCTCTCTAATTTTCGAAAATATCTTCCCTCTTTTTCAAAATTTCTTTTTAATTAACTAATTATTTTAATTTTTTATTTTAATTTTCGAAAATTACTAACCTTTTTCAAAAAACTATTTTCGAAAATCACTAACTTTTTTTCAAAAATTATTTTCGAAAATTCTCCTTCTCTCTCTGAGTTCAGATTCTCTCTTCTTATTTTCTTCTACTCACATAAGGGAACCTCTATACTGTGGTAAAAAGGATCCCTATTATTATTATTATTTTTCTGTGCCCTCTTCTTTGTCATATGAGCAGGAGCAAGGACAAGAACATTCTTGTTGAAGCAGATCCAGAACCTGAAAGGACTCTGAAAAGGAAACTAAGAGAAGCTAAAATACAACAATTCAGAGATAACCTTTCAGAAATTTTCGAACAGGAAGAAGAGATGGCAGCCGAAAATAATAATAATGCAAGGAGGATGCTTGGTGACTTTACTGCACCTAATTCCAATTTACATGGAAGAAGGATCTCCATTCCTGCCTGGAGCAAACAATTTTGAGCTGAAACCTCAGCTAGTTTCTCTGATGCAGCAAAACTGCAAGTTTCATGGACTTCCATCTGAAGATCCTTTTCAGTTCTTAACTGAATTCTTGCAGATATGTGATACTGTTAAGACTAATGGAGTAGATCCTGAAGTCTACAGGCTCATGCTTTTCCCTTTTGCTGTAAGAGACAGAGCCAGAATATGGTTGGATTCTCAACCTAAAGACAGCCTGAACTCTTGGGATAAGCTGGTCAAGGCTTTCTTAGCCAAGTTCTTTCCTCCTCAAAAGCTTAGTAAGCTTAGAGTGGATGTTCAAACCTTCAGACAGAAGGAAGGTGAATCCCTCTATGAAGCTTGGGAGAGATACAAAGGACTGACCAAAAAGTGTCCTTCTGACATGCTTTCAAAATGGACCATCCTGGACATATTCTATGATGGTCTGTCTGACTTAGCTAAGATGTCATCGGACACTTCTGCAGGTGGATCCATTCACCTAAAGAAAATGCCTGCAGAAGCTCAAGAACTCATTGACATGGTTGCTAATAACCAGTTCATGTACACTTCTGAGAGGAATCCTGTGAGTAATGGGACGCCTATGAAGAAGGGAGTTCTTGAAATTGATACTCTGAATGCTATATTGGCTCAGAATAAAATATTGACTCAGCAAGTCAATATGACTCTCAGAGCCTGAATGGAATGCAAGCTGCATCCAACAGTACTCAAGAGGCATCTTCTAAAGAAGAAGCTTATGATCCTGAAAACCCTGCAATAGCAGAGGTAAATTACTTAGGTGAACCTTATGGAAACACCTATAACTCATCATGGAGAAATCATCCAAATTTCTCATGGAAGGATCAACAAAAGCCTCAACAAGGCTTTAATAATGGTGGAAGAAACAGGTTTAATAGTAAACCTTTTCCATCATCCACTCAGCAACAGACAGAGAACTATGAACAAAATACATCTCATTTAGCAAACTTAGTCTCTGATCTATCTAAGGCCACTGTAAGTTTCATGAATGAAACAAGGTCCTCCATTAGAAATTTGGAAGCACAAATGGGGCAGCTGAGTAAAAGGATCACTGAAATCCCTCCCAGTACTCTCCCAAGCAATACAGAAGAAAATCCAAAAGGAGAGTGCAAGGCCATTGAATTAATTACCATGGCCGAACCTGTAAGGGAGGTTAAGGACGTGAATCCCAGTGAGGAAGACCTCCTGGGACGTCCAGTAATCAATAAGGAGTTTCCCTCTGAGGAACCAAAGGAATCTGAGACTCATCTAGAGACCATAGAGATTCCATTGAACCTCCTTATACCCTTCATGAGCTCTGATGAGTATTCCTCTTCTGAAAAGAATGAGGATGTTACTGAAGAGCAAGTTGCCAAGTTCCTTGGTGCAATCATGAAGCTAAATGCCAATTTATTTGGTAATGAGACTTGGGAAGATGAACCTCCCTTGTTCACCAATGAACTGAGTGATCTGGATCAACTGACATTGCCTCAGAAGAAACAGGATCCTGGAAAGTTCTTACTACCTTATACCATAGGCAACATGATCTTTGAAAAAGCTCTGTCTGACCTTGGTTCAGGGATAAACCTCATGCCACTCTCTGTAATAGAGAAACTGGGAATCTTTGGGGTGCAAACTGCTAAAATCTCATTAGAGATGGCAGACAATTCAAGAAAACAGGCTTATGGACAAGTAGAGGACGTATTAGTAAAGGTTGAAGGCCTTTACATCCCTGCTGATTTCATAGTCTTGGATACTGGAAAGGAAGAGGATGAATCCATCATCCTAGGAAGACATTTCCTAGCCACAGCAAGAGCTGTGATTGATGTGGACAGAGGAGAATTGATCCTTCAAATAAATGAGGACAACCTTGTGTTTACAACTCGAGGATCTCTCTCTGCATCCATGGAGAGGAAGCATAAAAAGCTTCTCTCAAAGCAGAGTCAACCAAAGCCCCCACAGTTAAACTCTAAGTTTGGTGTTGGGAGGCCACAACCAAACTCTAAGTTTGGTGTCAAACCCCCATATCCAAACTCTAAGTTTGGTGTTGGGAGGTCTCAACAAAGCTCTGCACATCTGTGAGGCTCCATGAGAGCCCACTGTCAAGCTATTGACATTAAAGAAGCGCTTGTTGGGAGGCAACCCAATGTTTGTTCATCTAATTCTATTGTTATTTTATGTTTTATTAGGTTCATGATCATGTGGAGTCACGAAAAAAATAGAAAAATTAAAAACAGAATAAAAAAAACAGCAAAAGAAAAATCACACCCTGGAGGAAGACCTTACTGGCGTTTAAACGCCAGTAAGAAGCATCTTTTGGGCGTTCAATGCAAGAACAGAGCATGGTTCTGGCGCTGAACGCCAGAAATGCACCCTGGAGAAGAGCTGGCGCTGAACGCCCAGAACAAGCATGGTTCTGGAGTTCAACGCCAGAAATGGGCCACAAATGGGCGTTCAACGCCTAGAACAAGCACCAATCTGGCGCTGAATGCCCAGAGTTGTGTGCAAGGGCATTTTACATGCCTAATGGGTGCAGGGATGTAAATCCTTGACACCTCAGGATCTGTGGACACCACAGGATCATCTTAGGATTTGTGAATCCCACAGGATCCCCACCTACCTCCACTCACTTCTTCTCTCCTCTTAATCACCCTCTCTTCCCAATAAACACTTTTCCCCAAAACCCTTCACCAATCACCTCAATCTCTCTTCCCTATCACCACTTCACCACTCACATCCATCCACTATTCCCCATAAACCTACCTCATAAACTCCACCTACCTTCACAATTCAAAATCAATTTCCCACCCAAAACCCATCCTTATGGCCGAACCTTACCCCCCTCCCTTCCCTATATATAGCCCTCCATTCTCCCTCATTTTCACACAACACAACCCTCTCTTCTCTTCTTGGCTGAACACTCTCTCTCCCTCTCTTCCATAATTTCTTCTTCTTCTTCATCTCTACTTTCTTTTCTTGCTCGAGGGCGAGCAATATTCTAAGTTTGGTGTGGTAAAAGCATAAGCTTTTTGTTTTTCCATTACCATTGATGGCACCCAAGACCGGAGAATCCTCTAGAAAAGAAAAAGGGAAGACAAAAGCTTCCACCTCCGAGTCATGGGAGATGGAAAGGTTCATCTCCAAAGCCCATCAAGACCACTTCTATGATGTTGTGGCCAAGAAGAAAGTGATCCCCGAGGTCCCTTTCAAGCTCAAAAGAAATGAGTATCCGGAGATCCGACATGAAATCCAAAGAAGAGGTTGGGAAGTTCTAACAAACCCCATCCAACAAGTCGGCATCCTAATGGTTCAAGAGTTCTATGCCAATGCATGGATCACTAGGAACCATGATCAAAGTAAGAACCCGAATCCAAAGAATTATGTTACAATAGTTAGGGGGAAATACTTAGATTTTAGTCCGGAAAATGTGAGGTTGGCGTTTAACTTGCCTATGATGCAAGGAGATGCATGCCCCTACACTAGAAGGGTCAACTTTAATCAAAGGTTGGACCAAGTCCTCATGGACATATGTGTGGAAGGAGCTCAATGGAAGATTGACTCCAAAGGCAAGCCGGTTCAATTAAGAAGACTGGACCTCAAGCCTGTAGCTAGAGGATGGTTAGAGTTCATCCAACGCTCCATCATCCCCACTAGCAACCGATCTGAAGTTACTGTGGATCGGGCCATCATGATCCATAGCATCATGATTGGAGAGGAAGTAGAAGTTCATGAAGTCATCTCCCTTGAACTCTACAAAATAGCCGAAAAGCCCTCTCCTGGGGCAAGGCTAGCTTTTCCTCATCTTATTTGCCATCTATGTTACTCAGTTGGAGCTTTCATAGAAGGAGACATTCCCATTGAGGAAGAGAAGCCCATCACTAAGAAAAGGATGGAGCAAGCAAGAGAGCCCATTCATGGAGCTCAAGAGGCGTAGGAAGCTCATCACCATGAGATCCCGGAGATGCCTCAAATGCACTTTCCTCCACAGAATTTTTGGGAGCAAATCAACACCTCCCTAGGAGAATTAAGTTCCAACATGGGACAACTAAGGGTGGAATATCAAGAGCACTCCATCATCCTTCATGAAATTAGAGAAGATCAAAAAGCAATGAGGGAGGAGCAACAAAGACAAGGAAGAGACATAGAAGAGCTCAAGGACATCATTGGTTCCTCAAGAAGAAAACACCACCATTACTAAGGTGGACTCATTCCTTGTTCTTACTTTCTCTGTTTTTCGTTTTCTATGTTAAGTGCTTATCTATGTTTGTATCTTCATTACATGATCATTAGTAATTAGTAACTCTGTCTTAAAGTTATGAATGTCCTATGAATCCATCACCTCTCTTAAATGAAAAATGTTTTAATTCAAAAGAACAAGAAGTACATGAGTTTCGAATTTATCCTTGAACTTAGTTTAATTATATTGATGTGGTGACATTGCTTCTTGTTTTCTGAATGAATGCTTGAACAGTGCATATGTCTTTTGAAGTTGTTGTTTAAGAATGTTAAATATGTTGGCTCTTGAAAGAATGATGACAAGGAGACATGTTATTTAATAATCTGAAAAATCATAAAAATGATTCTTGAAGCAAGAAAAAGCAGCAAAGAACAAAGCTTGCAGAAAAAAAATGGCAAAAAAAAAATAGAAAAAAGAAAAAGCAAGCAGAAAAAGCCAAAGCTCTTAAAACCAAGAGGCAAGAGCAAAAAGCCAATAACCCTTAAAACCAAAAGGCAAGGGAGATAAAAAGGATCCCAAGGCTTTGAGCATCAGTGGATAGGAGGGCCTAAAGGAATAAAATCCTGGTCTAAGCAGCTAAACCAAGCTGTCCCTAACCATGTGCTTGTGGCGTGTAGGTGTCAAGTGAAAACTTGAGACTGAGCGGTTAAAGTCAAGGTCCAAAGCAAAAAAAAAAAGAGTGTGCTTAAGAACCCTGGACACCTCTAATTGGGGACTTTAGCAAAGCTGAGTCACAATCTGAAAAGGTTCACCCAATTATGTGTCTGTGGCATTTATGTATCCGGTGGTAATACTGGAAAACAAAGTGCTTAGGGCCACGGCCAAGACTCATAAAGAAGCTATGTTCAAGAATCATCATACTGAACTAGGAGAATCAATAACACTATCTGAACTCTGAGTTCCTATAGATGCCAATCATTCTGAACCTCAATGGATAAAGTGAGATGCCAAAACTATTCAAGAGGCAAAAAGCTACAAGTCCCGCTCATTTGATTGGAGCTATGTTTCATTGATAGTTTGGAATTTATAGTATATTCTCTTCTTTTTATCCTATTTGATTTTCAGTTGCTTGGGGACAAGCAACAATTTAAGTTTGGTGTTGTGATGAGCAGATAATTTATACACTTTTTGGCATTGTTTTTAGTATGTTTTTAGTAGGATCTAGCTACTTTTAGGGATGTTTTCATTAGTTTTTATATTAAATTCACATTTCTGGACTTTACTATGAGTTTGTGTGTTTTTCTGTGATTTCAGGTATTTTCTGGCTGAAATTGAGGGACTTGAGCAAAAATCAGATTCAGAGGTTGAAGAAGGACTGCTGATGCTGTTGGATTCTGACTTTCCTTCACTCAAAATGGATTTTCTGGAGCTACAGAAGTCAAAATGGCGCGCTTTTAATTGCGTTGGAAAGTAGACATCCAGGGCTTTCCAGCAATATATAATAGTCCATACTTTGGCCAAGTTTAGACGATGCAAAAGGGCGTTGAACGCCAGTTCTATGCTGCAGTCTGGAGTTAAACGCCAGAAAAGGATCCAAAACCAGAGTTGAACGCCCAAACTGGCACAAAAGCTGGCGTTCAACTCCAAGAAGGACCTCTACACGTGCAACACTCAAAGCTCAGCCCAAGCACACACCAAGTGGGCCCCGAAAATGGATTTATGCATCAATTACTTACTTCTGTAAACCCTAGTAGCTAGTTTATTATAAATAGGACTTTTTACTATTGTATTAGACATCTTTGATCAGTTGTATGCTATCTTAGATCACGTTTGGGGGCTGGCCTCTCGGCCATGCCTGGACCTTCATTACTTATGTATTTTCAATGGTAGAGTTTCTGCACTCCATAGATTAAGGTGTGGAGCTCTGCTGTTCCTCAAAGATTAATGCAAAGTACTACTGTTTTTCTATTCAATTCAACTTATTCCGCTTCTAAGATATTCATTCGCACTTCAACCTGAATGTGATGAACGTGACAATCATCATCATTCCCTATGAACGCGTGCCTGACAACCACTTCCGTTCTACCTTCGATTGAATGAGTATCTCTTGGATTTCTTAATCAGAATCTTCGTGGTGTAAGCTAGATTGATGGCGGCATTCATGAGAGTCCGGAAAGTTTAAACCTTGTCTGTGGTATTCCGAGTAGGACTCTGGGATTGAATGACTGTGACGAGCTTCAAACTCGCGAGTGCTGGGCATAGTGACAGACGCAAAAGGATAGTAAATCCTATTCCAGTATGATCGAGAACCTCCAGATGATTAGCCATGCAGTGACAGCGCATCGGACCATTTTCACAGAGAGGAATAGGACGCAGCCATCAACAAGGGTGATGTCTCCAGACGATTAGCCGTGCTGTGACAGAGCATTTGGACCATTTTCCAGAGAGGATTAAAAGTAGCCATTGACAACGGTGATGTCCTTACAAAAAGCCAGCCATAGAAAGGAGTAAGACTGATTGGATGAAGACAGCGGGAAAGCAGAGATTCAGAGGAACGGAAGCATCTCTATGCGCTTATCTGAAATTCTCACATCTGAATTACATAAGTGTTTCTATCCTTATTTTCTGTTTATTTATTAATTATATTCGAAAACTCCATAACTATTTGATATCCGCCTGACTGAGATTTACAAGGTGACCATAGCTTGCTTCATACCAACAATCTCCGTGGGATCAACCCTCACTCACGTAAGGTTTATTACTTGGACGACCCAGTGCACTTACTGGTTAGTTATGCGAAGTTGTGAAGATATGTTTAGACCATGGTTCTGTGCATCTGTTTTTGGTGCCATCGCCAGGGAATCAATTTTGAACAACAATTCACAACCTGAGTAGCAATTTCGCATATCACTATGGTTTAGGTTTCTCGTATTTAATATGTAAGGTTTTGTGAAAACTTAGGCTAGATAACCATAGGATAGGTTGGAACGTATGAGTATGTTTAATGCATAGCGCCCTTGATGATGATTGTGACATGAACTGAATATTTGCTGCATGATTGTTGTTTATGATGATGCTAGGTTGTTAGGTGTTGAGTTGATGATGGTGATATGAGTAAATAGGAATGGATGGTGGTATATAGGTGATTTTGTTAACATTATTGGGAAATTTATGCATATGGTTGTTTAAAATTAATGAATGGTTCTATTGGTATTATGTGATGGATGTGATGTGGTAATTGGTGTTGGGGTGCTGAACATATGTATATTTAGGTTGGATTTGAGTTTGGTTTTTAATGGAAATTGAGGTTTGAGGTTTTTGTATAAAATGGGTTTTTAGCCGAACTTCGGTAGGCATAACTTAGCTTCCAGATCCTCAAATTATTTCAAACTTGTTTCAAGTGAAAATTGGGTCCGTGAAGTTTACGTCATTTGAAGAACGGATGAAAGATGTTTTAAAATGAAAAAGTTACGCGCGTCGGAAGTTCGAAGGGCAAAGCTAAAATTCTACAGACTTAGCCATTTCTGGCCAAACTGCAGTGTATACGTACGCATACCCTTCATTCACGAAGGCTTGATTCTGCCTTGCGTACATGCATATGCGGACAAGGCTATGCGTATGCGAAATGGGCCAAAATGCACTCACACGCGTACGCGTGACATTTCAGTAGTGCACTCCCACGCATGGCCTACGCGTACGCGTGACCTCTATTTTTAGCAAATAAGATCTTGTGTTTTAAAGCTTAATTTTGGATCCTCTAAACCTCTATTTTCATTCCTTTGACCCTAGATTTTGTTAGTAAGCCTAGTAATGAGATGAAGTTAGGAATAGGTGGTAACTTGGAGCTGAAGAAGGTTTTGTGAAGTGATGATTTAGGTGTGAGAAGGAAGGGTGCCTATTTATATGTATATAAATATATTTGAATTATGAAACTGGCTAAAGAAAAGAATGAATGTTGCATCTGAGTACTCTTTCTCAAAAGCGCGACTCCAGGAGATGGTGGAAGGTGAGGATCCCCTTCTTTTTTTCCTCTTGGTATTGTAAAATTTTCCCCAGCGAGATGGTGTGAGGTTAAGGTCCCCTCCTTTGTTCCTCCTGGGCATATGTTAATGAATGAATATGGAATGATTATCTGAGATACGGGTTTTCTTGGGTAAAGTACTGTGGCTTGCCACCACGTGTTCCAGGTTGAGACTCGATACTTTGTTGACCCTATATCGTAAGGGTGACCGGACACTTAAAAATTCCCGGGAAGGTTAACCCCCATTGAGTAAGTTTTATATATATATGAATTATGAATGAAAAGAGAAAAAGCTATGCATAGACTCATGGGGATGTGCAACGGGGGACAGTCCAGGGTTTAGCAGCCGGACTTGTCGGGTTAGCTTGATAACTGACAGATGAGACTCATCAGCCATAGGACTTATATAAGAATGTAAAATACCCAACTTCCTAAACATGTATTCCCCAATTTAATTTTCCCACACTTAATTCATGTGCACCTCACTAGTCTAAACTAATCAAGGATTCAAATTAGGGACATTTATTGTTTTATGCTTAGAGTTAATGATTGTGCTAAAATAAAGAATAAATGGGGTAAAATGACTCAACATTGGTTTGCAAAGGATAATGAAAGGGGTAAGGCCATATGGGTATGTAAGCTATAGTGAAACAATGCCTCAATCATATAAGTGCATGCATACATCAAACAATGGAAATATAGAATTAAGCAAGACAAAGCTCACAATTTTAGAGAGAACAACACACACCAAAATAAAATATATTGGTTGATAAAATGCAACCAATCAAATAGGTTCAAAATCTCACTGGTTTTGTGTGTTCGAGTTCTAAAACTATGTTCCAAAATAAATTTCTTCAAGCAAGTTTAACAAAAAGTTTATTCAAATTAGTAAAATTCTCTAAAAAGTTTCTTGAAAAAGAAAATATTACTTTAACCAAGTAGTAGCTAAATGCAAGCAACTAATTACAAGAGACAAGTAACGTAAAATGGCAAGAAAATAAATCAAAAACTAAGAAATCTCCTAGCAAGGATTGAGAATTTAGAAGTTCTATCCTAATTGTCATCACCAATTGTAATGGTGGATGTAAATTGCCTTCACTTAGTTAACCTCTAACCAATGGAAGAAAGTCAAGTGCATACAATCAACTTGAGTTCACAAGTCCTAGTCAACTCATAGTAAGAGACTAGCTTTGGTGAAGTTCAAGCTACTACTAGAAATAAGGCTTTTTCAGACGAATTTTGAGACGAAATTGAAATAAATTTTGAACAAATTAGAGACAAATTTTTTCTTTCAAACAAAATTGGGACGAATTTTTTTTGTCCCAAAAAGCCTTGTTGCTAATTTAAATTTTGTCTGAAATTTCGTCCGAAATTTTTTTCAGACAATTTTGTGACAGATTTTGAATAGGCATTTATATGCTAGATTTCTAACTATTACGATGTATTTTAGACGAATTTCAGACAGATTAGCCAACATAAAAATAACATATTTCAGACAAATTTCAAACATAAAAATATTAATTTTTAGACAAATTTCAAACAAAAAATATACTTTATTTCAGACAAATTTCTAACGAATTTAGTCAAATATAACAAAATTTTTTCGAACAAATTTTAGACAAATCAAATATTTCTTTTCAATTAAATTTTAGACAAATTTAATTTAAAAGAATTTACGTATTTGGAACAAATTTCATACAAAACAAAAACTTATTTTCGCACAAATTTAATATAATATTTCAAATAATTTTCATACAAAATAATTTGCTATTTAATAGATAAATATTTTAGAAAATAAATTGTATTCGATCTGCTTTCTATATTAAGACCATCATAATCATTTTTTTCATATTACGTCATCCAAATTCTAAACACATAATAAAATCATGAAAAAGTCAATTACCATAAAAGAGTTAAAAAAAATATTTATTATTAAAATACTGTTGTCCATAAATGTAATCAAACTAAAATAAGAAAAAAAATACTTAAACTAAAATAAAGAAAGCCTTTAAAAAGGTGAAATATCATGAATAAAATAAAATGTACTAACTAATTCACCTAAAAATTTCTTAATCTAAATCAGAAAAAACATATACTCCAAATATCAATCACTCATGTTATCATCACTAGAGCCTATCCCAAGCTCATCTTCCGTAGGATCAAACAAGGTTGAAGGAAGTGGGAGATTCAACTTTTTATACAAAGCATGAATTGTCTTTTCAGTAGAACCAATTCTTTTCCTGTTGAACTTGTGCTCAGCATCTTTCAACTTAACCTTTTGCTCTTCATTGATCATTTCTTGCTCCTTTGCCTTTTCTTTCCACATGTGAAGTTCTTGCTCAATATTTAGATTGTCTTTGGATGTCTCTGAACTATTTCTAGAATCCAACTTTGAAGAGAGATATAAACCAAAAGAACCTAAACCAAAAGAAGCTTTCTTTTTTCTCTTTGTCACAACTTCGTTCCAAACAGTATAATCATTTGGTATATCTAGGCCTTCCTTAGATGCCTCAACATCTCCCTCATTATCCAAGGATAAAGCTACTTGAGAAAGTTCTGTCTTTCACTTTTTGAATTCACCCTACAAAATCAATTCATGTTAATCGCAACTAAATATGCCATGAACAAATACTAACATATAGTGAAAATTAGCAGTTGAAAAAAACAAAAAGAAGAACAAATTAGCATCACATACAATGACTTTCTTAGATCTTTCATCAATCCAACTTTTGTCTTTTTTGGTGTGGCATTTAGTATAAACCTCCTCTAGAGAAGGTTTTACTCCCGTAGCTTTCTCCTATAATATAACAGTTTTAATCGATAGGAAAGAAAAAAGAATAAGAAAACATTGCACATAATAAGAACAAGACTAAAAATAAACTATTTTTATCTTACCATTCTGCGTGCATGTTCACCCATAGATATGGAACCACCAGTATGCATGGAACTTCCAGCATTTGATGCTCGATTCACAGTATTTGTTGCTGACCAGTTCTTAAATTTCGAATCTGTAGCAAAATAATGTAATAGTTGACGCAAAACGGGTTCAGGAATATATTTTGGTACATGGTTAGGGTCTTTTGAATAATTGAGTCTCTCCTGCTTCATCAACCCTCTTAATTGAGCACTCCTTTTAATCTAAAAAATTTGACAAATTCTTGCATTGTGTTGAGGTTCCCACATACAATTTTTCTATAAAAGAAAACAAACATATACATTGAATTACCCCTATGTATAATATTAAAATAATAAAAAAATAATGATAAATACTTACCTTAAATTCAGTAAACCACAAATCTCGCATTTGCTCACTGGCATGTCCCTAGGAAGGGCAGAATTCTGAAAATTTGCTTTTCATGGCATTTGTTACATGACGAACAGCAGTACATGGATTAAACCTATAAGAAGTTCGAATAATGAGTAATTACACATGTATTCACAATAAAAATAATATAGAGAGAACGTTAAAACACAAAAGTGATTGTTGTACTTACTCATTGCCAAAAGGCACTATTTTCAAGAGCCCTTCTTGAGTGACAAGTTCACCTTCTTGAGCAAGAGATTCATCTTGATGATTTTCATTCGATGAGTGAGCATGATGTAAATTTCGTTCATTATTAGGAGCATTATCAAATGACTGAGGTTAGATAGGTGAACAGTATGGTGATTCAGCTGGTGATGGTGATGTTGATGGTGTATGATCGGCATGGGAAGATAGTAAATTTCTCTTGAATTTTTGTGGTGGCTGCGAAGAAGAGGGTGGTAATACTGAAGGCTTTTTAGATACATGTGAAGGAACTAGAGCTCGTGATTTTGTAGGTTTAGGGTGTGAAAGCTTAGTTTTGTGTGCACTAGTCACCTCTTTATTACCAGACTTTTGTACTTTAATTGACAAGTGTTTTTTATTTTTTTTAGAACCTGACATCTAAAACAACAAAGATTTATAAGATTAGTAAGACATTGCATTTAAATTTTAGTAACATATACATCATCGAAAGAATTAAAAAAATAACAATGTAAAATAATACTTAGCTGCCAAAATAATCAATGAGGATGTAAAATAAAGTGCTACTATGCTTTAGTACTAAACTACTAATATATATGTATACATGAACATTTTAACAAGTTCATAGTCATAATTGTAACACAGACATAATCAAACTAAATCCAACCAATAAACTATAATAACAATAATATCAACGACAATTATAATTCATAGTCAAAAACCAAAGTCAATTACATCAAATAATCACATAATACAACGCTGGGTGTTTTAGCATCAAAATTCCAATCATAAATACCTTTTTACTCCTTTCTTCATAAGAATGCATGATTATGCCGTAGTTTTCACTAAAATATGTGTGCGTGTAGCTTGTTACTGACTCCCGCTTTCCTAAAAGAAGCCATACAAAGGATACAATCAAAAAGTTAATAAACTTAAACAATTCACGAAGTGTTCACAACTCTTGAGAAGCGCCTAGAAGAAATAATTTGAGTAAAATGCAACTAATTGACTTTAATTAGGTTTAAATATTGTTAAAATTAAAGTCATTTTTTTATATATATAATACTTATATTCCACTACTGCTCACAACTACTCCATTGTACAAGTGCAAATTCCATATTGAAGCCAAAGAATAATATGAAATAATGCAATTAGGAACTATTATTGCTCACAACTATATTAGATAATTCTTATCAATATTTATTACTTATATACATAGATAAACTAAGAATAATATGATGAATGCAATCAAGAAAAGAAGGTCTCAGATTTATAAAAGACTATAGATTCAAAACTGGGTTAATAAAGTATAAAATTATTGTACGAACAACTCATGATTTGTGAATTTAATATGATTTAATTTCAAATAAATACCTAAGTGTAATATAATTTTCAAAAAATAATACGCACTTTGAATTACAAACTTAAACGCTTAAAAAGTATACACTTTTTCAACCTCTCATCTAGTTTTGTAAATTGCAACTGTCATGGCCGGCAAGTTGACTAATAAAAAACAATTCATCAAGTCAGACATTCACCCAACTACACTTACACTGCTTTATTTTTTCTTATTCCTCTGCTATACTTCCATGGGCTCATAAAATTCTCTTAATTTAAATTTCAGATCATTCAGAAGTGTAAGTACAAATTGTATGATTCTTTTTCTCTGTTATTATTAAGACATAAAGTGTGTTTGGGAATTATGAGGAAAGGAGAGGTAAGATTAAGGGTAAGATGAATTATATTAGGGATTAACATGGCACTTGTTTGGGAGTTTAAAATAGACTGATGCTGGGTTATGAAATCTCCACTTTGAGTGAACTCTAAAAGTAATTAGATAGAAATTGTTGGGGGAATTATAAGCCTTCTTCCCTCTCTTCTCTTAAATTAGCAATGAAGAAAAAAAATTAACAATAAACAATGAAGAAAGGAAATTAACAATGAAGAAAGAAAATTTTTGATAAACAAAGCTGAGTAACAATCACTACTCACAAAAATTAGAACCTGGCAGTGGCAGAGCACGCACAGAGAGAAGAAGAAAACAAGGGCAATCCTACTAATTATTTATTATTTATTGCCTATAAAAGTTTCTACAAGTAAAGACTACACTGAATCATTGATTATAAAGAAAACAGCAAATTAAAGTCGCTAATTAGCTCCTTTTTCCTTTTTCAAAATCATAAAATCTTAATGGATACAAGATTTATCATGCTAAACTTTTTAACAATCTTAATTGTTTCAAAGAAAGAAGGTACAATTTTAAGACTACTCTAACATATTAACATTATATGAATTTTTAAACTTGTTATTTAAAAGAATGTTTAAGAAACAAAGATGCATTAAGATTGCTTATATACAAGGACTGTTTCTTATATTACTTTGTTCAACTTGCAGTATGATTGCTTAATGATGATCCAGGAATGAATTTGGGAACCAATAGTCATTGCTGTCTTAATAGGAACCATAGCACATACAAAAGCCAACTACAATCATTATTTTCAGTTATTAATAATAACAATTTCCTTGTTATACAGTTTAACTAGCTTCTTGTAAAAATTAATAACAGCATATAATTTATAAATTACAGTGAAGAGCGTGCAGGCCTACGCATTAACCATTTTAAGAGCATTATCTTTTGAATCACGGTGCTTGTCTTCTACTGCTTTGTACTTATACCAAGAAGCACAAACTAAGTAAAACACAAAGTTGAGAACACTCATCATAGCCAATAGCCAATAGAAGTAATTAAGGTTGTCTCTGTTCAAGTTATTACTTGCAAGCCACAAACTAAGTAAATCACTGTTTTATATAATCATTTAAACACAATTTGATGAATGACACACAATCTACATAGATGCATCTTCTCAATCTCAGTCTCAGCATATACACACATTGAATTGCTTGGTTACTCACAAACAAAGATTGACAAATTATTGAAATTGACATTAAAAACAGAAAAATCATGCATAAATAAAAAGGAAAAAAAAAACACAAATCAAGCTGGCAGAGGACGCACAAAAATTAGCAACCAAACTAACAATGAAAAATGCTAAGTAACAATCAAATTAACAATGAAGAAAAGTAATTAACAATAAACCTGGCAGAGTAACAATTACTACTCATAAAAATTAGAACCTGACAGAGGATGCACAAAGAGGAGAAGGAGGCAAGGGTAACCTAGCTAAGCACGAGGGTGGAAGTCGCCTTAGGTACAGTGTCTGAGGCTGGCGGGGGTACGAGTTCTGAGACCGGAGGAGGTGGCCACATGCAGGAGGCAGAACGGTGTGAGCAAAGCAGTGTGAGAAATTGGGGTTGTAGCCTTGAGCGCGACGCACGAGCGTGGAGGTTGCCTGAGGTGTGAGGTCCGAGGCTTGCCTAGCGTTCGTCCCGGAAGATCAGCGGCGGCCACAAGCAAGAGGCAGAGCACGCAGAAGGAAGTGACCCTAGCTGTGATATGAGGAGGGAGAAGGCACTCTAAATCTGAAATCCCTGGAACCCAAAGGGCGGTCTTGATTAAAAATTTTGATTTTTGGCGCAGGTAAATAAGTGACTTTAAAATAACTACATATAATAAATTTTAAAATTAATATTATATCTAATTTTTACTATCAATTTAAAAAAAGATAAGATTATAACGAAAACATTTAAAATTAATATTATATCTAATTTTTACTTTCAAATTAAAAAAAGATAAGATTATAACGAAAATATCTAAAAATAAGTTATGGAATATTGATTTCTAAAAGATAGATATTTTAAAAAATTATATCTAATATTAATTTTAAAGTATTTGAATTAAATTATGTTTTTAAATTTTTGTTACATAATAATCTTAAAAACTAAATATTTAGAAGATCAACATAATTAAATACATCTTTTATATTAATGGATAAGATAGATAAGATAAGATAAGATAATTGTTTCAAATTATATAAAGTGGTGCTAAAGACCCCTCAATTATATTACTCATTCCACACACATATACTTTTTAAATATATTCTGTGTATCTTTATAAGTACCCACCCCATCGCTCCAATAAGACAAATTGTCTTAACTTACAAATTTTTGATCCATCTCACAATCCATACATAGGTAAAAAAATTTTTAATATCTATCATTATGTGATTTAATGTTTATTATTACAACTTTTTTATTATTAATAATTTTATTATTTACCGATTTGTTCTTTATTTAATTTATCTTGTTTAGTTGAATTAATAATTTTTAAGATAAAAAGTTATTTATGTCTTTTTATGAAAAAGAGAATAAAGAGTAAAATTGATAAAGAATAAGTTTGAATTGATTTTTAAAAAATTATCTTTTTTTTATCTTTTTAAAAACATATACGGATGGAATACTTTTTAAGTTTTAAATTAAATAACGTTAAAAACTTGAAATGATGAACGGTCATATTCAAAACGATGAGATTTATAACACCGGTATGATTTAGTAAGGTTCCAGTAGATCTCTTTGAGATTTTATGATTGAACAATTTGAAAAAGTAATTTAATAAAAAAATTTTTAAAAAAATACATATTTCTTTATAAATATTTTAAAAATATTTAGCTAATCTAAAACAATATGGAACAGAAATAATAAATATTTTGTTAATGACAAGGGTTTAAACCCCAATTCACACATTTTGAGAAATTTTAAACTTCATACGGTGCGGTCGGACCGATTTTACTGAATTTGACCGGTTCTGACTGATTTATTTTGGGTTTGACCGATTTTTGGTCGAAGCGGTCGGTCCAATTCAATATTAATAACAATGGATAAGATCTTTGCAAGTTTATTTTTATATTTTTGTATTTTTTAAAATTTTTTTATGTTCACTGAAGTATATTTTTATAATTTTTTACATGAATTTTTATTATTCATCGTTGATATAAATTTTTTTATCATTATTATCGATATATATTTTTTTATAGAATAATATTATTTTTTTATTTAACTTTGTGTAATTTTTACCTTGTGTTTTTAAAATTAGTATATATTTTATTCATTATTATCATTTTTTCATATTATAAATTTCAACACATACATTTAAGTTTTTTTCCTAAAAAATTATAGTAAAATAGTTCATTTTAATAGTATGATATACTAATTTTTTAATAGTAATTTAAATTATCGGTGAAGTGTGGTACATTTTTTTGAGATGATTTATTATTTATCAAAATATAATATTATAATATTATAACAATAAATTAATTATACTCATAGTTGGTTATCTCATAAAAATATAATTTAATTAATCTAATTTTTAATATACTTTATATGTAGATATGGAAATTTCAGAACATCGAAAGTGGATGTACAATAGAAATTTGCCAAACCGAAGAGGATTACGACAGGAATATGTCAATGGTATTCGAAATTTTATTGATACAATTACAAAACAACCTCAATTTGTACTTGAAGGCGGTGTACTTAGATGTCTTTGCAACAAACATAAAAATAAGATTTTCTTAACTCCGGATGAGGTTTCATTAGATTTATATAAATATGGTTTCATGCCAAGATACTGGTGTTGGGATTCACATGGAGAGAGTCCTTTGTATTTGAATGTAGATCAAGATAATAATCAAGAAGGTACCTGAAATCATTTAACATACATATCACGGCATCGAATGGTAATAAGAGAGAATTAAAATTAGCAAATTTAAGGTCAAAGAAGCATGTTTTCAATCATAGCACAAAATTAGGAAGGAAAATGTAAAACATGCGAATTATATGAATAAGTGTGAGAATAATGGATAAAATCCAATCAATTCAATACAAAATAAATCGTAAAATATCGGTTTATCAAGGACAGGCATGCATCATATGCATATTGTTTGAATTGCTTGCTTGTGCATTAATTGGGATTGCCTAAGTGATTATAACATCTATTTGTTATATTTGCTATCTGCATTACTTGTATTCTACCTGTGTTTGCCATTATCTGCTTTTTTGTCTTTGTAATTTCACCAGAGATGGAGGAACGTAGGAAAGGCGGAGAGATTTAGGATTCTAGTTTAGTTTCAGTTAGATTTAAGGAATTAGTTTAGTTTAGAAAGCTTTAGAGAACCACCCTGATTCATGGTTTCTATTTTAGTTATTTAAGGTTTATAATCTGAGTGTTGGCATTCTAAGATTTTCTCTGACATTCCCAGAACCTTATATCTTATGTGCATGGCACATTTACCATGCTGAGAACCCCCGGTTCTCATTCCATACAGTGTTGTGTTTTTCAAATACAGTGTTATGTTTTTCAAATACTGGAGTTCTCCGCAGTGAAGTGGGCTTTTTTGGATTATACTTTTGTTCCGCTTTATTATATATATATATATATATACATATATATATATATATATATATATATATATATATATATATATTCTCCCTATGTATATATGTTTTACTGTTGCACCTCATAGAGGTTTATGGAGAACTAGGGTTGCTTTTATGTATGTTGGGTTGTTGATTATATATATATATGTATGTAACTATTCTCTAGCCAGCCTTACCTTCGCAGGCTGAGTTCGGAGCTTGATATTTTCTATCTTGATCCTCTACTCTTACTTTCCATATATATATATAATAACCGTAGTTTCTTTTTACGCAAGTTACGTTATTTCTGAGCGTTGCGCTTTTATATTTTGCGATTTTTGCTTTACCTTTTTTCCAAGGCTCCTAGTATACTACCTTCTTTTAATTATTATACGTATATATATTTTATTATAGAGGTCCTAGCACCTCACCACCTCTGTTTTACATCCTAGGTGTAAAGCTCTGTGTGGTAGGGTGTTACATTATGGTATCAGAGTAGTTCGTTCCTGTAGAGCCTGAGGGATGGACTGACTATGCTTCTGGGCATACTTTGGGTGTCTATACATGCTAATTAGGATATCTAACTGATATATATGGCATGAATGTTCATGAGCATGCATTTGGGGCTCTAAAACACTAGACTTGTGATATTGAGACTGATCACCTTGATATCACTTGTTTGGTGTGAACAGGAACCAAATGACGTCTCGTGGGCATGGTCATGGGCGTAATTGAGGTCGAGGACAGAGAGGTAACGAGGTAACTATACTGGTAGGTAGTTTGACCAATTTTGTGATCGCGATGACGAATGCTGCTGCTATTGGAGCTGTTGCTGCTGCTATTGGAGCTGTTGCTGCTGCGACTAGCCAAGCGATAGATAGAATGGAACCACAAGTTAGAGTTGGAAATGACGGTGGTAATGAATATGAAGGTGGAAATAATGCTCCAAGTGTAGTGGTACCAGTGGAGATAACGGGTTATCCAGAGTCAAATAACACGGGTCAAGCAACGGGAGAAGGCTCAATAAGGACTGTGGTGGAAAGGAGTGACCGCCGGGAATCTTTCACAAGGAAAAAGGGAAAGAAGACGAAGATTACACCTAGAAGCCAAAGTTTCAAGAGGGGACGTTTTGTCACTTTACGTTCTCAACGCCGGAACAATGACCAAAGAAACGATAACCGTCAGGGACAGAATTCAGAAGAGCAGACTAGTACTCAACCAGAAGATTTGAGGTGCCCGAGATGCAAGAAGTATCATCCAAATAGACCATGTATGACCGGACTAGGCATATGTTACAAGTGCGGGAGACCAGGGCATATGTCTTGGAATTGTCCATGCAAGAAAGGCTGGGATGCAACTAAATCTGATTCTCAGACCCGAGGTAATTGCGAGCTAGTAGTTGAATTTCTAACTTCCTTGCATACCATTAATATGTAATATTCATTCGTGATGCATGACAAGTTTTGACAATCGTGAAGTCTAAGTTGATGATTATTCGAAGACTATTAGTTGTTGAGACAGGAGCGATATTTAGTTAACTTAGAGGAGTGCTACGTTCTTGAAGGATAAGAATCAGAGTGACGCAACGAAAGCAGGTTGGATTATATCTAAGGAATCAAAACTGTTGAGAGCTACTGGAGTTAGCGTTTGAAATCCAGCGATGGTAAGCTGCGATGAAGGGGGAATAGAACGGATTCAACCTTTAGTTGTTAATTGTTTAAGAGGCGAGTGAAAATAAGACCAAATTCCTACTACGAGAGAGTTTCCGAGACAGCTCTTGAAGGTGTACTAGAATTTCCATCTTAGAGAGAAAGTGAGTTTACAATAGACTTAGTGCCAAAAGCTGGATCAATGTTGGTTGCACCACAAGCGAAGACACCATTATAATCAGTAAAACTTAGGATCGAATTGAAGGGAGTACTGGAAGAGGGAATTGTCCAAACTAAGTGTTACCTTGCGAGAAGCACCGGTTATGCCAGAGAAGAAGGAAGAGGACGAACGGCAGGAAACTTTATGCGAGAGGGAGTTGATGTGATGATTTATACCGGTTCGGAATTCAGCAAAATATTTTCGTTGTGAGCATAGCCCAAATCGATAATCGATCCTCAAATAAAATTTAAAATAGTTTGGTTGTCACAAGTCCAACCCAATAAAAGTAACCAAAGTATTTAAACCTCGGGTCGTCTTCTCAAGGAATTACAGTGAGGTATGCTGATGAGCGGATATTTTATACGCTTTTTGGGGATATTTTCATATAGTCTTTAGTAGGATTTAGCTACTTTTTAGTATATTTTTATTAGTTTTTATGCAAAAATCACTGATGAGCGGATATTTTATACGCTTTTTAGGGATAATTTCATATAGTTTAGAGTATGTTTTAGTTAGTTTTTAGTCTATTTCTCGTAGTTTTTAGGAAAAATTTATATTTCTGGACTTTACTATGAGTTGTGTGTTTTTCTGTAATTTCAGGTATTTTTCTGGCTGAAATTGAAGAAGCTGAGCAAAAATCTGATTCAGGCTGAAAAAGGATTGCTGATGCTGTTGGATTCTGACCTCCCTGCACTCAAAGTGGATTTTCTGGAGCTACAGAACTCGAAATGGCATGCTTCCAATTGCGTTGGAAATTAGACATCCAGGGCTTTCCAGCAATATAAAATGGTCCATACTTTGCACAAGGATAAACGACGTAAACTGGCGTTCAACGCCAGTTCTCTGCCCATTTCTGGCGTCCAGCGCCAGAAAAGGATCAAAAACTGGAGTTGAACGCCCAAACTGGCATAAAAACTGGCGTTCAACTCCACAAATGGCCTCTGCACGTGAATTGCTTAAAGTCTCAGCCCCAGCACACACCAAGTGGGCCCCAGCACACCAAGTGGGCCCCAGAAGTGGATCTCTGCATCATCCATCATAGTCCACGCGTATTTTGTAACCCTAGGCTACTAGTTTAGTATTTAAACAACTTTTAGAAACTTATTCTGTATCTCATGACATTTCAGATCTAAACTTTGTATTCTCTGACGGCATGAGTCTCTAAACCCCATTGTTGGGGGTGAGGAGCTCTGCTGTGTCTCGATGAATTAATGCAAGTATTTCTGTTTTCCATTCAAACACGCTTGTTCCTATCTAAGATGTTCATTCGCGCTTAACTGTGATGGAGGTGATGAGCTGTGACACTCATCACCTTCCTCAAACCATGAACGTGTGCCTGACAACCACCTCCGTTCTATATACGATTGAATGAGTATCTCTTAGATTCTTTAATCAGAATCTCCGTGGTATAAGCTAGAACTGATGGCGGCATTCATGAGAATCCGGAAAGTCTAAACCTTGTCTGTGGTATTCCGAGTAGGATTCAATGATTGAATGACTGTGACGAGCTTCAAACTCCTGAAGGCTGGGCGTTAGTGACAGACGCAAAAGGATAGTAAATCCTATTCCAACCGGATCGAGAACCAACCGGTGATTAGCCGTGCTGTGACAGAGCGCGTGAGCGTAGTTTTCACTGGAAGGATGGAAGGTAGCCATTGACAACGGTGATCCACCAACACACAGCTTGCCATAGGAGGACGTGCGTGCGTGAATCAGAAGACAGAGGAAAGCAGAGATTCAGAGGACAAAGCATCTCCAAAACTCCAACATATTCTCCATTATTGCACAACAAGTAACTTTTAATTTATGCTCTACTGGTTATTCACAATTCAACTGATAAACATAATTGACTTCCTGACTAAGATTTACAAGATAACCATAGATTGCTTCAAACCAACAATCTCCGTGGGATTCGACCCTTACTCACGTAAGGTATTACTTGGACGACCCAGTGCACTTGCTGGTCATGTGTGCGAAATTGTAAGAGAGTAATAATTTCGTGCACCAAGTTTTTGGCGCCGTTGCCGGGGAATGTTCGTGTTTGAACAACTGACGGATTATTTTGTTGCTTAGATTAGGAAAAATCTTTCTTTTTTTTGGTTTAGAGTCTTTTATTAATTACCCCTTGTTAAAATACTTTAAACTTATAGCTCAGTTATTTAGAACGTGGTGTTTATGTTCATGATAATTGGCTATCATATTTTTAAAAACATTTTTCAAAAATAATTTTTCTATTAAATCATGTGCCAAACTTTAAGTTTGGTGTTTTCAAAAATAATCTTTCTTAAAATTTTTGAAGGTCCCATAACTCATTTGGCTAGAACATTAATTTGATTGGGTTAGAATCTTTTATACTCTTTTCAAAACCTTCTTTTTCAAAAAATATTTTTTTTATTAAATCTTGTGCCAAACTTTAAGTTTGGTGTTTTCTTGTTGATTCCCCTTTGATTTTCGAAAATTTTGGTTTGGTTTTCTAAAAATTTTAAGTTTGGTGTTCTTCCTTCATGTTCTTGTGTTCTTGTGAGTCTTCAAAGTGTTCTTGAGTTTCCTTGTGTCTTGATCTTAAAATTTTTAAGTTTGGTGTTCCTTGGTGTTTTCCCTCCAAAATTTTCAAAAACAAGGAGCATTAGATCTAAAAAAATTTTAAATCTTGTACTATCTTATTGTTTTTCTCTCTCCTCACTAAATTCAAAAATATCTTTTCAAAATATCTCTTCTAACTTCCTAACTTCTTATCTTTTCAAATTTGTTTCAACTAACTAACTAACTTTTTGTTTGTTTCTTAACTTTCTCAAAACTACCTAACTAACTCTCTCTAATTTTCGAAAATATCTTCCCTCTTTTTTTTCAAAAATTTTGTTTTTTTTTTTACTAATTATCTTTAATTTTTTTACGAAAAAAAAATTTATTTCAAAATTCAAATTCTTTTTAGTTATTTTATTTTATTTAAGTATTTACTTCTTATAAAATAAAATAAATAAAAAGGTAAATCAGTCCAAGTTATATCCATAGATCCATCATGGACATAAGTGGAGATGGACAGTCCAGGAGGACTTTGGGGTCATATTCTAACCCCTCTACTGCTTCGTATGGGAGTAGCATATGCATACCCTCCATTGGAGTTAGTAGCTTTGAGTTGAATCCTCAGCTCATTATCATGGTGCAGCAAAGTTGCCAGTATTCCGGTCTTCCACAGGAAGAACCTACAGAGTTTCTGGCACAATTTTTACAAATTGCTGACACAGTACATGATAAGGAAATAGATCAGGATGTCTACAGACTATTACTGTTTCCATTTGCTGTAAAAGATCAAGCTAAAAGGTGGTTAAATAACCAACCTAAGGCCAGCATAAGAACATGGAAACAGCTGACAGAAAAATTCCTGAATCAATATTTCCCTCCAAAAAGGATGACACAGCTAAGGCTGGACATCCAAGGCTTTAAACAAAGAGATAATGAATCTCTTTATAATGCGTGGGAGAGATACAGAGAGATGCTACGAAAATGCCCCTCTGAAATGTTTTCAGAGTGGGTTCAGTTAGACATCTTCTACTATGGGCTTGTAGAAGGAGCTCAGATGTCTTTAGATTACTCAGCTGGTGGATCTATCCATATGAGAAAGACAATTGAAGAAGCTCAAGAGCTCATTGATACAGTTGCCAGGAATCAGCATCTGTATCTAAGCAGCAACCCTTCCATGAATGAAGAGGTTAAAACAGTAACTGCTGAATTCAGTACTGTAAAACAAGCTGCTGAATTCAATCATCAATTAGATTTTCTAACAAAGCAGCTAGCTGAATTCAAAGATAGGTTACAGGAGACAAGGATAGCTAATATACATATGGAAGAACAGTTTAAGCAAACAAAGCAGCAGCTATCAAAGCAAATAGCAGAAGAATGCCAAGCAGTTCAATTAAGAAGTGGGAAAACATTAAATGCCCCACCTCAAGGCATCAAAAATTCAAGAAATGAGCAACCCACCAAATATCCCCCTGAGGACAGTAAGGGCCCAGGGAAAAATAATTCTGGCACTAAAACGCCAGAAAATGGGTGGAAGGCTGGCGCTGAACGCCCAGACCATGCCCAAAACTGGCGTTCAGCGCCAGAAACAAGGCAGGATTGGCGTTCAACGCCAGAAATGGGCAAGAATCTGGCGTTGAACGCCCAACAGGGGCACATTTCTGGCGCTCAGGCGCCAGGAACAGACAGTGAGTTGGCGTCTAACGTCACTCCAGCTTCTAACTCTGGTACGCAATTGCCAGAGAGGGATCAGACACACATAAGTGCTGATAACAACCCCTCTAAAAAGGCTTCTTTAACCACTAAGGTTGAGGAATATAAAGCCAAGATACCTTATCCTCAAAAACTCCGGAAAGAGGAGCAGGATAAGCAATTTGCTCGCTTTGCAGATTATCTAAGGACTCTTGAAATAAAGATTCCATTTGCAGAGGCACTTGAGCAAATACCTTCTTATGCCAAGTTCATGAAAGAGATCTTGAGTCATAAAAAGGAGTGGAGAGAAACAGAAAGAGTTCTCCTCACTGAAGAATGCAGTGCAGTCATTCTGAAAAGCTTTCCTGAAAAGCTTAAAGACCCTGGGAGTTTTCTGATACCATGCATATTAGAAGGTGATTGCACCAAGACAGCTTTATGCGATCTTGGGGCAAGCATCAACCTAATACCTGCATCCACTATCAGGAAGCTCGGCTTAACTGAAGAAGTTAAACCAACCCGGATATGTCTCCAACTTGCTGATGGTTCCACTAAATACCCATCAGGCGTGATTGAGGACATGATTGTCAGAGTTGGGCCATTCGCCTTTCCCACTGACTTTGTCGTGCTGGAAATGGAGGAGCACAAGAGTGCCACTCTCATTCTAGGAAGACCCTTCCTAGCAACTGGACAATCCCTCATTGACGTCCAACAAGGGGAAATAACCCTGAGAGTCAACGATGACGAGTTCAAGTTGAACGCTGTCAAAGCCATGCAGCATCCAGACACATCAACAGACTGCATGAAAGTTGACCTTATTGACTCTTTGGTAGAAGAGATCAACATGGCTGAAAGTCTCGAATCAGAGTTGGAAGACATCTTTAAAGATATTCAGCCTGATTTGGAGGATTCAGGGGACATGAAAGAGCCTCTGAACTTTCTTCTGAAAGAGGAAAAACCTCCTAAACCAGAGCTCAAGCCACTGCCACCATCCTTGAAATATGTATTTCTAGGAGAAGGTGACACTTTCCCAGTGATCATAAGCTCTGCTTTAAATTCACAGGAAGAGGAAGCACTTATTCAAGTGCTAAGGACACACAAGACAGCTCTTGGGTGGTCCATAGGTGATCTTAAGGGCATAAGCCCAGCTAGATGCATGCACAAAATCCTATTGGAGGATAATGCCAAACCAGTGGTTCAACCACAGAGGCGGCTAAATCCAGCCATGAAGGAAGTGGTGCAGAAAGAGGTCACCAAATTACTAGAGGCTGGGATTATTTATCCCATTTCTGATAGCCCCTGGGTGAGCCCTGTTCAAGTTGTCCCAAAAAAGGGAGGCATGACAGTGATTCATAATGAAAAAAATGAACTGGTTCCTACAAGAACAGTTACAGGGTGGTGCATGTGTATTAACTACAGAAGGCTCAATACAGCCACCAGAAAGGATAATTTTCCTTTACCATTCATAGACCAGATGCTAGAGAGACTAGCAGGTCATGATTATTACTGCTTTTTGGATGGCTACTCAGGCTATAACCAGATTGCAGTAGATCCCCAGGATCAAGAGAAAACAGCATTCACATGTCCATCCGGAGTGTTTGCTTACAGAAGGATGCCCTTTGGGCTATGCAATGCACCTGCAACCTTCCAGAGATGCATGCTCTCTATTTTCTCTGATATGGTGGAAAAATTTCTGGAAGTCTTCATGGATGACTTCTCAGTATATGGAGACTCATTCAGCTCCTGTCTTGATCACCTGAAACTTGTTCTGAAAAGATGCCAAGAAACCAACCTAGTTTTAAACTGGGAAAAGTGTCACTTCATGGTGACTGAAGGAATTGTTCTTGGGCATAAGATCTCAAACAAGGGAATAGAGGTGGATCAAGCAAAAATTGAGGTAATTGAAAAATTACCACCACCTGCCAATGTTAAGGCAATCAGAAGCTTTCTGGGGCATGCAGGATTCTATAGGAGGTTTATAAAGGATTTTTCAAAAATCGCAAAACCTCTAAGCAATCTGCTAGCTGCTGACACGCCATTTGTGTTTGACACAGCATGCCTGCAGGCGTTTGAAACGCTGAAAGCTAAGCTGGTCTCAGCACCAGTCATTTCTGCACCAGACTGGACATTGCCATTTGAGTTAATGTGTGATGCCAGTAATCATGCCATTGGTGCAGTATTGGGACAGAGGCATGACAAGCTTCTGCATGTCATTTATTATGCCAGCCGCGTTCTAAATGATGCCCAGAAAAATTACACAACCACAGAAAAAGAACTACTTGCAGTGGTTTACGCCATTGACAAGTTCAGATCATACTTAGTAGGATCAAAAGTGATTGTGTATACTGACCATGCTGCTCTTAAATATCTACTCACAAAGCAGGATTCAAAACTCAGGCTCATCAGATGGGTATTGCTTCTGTAAGAGTTTGATATAGAAATAAGAGACAGAAAAGGGACAGAGAACCAAGTAGCTGATCATCTGTCCCGGATAGAGCCAGTGGAAGGGACGTCCCTCCCCTTCCTTGAGATCTCTGAGACATTCCCTGATGAGCATCTATTTGCCATTCAGGAAACACCATGGTTTGCCGATATTGCAAACTATAAAGCTGCAAGGTTCATACCCAAGGAGTACAATAGAATACAAAAAAAGAAACTAATTACTGATGCAAAGTACTACTTGTGGGATGAACCCTATCTCTTTAAGAGATGTGCAGACGGAATTATCCGTAGGTGTGTCCCCAGAGAGGAAGCACAGAGAATCCTATGGCATTGCCATGGATCTCAATATGGAGGCCATTTCGGGGGTGAGCGAACAGCCACCAAGGTCCTCCAATGTGGCTTCTATTGGCCCACACTCTATAAAGATTTCCGAGAATTTGTACGTAATTGTGACAGTTGCCAAAGAGCTGGTAATCTGCCTCATGGTTACGCCATGCCTCAACAAGGAATCTTGGAAATAGAGTTGTTTGATGTTTGGGGAATTGACTTCATGGGACCTTTCCCACCATCATACTCAAACACTTATATTCTGGTGGCAGTTGACTATGTATCAAAATGGGTTGAGGCTATTGCCACACCCACCAATGATACTAAAACAGTGCTGAAGTTCCTCCAGAAACATATCTTTAGCAGGTTTGGTGTCCCTAGAGTGTTAATCAGTGATGGGGGCACTCACTTCTGCAATAAACAGCTTTACTCTGCCATGGTTTGGTATGGAATTCGCCACAAAGTGGCCACTCCATATCATCCACAAACCAACGGGCAAGCTGAAGTCTCTAACAGAGAATTAAAGAGAATCCTGGAACGGACAGTAAATACCCGTAGAAAGGATTGGGCAAGGAGCTTGGATGATGCTCTGTGGGCTTACAGAACAACATTCAAGACCCCTATAGGGACCTTTCCATACCAACTCGTGTATGGTAAGGCATGCCACCTGCCCGTGGAACTGGAACATAAGGCCTACTGGGCAACCAGATTCCTAAACTTAGATGCCAAATTAGCAGGAGAAAAACGATTGCTCCAGCTAAATGAGCTAGAGGAATTCAGATTCACAGCTTTCGAAAATGCCAAGCTTTATAAAGAAAAATAAAAAAAATGGCATGACAGAAAGCTGTCATCTAGAATCTTTGAACCAGGACAGAAGGTCCTGTTGTTTAACTCTAGACTCAGGCTATTCCCCGGGAAACTGAAATCCCGGTGGAGGGGACCATACGTGATTACAAGTGTGTCACCATATGGTTATGTGGAGCTTCAAGATATTGATTCTGATAAGAAGTTCATTGTCAATGGACAGAGAATCAAGCATTATCTTGAAGACAACACTGAGCAAGAATGCTCAAGACTGAAGCTAGATTAAAAGCTCAGCAAGGTCCAGCTAAAGACAATAAAGAAGCGCTTGCTGGGAGGCAACCCAGCCATGGGGCAACAATCCTCTAAGCATTTTGCCCTATTTCTATCTTTATTTTTTATATAGAGTTCATTGACAACAAGGTAAATAATCATTTACAGAAGACCTCGGCACACAAAACAGAGTAAAAGAGCTCACTGGCAAGAAAACGCCAGTAAAGGGGCATTTTGGGCGTTCAGCGCCCAAAATGGGCATCCACTGGGCGCTGAACGCCAGTAATGGCAGCATTTGGGCGTTCAACGCCAAAAATGGCCACCCACTGGGCGTTGAACGCCAGGAATGGCAGCAACTGGGCGCTGAACGCCCAAGAGATCAGCATTTGGGCGCTGAACGCCCAAAACAGGCAGTGTTTGGGCGTTCAAACGCCAGGAGGACAGGAAGGAGCCAAATCCAAGCAATCCCACACGTATTTCCATTTTAATTTCAAATTTTATGCTTCAATGCATGATTTTTACATGAACATATCAAGAACCCTAATTTCTAAAAACCTTAATTTCTAAAAATCCATCTTTCCAAATTCAATCCAACTCTTTTCAAAATCTTTTCTGAAAAATCTATCTTTTTCAAAATCTATCTTTTTCACTCAAAAATCTTTTTAACTAATCCATATCTTTTTCAATATCTTTTTCATATTATCTTTTTCAAAATCCAGAATTATCTTTTTCAAAAATCTATCCTATCTTTTTAAAATTAAACTATATCTTCTATCTTATCTTTTTCAACTCAATCTTTTTATCTTATCTCCTCCAATTTTTCGAAAATCCACCCCTCCCCCCTTTAAATTGGGTTCGGCCTCCCCCCTCCTTCATCAACAAGTGCTACTCAATCTCCTTCTATCCCTCTCCTTTCTTTTCTTTTGCTTGAGGACAAGCAAACCTCTAAGTTTGGTGTGTTTTTCCGAAATCACTAAAGATCATGGCTCCCAAAGGGAAACAATACACTCCTAGAGACAAGAAAGAGAGCATTCCAAAACCACTTTGGAATCAAGGGAAGTTCTTATCTAAAGAACATTCAGACCATTATCTTAAAGTAATGGGTCTGAGATCAGTGATCCCGGAAGTTAGATTCGATCTGAAAGAAGATGAATATCCGGAGATCCAGGAGCAAATTCGAATCAGGAACTGGGAAGTCCTAGCTAATCCTGAAACAAAAGTAGGAAGGAACATGGTCCAGGAGTTCTATGCTAATATGTGGCAGACTGACAAGCAAAGACTATCTGGAACAGCCTGCTACGAATTTCGGACCATGGTCAGGGGAAAGATTGTTCATACCACCCCTGACAAGATCAGAGAGATATTAAAGCTACCTCAGCTAAAGGATGATCCAGACTCCTTCAACAGGAGGATGATGAGAGTAGACATTGGCCTGGATAAGATTCTAAAGGACATCTGTATCCCTGAAGCCAGGTGGACCACCAACACAAAGGGCGTCCCAAATCAACTCAAGAGGGAGGATCTCAAACCAGTTGCCAGAGGATGGCTGGACTTCATCGGGCGTTCTCTGTTGCCCACCAGCAACCGTTCTGAAGTCACAGTTAAAAGAGCAGTGATGATTCATTGCATCATGATGGGAACGGAAGTGGAGGTTCATCAGCTGATTTCAACAGAGCTCTATAAGATCGCTAACAAAAATTCAAGAGAGGCCAGGTTGGCTTATCCAAGCGTGATTTCTCTGCTCTGCAAGGACGCTGGAGTCAAGATGGGAATAACTGAATATATCCTAATTGAAAAGTCAATCACCAAAGCATCAATGGAGAGACAACAAGCACAGGAGGATCCTATAAAGAAAAGAGCACAGGAATTCCTCCCAGAGATTCCTCAAGCAGAATATTGGGAATATCTTGAGACGTCTGTCACCAAAATACAGGAAGCTATGGAGCAAATAATAAAACAACAGAAGGAACACAGTCAAATGCTGACCCATATGCTTAAAGAACAAGAGGAGCAGGGACGTGACTTAAGGGAACTAAAGCGCCAAAAGTCTTCTGTGATACCAAGCCTCCCAAGGATCAGAGGAACCCCCATACCCCCAGAATAAAGGTTGTTAAATTCCAATTTCTGCCTTAACTCTGTGACAGTGTCCGTATAAAAAGTACCTTAGAAGTCATATAGTAGTAATTAGTATCTATTTTGATTTTATCTCCAATTAAGCTATAGTTTATTTTTCTCATCATCATTAAACATGAATAAAGTAGTAGATCTTTTGAATAAGAAGCAATAAAATTTCAAGTTTAAATAAAACAAATTCTAATTGGTTAAATGTGGTGGCAATGCTTTCTGTCTTCTGAATGAATGTTTGAACAGTGCATATGTCTTTTGAATTTGTTGTTTAAGACTGTTAAAAATGTTGGCTCTTGAAAGAACAATGAACATGAGACATGTTATTGATAATCTGAAAAATCATAAAAATGATTCTTGAAGCAAGAAAAAGCAGCAAAAAAAAAAACAAAAAAAAAACAAAAAACAAAAAACAAAAAAAACAAGCAGAAAAAGCCAATAACCCTTAAAACCAAAAGGCAAGGGCAATTAAAAAGGATCCCAAGGCTTTGAGCATCAGTGGATAGGAGGGCCTAAAGGACTGAAATCCTGGTCTAAGCGGCTAAACCAAGCTGTCCCTAACCATGTGCTTGTGGCGTGCAGGTGTCAAGTGAAAACTTGAGACTGAGCGGTTAAAGTCAAGGTCCAAAGCAAAAAGAAGAGTGTGCTTAAGAACTCTGGACACCTCTAATTAGGGACTTTAGCAAAGCTGAGTCACAATCTGAAAAGGTTCACCCAATTATGTGTCTGTGGCATTTATGTATCCGGTAGTAATACTGGAAAACAAAGTGCTTAGGGCCACGGCCAAGACTCATAAAGAAGCTGTGTTCAAGAATCATCACACTGAACTAAGAGAATCAATAACACTATCTGAATTCTGAGTTCCTATAGATGCCAATCACTCTGAGCTTCAATGGATAAAGTGAGATGCCAAAACTGTTCAGAAGCAAAAAGCTACTAGTCCCGCTCATCTAATTAGAATCTGAGCTTCAATCAAAAACTCTGAGATATTATTGCTTCTCAACCTATTAGTCTTCTATTTTATTTGTCTAGTTGCTTGAGGACAAGCAACAGTTTAAGTTTGGTGTTGTGATGAGCGGATATTTTATACGCTTTTTGGGGATAATTTCATATAGTTTAGAGTATGTTTTAGTTAGTTTTTAGTCTATTTCTAGTAGTTTTTAGAAAAAATTTATATTTCTGGACTTTACTATGAGTTGTGTGTTTTTCTGTAATTTCAGATATTTTTCTGGCTGAAATTGAAGAAGCTGAGCAAAAATCTGATTCAGGCTGAAAAAGGACTGCTGATGCTGTTGGATTCTGACCTCCCTGCACTCAAAGTGGATTTTCTGGAGCTACAGAACTCGAAATGGCATGCTTCCAATTGCGTTGGAAAGTAGACATCCAGGGCTTTCCAGAAATATAAAATAGTCCATACTTTGCACAAGGATAGACGACGTAAACTGGCGTTCAACGCCAGTTCTCTGCCCATTTCTGGCGTCCAGCGCCAGAAAAGGATAAAAAACTGGAGTTGAACGCCCAAACTGGCATAAAAACTGGCGTTCAACTCCACAAATGGCCTCTGCACGTGAATTGCTTAAAGTCTCAGCCCCAGCACACACCAAGTGGGCCCCAGCACACCAAGTGGGCCCCAGAAGTGGATCTCTGCATCATCCATCATAGTCCACGCGTATTTTGTAACCCTAGGCTACTAGTTTAGTATTTAAACAACTTTTAGAAACTTATTATGTATCTCATGACATTTCAGATCTAAACTTTGTATTCTCTGACGGCATGAGTCTCTAAACCCCATTGTTGGGGGTGAGGAGCTCTGTTGTGTCTCGATGAATTAATGCAAGTATTTCTGTTTTCCATTCAAACACGCTTGTTCCTATCTAAGATGTTCATTCGCGCTTAACTGTGATGGAGGTGATGAGCTGTGACACTCATCACCTTCCTCAAACCATGAACGTGTGCCTGACAACCACCTCCGTTCTATATACGATTGAATGAGTATCTCTTAGATTCTTTAATCAGAATCTCCGTGGTATAAGCTAGAACTGATGGCGGCATTCATGAGAATCCGGAAAGTCTAAACCTTGTCTGTGGTATTCCGAGTAGGATTCAATGATTGAATGACTGTGACGAGCTTCAAACTCCTGAAGGCTGGGCGTTAGTGACAGACGCAAAAGGATAGTAAATCCTATTCCAACCGGATCGAGAACCAACCGGTGATTAGCCGTGCTGTGACAGAGCGCGTGAACGTAGTTTTCACTGGAAGGATGGAAGGTAGCCATTGACAACGGTGATCCACCAACACACAGCTTGCCATAGGAGGACGTGCGTGCGTGAATCAGAAGACAGAGGAAAGCAGAGATTCAGAGGACAAAGCATCTCCAAAACTCCAACATATTCTCCATTATTGCACAACAAGTAACTTTTAATTTATGCTCTACTGGTTATTCACAATTCAACTGATAAACATAATTGACTTCCTGACTAAGATTTACAAGATAACCATAGATTGCTTCAAACCAACAATCTCCGTGGGATTCGACCCTTACTCACGTAAGGTATTACTTGGACGACCCAGTGCACTTGCTGGTCATGTGTGCGAAATTGTAAGAGAGTAATAATTTCGTGCACCAATCACATTTCTGGACTTTACTATGAGTTTGTGTGTTTTTCTGTGATTTCAGGTATTTTCTGGCTGAAATTGAGGGATCTGAGCAAAAATCTGATTCAGAGGCTGAAAAAGGACTGCGATGCTGTTGGATTCTGACCTCCCTGCACTTGAAATGGATTTTTTGGAGCTACAGAAATCCAATTGGTGCGCTCTCAATTGTGTTGGAAAGTCGACATTCAGGGCTTTCCAGCAATATATAATAGTTTATACTTTGTCTGAGTTTTGACAACACAAACTGGCGTTTAAACGCCAACTTCCTGCTCTATTCTGAAGTTAAACGCCAGAAACAGGTTACAAACAAGAGCTAAACGCCACAAACAGGCTGCAACCTGGCGTTTAACTCCAAGAGAAACCTCTACACATGTAAAGCTCAATACTCAGCCCAAGCACACATCAAGTGGGCCCCGAAAGTAGATTTCTGCACTATCTATCTTAGTTTACTCATTCTCTGTAAACCTAGGTCACTAGTTTAGTATAAAAACTACTTTTAGAGACTTACTATGTACCGGATGACATTTCACATCTGAATTTTGTATCTTCTACCGCATGAGTCTCTAAACTCCATGGTAGGGGGTGAGGAGCTCTGCTGTGTCTCGATGGATTAATGCAATTACTTCTGTTTTCTATTCAATCACGCTTGTTTCTGTTCTAGGATACTCGCTCGTACTTAACCGTGATGAATGTGATGATCCGTGACACTCATCATCATTCTCAACCTATGAACGCGTGCCTGACAACCACTTCCGTTCTACCTTAGATTGAGTGTGTATCTCTTTGGTTCCTGGTTCACGAGTTTGATTGCCTCTCCTGACAACAGAGCATTCAAATCTGTGGGATCAGAGTCTTTGTGGTATAGGCTAGAATTATTGGCGGCCATTCCTGAGATCCGGAAAGTCTAAACCTTGTCTGTGGTATTCCGAGTAGGATCTGGGATGGGATGATTGTGACGAGCTTCAAACTCACGAGTGTTGGGCGTAGTGACAAACGCAAAAGGATCAATGGATCCTATTCCAACATGAGTGAGAACCGACAGATGATTAGTCGTGCGGTGACAGCGCATTTGGACCATTTTCACTGAGAGGACGGATGGTCGCCATTGACAACGGTGATCCACCAACGTACAGCGTGCCATGGAAGGAGCCTTGCGTGCGTGAAGAAGAAGACAGTAGGAAAGTAGAGATTCAGAAGACAGAGCATCTCCAAAACCTCAACCTGTTCTCCATTACTGCATAACAAGTATTATTTATTTTATGTTATTTACTCTTCATAAACCCAATCATTTTTATTAGTAATTTCCTGACTAAGAATTACAAAATAACCATAGCATGGTTCAAGCCGATAATCTCCGTGGATCGACCCTTACTCACGTAAGGTATTACTTGGACGACCCAGTTCACTTGCTGGTTAGTTGTGCGGAATTGCAAAAGTGTGATTGTGATTTCGTGCACCAAGTTTTTGGCACCATTGCCGGGGATTGTTCGAGTTTGAACAACTGACGGTTCATTTTGTTGCTTAGATTAGGAAAAATTTTTCTTTTTGGTTTAGAGTCTTCCGTTTGAGTTTAGTTTTATATTTTAAGTTTGGTGTCAATTTCATAAGTTTATTTTCTTTCATTTTTTTTTCGAATTGTTAGTGTTCAGAGTATAAAAATTTTTAAGTTTGGTGTCCTTTGTGTTTTATTTTTCCTGTTTGTTTTCTTTATTTTGATCTAAAAATTCTAAGTTTGGTGTCATTTTATTGTTTTTCTCTTTCCTCATTAATTTCAAAAATATCTTTTCTCTCTATCTAATTGAATTTTCGAAAATCTCACTTAAAAATTCAGATTTCTTTTTTTAAAAAGTTTTTATTTTATCCTGTTTTGGTTTTAAAATTTCAAAATTCAAAATCGTTTTTCAAAAATCATATCCAAAGTTTTTCAAATCTTCTTAATTAAGTAATTATTTCAGTTTTCGAATTTATTTTTTTTCTTTTTTCTATTTCGAAATTTATATTTTAATTTCTAATTATTTCATGTTATCTTATTTTTTTATTTATTTATTCGGTTGGCTTTTAATTAAATAAAAAATATATTTTATTTGCAATTCACCTCAATTCCCTTTTTTCCATCATGGACCAAAGTGGAAATGAATAGTCCAGAAGGACTCTGAGGTCATATGCTAACCCCATTACTGCTGCATATGGGAGTAGCATCTGTATACCTCCCATCAAAGAAAGTAGTTTTGAGCTAAATCCTCAGCTCATTGTCATGGTGCAGCAAAATTGCCAGTATTCTGGTCTTCCACAGGAAGAACCTACTGAGTTTCTGGCACGGTTTTTGCAAATTACTGACACAGTACGTGACAAGAAAGTAGATCAGGATGTCTACAGACTATTGCTGTTTCCATTTGCTGTAAAAGATCAAGCTAAGAGGTGGTTAAATAACCAACCTACAGCAAGCATAAGAACATGGAAACAGTTATCAGATAAATTCCTGAATCAATATTTCCCTCCAAAAAGGATGACACAGCTAAGGCTGGACATCCAAGGCTTTAAACAAGAGGATGATGAATCCCTTTATAACGCCTGGGAGAGGTACAGAGGGATGTTAAGGAAATGCCCCTCTGAAATGTTTTCAGAGTGGGTGCAGTTAGACATCTTCTACTACGGGCTTACAGAAAAAGCTCAGATATCTCTAGACCACTCAGCTGGTGGATCTATACATATGAGAAAGACTATTGAAGAGGCTCAATAGCTTATCGATGTAGTTGCTAGAAATCAGCATCTGTATATAAGTAATGAGTCCTCCATGAAAGAAGAAGCTAAGGCAGTATCAATTGACTTTAGTCCTCAGGAACAAGTTGCTGAACTCAATCAGCAACTATCTTCTATAACAAGGCAGTTAGCAGAATTTAAGGAGATGCTACAAGAAACCAAAATTACTAACAAGGATATGGAATCACAATTGAATCAGACAAAACAGCAGTTATCAAAATAGATAACAGAGGAGTGCCAAGCAGTTCAATTAAGAAGTGGAAAACATTAAATACCTCAACTCAAAGCAGCAGAAAGCCAAGAAAAGAACAGCTGACAGAGGATGAGCAACCTGCTATCCAAAATCCCTCTGAGGACAGTAAGAGCCCAGAGAGGAATAAGTCTGGCGTTCAAACGCCAGAAAAGGGTAAAAAACTGGCATTAAACGCCCAACCCATGTCCAGTTATGGCGTTCAAACGCTAGAAAAGGGTAGGAATCTGGCGTTCAACGCCCAATCCATGTCCAGTTCTGGCATTCAAATGCCAGTGAGGGATCAGACACCTGCAAGTGCTGATAATAACTCCCTCAAGAAAGCTTCTCAACCTGCCTCTGTAGGAAATAAACCTGCAGCAACTAAGGTTGAAGAATATAAAGCCAAAATGCCTTATCCTCAGAAACTCTGCCAAGCGGAACAGGATAAACAATTTGCCCGCTTTGCAGACTATCTCAGGACTCTTGAAATAAAGATTCCGTTTGTAGAGGCACTTGAGCAAATACCCTCTTATGCTAAGTTCATGAAAGAGATCTTAAGTCATAAGAAGGATTGGAGAGAAACAAAAAAAGTTTTTCTCACTGAAGAATGCAGTGCAGTCATTCTAACAAGCTTACCAGAAAAGCTTAAGGATCCCGGAAGCTTTATGATACCATGCACATTAGAGGGTACTTGTACCAAGACAGCTCTATGTGACCTTGGGGCAAGTATCAATCTAATCCCTGCACCCACTATCAGAAAGCTTGGCTTGACTGAAGAAGTCAAACCAACCCGGATATGTCTTCAACTTGCTGATGGCTCCATTAAATACCCATCAGGCATAATTGAGGACATGATTGTCAAGGTTGGGCCATTTTCCTTTCCCACTGACTTTATAGTGCTGAAAATGGAGGAGCACAAGAGTGCAACTCTCATTCTAGGAAGATCTTTCCTAGCAACTGGACGAACCCTCATTGATGTCCAAAAAGGGGAAGTGACCTTGAGAGTCAATGAGGATGAGTTCAGGCTGAACGCTGTTGAAGCGATGAAGCATCCAGACACATCAAAAGACTGCATGAGTGTTGATATTATTGACTCCCTGGTAGAGAAGATCAACATGGCTGAGAGTCTCGAATCAGAGCTAGAAGACATCTTTAAAGATGTTCAGCCTGATCTGGAGGAATCAGAGGAAATAAAAGAGCCTATGAAAATTTCTCAGGAAGAGGAGAAATCTCCTAAACCCGAGCTCAAACCACTATTACCATCCCTGAAATATGCATTTTTCTGGGAGAAGGTGACACTTTTCCGGTGATCATAAGCTCTACTTTAAATCCACAGGAAGAGAAAGCACTACTTCAAGTGCTAAGGACACACAAGACAGCTCTTGGGTGGTCCATAAGTGATCTTAAGGGCATCAACCCAGCAAGATGCATGCACAAGATCCTATTGGAGGACGATGCTAAGCCAGTGGTTCAACCACAAAGGCGGCTAAATCCAGCCATGAAGGAGGTGGTGCAGAAAGAGGTCACCAAGTTACTGGAGGCTGGGATTATTTATCCTATTTCTAATAGCCCCTGGATGAGCCCTGTCCAAGTTGTCCCCAAAAAGGGAGGCATGACATTGGTTTATAATGAAAAGAATGAACTGATTCCTACAAGAACAGTTATAAGGTGGCGTATGTGTATTGATTATAGAAGGCTCAATACAGCCACCAGGAAGGATCACTTTCCTTTACCATTCATAGACCAGATGCTAGAAAGACTAGCAGGTCATAAATACTACTGCTTTTTCGATGGCTATTCAGGTTACAACCAAATTGCAGTAGATCCTCAGGACCAAGAGAAAACAGCATTCACATGTTCTTCTGGAGTGTTTGCCTACAGAAGGATGCCTTTTGGTCTGTGCAATGCACCTGCAACCTTTCAGAGGTGCATGCTCTCTATCTTCTCTGATATGGTAGAGAAATTTCTGAAAGTCTTCATGGATGACTTTTCAATATTTGGAGACTCATTCAGCTCCTGCCTTGACCATTTAACACTTGTTCTGAAAAGATGCCAAAAGACTAACCTAGTTTTAAACTGGGAAAAATGTCACTTTATGGTGACTGAAAGAATTGTCCTTGGGCATAAAATTTCAAACAAGGGAATAAAGGTGGATCAAGCTAAAGTGGAAGTAATTGAAAAATTACCACCACCTGCCAATGTTAAGGCAATCAGAAGCTTTCTGGGGCATGCAAGATTCTATAGGAGGTTTATAAAGGATTTTTCAAAAATTGCAAAACCTCTGAGCAATCTGCTAGCTGCTGACATGCCATTTGTGTTTGACATAGAGTGTCTGCAGGCATTTGAAACTCTGAAAGCTAAGCTGGTCACAGCACCAGTTATTTCTGCACCAGACTAGACATTACCATTCGAACTAATGTGTAATGCTAGTGACCATGCCATTGGTGCAGTATTGGGATAGAGGCATAGCAAGCTTCTGCATGTCATTTATTACACTAGCCGTGTTTTAAATGATGCACAGAAAAATTACACAACCACAGAAAAAGAGTTCTTGCAGTGGTTTATGCCATTGACAAGTTTAGATCATACTTAGTAGGATCAAAAGTGATTGTGTACACTGACCATGCTACTCTTAAATATCTACTTATAAAGCAGAATTCAAAACCCAGGCTCATAAGATGGGTGTTGCTTCTGCAAGAGTTTGATATAGAAATAAGAGAAAGAAAAGGGACAGAGAACCAAGTGGCTGATCATCTGTCCCGGATAGAACCAGTAGAAGGGGCGTCCTCCCCCTCTATTGAGATCTCTGAAACCTTTTAGGATGAGCAATTGTTTGCCATTCAGGAAACACCATGGTTTGTAGACATTGTAAACTATAAAGCTGTAAGATTCATACCCAAACAGTACAGCAGGCAGCAAATAAAGAAATTGATTTCTGATGCAAAGTACTACTTATGGGATGAACCATATCTCTTTAAGAGAGGTGCAGACGGAATAATTCGTAGATGTGTGCCCAAGGAAGAGGCACAGAAGATCTTGTGGTATTGCCATGGATCACAATATGGAGGCCATTTCGGGGGTGAGCGAACAGCCACCAAGGTTCTCCAATGTGGCTTCTACTGGCCTACTCTCTATAGAGACTCCCGAAAATTCGTACGTAACTGTGACAGTTGCCAGAGAGCTGATAATCTGCCTCATGGTTACGCCATGCCTCAACAAGGGATCTTGGAGGTTGAGTTGTTTGATGTATGGGGTATTGACTTCATGGGCCTTTTCCGCCATCATACTCAAACACGTATATTCTGGTGGCAGTAGACTATGTATCTAAATGGGTAGAGGCAATTGCAACACCCACTAATGATACTAAGACAGTGCTGAAGTTCCTCTAGAAATATATCTTCAGCAGGTTTGGTGTCCCTAGAGTACTAATCAGTGATGGGGGCACTCATTTTTGCAATAAACAGCTTTACTCTGCTATGGTCCGATATGGAATTAGCCACAAAGTAGCAACTCCATATCATCCACAGACAAATAGGTAGGCTGAAGTCTCTAATAGAGAACTAAAAAGAATCCTGGAATGGACTGTGATTGCCCGTAGAAGGGATTGGGCAAAAAGCTTGGATGATGCTCTGTGGGCATACAGAACAGCATTCAAGACTCCTATAGGAACCTCTCCATACCAGCTTGTGTATGGCAAGGCTTGTCATCTGTCTGTGGAACTGGAGCATAAGGCCTATTGAGCAACCAGATTCCTAAATTTTGATGCCAAATTAGCTGGAGAGAAAAGATTGCTCCAGCTGAATGAGCTAGAGGAATTCAGACTCAATGCTTTCGAAAATGCTAAGATTTACAAAGAGAAAGCAAAACGGTGGCATGATAAGAAACTGTCATCCAGAGTCTTTGAACCAGGACAAAAGGTTCTGCTGTTTAACTTTAGGCTCAGATTATTTCCCGGAAAACTGAAATCCCGGTGGAGAAGACCATATGTGATTACGAGTGTGTCACCATATGGCCATGTGGAGCTTCAAGACATCGATTCTAATAAGAAGTTCATTGTTAATGGACAGAGAGTCAAGCATTATCTTGAAGGCAATGTTGAGCAAGAATGCTCAAGGCTGAGACTAGATTAAAAGCTCAATAAGGTCCAGCTAAAGACAATAAAGAAGCGCTTGCTGGGAGGCAACCCAGCCATTAGCAAGGTTTATTTGTTATTCAAATAATAATTATATGAGTTTGATATAAATTATCTTCAAGATTAATTCTCAATTACAGGAGTTTACAGAGTTACAGAAGGACTCAGAGGATTCACAGAGAAAAGGAGCTCACTGGCACAAAAACGCCAGTAAAGATACCTTTCTAGGCGTTAAACGCCAGAATGGGTACCATTTTGGGCGTTTAACGCCAAAATTGCAGCATCCTGGGCGTTTAGAAAAACGCCCAGCGACAAAGGATCTATGGCATTTAACGCCAGCAAGAAGCAACAGCTGGGCGTTAAACGCCCAAAAGAAGTATCAGCTGGGCGTTAAACGCCCAAAACAAGCAGCAATTGGGCGTTTAACGCCAGGAATGTGGAGGGGAGTAAGTTTTGTTTCCAACTCATTTTTTTTCAAATTTTCATGACTTCATCCATAATTTCTTACGTAAACATGTTACAAATTTTCATTTTTCAACTACAATTTCAAAAAAAAAAAATAAATAATGATAATAAATTTTATATTAATACTAAAAGTTCTCCTTATTCTTTCTTTAATTTCTTCTCAAATCTTTTTTTCAACTCATATTATCTTTTCAAATTCAAATTTATCTTTTTCAAATCTCTCTCATATCTTTTCAATTTTAAAATTGCATCTTTTGAATATCATATTTATCTTTTACAACTCACATCTTCTATCATATCTTTTACAACTCATATCTTCTATCAAATCTTTTACAAATCATATCTTCTATCATATCTTTTTTAAAATTTTCGTGCCCACCCCCTCCCTTTTAAATTGCCATTCGGCCACCCCTTCTCCTCCACCATTCGAATTTGGCTCTCCTTCTATTCCTCTCCTTTTCTTTCTTTTGCTTGAGGACAAGCAAACCTCTAAGTTTGGTGTGTTTTTCCGTGATCACCAAGCCAAGACTCACTAAGATCATGGCCCCCAACGAAAAACAAACCACTTCATGAGGGAAGAAAGAGAATAATCCAAAACCACTTTGGAATCAAGAGAGGTTCTTAACAAAAGAACATGCAGACCATTACTACAAAATAATGGGTTTAAGATCAGTGATCCCGGAAGTTAAATTCGATCTGAAAGAAGACGAATATCCGGAGATCCAAGAGCAAATTCAAAAAAGGGACTGGGAAATCCTAGCTAATCCTGAGACAAAGGTGGGAAGAAACATGGTTCAGGAATTCTACTCAAATCTGTGGCAAACAGATAAGCAGAGAAGGACTGGAACCGCCTTCTACACCTTTCGAACCATGGTCAGAGGGAAGGCTATTTACTTCCACCTTGACAAAATAAGAGAGGTCTTCAAGCTGCAACAACTACAAGATGACCCGGACTCCTTTAATAGGAGAATGGTGAGATCAGATAAGCGCTTAGACCAAGTTCTAGAGGACATATGCATCCCTGGAACCAAGTGGACAACCAACACAAAGGGTGTCACAAATCAACTCAAGAGAGGAGATCTCAAACCAGTCGCTAGGGGCTGGCTGGACTTCATTGGGCGTTCCAAACTGCCCACCAGTAACCACTCTGAGGTCACACTCAAAAGATCAATAATGATCCATTGTATTATGCAGGGAAACGAAGTGGAGATTCATCATCTGATTTCTTTGGAGCTCTACACAATTGCAAACAAGAACTCCAAAGAAGCCAAATTGGCTTACCCAGGCTTAATTTCTCTACTATGTAAAGATGCTGGGGTGAAGATGGGAGTGGATGAGTATATCTCAATCAAGCACCCAATCACCAAAAAGTCAATGGAAGGACAACAAGTGCAAGATAACTCCATCAAAAGGATGGCACAGGAGTTCCTCCCAGAAATCCCTCAGATTGACTACTGGACCCGCCTAGAAGCATCTGTCACCAAGCTGCAAGAAGCTATGGATCAACTGAAAGAAGAACAGCAAGTTCAAAATTGCATGCTCTGCAAACTGCTGAAGGAACAAGAGAAGCAAGGGCATGAGCTACAGGAGCTGAAGCGCCAAAAGCTGTCTCTTGAAGGGCCAGACACCCTACAGATTAAAAGAGCATCCATCTCCTAAAATAAAGGTTGTTGAGTCCTAATCTTAACTCTGTGATAACTTTTGCTATTAGAGATCTACCTTAGGAGTCACATGAATAATAGTAATTAGTATCTTTATTTTTATTTTTATATTTTTTTATTGTCTCCAAGTAAGCTATAATTTATTTTTCTCATCATCATTAAACATGAATAAAATAGCAGATTTTTTAGAATAAGGAGGCAGTTTTATTTTCGAGTTCTTAATAAGAAAAATTCGCATTATTTATATGTGGTGGCAATACTTTTTGTCTTATGAATGAATGCTTGAACAGTGCATAATTTTTTATAGTGAAGTTTATGAATGTTAAATTTGTTGGCTCTTGAAAGAATAATAAAAAAGGAGAAATGTTATTGATAATCTGAAAAATCATAAAATTGATTCTTGAAGCAAGAAAAAGCAGTGAATACAAAGTATTAAAAAAAAGCAAGCAGAAAAAGCCAATAACCCTTTAAACCAAAAGGCAAGGGTTATAAGGATCCAAGGCTTTGAGCATCAGTGGATAGGAGGGCCCAAAGGAATAAAATCCTGGCCTAAGCGGCGAAACCAAGCTGTCCCTAACCATGTGCTTGTGGCGTGAAGGTGTCTTGAGAAAAACTTGAGACTGAGCGGTTAAAGTCGTGGTCCAAAGCAAAAAGAGTGTGCTTAATAACTCTGGACATCTCTAACTAGGGACTTTAGTAAAACTAAGTCACAATCTGAAAAGGTTCACCCAGTTATGTGTCTGTGGCATTTATGTATCCGGTGGTAATACTGGAAAACAAAGTGCTTAGGGCCACGGCCAAGACTCATAAAGTAGCTGTGTTCAAGAATCAACATACTAAACTAGGAGAATCAATAACACTATCTGAATTCTGAGTTCCTATAGATGGCAATCATCCTGAACTTCAAAGGATAAATTGAGGTGCCAAAACTGTTCAGAAGCAAAAAGCTACTATTCCCGCTCATCTAATGAGAATTTGAGCTTCATATAAAACTCTGAGATGTTATTGCCTCTTGATTTTCTTTCTATTCTGTTTTATTTGTCTAGTTGCTTGAGGACAAGCAACAGTTTAAGTTTGGTGTCGTGATGAGCGGATATTTTATACGTTTTTTGGGGGTATTTTCATATAATTTTTAGTAGGATTTAGCTACTTTTTAGTATATTTTTATTAGTTTTTATGCAAAAATCACATTTCTAGATTTTACTATGAGTTTGTATGTTTTTCTATGATTTCAGGTATTTTCTGGCTGAAATTGAGGGACCTGAGAAAAAATCTGATTCAGAGGCTGAAAAAGGACTGCAGATGCTGTTGAATTCTGACCTCCCTGCACTCGAAATAGCCTTTCTGGAGCTACAGAAATCCAATTGGCGCGCTCTTAATTGCGTTGGAAATTAGAAATCCAGGGCTTTCCAGCAATATATAATAGTTCATACTTTGCCTGAGTTTTAACGACGCAAACTGGCGTTTAAACGCCAACTTCTTGCCCTATTCTGAAGTTAAACGCCAGAAACAGGTTACAAACCAGAGCTAAACGCCACAAACAGGCTGCAACCTGGAGTTTAACTCCAAGAGAAGCCTCTACACGTGTAAAGCTTAATACTCAGCCCAAGCACACACCAAGTGGGCCCCGGAAGTGGATTTCTACACTATCTATCTTAGTTTACTCATTCTCTGTAAACCTAGGTCACTAGTTTAGTATAAAAACTACTTTTAGAGACTTACTATGTACCGGATGACATTTCACATCTGAATTTTGTATCTTCTACCGCATGAGTCTCTAAACTCCATGGTTGGGGGTGAGGAGCTCTGCTGTGTCTCGATGGATTAATGCAATTACTTCTGTTTTCTATTCAATCACGATTGTTTCTATTCTAGGATACTCGCTCGTACTTAACCGTGATGAATGTGATGATCCGTGACACTCATCACCATTCTCAACCTATGAACGCGTGCCTGACAACCACTTCCGTTCTACCTTAGATTGAGTGTGTATCTCTTTGGTTCCTGGTTCACGAGTTTGATTGCCTCTCCTGACAACAGAGCATTTAAATCTGTGGGATCAGAGTCTTTGTGGTATAGACTAGAATTATTGGCGGCCATTCCTGAGATCCGGAAAGTCTAAACCTTGTCTGTGATATTCCGAGTAGGATATGGGATGGGATGACTGTGACGAGCTTCAAACTCACAAGTCTTGGGCGTAGTGACAAACGCAAAAGGATCAATGGATCCTATTCCAACATGAGTGAGAACCGACAGATGATTAGCCGTGCGGTGACAGCGCATTTGGACCATTTTCACTGAGAGGACAGATGGTAGCCATTGACAACGGTGATCCACCAACGTACAGCTTGCCGTGGAAGGAGCCTTGCGTGCGTGAAGAAGAAGACAGTAGGAAAGTAGAGATTCAGAAGACAGAGCATATCCAAAACCTCAACTTGTTCTCCATTACTGCATAAGAAGTATTATTTATTTTATGTTATTTACTCTTCATAAACCCAATCATTTTTATTACTAATTTCCTGACTAAGAATTACAAAATAACCATAGCTTGCTTCAAGCCGACAATTCTGGGGATCGACCCTTACTCACGTAAGGTATTACTTGGACGACCCAGTGCACTTGCTGGTTAGTTGTGCAGAATTGCAAAAGTGTGATTGTGATTTTGTGCACCATATGCCTAATTATTGGTTATGGTATCCAAGGGGTGGGTTGGTAAAAGGTGCAAAGAAATAAATGGTAAGAAAATAAAGCAACAACTAAGGAAACAAATAATAAAGAGAGACATTCATGACAAAGATTGAGAATGTAGGCTTTCTATCCTAGTCATACAATGATTAACAAGAATTTAACCTATTTCGTCATCTTCAACATCGAGAGAACGTACAATGTTATCTCCTCATCGGAAGAAAGTCAAATAAGCCTAACTAATCTCAATCCAAAAGTTCTAATCAACTCACTAATTGAATTAGCAAGAGATTAGTGTCAATGGAAACAATATTAGCTAACAACCCTAGATCACCAACATGAGTTGGGTATTCATGACTCAAGATTGCCTAATTCGTCTTTCCAAGCCAAGAATACTAAAAAATCTACTCTAAAGCCCAACCAAACATTTTGTCAAACACTTGGTGGGTATAAAAGGAAAGCATGGTAAATTGCAAGGGAAGATAAAATCTACCAACTACTAATTGCAACGAAGCAACAAGAATAACTCAAATCAACAACAAAAGAACATCAATCATCAAATTGCATTAAATGAAGATCCAAATCCAACATGAGCATTCATAAAACTAAGAGAGGCATAAAAGCAAAATTAAAACTACAAAATAAGAGAATGAAAGTGTAGAAACAAGAAATCATAGAGGAAACAAGAAGAAAATAAGAAATCAAACCTAGATCTAAGATGCAAAATAGCCTAAGAACCCTAATTCTAGAGAGAATATGGAGCTTCTCTCTCAAGAAAACTAAACTACATGATGCTATCATACAACTAAGTGCTCCCCCCTTTGCTCAATCCTCAATTCTGCATGAAATAGCCTCAGAAACGAGTTGGATTTGGGCCTGGGAAGCTCAGAAATCGCCCCCAGCAAATTCATTTTAAGTGGGTCACGTGCTTGACGTCACGCGTGCGCGTGGGAGACGCGTGCGCATCGATGGCAAAAATCCCCCTCACGCGTGTGCGTGGATGATGCGTGCACGTGGCTTGCAAATCTCTTCTCACGCGTATGCGTGGATGACGCATGCGCGTGGCCCTTAATTCTCCAAATGCTCATTTCTTCATTCAATCTCCAATTTGAATGCTTTTCTCTTCACTCCTTCCATTCAATACTTGCCTTATGAATCTAAAATCACTCAACAAAACATATCAAGGCATCGAATGGAATTAAAGGTGAATTAAAATTAGCTATTTAAGGGCCTAAAAAGCATGTTTTCACTCAGGAGAATTACAAAATCATGCTATTTCATTGAATAAATGTGAGAAAAGGTGATCAAATCCCCCAAAATAAGCATAAGATAAACCACATTGGAGTTTATTAGGAGTGTGCCAACGGATCTTCGTGATTCAACCTAATCTTTCTTTTCTTTTGAAACCTGCATTGAAACTCTATCCGGAGTTCTTCTTAAATGACTTGATCATCTTTCCAGTTTTACTCCTTACGAACATGAATTTTGATTCTTCCAGGATGAGCTTGAGCTTGTCTTGGTATAAACACGTAATCCTTGAATCTTGAGAGCTCATTATGAACAGAGTTGCTATTATTCGCAAAATGTATTCTTCAAAGTCAGCTGAGATTTTCGTGAATCTGTACGCTCTGTTCTTTCTACCAAAAGTTCTTGATTTGAACTATTTTCTTGAGATGCACCTTAGTTCTTCTTGTGCATTCCATTATTTCAGTACAATTCTATTTGACCATATACAGGATTTTCTTTCTGATTTTTCACGAATGTCGTTCGTATTATTCATTCATCTTTTGAGCTTAATGTCTTTTTGAAAATCAACTTGAGCCTATATTAATACCGCGTAGGAATCCTAGCTGTAACCATCGAGACATTGATTCTTTAGAGCAAGGCTTTTGGACGCAGAAGGTGGAACATGTAAGTGTGCGCCATCAAGAGGAGTTTTGCAGCTTTAAATTCTTGCCGACCGTAATGCCTATGAGTAAGTTAACGCGCTAGAATGCACCGTCTGTATGGATTCCTGAATGAGAAGAGAGCTTTCGAATCTCGAGAGAAGAATTAACCTCAATGCCAGTAGTCATAATACCCGAACTTAATTAACTACTCTGAATCATTGTGATGCATTATCAAAGGGGTTTAAGATGTGCCCGAATACAACATCGTGAAGTGATGACAGACACCTGAGCAGAAAGTCTCTGAGTATTGCTTGGATGACCAAAGAGAAAGAACTGTTGAGTAAGTTAAGGTCTTGAATTGGGTGTTGAGAAACTGGATGGAGGTGTCAAATTGAACCAATTACAAATTACAAGATATCATAAGGTCGAGAACTTAAGGAGCTACTAAGGGTATTGAAGCCTATTGAATTAAGAAGATACCAAGAGAGAATTTTGTATCTAAATCGGAAGTTGAAACAAGAAACTATTGTCCAAAGCTCACAAGAGAGGGTTTTCGAAATTTTCCTGAGATTATTAAAATGTACCACAAATCAAAGAAGATATTTTTGAGTGGCCAGAAATGAAGAACGACGTGGTGATGCATGTGATTGCGTGTTTGACGCATGAGAAAGTAAAGAGTGACCACCAGAAGTCATCCGGGATGCTGCAACCATTGAACGTTCTACACCAAAAGTAAGAGTAGTTATCAATTTCGTAATGGATTGCCGAGGTCTAGGACAGAAGGTGAGGCTTCCCGCTGCACTAAATGCCTTTGTATTGTTCGGAAACTGGAGCATCAAACATCTTAGTATTAGTTCCTGAAATTGATAGCCGAGACAACGGAGAAAAGCTACGCAAAATCGAGTTAAGATTCTCACTACGAAAAGCTGACAGAAGAGTTATGCGGACCTGAAGAGAAATTTTTCAAGTTTAAAGAGGGAAGTCCTGTATTCGTGAAGTTCACTTCAACAAGCCGAAAACAAGGAGTAAATCAAGACTAAGGGGTTGAAGCCGAAGTGTTTTAGGACCGGAATTAATGGCAACGGCGAACTATTTCAAATTCTGAAGAGAATTAGGCCAGTGGCGTATCGGGTAACTCTATCTCCACATCTTTTGAACCAGTACGACGTATTTTACGTCTCAGTTTCAAAAGTACACTTCGGATGCCAATCACGTATTAGGACCTAAACCAGTACAACTGAGGGAGGATCTAACGCTTCAAGTAACCTCGGTTGGAATTTATAATATGATACCATTGCTAAGAAGCTACGCAGGGGACGAGTTATGTTAGCAGAAGATGCTGAGAGTGGAGTGGTGCACGAAACTGGCTCCGCACGTTTCACACAGATAGACCGGCAAGTATACTGGGTCGTCCAAATAATACCTCAGGTGAGTGAGGGTCGATCCCACAAGGATTGTTGGTTTGAGCAAGCAATGGTTACCTTGCAGGTCTTAGTTAGGCAGATAGAAAATATAGTTTGTCATGAAAAATGCATAAAAACAGATAAATAAATAAAAACATTACTAGATATGTGTGGAATCAATGGTATGAGAACGGTTGAGGCTTCGGAGATACTTTGTCTTTCTGGATTAACTTTTCTTATGGTCTACTTCAATAACTTTCTGATTCATTCAATGGCAGTCGTAAGTGATTAACTCATGTCCTCTCATCAAGTTAACCTCCTCCACTGTAGTAATCCACCATGTTGCAAGTGACTCATGTCCTCTCATCAAGCCACCTTTAGGTTTCTCACTGTAGTAGAAGATGAAGCTCTAAGCAATGCATTCCCCTTTGTGATCCTACTCAAGGTGCCATAAACAAGGCAGATCTTCTGGATTAGGGAACACTGCTTCTCAGACTCTAGCCTTAGCGCCACAGAGACCTCACTTACCCACGGTCAACGGGATTTCATGTCACAAATCCAAAGTTGCCCAGGTACTCTATTGGAATCTGCAATGCAATCTCTAGCTTTGGTTCAACGCTATCCGGGTCAGGACTCGCACGGAACCCATGTAGAACAAGGGTGATTGTCACGGGTCACCCTCAATTCATAAGATGAAGAACGAGGTTGCATATGAGAATAGAATCAGACATATTGAAATAGAACAGTAATATTATTAATCCATAAACTCAGCAGATCTCCTAACCTTAACCTTAGGAGGTTAGTGACTCCTACTGTACAAAGAACAATGTAATTAAAAAATAAGATATGCTGGAGAGATCCTAAACATGCTTGATCTTCTCCTATATATACTAATCTGCTAACTAGGAATTACAGAAATAAGATAACTAGACTTAGAGGTGCGAATATCCACTTTTCGGGCCCATTTGGTGAGTGTTTGGGCTGAGCTTGGGGTGTCTCCATGAACTAGTACCCTTTAGGGCATTGAACGCTAGCTTGGGACTCCCATTTAGGTGTTGGATGCCAGCTACCCCCTTTTGGGCGTTGGACGCCAGGAATGGGCTGGTGGCTGGCGTTGAACGCTAGTTTTGGGCCTTTATTTCTAAAGCAAAGTAGGGACTATCATATATTTCCTGAAAGCCTTGGATGTTAGCTTTCCATAGCCGTTAAGAGCACGCCATTTGGACTTCTTTATCTCTAGAAATGCTCCTTCGCGTGCATGGAGGTCAGAATCCAGCAACATCTGCAGTCCTTTCTCAGTCTCTGACTCAGACTTTGCTAAAACTCCTTAATTTCAGTCAAAAAATACCTGAAATCAACGTAAATTACACAAACTCAAAGTAGAAACAAAAAATGTGAATTTAGCACTAAAACCTATGAAAATAGAATAAAACTTAAATAAAACATAATAAAAACTATGTGAAAATGATGCCAAAAAGCGTATAAAATATCCGCTCATCAGAACACCAAACTTAAACTGTTGCTTGTTTCCAAGCAACCAAAAACAAAGTAGGATAAAAAGAAGAGAGAGATACAATAAATCTCAGAGTTCTCAATGAAGCTCAGTTTCAATTAGATGAGCGAGACTAGTAGCTTTTTGCTTCTGAATAGTTTTGGCATCTCACTATCCTTTGAAGCTCAGAATGATTGGCATCTTTAGGAACTCAGAATCCAGATGATACTATTGATTCTCCTAGTTTAGTTCTTTTTAATTCTTGAACACAGCTTCTTTAGAGTCTTGGCCGTGACCCTAAGCGCTTTGTTTTCCAGTATTACCACCGGATACATAAATGCTACAGACACTTAACTGGGTGAACCCAATTGGATTGTGATTTAGCTTTGCTAGAATCCCCAAGCACACTCTTTTGCTTTGGATCACGACTTTAATTGCTCAGTCTCAAGCTTTTCATTTGACACCTTCACACCACAAGCATATAGTTAGGTGAATTAGCTCTTTTGAACTTTTAGGCCAAGATTTTGTTTCTTTTAGGCCCTCCTAACCATTGATGCTCAAAGCCTTGGACCCTTGCTCTTGCCTTTTGGTTTAAAGAGCTATTGGCTTTTTTCTTTTTTTTTTTCTTTTGCTTTTTTTTCACATAAATTTTTTTTGCTTTTATTGCTTTTTGCTGCTTTTTCTTGCTTCAAGAATCAAATTTTGGATTTTTCAGATTATCAATAATACTTCACTTTTATCATCATTCTTTCAAGAGCCAACATTCTTAACTCCAACATCAAATATGCACCGTTTATTCATGCATTCAGAAAACAAAGCAATGCCACCATATCAAATAATTGAACTATTCTTAATATATAACTCGAAATTCAAGTATCTTACTTTTCTTTTTCAAGTAAAATTTCTTTTAAGCAAGGTGATAGATGTATGGAATATTTCATAGCTTTAAGACATAAAGATGATCATGCACTAGAAACAGACAATAAGATAAAATGCATGGAAAACAAAAAAAATAACATAGGCAATAGGGGATTAAAGGAACGAATCCACCTTAGTGATGGCAGCTACTACTCCTTCTGGAGGATCCAATGGAGTGCTTGATTTCTTCTATGTCACACCCCTACCTTTGTTGCTCTTCCCTCATGGCTCTTTGATATTATCTCATGGCCCTTTGGTCTTCTCTTATTTCATATAGGATGATGGAATGCTCTTGATGTCCCATCCTCAGTTGGTTCATGTTGGAGCTTAATTCTCCTAGAGAATTATGCAATTGTTCCCAGTAGCCTTGGGGAGAAAAATGCATCCCTTGAGGCATCTCAGGGATTTCTTGTTGAGGCAGCTTCACATACTCTTACTGTGGTCCATGTGCTGACTCTCTAGTTTGTTCCATCCTTCTTTTAGTGATAGGCTTGTCCTCCTCAATGGGGATGTATCTTTCTATGACAATTCTAGCTGAATTGCATAAATGACAGATAAGGTGGGGGAATGCCAACCTTGCTAAGGTGGAAGGCTTTTTAGCTTTCTTGTACAACTCTTGAGGTATTACCTCATGTACCTCGACCTCACTTCCAATCATGATGCAATAAATTATGATGGCTTTGTCAATGGTCACTTCTGACCAATTACTAGTAAGGATGATAGAGCGTTGGATGAATTCCAACCATTGTCTAGCTACGGGCTTGAGGTCAAGCCTTCTCAGTTGGATATGCTTGCTTTAAGCATCCCTCTTCCACTGAGCTCCTTTCACACAAATGTCCGAAAGGACTTGGTCCAGCCTCTAATCAAAGTTGATCCTCCTAGTGTAAGGATATTGGTCTCCTTGCATCACTAGGAAATGGAGCGCCAACCTTACACTTTCCGGGCTGAAATCCAAGAGTCGCCCTCGGACCATGGTGCTCCAATTTTTGGGATGTGGGTTCATACTAGTGTCATGGTTTTTAGTGACCCATGCATTTGCGTAGAACTCTTGCACTATCAAGATCCCAATTTCTGGGATAAGATTGTTTAGGACTTTCCAACCTCTCCTCTGGATTTCTCTTCGGATCTTTGGATACTCATTCTTTTTGAGCCTAAAGGGGACTTCAGGAATCACCATCTTCTTTTCCACTACTTCATAGAAGTGGTCTTGATGAGCTTTGGTGATGAATCTTTCCATCTCCCAAGATTTGGAGGTGGAAGCAACTGCTTTCCCTTTCCTCTTTCTAGAGGGTTCTCTGACTTTGGGTGCCATAAGTGTAAGGCTTTTGCAATACCAAACTTAAAAGCTTTGCTCATCCTCGAGCAAAATACAAAGAAAAGAGTAGAAGAAGAAAAGAATTGGTAGAGAGAGGAGGAGAGCAGGATTCGGCCTAATGGGGCTTTAGTGTATAAATGGTGTGTGTATGAAGGGTAGGAAGAAGGGGTATTTATAGGAGTGGGATAGGTTGGAGTTTGAATGAATGGGTGGGAATTGGGTGGGAAATTTTGAATTGGGTGGGGGTTGGTGGGAGTTATGATGGTTTTAGGAGGAGATATGGATGTGATTGGGTGAGGGTTTATGGGGAAGAGTGTGTGAGAAGAGTGAAAGTAAAAGAGAGAAGAAGGTGGGATAGTGGAGATTCTGTGGGACCTACTAATCTTGAGGAGCTAGGGAATTTGAGTCCCCTGCCCCCTTGTGGGCGTTCCTGCTCCTGGATGGCGTTCAACGCCAGCCTGATGCTCCTATTGGTCGTTGAACGCCCAATCTAGCCCCCTTGGCTGGCGTTCAATGCCAGCAAGGTCTCTGCTCCAAGGTGTTCTGTTTTCAGTTCTGGCTGTTTCTGTTTCTGTTCTAACTACTGCACATGATCACAAACTTAAATAAATATGAAAATTAAACTGATATAATTGAAATAAACTTAATGAAAAATAGAAATAACTTTAATTATGGTTGGGTTGCCTCCTAACAAGCACTTCTTTAACGTCACTAGCTTGACGATTAGTTCCTTACAGAGATGGATAGGGGCTTAGAATTTCGCCCCTTACAGTGAACTTCTTGCATGTGCTCTCATGGATAAGTTCCACATGTTCTAGACACAGGATCCTATTCACAGTGTGCAGAATGACTGAATTGTCAGTGAAGACAACTCTCATGCCAAGTGAGAGGCCTTCAGTGGGGATCTTTTTGTCCTTCCAACCCTTAGCTACTTTCTTCTTAGTACCAGTGTTTTTAGTGCTTGATAATGGCTGCCCAACACCAAACTTAGAGTTGGTGTCTGGGGGCTCTGTATAGCTCTGCACTGAGAGAAAGGGTTGGAACACTAAGTGTTGCACAACTGTCTCTTTTATCAGAGGGAGAGTTGGGGTTAGGCATCTTGAACAAGATGTGGTCCTCCCATAACTGTAAAATCAGTTCTGCCTTTGCTACATCATAATGGCATTGGCAGTGGCTAGGAAGGGTCTTCCAAGGATGATGGATTCATCCTCTTCCTCCACATTATCCAAGATTATAAAATCTACAGGGATGTAAAGGTTCTCAACCTTTACTAAGACATCCTCTACCAGACCATATGCCTTCTTCATTGACTTGTCTGCTATCTCTAGAGAGATTCTTGCTGCTTGTACCTCAAAGATTCCTAGCCTCTCTATTACAGAGAGAGGCATGAGGTTTATACTTGATCCTAGGTCACATAGAGCCTTCTCAAGGGTAATGGTGCCTATGGTGCAAGGAATCAGGAAGCGTTTGGGATCTAGCAGCTTCTGAGGCAGCTTCTACTGAACCAAGGCATTGAGTTCCTTGGTGAGCACTGGAAGTTCTTCCTCTAATAGTTCTGTGCCAAACAACTTGGCATTCAGTTTCATAAAGACTCCCAGGTACCGAGCAACTTGTTCTTCCCTAGTTTCCTTTTCCTCGTCATAGGAGGAGTGATCCTCATAATCCATGATTTCCAATAGGGCATTCAAGGGAACCTCTATGGTCTCCTCATGAGCCTTAGCTGCCTTCAATTCTTCAATAGGGAAGCCTTCAGAGGGCGTTGAATGCTCAGCTGCCCTATTACTGGCATTCAACGCCAGCTTTTGTACCGCTTTGGGCATTGAACGCCCAGTAAGGCCTTCTTTACTGGCGTTCAACACCAGTGATGGTGCTTCTGTGGGCATTGAACGCCTAGTACAGTCTTCCTTACTGGCGTTCAACTCCAATGCATCCCCTTCAGATTTGGCCTCAGCTTCTACAGTGATGGCCTTGCACTCTTCTCTTGTATTAACCTCAGTGTTACTTGGAAGAGTATTAGGAGGAGTCTCAAGGATCCTCTTGCTCAGCTGACCAACTTGTACCTCCAGATCTTTGATGGAGGACCTAGTTTCTGTTATGAAACTATGAGTGGTCTTAGAGAGTTCAGAGACTATGATTGCTAAGTCAGAAAGGCTCTACTTAGAAGTCTCCATGTTTTGCTGAGAAGGTGGGAATGGTGGTATATTGTTGAACGTTTTCTGTGTTCTTCCACCTTGGTTATTGTTGAAGTCTTGCTGAGGGTTCTATTGATCCTTCCATGAGAAATTAGGATGATTTCTTCATGAAGGATTGAAGGTGTTTCTATAGGGTTCTCCCATGAAATTTACCTCCTCCATTGAAGGTTCATCTGGATCATAAGCATCTCCTTCATAGGAGGTGTCTTGAGTGCTGCCAGCTGCAGCTTGCATTCCAGTCAAATGCTGAGAGATTATATTGACCTGTTGGGTTAAGATTTTGTTCTGAGCCAATATGGCATTTAGAGTGTCAACCTCTAGAACTCCTTTCTTTTGAACTACCCCATTGTTCACAGGGTTTCTCTCAGAAGTATACATGAATTGGTTGTTTACAACCATTTCAATGAGTTCCTGTGCCTCTGTAGGCGTTTTCTTCAGGTGGAGTGATCCACCAGTAGAATGGTCCAATGACATCTTGGACATCTCAGATAGACCATCATAGAAGATTCCTAGGATAGACCATTCTGAGAGCATGTCAGGAGGACACCTCCTGATCAATTGCTTGTATCTTTCTCAAGCTTCATAGAGGGATTCACCCTCTTTTTGTCTGAAGGTTTGAACTTCCACCCTGAGCTTGCTCATCTTTTGAGGTGGAAAGAACTTGGCCAAGAAAGCATTGACCAACTTTTTTCAAGATTCTAGGCTTTCCTTAGGTTGAGAATCCAACAATATCCTAGCTCTGTCTCTAACAGCAAAAGAAAAAAGCATAAGCCTGTAGACCTCAAGATCCACTCCATTAGTCTTAACAGTGTCACAAATTTGTAAGAATTTAGATAGGAACTGATGTGGATCTTCCAGTGGATGTCCATGGAACTTGCAATTCTGTTGCATTAGAGAGACTAACTGAGACTTTAGCTCAAAGTTATTTGCTCTAATGGCAGGTATGGAGATACTTCTTCCATAGAAGTCAGAAGTGGATGCAGTGAAGTCACCAAGAACCTTCCTTGCATCTCCTTCATTATTCTGTTCGACTGCAATATCTATATTTTCATCTTCTTGTTCGAATACCTCTGTGAGGTTTTCTCTGGAGTGTTGTGCTTTAGCTTGTTGTAAACGCTTCCTATGGGTCCTCTCAGGTTCAGGATCAAGATCAAAGAGAGATTCTTTATCCTTGTTCCTGCTCATAAACAAGAAGAAAGAATACAAGAAGAGAGAAAGAAAAGGATTCTCTATGTCAGAGTATAGAGGTCCTTTGTTAGAGAGAGAGATAGATCAAAAAGAAAAGAAAAAAAATATTTCCTTTAATAATGATAGTTTTTGAAAATTAATAGAGAGAGAAGTGAAGATATTTTCGAAAATAGAGAGGAAAAAGAAGAGAAAATTTTCGAAAAAGAAGAGAGAGAAAGTAGTTAGGAAATTTTGAAAAAGAAGAAAGAGAATGGAAAATAAAAAGAGAATAAGATAAAACATGTAACTAATTAAGAAAGATTTGAAAATAAAATAAGATAAAAGATTTGAAAAAGATTTGACTTTAAAATTTTAAAATTAAAATTGGAAAGAAAAAATCAACAAGATAATATAAGAATTGAAATTATTTGAAAAAGATTTGATTTTGAATTTTGAAAAAGATTTTATTTTAAATTTTGAATTTTGAAATTTAAAATTTGAAATTTTGAAATTGGGTTTTTAAAATTTGAATTTGAAATAAAATAAGATAGAATTTTTGAAATTTAAAGAAAGATAAAAAGATAAGATAAAGATTTCAAAAAATTTTGTATTTTAAAATATAAAAGAAAGATAAGATAGGAAAGAATGAAATTAAAAAAAAAGATATGATAAGATTTGAAAAGTTAAGATTTTGACTTTACTAACAAGAAAACACTAAACTTTAAAAATTTTTAAATTAAATAAGAAAAGAAAGTAAGATTTTCGAAATTTTTGAGTAAAGATAGAAAAGGTATTTATATTTTTTTATTTTTTGAATTAATGAAGAAAGAGAAAAACAACCAAAAGACACCAAACTTAAAATTTTTAGATCTAAAGACACTAATTTTCGAAAATTAAAGAGAAAAACACCAAAGGACACCAAACTTAAATCTTTTAAGATCAAAACAAGAAAAAAAACAAGAGCCACTTAAATACCAAAGAAGAACACTTAAGACAATTTCGAAAATTCTAAAGAAGAGATAAACACACAAGGGACACCAAACTTAAAAATTGACATACATTAGACTCAAACAAAAGACACTATTTTTGAAATTTTTTTGAAAAGGAAGCAAGAAACTTCGAAATTTTAACAAGAACAAGAACAAAAGACTCAAACAAAAGACAATGATTAATAAAGAAAAGAGAAGATTTTGAAAACCACTTGATTTTTTTTTTTGAAAAACAAAACAAAAGACTCAAACAAAATAGTAAAAAGTACCTAATCTAAGCAACAAGATAATTTGGTAGTTTGTCAAAACCAAACAATCCCTGGCAACGACGCCAAAAACTTGGTGCACAAAACTGGCTCTGCACGTTTTGCACAGATAGACCGGCAAGTATATCGGGTCATCTAAGTAATACCTCAGATGAGTGAGGATCGATCCCACGAGGATTGTTGGTTTGAGTAAGCAATGGTTACCTTGCAGATCTTAGTTAGGCGGATAGAAAATATAGTTTGTCACGAAGAACGCATAAAAATAGATAAATAAATAAAAAACATTACTAGATAGGTGTGGAATCAATGGTATGAGAACAGTTGAGGCTTCGGAGATACTTTATCTTTCCGGATTAACTTTTCTTACTATCTACTTCAATAACTTTCTGATTCATTCAATGGCAGTCGTAAGTGATTAACTCATGTCCTCTCATCAAGTTAACCTCCTCCACTGTAGCAATCCACCATGTTGCAAGTGACTCATGTCCTCTCATCAAGCCACCTTTAGGTTTCTCACTGTAGTAGAAGATAAAGCTCTAAGCAATGCATTCCCCTTTGTGATCCTACTCAAGGTGCCACAAACAAGGAAGATCTTCTGGATCAGGGAACACTGCTTCTCAGACTCTAGCCTTAGCGCCACAGAGACCTCACTTACCCACGGTCAACAGGATTTCATGTCACAGATCCAAAGTTGCCCAGGTACTCTATTGGAATCTGCAATGCAATCTCTAGCTTTGGTTCAACGCTATCCGGGTCAGAACTCGCACGGAACCCATGTAGAACAAGGGTGATTGTCACGGGTCACCCTCAATTCATAAGATGAAGAACGAGGTTGCATAAGAGAATAGAATCAGACATATTGAAATAGAATGGTAATATTATTAATCCATGGAACTCAGCAGAGCTCCTAACCGTAACCTTAGGAGGTTAGTGACTCCTATTGTACAAAAAACAATGTAATTCGAAAATAAGATATGCTGGAGAGATCCTAAACATGGTTGATCTTCTCCTATATATACTAATCTGCTAACTAAGAATTACAGAAGTAAGACAACTAGACTTAGAGGTGCGAAAATCCACTTTTCGGACCCACTTGGTGAGTGTTTGGGCTGAGCTTGGGGTGTCTCCATGAGCTAGTACATCTTACGGGCGTTGAACGCTGGCTTGGGACTCCCTTTTAGGCGTTGGACACCAGCTACCCCCTTTTAGGCATTGGACGCCAGGAATGGGGCTGGTGGCTGGTGTTGAATGCCAATTTTGGGCCTTCATTTCCAAAGCCAAGTATGGACTATTATATATTTCTAGAACGCCCTGAATGTTAGCTTAACATATCCATTAAGAGCACGCTACTCGGACTTCTGTAGCTCCAGAAATTCTCCTTCGAGTGCATAAAGGTCAGAATCTGGCAACATCTGCAGTCCTTTTTCTGTCTCTAAATCAAACTTTGCCAAAACTCCTTAATTTTAGTTAGAAAATACCTGAAATCATCATAAAACACACAAACTCAAAGTAGAAACAAAAAATGTGAATTTAACACTAAAACCTATGAAAATAGAATAAAACTTAAACAAAACATAATAAAAACTATATGAAAATGATGCCAAAAAGCGTATAAAATATCCGCTCATCATGGAGCTGGAATTGGGAAATATACTTGGGAACTCGAACCAGATATGTAGAAGGACTACTGACACCTCTTTTCAGATAACTAAATCTGAATTTTGAGGGCAAAATTCTTAATTAGGTGGGTAGGATGTAAATCCCGCAAAATTAGCAAATAATTAATCAATAAATTAAATTTTTAATAAAAGAAATTTGAAATATTAATTTTATAGTAAAATAAGATAGATCTAATTAAAACGAAAATTTTGACACTAAATTTAAAGAATTTAACCCAAGATTGGATTGAACAGGTCGAACTGTAGCCGAACCGGGCCCGTGGGCCCAACCAATTCACTTACTTAAGTGAGCTTCAGCCCACTTCTCTCCCTTCTTCATGTATAGGATGCTGAAGCTCAGCACAAGGGAGAATAAGGTAACAAAATTCACAAAACCCTTGATTTTCATTCAAATCTATGTAACTTTTGATCCAGAGCTTCGATCCCCGTGCCGTTTGCGGCCACGCAACCGCAACGTCGAGCTCTACAAAACCCAGTCACTAATTAAGTAAGAAAATCACTTATGTGTTCCAATTTCTTCCTTTCCAATTTCAAAAATTATGAGCAATTATGTTGAAAATTATTCAATTCCGGTGTTTAGGTTCGAATTAGCTTGAGGAGAATGTTTAATCTTGCTTATTTGGTGCTTGGGAAAGGTGAGAATCCCAGAACTCTAGCTAATTCTTTGAATTTGTGTTTTGGGTATTAAGCTTTGGATATATATGTATATATATGTGTGTGTGTGGTAATGTGAATTTTAGGTATATATAAATATTGGAGTTGATTTGTGGGCATTAGAGGCTTGGGAAGCTGGATTGTGGTGAGGAAGGCTTGTGAGTTTGCCTTGTGGGTTGCCTTGGGAAATACTTGAAAATCGGCCAAGGTATGGTTTAGGTTTCTGGTATTTAATATGTAAGGTTTTTTGAAAACTTGGGCTAGATGACCATAGGATAGGTTGGAACATATGAGTATGTTTAATGCATAGCGCCCTTGATGATGATTGTGACATGAACTGAATATTTGCTGCATGATTATTGTTTATGATGATGCTAGGTTGTTAGGTGATGAGTTGATGATGATGATATGAATAAATAGGAATGGATGGTGGTATATAGGTGATTTTGTTAACATTATTGCGAAATTTATACATATGGTTGTTTAAAATTGAAGAACGGTTGTATATGGTAATATGTGATGGATGTGATATGGTAGTTGATGTTGGGGTGCTAAACATATGTATAGTTAGGTTGGATTTGAGTTTGGTTTTTAATGGAAATTGAGGTTTGAGGTTTTTGTATAAAATGGGTTTTTGGCCAAACATCGATGAGCTATAACTTGGCTTCTAGACCCCCAAATTATTTCAAACTTATTTCAATTAAAAATTGGGTCCGTGAAATTTATTCCGTTCAAAGAACGGATGAAAAATATTTTAAAACAAAAATGTTATGCGCATCGGAAGTTCGGAGGGCGAAGCTGAAATTCTGCAGACTTAGCCATTTCTGGCCAAACTGCAGTGTATCGTATGGATACCCTTCATTCGCGAAGGGTCGATTCTGCCCCACGTACATGCGTACGCGGACAAGGCTATGCGTATGCGAAATGGGCTAAAATGCACTCCCACACGTACGCGTGACCCCTGTTTTCAGCAAATGAGATTTTATGTTTTAAAGCATAATTTTGGATCCTATAAACCTCTATTTTCATTTCTTTGACCCTAGATTTTGTTAGTAAGCCTAGTAATGAGATGAAGCTAGGAATAGGCAGTAACTTGGACATGAAGAAAGTTTTGTGAATTGATAATTTAGGTATGAGAAAGAAGGGCGCCTATGTATATGATATATATATATATATATATATATATATATATATATATATATATATATATATATATATATATATATTTTTGAATGATGAAACTGGCTAAAGAAAAGAATGAATGTTGCATCTGAGTACTCTTTCTCGAAAGTGCAACCCCAGAAGATGGTGAAAGGTGGGGATCCGCTTCTTTGTTCCTCATGGTATTGTAAAATCGTCCCCAACGAGATGGTCGGAGGTTAGGATCCCCTCCTTTATTCCTCATGGGCATATGAGAACGTACCTCCTGGGTAGCCGCAAGGGTTGTGGTTTCACCCCCACTTGCTCCAGTTTGGTTAGTATAAAGGCTCCCCGGGTAGCCGCAAGGGTTGTGGTTTCGCCTCACTTGCTCCGGGTTATAATGAGTTATGTATAAAAGTGCAATTATATGATGAGTAAGTAATGAATGATTATGAAATGTTAATGAATGAATATGGAATGATTATCTGAGATACGAGTTTTTCTGGGTAAAGTACCATGGCTTACCACCACGTGTTCCAGGTTGAGACTCGATACTCTATTGACCCTACGTTGTAAGGGTGACCGGGAACTTATAAATTCCTGGGAAGGTTAAACCCCCATTGAGTATGTTATATATATATATATGAATTATGAATGAGAAGAGAAAAAGCTATGCATAGTCTCATGAGGATGTGCGACAGGGGACAGTTCAGGGTTTAGCAGCCGGACTTGTTGGGTTTGCTTGATAACCGACAGATGAGACTCATAAGGCATAGGACAGGCATGCATCATATGCATATTGTTTGAATTTCTTGCTTGTGCATTGATTGGGATTGCCTAAGTGATTATAACATGCTATTGTTATATTTTCTATTTGCATTACTTGTATACTACCTGTATTTGCCATTGCCTACTTGTTTGTCTTTATAATTTCACTGGAGATGGAGGAACGGAAGAAAGGCAGAGAGATTCAGCATTCTAGTTCAGTTTTAGTTAGATTTAAGGAATTAGTTTAGTTTAGAAAGCCTTAGAGAACCACCCTGATTCATGGTTTCTGTTTTAGTTCTTTAAGGTTTATAATCTAAGTGTTGGCGTTCTAGGATTGCCTCTGGCATTTCCAGGACCTTATATCTTATGTGCGTGGTACCTTTACCATGTTGAGAACCCCTGGTTCTCATTCCATACAATGTGGTGTTTGTCAGATGCAGGTCGAGAGGCACCTCGCTAGGCGTCTGGAGTTCTCCAGCAGCGAAATGGGCTTTTTGGGATTATACTTTTGTTCCGCTTTGTTATATATATATGTATAGATTCTCTCTGTGTATATATGTTTTACTGTTGCACCTCATAAAGGTTTATGGAGAACTAGGGTTTCTTTTATGTATGTTGGGTTATGGATTATATATATATATATATATATATATGTATGTAACTATTCTCTGGCCAGCGTAGCTTCGTAGGTTGAGTTTTTTCTTACGCAAGTTACGTTATTTCTGATCGTTGCGCTTTTATATTTTGTGATTTTTGCTTTACCTTTTCTCCAAGGCTCCTAGTACACTACCTTCTTTCAATTATTATATGTATATATTTTATTATAGAGGTCGTAGCGCCTCGCCACCTCTGTTTTACATCCTTGGTGTAAAGCTCTGTGTGGTAAGGTGTTACATTCCACGCTTTTAAAGTATGCCAAAAAGTGGACATAACACCACACTTTCAGAAAAATGCCCATTGTTTTGGTTTTGGCTACGCTTCAAAAGAATGCCAATAGAAAAAGATATGGCTACACTTAATAAGCGTGGCTGTTGATAACTACAAGAAGATATGGCTGTGCTAGAAAAGTGTGCCAATAGAGTACATTGAGTTCTGTACAAATTATGCTGTATTATTGACTTACACAATAATTATATATCATATTTTAAAAATATTTTTGCTAAAACTTTATAGAATAAATGAAATTTACAATAATATTTAAGTAAAAATCTAATAATAATCTCTTAAAATTAAACTCAATATCTTACCAGTGCGCACCCTTCCTTATCCTACACCTCCACGGCATTTGTTAGCAGCGCGCACAACGCAACTCCACCTCCTCCAAAACGGTGTCGTCCGGCTCTAGCTCCCCTTGCAGCTCTGAAATTTCCACATCACCAGAAGGTTTGAGGTTTACAGCGACAAAAGAGAGCGTCGGCGAGGGAGCGTCGACGGAGGATTTGCAAGAGAGAGTGAGCGCCAAGGAGGGAGGCCTTGCCAGAGCGAATCACCACCGAAGGAGGATTAGGGTTTACAACGTTGGAGCACAAACGAAGGGAGCGCTGGAGGAGCGAGCGTCGACAGAGGCCTTGCTAGAGAGAGTCACAGCCGAAGGAAGGTTAAGGGTTTAATGCGTACAGAGGAGACTGATGAGTGAAAATTTTATACCCTTTTTAGCATTATTTCTTTAGTGTTTTTAGTATATTTTGTTAAGTTTTATTATGTTTTAGTAGGTTTTAGTGCGAAATTCACATTTGGGATGCTACTTTGAGTTTTTGTAGGTTTCTTATGATTTTAGGTGATTTTTGGGTGAATTTGGCAAGTTTTGGCAAAGTCTGATTCACAGGCGAAGAAAGGATAGCAGATGCTGTCAGATCCTGACCTCCATGCATTCATACAAGCATTTCTGGTGCTACAGAAGTCCAATTGACGCACTCTTAATGGCGTTGGAAAGCTAACTTTCAGAGCTTTCCAGAGTTTTGGAGAAGACTGCCCAAAACGGGCGTTGAACGCCCAACTTCACCCCTTTTGGCATTCAACGGCCCAAAAGGACTAAAACCAGCGTTGAACGCCCAAACCTGGTGTTCACCGCCACCAAGGGAGCACAACGGAGCGTGGACACCATCCTAATGGGCGTTCAACGCCCATTCCTCAATTTGGACGCCAAGCTCAGCCCAAAACACTCACCAAAGTGGGCCCAAAAGTGGATTTTTGCACCCTTAGCTCAGTTTATCATATTTTCGTAAATTTTAATTTTTAGATTAGTATATATAGAATAAGGATCAACCTTGTTCAGAGACTTTTGACAATTTACACGTTTTTCATATTATTTCTGTACATTATGAGCGGCTAAAACCTCCTAGATTAAGGATAGGAGCTCTGCTCATTCCTATGGATTAATATTATTACTTTTCTACTTTAATATATGTTTGATTCTATCCTATGATGCATTTTTGATCTTCATCCTTATGGATATGGGGTTTAACTGGCGTATGATCCCTCATTCTACATGAGTTCTTACGAGTCCTTGGCGGGATAGTATTGAGCTGCAACTTGAGAATGCATCACAGATTCCAATAGAGTATCTGGGCTAATTGGGATATGTGACATAAACTCTCGTTAGTCATGGGTAATTGAGGTTTCTGTGGCGCTAAGGCTAGAATCATAGAGCTTCATTCTTCGATCCGGAAGATCCGACCTTGTCTGTGGCGTTTTGAGTAGGATCATCAATTGGGGCAAGCAATAATGAGTCAATTAGCTTCCCGGCGCTCAAATATACAAGGATCAGCCACAGCTCCATGTGGACAGTCTAGTGAAGAGCGTAGCATGAAGGAGATACCAGAAGCCCCAGTGAACAAGACAGAGAATGAATTCGTACTAGAACAAGTAGAAGAAGCTGTCATTGTTCAAGAAGAAGAAGAAGAAGTGGTTGAAGACTTAGGAGATGCAGAACCTCCATGGGAAAGTCAAGACATCGAGCCTCCTTCAAAGAAAATTGAAATTGATGCTGAGGAGGGTGTACAACCTCCAAGGCATATCACAGTTGAAGACTTGGAAGAGGTTGATCAAGAGATAGAGATTCAAGAAGAAGAAGCACAACCTCCCATGCCCTTGGAAAGCAATGAAGAAGAGATTGAATTGGAAGAGAGCTACCAAGAGAAAGAGGTTGAAATTGAAGAAGCTTGCAAAGAGGTGGTAGTTATCCGAAAAGAGCACAAGGGAGTGGAACTTGCAATTTCATTAAAAATACCTCCCCTTAAGTTGCCATCATCCTTCACAACATTTAAGTGGGTAAAATTCATATCCCTTAGCTTTCTAATCCCACTTGAATATGGGCTACTGGAGACGGATGGTCAACTTAGAGCTCTTTGTGACATTAAGAGTAAGAGGAAGATGGCCAGTGGTAAGAATTGTCCTGCAAGGTTCATCATGGTTGGAAGCTTTGAGTTTAAGAGTAAAGGTTGGTATAGAGCTCAACTGAATGGGTCTAGGAAGTTGTTTGGCCGCTTACGTGAGAATTCAGACTGCTTGCCACCCGGATGGAACAATATTGCTCAACCAAAAGACGGGTGCAAAGGCAAGGTCTGGGACCCCGGAATCTATTCTACCAATCACCACTCTTAGGGCCTTGTCACTTGCTTCAACTTACTTGAAGGCTTTCTGCGCCTAGTTTGGGATCCCGGAGGACACTGGAATCACAAACATTGGTGGAGATTCCTGGATGAGTTCAAGCACAAGCCACCATAACAGGAAACTCACCAAATGTCCAACTTAAGGACTTTAACTAAAAGTGCTAGGTGGGAGACAACCCACCATGGTATGATCTTTCCTTTTTTCAATTATAATTTTATTTAGTTTTGTTTAATTTTGAATTTTATTTTATTTCATTGAACCTGGAGTTTTGCATAACATTCATATTAATATTGCACTCTGCATATTGTATAAAAAAAAAAAACAAAAACACGCATGCGACGCGGCAGCGTCGCTGACGCGTCCGCGTCACTAGTGCGTTGGGGAGAAAAGAATTGAAAAGAGAGTCACGGGAAAGCGTGGCTGGAGGCGCGCCTTTAGCATAATTTGACCCCACGCGACCGTGTCGCTCACGCGACCGCGTCATGTGGAACTTTGGCCTCCCACGCGACCGCGTCACCCACGCGGCCGCGTGCCCTGTAAATCGACGTAAAAAGGGTGTCTGGCCGAAAGTTGAGCTGGAATTGGGCTAGACTCGTGCTAGCAGCACAAGCCCACTCACGCGATCGTGTGCCCCACGCGTCCGCGTCATATTGGAAATCAGGCCATTCACGCGATCGCGTCACCCACGCGACCGTGTCACACTAAGATTTGGCAAAATGAGTTTTGAACAGAGAGTTGTGCGAGCGCGAGGCTGCCCTCGCACCAGTAGCACAAAACATGTCATGCGACCGCGTCGATTAACTTAAAAGCGCAAGTCATGCGGCCGCGTGCCCCACGCGTCCGCGTCGCTCGCGCCGCACAGCTTATCTTAATTTGCCAAATATTTTATCTTGTCTTCCCCCAATCCTAATTTTTCCCTCCCTCCTTTCTTACTCACTTCTTTCCCTTCTCATTCTTCTTATCTTTCATTTTATTTATTTGCATATTTCATTCATTACATTTTAATTTTGTGCATATTTTTATTTTCTTTTCTGAATTTTTTATTTTTTCCATTGGTGTTAAAAATTTTTCTTATTCAACTGTTGCTTCTTTTCTTGAATTTATTTTGATAACTTGTTTTACACTGTGGGATGATATTAGTTATCTGCCAATGCCAATTTTTTATGATACTTGCACTCTATTTGCATTGACATGAGCTTATACTGTCTTCCATTACCCACACTCTCCTCCCCTATGTTACAAATTTTGTACCACTGGCATGCCTTGGCTTCTATTGTTTTCTCACATACATGTTGAAGCTTCCATGTAAATGAGACCATTATCATTTGGCATTAACCCACCCATACTTCATTTATTTTCTTATCTTTATTTCTGGATTACCTTTTCTTCCCTTTTTCTTTCAGGATGGCCACCCGAAAGGGAACCGGAAGACGTTTACATGGGGAGACAGACAAGTCCATCTGCAAAATCTTGAAGAAAAGCAGCAGTTGTAACAACCCGTCTACCTGCACAGCTCAGCATGCACCGAGGACGGTGCAATCTTTAAGTGTGGGGAGGTCGATACCGATCTCCATGGGTTAGTACTTTCTTGTCTCAACGCCAATGTTTAATTTTCTTTGTAGATTAGTTGTTGCATTTGCATATTTGTTTGATTTTTGCATATTTTACCACTTGGTTAAAGTAATATTTTCTTTTTCAAGAAACCTTTTAGAGCATTTCACTAATTTGAATAAAATTTAATGTTACACTTGTTTGAAGAAATATTATTTTGGAACATGGTTTAGAGTTCGAACACACAAAACCTGTGAGATTTTGAGCCTATTTGAATTGGTTGCATTTTATCAACCAAAATTTTGTTTTAGTGTGTATTTTTCTCTCTAAAATTGTGATCTTTGTCTTGCTTAATTCTATATTTCCATTTATTTGATGTATGCATGCACTTACATGATTGAGACCATTGTTTGATTTTAACTCACTTATCCCAAAATTAACCTACCTTTTACATCACCCTTGTTAGCCCCCTTGAGCCTTTTAATCCCCTCTTGTTTTATAACCACATTACTAGCCTTAAGCAAAAAAACAAAATAAAAATCCCAAGTTGAATCCTTGGTTAGCTTAAGATAGATATTGTGTATAATTTAAGTGTGGGAAATTTTATGGGAACATGGAATGATATGAAAAAAAAAGTAGGGAATTAAATTGAATAAGTTATTTGAAAATTTGGGAAGCATGCTCATGTGAAATCAAAATAATTAAATTACCATGTGCATTGAAAAAAAAAATATATATATATATATATATATATTAAGTAATTAAATAAGGGGATACAAAAAAAAAAGAAGAAAAATAATATTACCCCAAATGCAAAATAAAAAGAATCAATGCACATGGGACAAAATTCAAAAATAAATTTGATACATGAGCATGTAATACAAAAAGTGGGAAAATTATGGGAAGCTAAGTATAATTTTAAAATTTTTATAGAGTATGTATATGTTAGGTGAGATCTTAGACTACTCAAGGATTCACTTTACTAGCTCACTTAGCCTTATATATACCCTTACCTTCACCTTAGCCCCATTACAACCCTTAAAAGACCTCTTGATATGTGTATCTGTGCATTAAATTTATGTTGATTGTTAGATGAAGAGCAAGCGTTAGAAAATAAGGTTAGCAGAGAATTGAGAGAATCGAACCTTAAACACATGAATGATTAGAGTGATATACACTACTAGTGAGGGTTCGATGCTTGATTCTTTGTTCCCAGCTTTCATGAGCTATTTTCTTCTACAAGTCTATTTGTACTTCATTTTTTATGATTTGAATTAGTGAAATCCAGTTCATATTTATTCTTGGAGATTTATTTACTTTTAACCAAGTAGGTAGAAACATTTCGCATGTAGTTGCATTCATAGGTTGCATTTCATGCATTCTACCATTCCTCTTCATTCCTTTATAGTTTCTCTTGAGCTTAGCATGAGGACATGCTATTGTTTAAGTGTGGGGAGGTTGATAAACCACTATTTTATGGTTTATCTTGTGCTCAATTGAGTGGATTTTATCAACTCTTTACCCACTTATTCATACTATTTGCATGTTTTACATTTTCCTTCCTAATTATGTGCTTTGATTGAAAACATGCTTCTTTGGACTTATATTTACTTATTATTAATCCTCTCTTATCACCATTAGATGCCTTGATATATGTGTTAAGTGTTTTCAGAGATTACAGGGCAGGAATGGCTCAGAGGATGGAAAGGAAGCATGCAAAAGTGGAAGGAATACAAGAAGTTGGAGAAACTGCTAAACTGTCCAGCCTGACCTCTTCGCACTCAAACGGCTATAACTTTAGCTACAGAGGTCCAAATGACGCGGTTCTAGTTGCGTTGGAAAGCTAACGTCCGGGGCTTCGATTTGATATATAATTTGCCATAGTTGCCTCGACGCCAGGCGACGCGAACGCGTGGGTCACGCGGACGCGTGACCTGGCAGGAACGCAACCCGCGTGGCCGCGTGAGCCATGCGGCCGCGTCACTTTTCCGCGACCTGTACGTACCAGAATATGCTGGGGGCAATTTCTGGGCTGTTTTTGACCTAGTTTGCGGCCCAGAAAATACAGATTAGAGGCTATAAAGTGGGGGAATACATCCATTCATCAGGAGGCTCTCATAATTCACTTTTCATGTTTTAGATGTAGTTTTAGAGAGAGAGGTTCTCTCCTCTCTTTCTCTTAGGATTAGGATTTAGGACTTCTCTTAGTTTTTAAGAGTGACTCTCGATCCAGGTTCAATGTTACTTTGATTTATGTTTTTCTTCCATTTGAGATACTCTAATGCTTTTATTTTATTACTTTAATTATTATTTATCTTTCTTTTATTTATGTTACTGTTGCTCCCATCTGAAGGTATTTTTATTCCAGTAGATTTACTTTTTTCCTTTTGGTTTTGGTTAAGAAATCAGTAACTCAGGAAGTTATCCAACTCAACAGCATAATTGTTAATTGTTATCTTGCCAATTGAATTGAACTTCAATAATCCCAATCTTTTCTTAGGAATTAACTCGGATTTGAAGATCAAACTAGTTAGTCACTTGACCTTCCTCTGCTTTAAGTAAGGGTTAACTAAGTGAAATTAAGATTTAATTTTTATTATCATTGATAAGGATAATTCGGTATGGACTTTCAATTTCTTATACCTTGCCAAGAGTTTATTTTATAATTATTTATTTATTTTATCCTTCTTATCATTCAACACACTGCTTCCTTACTTTCAAAAACCCCAAAACATACCTTTGCATAACCAATAATAAGAACACCTCCCTGCAATTCCTTGAGAAGACGACCCGAGGTTTAAATACTTGGTTATCAATTTAAAAGGGGTTTGTTACTTGTGACAACCAAAACGTTTGTATGAAAGGACTTTTGAAGGTTTAGAAACTATACTTGCAACGAGGATTTATCCGCAAATTTCTAGACCACGCAAAAGTTCTCTCATCAGCGTTTCTACAACAGCTAGTCTTTTCTATTCGCCTAACTAAGATCTGCAAGATAACCATTACTTGCTCAATCCAACAATCCTCGTGGGATCGACCCTCACTTACCTGAGGTATTACTTGGACGACCCGGTGCACTTGCCAGTTCAGCTGTGGGAAATTCAATTTTCTCGCACCAGAGACGGTGGGAGCGCCGGAAGAGGGAGCGCCGACGGAGCCATTGCGACAAAGGAGAAAGGGCGAGCACCGGTGATGTGAGTGTTTGTTAGGGTTCTTTGAAGATTTTCAGGCCATTGTTCCAAAGGAGAGTGTGTTTCAAAGAAAAGAAAGGGTAGGGCTCTTTGTTGTGTGTATGTAAGTCTGATCTCATCGTTTCAAATATTGGAAACCTATTTTTTTTTTGAAACCTTGTGGCCACGCTTTTGAAGCGTGCCGAAAGAGTTAAAGGAAACCAGCACGCTTCAAAAACGCCACGATAACAAAACTTTTTCATCACACTTCAAAAGTGTGTCTGTTGTTCTCTATTGCTATGCTTTTGAAGCGTAGCAAAAAAACCGTGGTCAAATCGTGAAGCAATTGCCACCCTCATAAAAGTATGGTCGTTGACTTTTTCGACCACGCTTTTAAAACGAACAAAAAAAATCTGTGATCAAATCTCTAAGCAATCACCACACTTATAAAAACGTGACTGTTGACTCCTACCGGCCACGCTTGGCAAGAAAAAAGCATGGCGAAATGGATTTTTTCTTATAGTGTTTATATAATATATTCACTTATTAATAAACATTGGCATACCTATTTGTTCATATTTTTATATGAATATAATAATCATATATAACCACAATAATAAGTAACAAAATATTTTATTTTATAAATTATATATAATAAAAAATATTTTTAAGAAAAAAAACGCTTTTTATTTTTGGTGCTATGATTCAAGTGGTGTTTTTTAATAATATGGATATTTAATGATTTTTTTGGTGTGGATACCACAAATTTGAGAGTCAAATTTATTGTTTTAATTTTTTTCTTTTAAAAAATATAAATTTAGAGTCAGATATGTGATTTATAATTTTTTTTCCACAAAATTTTTCTACCAATTTGTTTATCCTTTAAAAAAAAAATTCATCAGACACAAATTTAAAACTCAGATTTCTTTATTACTCCAAATTGAACCTTAAGTTTTGTTTCCAAAACAAAACTTAGCCTTCAATTTGTGAATTCCAATTAAAAAAATTTATCTCCATATTCATAAAAAATACATCATTTTTTTATAATTGAGTGTAATACATTCTAAATTTCCATAACTAAAAAAATTAGCCACACAATATACACAGCAAAACTATTAAACTACTCTCATATTTTATGGCCACTAAAGCTATCATTGACTCCATCAGTGTGTTACCATTGACTCTACCAATAAGTGTTCGTACGACGGGTAGGGTCTATTATACCCTAACTTCCATTCAGTTTCCTTGAATGTAACACTATTTTTGACTATTCTGTTTAACAAGTGATATTTAATGCGTGTTAGTAGAACTAACTGGTAAGAACATTGTACTCAAATCAAAAGGATTTTCGCAGTACTCATCATCACATTAATTCTTCCCTTTTGGTACAAAAATGGAAACTGGGATTATCTCAGTTATCAACACTAATTATTGCAAACCTCATCCTATTACTATAAAGATCGAAACTGACAAGGGGGTCGCATACATCAACAACGAAGTCATCTTTCGTATTAAGGAATCTTTCTCACTTAAGGGCCGTCGTGTCATATACGATGTTTCTGGAAACCATGTTTCGACTCTATCAAAAAAGGTTTCAAAATTTCTATACATCACGTAATCCTTTAATTCATCAGCTATATATATTTTCTATCTTTTAGAAATGTAATACTTACATTTTATTACTTCTAAAATAATATTTATTAGTTATTGAATATATTTGTGCAGATAATATCGATGCATGATCGATGGGAGGTTTTCAAAGGCCGTAGCATAGATTCCAGTGATTTGTTGTTTACAGTGAAGCGATCAACGTTTTTTATCCCAGAAAAGAAGAATATTGACTTCAATGTGTATCTGGCTAAAAATATCAAAGGTGTGTGGGACTTTAAGGTTTGCGCTGGTGCTGAGAAAAAGTCTTGTGATATTAGTGCTCATGGATCTTCTTCCCTTCTTGCCAAGGTTGGTGAATTCATTACCCAAAAATCGTTGAGAACTTATCAAAATATTTTTCTGGAAAATATCAATGAATAAAAAAATAACAGCCACGATTTTTTTATCAAAAATATTATTTATTCATTTCATTAATTGAAAAATGAATACATTGTGGTCCAAAATAGGACAAGTGGCGGATAAGAGGATGAGTTTCTTCCGTAATCCCAAAACATAGAACATAGGCTCAGTAATCACTATTTTAGTATTTTCATTTTATTTGGAGAAAGCATCAGGGCAGTTTTGTAATTTGTAGTTATTAATCAATTATTATTAATATTTTTATTGATGTAAAATTTTATTTATAATATGAGATTATTCGTTTTTTTCTTTTGCTATTTAAATATTGATCAAATTTTAATAAAAAAACTCACTCTAAATTTTTTCTTTTATTTATTCATACAACCTAATCACGGTAGCTATTATTTAACGTGGTTAGCAGAGAATTCGTCTCTCTCTCTCTATATATATATATATATAATTTTATATTTTAATAAAATCATTTATTATTATATTAATAAATATTTTATAATAAAATAATAAATTTTATTATAATAAAATAAATAATATAAAAAATTAATTTTTAATAATCAAGCATAGTCAATTATTTTTTAATGATAAAATTGTTTTTTAATTTTTTTAAAAAATTTATAATTTATAATTTATAATATAAAATAAAATTAATTTGAAAAAATTAATTAATACTAACTAAAAAATTATTCTCTATTCAAATTCAGTGACTAATTTTTTCTATTTATATATAAAGTTTTTTTAGTGAATATATATATATATATATATATATATATATATATAATTGTTGTTAATTCGGTGTTAGTTAAACTGATGTGATATAAATTTGTATCAAGAATAGAGAGAATTAGAAATAATCAGAGAGAATAGAAGAGAAATTCATAGAATTAGGACAAAAAAAAAAAGTAGAGTTTCTAATTATATCATACATATCTCACATTATTATATCATATTCCTATCTATAGTATAATTCTCAAATTAGATTATAGACCCAATACTAATCTTATTATTACCCTACCTTTCAAAACAACATTGTCTTCAAGGTTAGGAAAAATATAACTCCTAATTAAATATATAAAAATGTATTACAATTAATAATAAAAAAAATAATTAATTCTAAAATAATATTTTCTATTTTATTCTTATTCTACTGCAAAAAGAATAAAATAAAATAACCGCCAAGATCTCATTGAAAAACTTTTTGTTCAATCCAAAACCAACAAAATATAATTGCGTAGAAATCTAAAAATAGACCATAAGAACTGAAATTCTTATAATTGGACTTGAAGTCATTGTACCATTCATCACCTTCTGATTTTAGGCTTTAGAAGTTAAAATTTGGCCCAATGAAATACCAAAGCAAATTGCCCTAATTCCTTCTCCTTCCAGACTTTTCCTACATCTTCATTGACTCCCCTTCCTCCCATGGAAAAAAACCGCCGCTGCAGCTCCAACCAGCGTACCGCCAGCTGTCGCGAGCTCACATGGGGTAACCAGCGATCTGCGCCGCATTTGGTCCCCTCTGGCGCACTTGGCACTGCCTTACCCAGAGCTGCAGCCGCCGCCGCCACTGCGTCCAACCCGCAACCACCCCTCCATGGCGCACTTCGGTCGCCACTACTTCCGGCCATCCCTGCGCCTGAAACAACCCCATCACTTAGGTACTGCTTCTTCTCTGGTGCGATCCCATTCTCGCGCTCGCAAGGGAACACTGCCGCCATGAGTGGTGGTGGCGTCACCACGATTGGGCAGACGCGACGGCGATCTCTTCCACTCCGTCCCGACTCTCTGGAACCAGTCGCAAGGCCGCATCGTGAGAGACCGTTGACAAATCGCGCCCTGCATTCCTCGCATCTCCGTTGTAGAGGTACCGTGATGGTTGTTTAGATTGGTAACTTCGTCGTCATCCACCGTCGCTGCTCCGTCAACCCCGGCCTTCGTGAGTGTCCGCTCTCCCTTTGCAACGGCGCCGAGGCCTCGGAGTAAAAATGTAGCCTCGCCGGTGCTGGCTGTTGGTGCCAGGCCAACCGCTGCATCTGGAAACGCGTAAGGTGGCTTTGGTTGTGGTCGATTCACCCCCTCCACCTCTGTGTGATCTAGAATTAGAGGTATTTGAATTGAATTTGAAATTCTGCTTGATTTGAAATTACTGTTGATTCTTGTTCTTGTTCTGGTTGGAATTCAAATTTGAAATCTGATTGTTCTTCATTGGCCAAATCGGTTGCTTCTTCTTCTTTTTCTGCATCGATGATATTTGAATTAGGCAAGAATTTTGTTGTTGCTGAAATTGTGTTATTGCTTTGTAATTACAAATTGACAATGAGAACTGCTGAATTGTTGCTTGATTTAGATTTTCTGTTGATTTTGCTTGTTGTGGTTGAAATTTTGATTAATCTACAATATTTGTTGATTCTATTGGTTAAAAATTAAAATTGAAATCTGATTTTGCTGCCTCCTCTGTGTGTGCTGCATTGCTTTCGAACTCTGGAATTTTTATTCCTGCATTCTGGAAATCTGCATCTGGTTTGTCTAAAATTGTTAGATCTGGTGTGTCTATATAGCTGAATCTGGTTCTGGATAATCTGATTCTAGAGTCTGAAATTGCAGAACTAGAAGTGCTGAGATATTTGCCGCTGGATTTGTTGAATTCTTGTGGAGCAGGTGCAAATATATTATATATTTCTAATTATACCATCAAAATGTGTTACATGTCACTTTCTCATTGTAATTAGAATCAAATCTTTTCTTCCAAAATTAAGGAATTCTCCTCTCTTCCTTACTAATTTTACAACCAAAATGTGCCACATGTCAATCCCGCATTGTAATTAAAATTAAATCTTTTCTTCCAAAATTAAAGAATTATTCCCTCCTCTATACTAATTTTACAACCAAAATGTGCCACATGTCACTCCCTCATTGCATTTGAAATCAAATCTTTTCCTCCAAAATTAAAGAGTTCTCCCATTCTCCATCTTCCTTTCTCCATGTCTCTCGTTCATTCAACCACTTTATCTATTTTATATATCATTATTAATATCAATGACTAATTACTAATTTGACAATCAAAATGTATAACATCACATTCTTTAATTGCATTAAAATTAAAATTAAAATATTAAAATTAAAATATTAAAATTGAAATTAAAATATACCTATATTATGTATCATATATTACTATCTAATTTAATAATCAAATGTGTCACATGACACTTTCTTCTTAAAATTGAGCAAAAATATTTTTTTTTCCAAAATTAATAAACTCCCTTCCTAAATTCTCTCATCTACCTCCCTCTATTTTTCTATTTCTCTCTACCATTTTTACTCTATATATTATTTACATTTTATATTCGAAATTTGATAAATCAAAATATGTCATCCGGTATTTTTTTATTATAATTAAAATAAAAAAAATTTCTTCCAAAATTAACAAACTCTCACTCTCATTTTTCATCTTTACCTTTCTCTCTCTTTTCTCTCATTCTCTATTTTTTCACCTTTCTATTATATAGAAAACAAAATTGACAAAATAATATAATTCAAATAAAAAATATTATTATTATTATTATATACATATTTTTTTAATTTTTTATTTAGTTTTAAATTCTCAACACTTATCTTTTTAATCTATATTTTCATTTCTCTTCTTTCAAATATTTATTACATATAATTTAGAGAGAATACTAATATTATAATTAAAAGTTAGAATCAAGATCATATTGTTTTAAAAAAAATTAGTTTTGAGTTGAGTTTATAACTATCCATATAATTTTTTTATGCTAATATCTAATTATATTTATATATATATAGAGAGAGAGAAAATATTACTTTTAAATAATACAACAACAACAACAATAAAAGCCTTGTCCCACTAAGTGGGGTTGGCTACATGAATCAAACGACGCCATTGTGCTCTGTCATGTATCATGTCTACAGAGAGACCGTTTACATGTAGGTCTCGTTTGACCACCTCATGGATGGTCTTCTTAAGTCTTCCTCTGCCTTTCGCCCTTTGTTCCTCTGACTTATTATTACTTTTAAATAATAAGTATAAAAATTAATTATTTCTACTTGTGCAATAGACTTAATACCTAATTAAATGTAAAAGTATACATGTTAAATTGTTTCAAATTTTAGATAACAAGTATTGAAATTAATTATTAATAAAAAAAATAGACTTTTTCATATAAAAATAATAACAAAATTTTATTACTTGATTTTTTATCAATAGATACATTGGTCATCTTATTACTAAAAAATAGACTTAACACCTATGATTTTTTTTTTTGTAAAATTAGTTTGATTTTATAAATCTTTTGTGTCATGCATAATCTATACTGTCAGAACAAAGTGAACTGTAGTTTTAAAAAATGTATATTCCCGTAATGTTATTATGGGTAAAAATACTAGTGTGGTTCTAATTTGGCCTAAAATGTTGTACAAATTCTGGCACACGTTTCTTTAATTTCTTTAAGTATCTGATACAGAAAACCCAATGAATTGAAAAAAATGTAGTGTGGTATTAGTATATGGTATGTGTATCAGTAAGCCATTCACAATATAGAAGTATGAGTATGAAGAAATTCAGAAATAACTAGTACAGAATGAATAATGGGGCACAAGCAGAAACGAGATGGTGCAAAGCCTTAAGCCTTAGGAAGCAGCCATTATCCAGTAACCTGAGACAAGAATAACATGTGTGCGGAGAATTTGAGAAGAAATAACAAAGGGGAAGAATGGGAGAAAGAGAATATATAGTTCCCAAGAAGGGAGATTTCATACCACAATTCACTAATGATCACAATCCTCCAACGACTTGCTATTTGTTTTCTCCCTGGTGCTCTTTCTGCTGCCCGAAATAGGTGGACCAGCTGCCACCTGTCCATGGTTTGTTACAACCCTTCCTTCCAACACTACCTGACTTTTGTTTATGTACTCATCGCTTTTGTTTATGTACTCCTCGTTTGCTATATTCGTATCATTACCCTCTCCATCAACAACAATCTTGTCCTCAAGGTTGAATTCAAGAAACAACTTGTGAAAGTGATGAACATTTTCCTATGTTGTCTATGTCAAGCTGCCCTGTCCCCACTGCACCTGACATTGTGGCACTAGTCTGTCACCCCACATAATAGAATGTGTAGAAAGTATAATAGAAGGCTCTAACACTGGCTCCACATTAGTAGTAGTCAATGGAAGAGGAAAGTACTGGGAAGTACCCTCTCCCCGAAGTCGTTTGAGAGCTAAAACATGGAAGACATTATGGATACGCGCTTTCGGAGGTAACTCCACCCTATAGGCCACGTCACTGAGTTTCTTACTGATTGGAAAAGGACCAAAATAACGCAACCCCAGCTTCTGATGCTTATGTAGTCCCACGGAGTGCTGGCGATACGGCTGTAACTTCACTAGCACCAAATCGCCCTCTTGAAATTCAATTTGCCGGCGATGTTTATCAGTAACATGTTTCATATACTGCTGGGAGCATTCCAAAGTAAACTTTAGCTGATCGAGTAAGTGATCATGGTCCTGAAGCCACTCTTGCAAAGAAGAATTATCAGTACTAGAGAATTCATAACGAGCCAAAGTAGGAGGGTCTCTGCCATAAAGAGCTTTGAAGGGAGTCATCTTGATACTGCTATGCCACGAGGAATTATGCCAAAACTCATCCCACGGCAAAAACTCCAGCCAGCGCTTAGTGTTCTCGAAACAAAAACAACGTAAATACATCTCCAAGGTTCGATTACAAACTTCACTCTGGCCATCGGTTTGGGGATGATAAGCTGACCACAATGCTAATTTAGTACCTTGGATGCGAAAGAGGTGCTGCCAAAATTTGCTGATAAATACCGGATCCCTATCCGATACAATAGATTTTGGGAAACCATACAACTTAACTACATTGTTGATAAAAGTTTCTGCAATTGTCCTGTTATTAAAATCTTGTTTCAAGGGAAGAAAATGGGCGTACTTAGTCAAATGGTCGACAACCACCATGATAACTGAATAGCAGGATGAAACTAGCAGAGACACAATGAAATCCATTGCAATATCTTTCCATACCTGTGAAGGGATGGGTAATGGCTTGAGCAAACCAGCTGGTGCCTTGTTTTCTACCTTGACTTGTTGACAAATGTAGCAAGATAAGACATATTGCCTGATATCCTTTTGCATATGAGGCCAATAGAAAATAGAACAATTGTGTTCCACAGTCTTAGCGATTCCCGCATGACTACCAATCACACTATAGTGGTATTCATGGAGGATTTGCCTAATTAAACTACTTTTGGAAGGTACCACTAATCGGTTCTTCCACAACAAGAGGCCATTTTGACAAGAGTAATTCAAATCCTCAACCAAATTGGAGTTGCACTTTGCCAATAATACTCGGAGATCCTTATCCGCCACCAATTCTGCACGAAGTTAGTCTAGCCACTCTGCTCTTGGCGCAGACCAAGCTCTAAGAAGCTGCGAGAGAGTGCATCCACTGCAACATTTTCAGCCCCAACCTTGTAATGGATTTTGAAATCAAAACCGAGCAATTTATGAAGCCATTTATGTTGCTCTGGTGTATGAAGATCTTGTTCTAATAGCGCCTTCAAGCTTTGGTGATCAGTGCACAAAATAAATCTTTTGCCAAACAAGCAATGGCGAAACGCCTCAGTGATGGCGTAAAACTCTCTGATGTAAGCAGATTGCTTCTGCAAAGTAGGAGGTAGTTTCTTGGAAAAATAAGCATTGGGATGTTTTTGTTGAATCAAAGCAGCCCCAACACCAATACCTGAAGCTTCTGTCTCCACTTTAAAAGGAATATTAAAATTGGGCAGTGCTAAGACTGGTTTGGTGCATATAGCATGCTACAGCTGTCGAAAGGCTTGAGTAGCTTGCTCTGACCAATTAAACGAGTCTTTCTTAAGTAAATCAGTGAGAGGAGCTGCTAATGAGGCATACCCTTTAATAAATCGTCGATAATAACGAGTAAGGCCTAAAAACCCTCGAAGCTACTTTACACTTGTAGGTTGAGGCCATTCTAGAATTGCCTGAACCTTAGCCGTTTCCATGTGAACACCACCGCCCCTGATTGTATGTCCCAAATAGTCGACTTCTGGGGAGCCAAAAAGGCATTTGGAGAGTTTAGCAAATAGCGACTCGTGCTGCAGCAGTTTTAAGACTAGTTCCAAATGCTCTAAATGTAAGTCGAAGCCACTACTATAGACTAGTATATCATAAAAAAAAAAAAACTAGCACAAATTTGAGCAAGTAAGGCTTGAATATATCATTCATAAGGCTCTGAAAAGTAGCAGGGGCATTGGTGAGGCAGAAGGGCATCACTAACCATTCATACAGCCCTTGATACATGCGAAATGCTGTCCTAAAGCAATCCTCAGGTTTGACTAAGATTTGGTGGTAACCCGAGCGAAGATCCAGTTTCGAAAAAATAGTAGCCCCAAATAGTTCATCTAACAACTCATCCACGGTAGGAATAGGAAAGCAATCTTTGACTGTGATTGCATTTAGTACCCGATAATCAGTGCAAAAAGCCAAGTGCCATCCTTTTTCTTGACCAAAAGAATGGGAGAGGAACAAAGGCTTTTGCTGGGTTGAATCATCCCCTCTTGCATCATCTCAGACACCATTGTTTCAATTTGTGCTTTCAAGTTGTGAGGGTAACGATAAGGACGGAATTTAGCTGGTGCAGCCCCATCAATTAAATGGATGCCATGATCTTGGGAACATTGGGGAGGAAGACCCGAAGGCTGCTCAAAAACAACAGCATATTGCTGCATCAAATTAACCAAGGCAGAGTGAAGATATTCTGGTAACTGCAAGGGTGGCTTGACAATCCCATCCAAATGCTGAAGTTCAAGAGTAAACACTGCAGCTACTGCATCGGTGCTTACCAACCTTCGTATATGATGAAATTGAGCCTGAGATGAAGGTGGACTCTTATAACCCTGCACATTAACAAATTCCCCTTTATGCCAAAAGCGAAGAAATGAAGAATTATAGTCTCAATATGAGCCTTCAATGTTTGTAACCAAGTTGAACCAATCACCAACTCTCCCCCAGCCACATGGGGCACGTAAACCTCTGGAATGCTAACAAGGCAACCTGATAGATTAACATCCAAACTAGCAATGCGACCCTCTACCGGCAAGACTTCAAAACTGCCCACTATCACCTTAAATCCGGATGCGGGTTCAATAGGTAGATTAAAAATTTTGGCTATGCGAGGTTGAATAAAACTATCCGAACTGCCACCATCAATTAAGGCTTGGACCTCTAGCCCATTGATGATGGCGTTAACATGGATCGAAGCAGGACCACTTGTACCATGCATAGCATTATAAGATAAATGATGATCAACTACCTGAGACTCCAAGGCCTCTAAACTGGGCTCAAATTCCAATGACTCCTGCATCCCTGTGTCCCTTCCATCTGGATCATCTAACACTAGTTGCAGCTGCATATACTGGCAATTCGGGCAACGGTGAGCAGTTGAAAATTTCTCATCGCACCAGTAACATAATCTCTTTTCCCGTTTGCTCTGAATCTCTGCTAGGGACAGTTTCTGCACCGAGCTTTTCATTGGTGGTAAAGCAGGACGCTGGAATGGAGTCGGAAGCAACGGCGGCAGAGTATTCTACTGAATGGGCCTATTACTCAAAATTGCAGCTACAGGAGTCGGCTGAGGACGGGGAGAGGTCGGACCATTAGTGCTTCTTGATACTGAAGAAAACTTGTCCTCGTAAAGTCTAGCTAATGTGACCGTACGCATCAGGGAGGGAGGGCACTGTGCCTTCACCTCTCGTCTAATATCAGATTTTAACCCACTAATAAAACAATCCTTCAATGCATCTGGTGGATCAATCTGTGTGCGATTAGCTAAAGCAACAAATTCAGAGTAATAATCACTCACAGTACCCAATTGTTGCAATTTGAATAATAATTTCCGTTGCAATTCATACAGAGAAGGCCCGAATTCGATTTCAATGGCACGCTTCAACTGATTACATGAACGAAATTGAGCATAGCGTTGTGACATTCGGAACCAAGGAATCGTGGCACCGGTCATGTGAATAACCACGATGCTTATTTGCTCTTCGTCAGGCACACGGAAGTAGTCAAAATACTGATCCAGAGAAAAGATCCAACCTAACGAATCAGAACCGTTAAATTTGGGCAGATCGAAACCCACTCGACGCAATTACATAAAAGGACGTTGGTGGAATTCTGACCCTGAGCTCGAACCATGGGAGAGCTCATGCAACTCAGATCTGTGATGAGGCTAAGCATGGAGAAGCTGAGTAATAGACTGTTGTAGCGTGTTAATTTTCAGATTCGTCGCTTCTGACGATCACGCATGCTCAGCACGAGTCTCCTCCGAAATGGATTCAAACATCTGAAAGAGTTTCTTGATGTCAGCTTCCATGCCTTTCATGCAGGTATTGTCAGTTATAGTCATGGGATGAAAGCACCAAATGGTACAGAGAAGCCAATGAATTGAAGAAACTGTAGTGTGGTATTAGTATAAGGTATGTGTATCAATAAGTCATTCACAATATAGAAGTGTGAGTATGAAGGAATTAAGAAATAACTAGTACAGAATGAATAATGGGGCACAAGCAGAAACGAGATAGTGCAAGGCCCTAAGCCTTAAGAAGCAGCCATCATCCAGTAACCTGAGACAAGAATAAAAGGTGTGCTGAGAATTTGAGAAGAAATAGCAAAAGAGAAGAATGGGGAAAAGAGAATAGTTCCTTGGAAGGGAGATTTCATACCACAATTCACTAATGATCATAATCCTCCAACCACTTGCTATTTGTTTTCTTCCTGGTGCTCTTCCTAGTGCCCGAAATAGGTGGACCAGCTGCCACCTGTCTATGGTTTGTTCCATAGTTGTAAAAACCGGACCGGACCGGCCGGTTCGACCGGAAAATCGGTGAACTGGACCTTGTACCGGTCCGGTTCGGTATATTGACCGCTTAAGAAAATGAACCGGTCAAAACCGGTACGAACTGCTCAAACCGGTTCAAACTGGTCAAAACCGATACGGACCAGAACCGAACCGGTCAACCTGCGTACCGCTGACGTCACGCTGACATCAGCATGCGGGTTTGAAATTTGAAAAAATGCAATGCAGGGAGTAGGAGTCAAACTTGGATCTCCTGAATTGCAGACCAAGTTGGCAACCACTGCACTAATCCATTTCTTTATTATTGTTAATGCTTTTTATAATATATATTTCAATTCTTTATAACTAATACATATATATACATATACATGGAAATATTTATCTCAATATTTTTTAAATTAATTATTTTTTAATTGAAGTACAAATTAATTAATTTTAAAATAAAAAATAATAATGAATATAAAAATAAAATAAAATTACTTATTCTGAGAAAAAAAATAATTTATATGATTATTTAATTATACAAAAATATTTAGATCTTGAAATTATTCTTCGAATATAATTCATAGATTGTTATTCTTATTGTATCTAATTAAGATATTATATAGTAGTATGAACTAATTATATGTCTATTTTTGTATTAGTTATTTATAGAATTCGACTTAATTGTTCTTAGAATGTTAGTAAAAATATATATTTTTCAAAATTTAATTTTAGGTTTTTGACTATTTTTATTTTTTATTTGCATAGTATCGAGTCAACCGGTTCAACCAGTGACTCACCGGTTGAACCAATGACCCAGTGACCCAGTGACTTGACCGGTTCGATTACCGGTTCGGTTCTGACAACTATGGTTTGTTCCTTCCAACACTGTCTGGCTTTTGTTTATGTACTCCTCGCTTTTGTTTATGTACTCCTCATTTGCTATATTCGTATCAGTATCTTATGCTGATCTTGATAAGTTGAATTCAAGCGTTTTAAGTTATGTTGAATCGGATTCCAAATTGAATCCAGTGAATCACCATGAATATGTGGCATGGTGTTTAATGAAAGCACCATTTGATACGAATTTGTATCAAGAATAAAGAGAATTAGAGATAATCAGAGAAAATAGAAGAGAAATTCCTAGAATTAAAGTAAAAAAGGGAAAGTAAAATTTTCAATTATATCATGCATATCTTACATTATTACATCATATTCTTATTTATAGTATAATTCTTTAATTGAGTTATAAGTCCAATACTAATCCTATGATAATGATAAACTTAATTCACCTATATAAAATTAGAAGTCAAATTAATAATTCTCATCAACAAAGAGAACCACTAATTTTAACATCCATTGCATGAATAATTTTCTTAAAAAATTAAATGAATATATATAAAAAAAAGAGTTTGAGAATCAGTAATTTTAATTTATTATTTAACAGTTTAATATCTTTACTCCAACAGTTTAATATTATATTTTTAATTAATTTTTGTAAACATTATTAATTAGTTCTTAACTAACAATAATAAATTATACTAATGATGTGGCATTACTCTAAAATATGAGTTTATGTATATGTGTGTAGATGACGAATAAAGAGGGCTGCTTCGAGGTAGAGGTTCAACCAAACGTGGACTATGGCTTCGTAGTAGCACTTCTTACCATTGTTGATGAGATCAAATACATTGAGAAGAAGTCTACTAAGAAAGATGAAGTCAAGGGTGCGGATACAATCGCAGGAGCAGCTAGAATCGCAGGAGCAGCTCTAAAGCTTGGTGTGGTAAGTTTTTATTTTTCGACACTAATTTATGAAAATTGTCTTTTAAAGTTTAGTTTTTAAAAGCTGCACGTGCATTTGATAAAATCAATCTAAAAATTATTTTTAAAAATAAAAATAACCATAATAAACATGTATAATAAAAAATAATTATTTTTTTAAATTTTAAAATTTTATATATAATATAAATATTAAATTTTTATTTTATCATAATGGCATTACGAGAATACTAAATCAACTAAAACTAAATAAGTAATCTCAAAATTTAAAGAATGATAATAGACATAAATATAATAAAAATTATTTTTTAATTTTAAACTTAAAATCTTTATATAAATATCATAAATATCATCGCTAGAAATATTAAACCACCTAAATCTTTATATAGCCCAATTCTTTTCATTAATTAAATTTGATGCTATATTATTTCAAACTATTTCTATAGTTTTAAGAAACTCATCACCATCTTTTTAAAAATTATCTTCAACTTCACTTTGATCGGTATCTTCATCTTCTTCAAAGACAACGTATATCTATTTGGTCATATTTCTTAACCTTAGAATCACTTGTAAAATAATGTCTAATATAGTTATGCAGCAGCGTTATTGTTGCGATAACAATTTGAACTTGTTTTTTATAGTTAAAATTAAATATATCTCATAAAATCTTCTAATTTTTTTTTAAACTTTAAATGTACGTTCTATTAAACTTCTAAATGAAGAATAAACATAATTATATATTCTGTAGTATACTAAAAGGTCCATTAATACGATAAAATTTCGGCAGATGATATATCTCTTTTTTATATAATCTTAGATAATCTATCCTTTTTGGATAGCCTGCATACCAAATAAAAAAGAACAAATTGTACTTTATATAATAACTACTCTAGATGATGACAAATGGAGAAGTAATAATGCCATACATATATGAACACTTAGAGATGCCAACAAAAAATATATTGTGCAGATAATATTGAAATTGAACTATTTCTTTAATTTTCTCCTTATTAGTAATAATTTAATTATTTTGATGTAAGTCTTATGGTGAGTGAGGATGATGATGGAGGTTTAATCTGGATTCTGCAGAGTTTGAGCTCGTGATTGGTGAGCCTCTCCTGTTCCAGGGTTTGTGTTCTTCGAGTTAGGTGGTGCAGGTTTTGTGTTTTCTATATATTTTTAGATGTTTGTGTGCATGTATGTGTGTTTCTTTTACTAGATGTTTGTATTTGATAATACATAAAATTATATTTTTATTTTTAGTATTTTTAACTATTTTTAAAATTTTGTGAATAATAATTCAATCGCGAAATTTTTAAACTAACAAATATTAAAAATAAAAATATTTTTATATAAGGATGAAACAAGTACAGTATTAATGGTTCTCCGATTATTCGTTATTGGATATGGTTGTATTATATAATAGTCTTCAATAATGATGTTTGAATTATATGGTCAATCTTACTTAATCGGATAAAACTTGATTGTTGTTGCATGATGTTAATCTCTCCTAAGCACTTCCCCCAGTTCATGTTCCTCGGAACCAAAAAAGAAAAAATATTTATTCATTTTAGTCCTTAAAAAATTTTAAATCAGATACTTTAGTTTTTAATTAAAATTAATTATTCGATTGATCTTTAACAATTAACTCTGTTAGTCACTTAGATCCATGGCTCCATCAATTCTAACAAAAAATAAAATGGTCCCTGACAACTCTAACACGGGACAAATTATCCCTAACAACTATAACAGATAGGAGTGTTTAAAACCGATCTAAATAAAATAAAATCGACCAACTGAGCCGAAAAAACCAAAAACCAAAAAAATCAAAAAAATGATATTTTATAATTTTTGTGCTGTTCGGTTCGATTTTCAATTCTAATTCAAAAAATCCTAACCGAACCGAATCGGTTTATTAAAAAACCCTAAATAAAAGTATAAAACCAAACCCTCCCCTTTTCCACACACAGCCGCCACACTTGGGATTAGGAACCCAAACATACCTAACTCATTAACTCAATCCATTGTCCACTCTCCACTCTCCATTCCACAGCGTCGAAAACTCTTCCTCCCACCCTCCACAACGCCGTCGTCCTCTCAGCCCTAACGTCGCCGGATAGCACACTCGTGCCGGCCCTTCCTTGTCGCTCTTCCCTTTTCTCGACGCGCGCGGCCCTTTCTCTCCTTCCCTTCCTCGTCGGGCTTCCCTCTCCTCTGTGTTGCCCTTCCTTCACGAACAGCAGCCGCTTCTCCTGCATTCTGTCGTCCTCGAGAATGGATTGTAGCGTCTTTTCTGCAGTTTTGCTGGCGCTTCGCATCTGTGATTCATAGTTCTAAATTTTTTTATCTGACTATTCATTATTAGTTTTGTTTTTTGGTTTTGATATGATATTTGTTTATGTTCTGATTTGTTATTTTAATTTTTGGTTATGATTATTTGTTCTTGATAATGAGTTTTTGTTTAGGGTCTGGATCTTATTATTTCTTGATTTTAATTGTATGTTCTATTCTGAGTTTTTATTATAACTTTTTTATGATTATTTGTTTTGGATTTTTATTTTTGATTTAGGATTTTGATTCTGTTATGATTTTTTTTCTTCACATCATTTTATTGTTAATGGAGAAAGTGAAAAGAAGGATAATTTTCAACAGGGATTTCTGTATTTTGTTTTTAGGGAAATTTATTATAAAGGACCGTTACGAAGATTTAATTATTAAAAAAACTTTTAATATTAAAATTATATAGAAAGACTTATTTTATAATATTTAAAAAAAAAGACCAAATCTTTTTCGTGAAGAGACAAATATATTCTTAGATTATTTTCTTATTTATTTCTTTTCTTTATACATATTTTTTTTTCTAATTATCTATGATACTCAAATTCTTATTCTTTATCTATAACTCATAGAGACATTTGTTGCTACCAATCACAAAACATAAGACTTGGAGTACCTATGAGTATACTAATATTTTACTATTATCATATATAGAGTAGTCAATAATGAGCATCAAACAAATTATTCAAAACTTATGGAATTTGTCTAAAAAAATCTTTCTTCAATTATTCAAGGCTTAGTCCTTGAATCAAATGCAATAATCGGAGTTGATCTAATTGGTCTCTAGCGTGAAATATTTGTATACCTTTGTGATAGATATCGGCTCCTCCCAGGTAAGATGATTTTCCAATGCTGCATTTGGTATACCTTTGCAGAAACATTGCTATTGAGTAATATGTTTCTTTCAAACTCGTTTTTATATCTTAATGTCTCTTCCCTCTATTACCCCTCAGGACTTGCTTGCTTTCGAGGAATCTATAACATCTTACTATTTTGTTTTTTAGAGTAGTCAACAATTAGTAGTAAATATTAGTATTTCTTTTTTCTTGTAATCCATATTCTCATTATTGGTTATTTATTGTTTTATATTTTTGTATAGACATGGAATTTACTGTTCGTCGACAAATTTTTTGTTATTTTCACGTTGGAGGTAATATTGAAGTTGTACCAAATCAGAAAATTATTTATCATGGAGAAAAAATCATAGGAGAGCTAATTGAAGAAGGATGTACGATACAAATTTAATGCATAAGATATGGCTTCGAACCAAGGAAAATATGCAGAATAAACGCATTACCTACACAGTCAAGTTTAACCAATCTCAACTTATAGATCTCATTGATACTGATAGTGTTAACCAATTGATCACATTCAATGATGATACAACTCATGTATACATCATGGAGGTAGAAAAGACTAACCATGATAGTACACCTCATGAGGACAATGATGACAACGTTCATGACAGGTATGTATTCCAACTGTGTTATCTTTTTATAAATTTTTTTTATATTAGTGATTAGTGAATTGTTATGAAAGTAATTTAATTTTTTTTATGATTAGTACACTATCAAGTAATTCAACTCAAGGAGTCGACGTCGTTACTAATATTTATGGTCAAAATCCATTGACACCAATTCTATGTACAACGCAACTTGTCCCTACTACGCAACTTAAAGTAGTGAGATATAGAGATCATAATGTTATGGTTAGAGGGTCAAATGTTGATGTATGTGTGAATCTACTACACAAAGAATGTACATGTCTTGAATGGCAAATGACTGGAATTCCATGTCCAGATGCCTGTGCTGCAATTAAATTATTACATGGCAACATCTACACCTATGTAGAGGAGTGCTATCTAAAAAGTTCACAAGAAAAGATTTATGAGATCAGTATGATCCCAATTGAAACTCATGACATGTCTGATCTCAACAACCTGACCCTAACAGACTGGGAGAATAATATTTTTCTTATGCCACCTACAACAACTCGTCCTCCAGGAAGGCCGTACAAGAAGCGCCGAGAGTCACAATTTCAAGATATGCGTGTTTACAAATGTAGCCGATGTGATCAGAGTGGTCATAATCGTTCTAAATGTAGAAATCTTAATCCAGAAAGAATATGAATGTTTTTAGATAGTTCTAACTTTATAGATTGTCACATTTACAATTACAATATTGGTTTTTCTTAATTTATGCATATTAGGTGATTCTACTGAGTTTCTTAATTGTATTTGTGAAAGTTTGCACTTAAACTTTATAGTTTTACTTTGATTTTTAATTAAATTTGCGTAATCTTACACTTGAGTTTTGTAGTTTTACGTTGATTTTAATAGCGTTTGTGAAAATATACACTTAAATTATGCAACAGGTTTGGCTTTAGTTCTATTGTGCAATTCTACAATTAAATGACAAAATTCTATAATTCTGCATTAAAGTTGCTGCACTTAGTAAATAAAAATCTACAATTTAATTTTTTCTATGATTTTGCACTAATGTTCTGTAATTTTCTGCACAAACTCTGCAATTTTACACTAAAATTGTGTAACTCTACTCATAGTTAAACAAAAGAATCTTAGAAAAAGAAACACTTTCTATAAAATTTTCAATTGATATTTTCATTACAAGTCAAAGATCCAATGAATAATTTTGCTTCCATACCAGTCTTCCAATAAAATTAGATCACTCTAATGTTTTCATACCACTATTCCTTATGCTTCATTGATAGCCTTGATAGTTGCTAGTTACTAATAATCATGGACAATGATCATCACACTCATAAAAAAAGAAATTCATATTTCAAATCAATTCAGGTTCATAGACTCAATGAGGCTGTAGAGAAACATTTCAGCTTCTCTTTCAATTTGTTTTCAAACAAGAGATAGAATTCATGTTTGAAAGTAACCTGATTCTCCCTACAGCCATGTGTACTCAATGATGTTTCAATGTAGATAATACATTTCACTCTAATCAACTCTCTGAATTCTCAGATAGTCTCGAAGCTGAATCTCGAAGTCGGAACAGAACAGCCACTAACCATAACATAGAAGCCTACTTTGCACCTAAAAGTGACTTAATGATAGTATCACTCATACCATCAAGATAAGGGAACAAGTGACCAGATCCTTTGAGTTCATGATACTGAATCCAGGGAAGATTTTCGGCGATGTATCGTTGCACTATAACAGGCACCATCAAATCTTTCTCTCTATGCCAAAGAAGATGGACAAAAGCTTCATTATTTGGAAACATGTTTTCAAGATCCAAAGGACTAAATCCCATTTACCGAATCCAATATTTAAGTCACAGTGGAGAGTCTCGTATTCTCCTTGCTATCTTGCCTGAGCCTATAGAAACAAAGTACAAAGTGAAATCAAGAACTTTGGTTAATTCTCTAGCAAAACAATCACCATAAACTTTTATTATTATAACCAATATAAATTATTTTAGGTCACTAAATTGTAGCCACCTAAAGGCTAGTAGTGATACTTACTACATGACCCTTTTTATTAGACCAAATTGTTGAAGTAAGCTCTTTATATTTGAAATCCTGCATTTTTTTGTGTAAACATAATTAAGAGTCATGACATATAATTAGGTTCTTCTAATTAGAAAAATAGAAAGAAATGCTACAATCATAAGCAACGCCAAAGCATTGTGTTTAAAGTCCATGAAAAATTTTAGAACACAAGTTTAGAAACAAAAACTGATCCATCTTTATTTTCAGCCTCATACCAAACACACTTTGAACATAAACCCTTCAAATTCAGATTCATTCATTCATTAATGTATTTTTCAATATAGACAACAAGTGTTATTAGAGTTCTTACTGGGGCCAAAGATAACGCTCTTAACATCAATAATGCACTACTATATTCATTAAAAAAACTGTAACTTAGATTCTGTTTAATGCATATGCCCTTATGACTTGAAAGAAACAAAATTGGAAATCACGTAATCAGTAAAACGAAACAGTGACTAATAGCGTCATCAGGTTTGAATTAAGGCATTTTCATATCACATTAAAATCTTACTCATGAATTGAAAATGTTCAAACTTCATCATGTATTGCAGTTTTCACCTTAAAAGCTATACAATTTCTAATTTCAGGGATACTAATATAGCTCAACAGCTTAAGGCAGGGACTTGAACCTGAAAGAAGCGTGTGCTTTTGGGGAGCTTCAGGTGGGGCTTGCTGCTGCGAGCGACTGGAGGACTCAAAGGAGCGATGGCCGACGTGGGACGAATGAGTTTCACCATTGGCGGCGAGCTTCAGAAGATAATTCTGCCCGAAGATGACGATTTTGCCTATGACAACCTTGCTGGATGGTGATGAAGACGAATCTCCTTTGACGCGACGAAGACGACATCAATTTCGCCTCTGGTACGACGATTCTACCTTTGGCGAATCTTCTCAGGTGCGCGCCAACGACGTTTCCCTCAAGCTGGGTATGGAGTGAGTTTGAGAATCATGATTTTTCTGTGGGTGAAGAAAATGGGGAAAGAAAACAAGGGGAAGGAGAAGAAAGATTATTAGGATATTATTGTCTTTTCAATTTTTATTTTTTTATTTTTATTTTTAATAATATATAAATTATTCCTTTTTCATAATTTTAAAATTAACAATCTTTTTTATTAATTAAGTTTTATTAATGGTCTTTTATATTAATTTTTCCTTGTTTTTAGATGATGAACAACACTACAACTTAAAAAACTGAGATATATGAATAGTAACTACTGATAAATCATAAGTGCTACATTTGAACATATTATATTATATTTTATGTTACTATTTTCTTTGGAACTGAATTCCAATTTCAGTAAGTACATGAAATTAGGAATGTTTGAACAGACTAATGCTTCCTGCAATTTTTAGACTCTTTTTTTTCTGAAATTAATTGGAAAATCGAAAAAACTGAATGATTCGGATAGTCTCAATAAAAAAAACCGAACCAAATCGAACCGCATAATTAAGATAACATTAAATTGGTTGAGTTTTTGTCAAAAAACCGAACCAAACCGCAAACCGAACACCTCTACTAACACAGGACAAAATAATCCTTGACCCCGTTGTTCGAAAACGATACTTTTCTTTCCTAATTTTCATCATATCTCGCATAAACCTAACATTCATACTCTCCTTCTTCACCTTCACAGTCTTCTTTTCCATCTTTTTCTTTTTCCTCTTCAGCTCCAAGATTAAGCCATTGTATAAATGCCACGCATGTCGCACCTACCTCAACATGTCATGGACCACACACTTCCTAAATCTCTGTGACTGGTACACCCACCTCCTCGGCACTTCACCCACCAAAAACATCCACTTCTACGTCCATGATAACAACATCACCTCCAACCCTGACAATGTCCACCACATTCTCAAGACCAAGTTCCATAACTACTCCAAGGGCACACCTTTCTCCACTCTTCGACAAGTAATATAGATTGTTGGACATTAGGACATCATAAGAAGATATTCTTCTTCGACATCATATGCAAATTCTCTTTTGAAAAGGACCCCAAGTGCTTCATTCCTTCTTTCCTAGAGTCCAAGTTGACAGACTGCTTCGACCTCGCATCTAAACTATCAGTACAACGAGCAATGTCACCGTTGCCACTCATATGAAAACTGAAGTGATTACGGAACATTGGTTCGGAGAAGAAGCTGAATGAAGCAATCGGAGTGGCGGACAATGTAGTCATGGAGATGATAGGGAAGAAAAGGAGGGAGATGTCATGTAAATTGCATGTTTTAAGTTTCCTTCCTAATTTTGTGCTATGATTGAAAACATGCCTCCTAGGCCTTAAAATTGATAATTTTTAATTCTCTTTTATTACCATTCGATGCCGTGATGTGTTTGTTAAGTGTTTTCAGGTTTATAGGGCATGAATGACTTAAAGGATGAAGATGAAGCATGTTAAAGTGGAAGGAACACAAGAAATTAAAGACTTGAGAAGCGAGTAGCGACGCGCGTGCATGGCTGAGGCGTTCGCGTGATCGAGCCATCCTTCCAGCGACGCGCACGCATGGATGATGCATGCGCGTGACCAGGAGCATCGTTCAGTGACACGTACGCGTGACCAGCACAGAAGTTCAGACGACGCGTACACGTGGCTGACGCGTACGCATGACAGAGCGTCACGTGCTGCATTAAACAGAAGACGCTGGGGAAGATTTCTTGGCAATTTTTAGCCCAGTTTCAAGCCCGAAAACACAGACTAGATGCAGGGATGGAGCTGAGACTAGACGCACTTCACTTTACACTTAGCTTAGTTTTTGAGTTGGGAATTCTAGAGAGAGAAAACCACTACTTCTCCGAGGGTTTTGGCATTCTTATTTTTATTTTTTAATTGGATCTTGAGAGAGCGACTGCTACCTTCGTTCCTCGTCCATTTATTTCTAGTTCCTTCTTTAATTCCCTCAATACTCTTCTCCATTTGGTTATTGAATTTATGTTTGGATCTTGTTACTTTTGAATTTTAGTAATGCATTGAATTATTTTTATGTTTATTTTTATTACTTGTTTGATCATTGTTAATTATTGCTAGTGCTAATTTCGATTTAATTAATTTCTCATAATTATCATGTCTTCTATTTACACCCACCATGTGTTTGTGAAAATGGCATTCACGTTAATGGAGTAAATTTCCTAACTTGGTTGGGGGTTGAGTAATTGGAACCCTTTGAGTTGTTATACCCAAGTACTAATCTGTAATTGGAAATTGCTGCCTAACTCAAATCTCACCAACTCTAGTCCTTTTCCATGAAGTGACTAGGACTTGTGAGCTAGAGTTAGTGACGCCCACTTGACTTTCCTTCAATTGCTAGAGGATAACTAAGTGGGAGCGATGAACCTTTACTATTACACTTGAGAAAGACAACAAGGATAGAAATTCCAATTCTCTCCCCTAACCAAGGCCTTTTAATTTGATTAATTATCAACTCCTGCCAGTTATCCATTGCTTTAATTTCTAGCTATTTATTTTTCCGTTCTCGATTTCAAAAATATTCAGAAAAATCCTAACCAATAATTTGCGTCCTATGTCAACTCTTAGGGAAACGACCCGGGATTCTACTCTCGGTTATTTATTATTAATTGTGACACATTCAAAATTAATAGTGAAAATTTCATCGGTTAAGGCTGTACTTGCAACGCTGTTTTAGAAAATACTTTTCAATATTTTTTCTAGCTATTTAAAAAACTCGATGGAGGAAAAATGTCGGTAAAGATTTTCACAAAAATATCGCGTTGCAAGTATATTTCTAAACCAAAAATTAAACCTCAATCAATGTTTAGATTGTTTGTCACTTAAGCAAACCCAATAAAATTAACCAAAGTATTTAAACCCGGGTCGTCTCAAGGAATTGCAAAGAAGTATGGTTATTATTGGCTATGGAAAAGTATATTTTTGGGTTTTGTAATAGGAAACAAGAAAGTAAAATGGCAAGAAAATAAACTAATAACTAAGAAAGCTCTTAGCAAGAAAAGAGAATTAGAAGTCATATCCTCATTATCATCATCAGTTGTGATGGTAAATGTAAATTGCTTTCACTTAGTTATCCTCTAACAAATGAAGGAAAGTCAAGCGAGCAAAATCGACTTAAGTTCACAAGTCCTAATCAAAGGCTAGATTTAGTGAGGCTCAAGCCAACCAGCAACTTTCAACCACCAATTAACAAAAGAATTTTGATAACTCAAGAGTCTCTAATTAATCAATCTAAGTCAAAAATATAAAAATATAAATTAAAATCCACCCAAGTATTTTATCAAATACTTGGAAGGCATAAAATAAAAACATAAAAAATTGACAAGACATAGGAAATTCTAAGACTAACCAAAGCAAAGAAATAACCATAACAAAGTAATTGAACAATAAGAAACATGAAACATAAATTGCATTAATGAAAATTGAGAGTAACACATGAACTCATAAACTTAATTATCAAAATAAAGGAATCAATAAGGGAAGTAGATAACTAAAGTGCTAGAACAAATAAAAGTAAGAGAAAACTAAATTAAAATAAGACTGAAACCTAAACCTAAGGAGAAATTGGAAGAAGAAACCCTAAACCTAGAGAGAGAAAAGAGCCTATCTCTCTAGAATTCTACATCTAAAACCTAATGTGTAAATGAATGAAAAGTGAATGATTGATCTTCCATTCATCCCACTCTGCAGCCTCTAATCTTCATTTTTGGGCTTGAAAGTGGGCCAAAAGCAGCCCGAAGTCGCCCCCAGCGAATTCTGTTAATTGCAGCACGTGACGCTCGTCACGCGTACGCATCAGCCACGCGTACGCGTCGCTAGACTTTTCACTGGTCACGTATAGGCGTCAGCCATGCGTGCGCGTCATTTGTCTGCTGCACCAGTCACGCGTATACGTCGTCCATGCGTACGCGTCGCTACCAGATTCTAAAATCCTTAATTTCTTGTGTTCCTTCCACTTTTGCATGCTTCTTTTCCATTATCTAAGTCATTCCTGCCCTATAAACCCTGAAAATACTTAACAATCATATCACGGCATCGAATGGTAATAAGAGAGGATTAAAATTAGCAAATTTAAGGTCAAAGAAGCATGTTTTCAATCATAGCACAAAATTAGGAAGGAAACTTAAAAACATGCAATTTATATGGATAAGTGTGAGAATAGTTGCTAAAATCCACTCAATTCAATACAAAATAAACCGTAAAATAGTGGTTTATCAAGATGGCGAGGACGATGACGGGTTTTAACAAATCAAAGTTGTTGTCTAGATTCATGGGATTCATCGAAGACGACACGTATTTGAGAGACATAGTCATTAGTTTCCTGAGTATAAATTGGTTGAGAACAAGTTGAGGATTTTTTTTTTTTGTGAACATTGAAGTTCAGAGTGTGCATTGTGTAACTTGAAATTACAGTGTTAGATTGTTAGTGTTATGCGAGATATGGTGAAAATTGAGAGAGAACAATGTCGTTTTCGAATAGAGGAGTTCAGGGATCATTTTGTTCCATGTTAGAGTTGTCAAGGATTACTTTGTCTTCCGTTAGAGTTGATGGAGCAAAGGGCCTAAGTGACTGACAAAATTAATTGTTAAAAACCAATCGAATAATTAATTTTAGTTAAAAATTAAAGTGTCTAATCTAAAATTTTTTAAAGACTAAAATAGATAAATACTCCAAACAAAATTACTTTGCTTTGGATGTACTTGCCCCCCAAGTGAAACATTCCAGACTTCGAATTAGTACTTCCCGTTTCCGAACTATTTAAATATGTAGTTATTTTTCATACACTTTCTAATTTTGATATTGGATAAAAAAAAATATTTTATATGAAGGACATAAATTTGACATGTGTTTTAAGATTTGTTTGAAGATATCTCTTTATTATAGTTCCGTTGTAAGTGCATTACAATATACAACTTTCATTGTTTATTCTGTTTATAAAAAGTGTAAATATATAGTGTAAATATCTGGCTGGTTTTTCAAAATAAGGTCTTTCCTTTTCTCCTTAGACCGATTTTAGATTATTCGCCTTTTTAGATGGATTTAGCTGATTAAAAATCTCATACTAACTTTTATATTTATTTAAGAAGAATTTGATAACTAATTTTTATGTTTATAAATTATTTTATAATAAATTATGTTGTTTTTTTAATTCATAAACGGATAAGAGTGTAAATTTTTTCTGTCAAATTTGATTTTTAAATTTAACTGCTAGTTCAAATATTTTTTCATTTATATTTCTTAAGATATCACAAGAATAAAAATTTTTATTATTTCAATATATGATTGAATTGACAAATAATATATTATCATTTTAATAAAATAAATATAAAATAGTTATAAAATAAAAAAAAATAATTGACTTAAATATAAGTTTTGAAAAAAAATTTTATAACACTTAATACATGAGTGAATATAAATGCAAAATGAACTTTGATTTTTTTTTATCCAAGTTATGTTGTTGTTGTCTATCACAAAATAAAAAATAACACATAAATATATAGAATTAAAAAAAATAATATTCAATAAATGATATTCTAATCATTTTCGTCAAGCACAACTTTACGGATAATGAGTTGTCCAAATTTAAACCTATTCTCCTAAAATTTTTTAAATAATATTTCAGATTTACGACTTCCACCGTTTTAATCTCTTAAATAAAAAATTCGCTATATTAGTCTAAAAAATTTAACTATGGACACTATATTAGTCCTGGACTATTTCTAGTATTGAGTCAGCGAACGAAATGCTGAACTAATTCTGACTTACCACCCAAGATACAGGGATAAATGGCGTTGTTTCCTTTTGGTGCTTAAACAAAGCAAGACGAGAAGATGAAGAATACCTTATATGATTTGCAAATTGTTTTATCTTCTCATTATCTAAAATAATCTCGTTTTTGCCTTGTTTAAGCATCAAAATGAACAAACATCATTTAGCCTTGTGTCTAGCGTGGCAAATCAGAGATAGCTCGGCAAATCAGAGATAGCTCGGCATTCCGATTCGTTCGCTGACTCAATGTCGGAAAGGGTCCAAGAATCAATATGGTGCCTGAAATTAGATCTTAAGGACCAATATAGTGAATTTTAAATTTGAGGGACTAAAATAATAAAAATCATAAATCTCAGAGATCACTATAGAGATTCAGTCGTTCTCCTAAACCACTTGTTGATCATATCATTACAACCGTTTAATCTGAAAATCTTTATACCCTAAAGTTTTTATTTTGATTCAAATTACTATATAAATAAAGAATGAATTGATGAAACGATCAATTAATTGAAAAGTGAAGTCAAAATCTTTGTTGCCTTCATAACCCCATAGATCGTTACTGACCTAATTCCATTGATCTCTACTCATCTTCTCTGTACTGTAGTTTGCCCTGTCACAAAAGAGAGCAACACTCATACTTGAAGAAAATCTCATGCCCTAAGTTATTCAAGCTGTGATGTTGATAGTTTGATGAACCAGAAGGGATTGAGAAAAGGAGAAAAATAAGTTCTTCTCATTTTGAAAAGAATGGAAAATCCCTTAAAGAATATTTGTTGAGTTATTATACCTTATATACTATGTACTCTTTATGTACTCCCACTATAAAAAATTACAACAAGTAAACCTACATCTACTATTGATAAAAGAAATAATCTAGGTAACACCCTCCCGTAAGTTAGAATTGTATAAAGCTAACAATCCTAACTTGGAAACATTAGTAGAAAAGGGACCCGGTGGTAGAGCTTTGGTAAGAAAATCAGCAAGTTAGTCCTTGGACCGAACCGGCATAAGATGAATGAGACCAGACAAATATTTTTCATGAACAATGTGGTAGTCTACTTCAATGTATTTAGTTCTTTCATAAAAGATGGGATTGTTGGCAATATGAATAGCTGACTGGTTGTCACAGAATAGGGTGATAGATTTTTGAAGTGGCAAACTAATGAAATCCATTAAGAAAGATAACCAGCTAGCTTTACAAGTGACAGCTGCAAGAGATCTGTATTTAGCTTCTGCAAAGGACTTGGCAACAGTGGTTTGTTTCTTACTCTTCCAACTGACAAGAGAGCTTCCAAGCATGAAGCAATAACTGAAAACAGAGTGACGAGAATCGGCACAGCTAGCCCAGTCAGCGTCGACAAATCTGGTGATAAGCATATCAGAAGTAAAGGAGAAGAATAGATAGACCAGTTGCAGGTCTACCTTTTAAGTATCGGAGCACGCGGAAAGCAGCCTGCAGAGGGGAGGTGGTTGCATAGTACAAAAACTAACTCAAACGTCCCACAGCATAGGAGATATCGGGTCTAGTGTTTGTGAGGTAAAGGAGTCGGCTGATGAGTTGTCTGTAAGTAGTGTTGTTTGATAAAATTGTACCTGAATCTTTTGAGAGTTTCTGACTATAATCAAGTGGAGTGGAGAGAGGCTTGCAATCCAGATAACTAAAATCTTTGAGAAGGTTCATGGCGTACTTCCGTTGATAAATGTGAATTTCCGAATTGGAGCGTGCTACTTCCATTCCCAAGAAGTACTTGAGATCACCAAGATCTTTTATTTAAACTTGTCATCCAAAATCTGCTTGATGGAATTGATTTCACCAATGTTATCGCCGGTTAACACCAAATCATCCACATATACTAGGATGGCAGAGAAGCCTTCAGAAGTTTTCTTGATGAAAAGGGAGTGATCATCAAAAACTGCTTATAACCAACATCAACAAGAGTCTGAGTGAGCTTAATATTTCATTGCCTGCTTGCTTGCTTAAGTCCATATAGAGACTTTTGCAATTTACAGACCAAACCTGGTTGTGACACATCCGAACCGGGTGGTATCTGCATATAAGCTTCCTTGTCCAAATCTCCATGAAGAAAGGCAGTGTTGACTCTAGCTATTTCAAATGCCATTTTTTTTTCCGCTGCCAATGCCAACATTACTTGTAGAGTAGTCATTTTGACAATTAGACTAAATGTATCATCAAAATTCACTCCTTGCACTTGAGTGAATCCTTTTGCAACTAGCCTGACTTTGTGCCTTTCTATGGTGCCATCGGGATTGAATTATACCCAAAAAATTTATTTGCAACCCACAACTTTCTTGTCTTTTGGGAGTTCAGTGAGACACCAAGTTCTGTTCTGATCCAGAGCTGCCAATTCAGCTTGTATTGCCTTTCTCCAGCATTCATGTGCAGCCGCTTCCTCATAGGTGCTAGGTTCTGGATTCAATATGATGGCTAGAGAAGGAGACTTATATTATAGGTTTAGTTTATCATATGACAAGTGTTGTGAGATAGAATATAAAGTTCTAGAATTGGCAAAGTTACTAGGATGCGTTGTATGGATTATCATACAATGGTAGTCCTTCAAATAAGCAGGCTATCTCTTGATTCTTTCAGATTTGCTAGTGATGCAGTCATGCGGGATGCTATAGTTTTGTGATGCAGGTGCAGTGTTAGTGTACGAGGTGCTAGTGGGTGCAATGGTATGTGAGGAAATAGGTGAATGCATTGAGGTTGAGAGATGTTCACTTGAATCTGTGAGTGTGGTATGTGTAGGTGATGACAAATAATGTGTGGATGGTGTATTATATTGAAAAAGGTCAATGCATTGTGGAGTAAAAGTGGGTGTCGTAGTTTCAATGCTTGTGGAATGTAAAAATGGAAAATGACTTTCATAGAAAGTTATATTTTTAGATATGAAAATTTCTTTTGACTTTAAATCAATAAGTCCAAAACTCTTTGTTCTAAATTTGAACTGAGAAAGGCTACTTTTCTGGCTCTTGGGTCCAATTTCGTTCTTGAATTTGTTAATGTGGAGGCATATGTAAGAGAACCAAGTACTCTTAAATTTAAAAGGTTGGGTAATGTACCATACCAACTTATAAGGACTAAAATGACCCAATTTAGTGCTGGACAACCTATTAATTAGGTGAATAGCGTGAGCAACTGCGTATTACCAAAAACAAAGTGAAATTCCTGATTGAAATAACAGTGTTCTAACAACATCTAAAATGTGCCAATATTTTCTCTCTACAATTCCATTTTGCTCTGGTGTTTCTACACAAGAAGTTTGGTGTAGAATGCCAGTTGATGCAAAATAGGACTTTAGAGTGAATTCTGGTCCATTGTCAGTTCTTATACACTTGTTTTTTAAATTGTACTTTGATAAAATTTACAAAGTTAATAACCAATTGTGATGCCTCAGATTTTGTTTTCATAAAAAAAGTTCAAGTAAATCTACTCTTGTCATCCACTACAGTAAAAAAATATCTATGTCCTTCATTGGAAAGGACAGAAATAGGACCCCAGATATCCATATGAACTAAGTCAAAACAATCCTTTATTTCAGTTGTGCTAAGATCAAAAGATAGTTTCTTTTGTTTTGCAAAATGACATGAGTCACAAGGAAATGTTGAAGCAGTGCAATCTATAAAAGGATAATCTTTTTTCTTTAAAATCAATTTATGCATAGGTATATGTCCTAATCTAAGATGTCAAATCTTGTTATACTCAATGTGTGAAGGTGCAATGATATGAGTAGTGGTAGTAGCTGCTGCTAATGAAGCTTGCTTTATTGAAGGGGGTTGAAGCTGAAAGCATTCTGCTTTTCTACTCATTGTATATAGCCCACCTCCGCACTTACCAATGCCAATCATCTTCGATGTGGAATGATCCTGTATCTCACAACACTTATCATTGATTAATATTTGAAAATGTAAGTTTGAGGTTAATTTTGACACAAAAAATCAATTTGAAATCAAAAGAGGAAATGTACAAAACATTTTTGAGAAAAAAAAATTTAGAAAATATGATTGTGCCAATAATGGTGCTCACAGTTTTGGTCCCATTTGGCAATATCACATTTATTGGAGTAATATTTTGAAAACTTGCAAAATCTCTTAAGTCAAAAGTCACATGATCTGTCGCACTAGAGTCAATGACCCATAGTGTAGATTTTGGAGTTATAATACTCATAATTCTTGCATTAAATTGTAATACAATTATTTTACCTGGAGTAGAGGTCTGAATAGAATTAACCTGGTTTGAGTTATGAGGTTGTTACTGCATACTTTTACCTTTGATCAACTCCAACAAGACAAATCTTTGTTCTGGAGTGAATTCAAAACTTGAAATTCCAGTATTCTCTTGAAGGCAATTGAGCTGGGAGTGCTTGTCATTGAGTACATCAGCATGCTCCTCAGTGATCATTTGATTGATTGTGGTGTGATGTTGCTGTCGCTGCTGGAAATGGGAGGGGGTACTCATGTTTCTTATAGCACACATCTTCTATGTGGCCAAGCTTGTTGCAATAAGAGTATACCATCTTAGCTCCACGACCTCTACCACCTTGACTTGATCTACCTCGCCCTCTTCCTCTGCCTCTGTTAGATGAGGAATTGAGCACTTGTGATGCATTTCTATTTTGAGTATAATTGAACAAAATTTTATTGTTGTCCATGTTGGTCAGTTGTCTCTCTTGCTGTGTTAGCATAGAAAATACTGTGTTTAGGTCTGGTAGAGGTGACACGAGCATGATTTGTAATCTGACGATGGAGTATTATTTGTTCAACCCTCTCAAAAGTCTGACTACTTGATCTCCATCTCTGTATCCTCTTATTTTTGATAATCCGCAAGAGCATGACTCTGCACATCCAACACAGTTTGGAATGGATCTAAAATTGTTGAGCTCCTCCCATATCTGTTTGAGCGTTGTGTAATAATCAGTGATGGTCAGATCACCTTGCTTGATGGCAAAAAGTTCCTCCTAAAGTTCTGCAATTCTAAACATGTCCCTTGGTAGTACCTATGCTTAAGGTCTTCCCACAAATCAACAGCAACATTGTTCCACATAACACTATCACAAATTCCAAGACTTAATGAAAGATTGATCCAAGAAACAATCAAATTGTTGCATCTTTCCCATGCCTCAAATTCAACATTATTATTCTCAGGTTTTCTTATGGTTCCATCAATTAAATTCAATTTTTTCTTTGAACTTAGCGCTCTAATCATAGCATGACTCCAAGTCTCCAACTACCATAATTGTTAGGTGTTAACATGATTGAAACAATCGGTGTACCTGGATTTTCTCCCAAATAGATAAAATAAGGGCTTGATTGATCTTGAATTGGGCTTAAGTTGTTCTTCAAAATTTGAGACTTAAGAGTAGTGAGTTGATGGAGGAGATTAGCTAGTGCGTTTATGTCCATCTGTACTGCGTTGCTCTAGTTGTCATCCATTGTTGAAAAATCAATGAATCATAGAATAATGGAGATTTAGATCTTCTTCCTTCCAGCTCGTTGATCGGAATAGCTATATTCAACAAGAATAAATTTTGTGAAATAGCCTCTCATCAAACTCTATTGGATGATTTTGAAGGAAGAGGTAAGAAAATGGAAAAGAAAATATCGAAAAAAATTAGAAAAAAAAAAGAAAATGGCAAAATTGGCAACAAGATTCACAGCTTGATTGCTTTCTATGCTCACTGCACCATGAAGAAAATCTCAAGCTCGAAGCTATTCAAGCTGTGATATTGATAGTTTGATGGACGGTAACACTCAAATATGGTTCGAACCTCATCTTTGTTTCTCCGCTTGGTGACGACCTCATCCTGTGACAGAGGCGGAGGAGGAGGAGTAGGCGGATGAGCTAGAGTTTGAGGAGATTGTGGCAGCGAAGGCGGTGGTGGAACTTCTTCAGATGGTGCCAGCGGCGGTGGGGATTCCGGGAGAGTGTCGTAATGTTTTCGCTTCTTTAGTGGCTGCTCGGCGGATGCCATTGGTGAGTGGTTAGTGCCGCTGAATGAGCGATCGGTGCTGTCATTTTATAAAATCTCGAGGGGAGACACCGGGAAGGTAGAAAGAGTGAACACAGGAGAAGATGAAGAGGATGAGGACGGAGGCGACGAAGAGGATGTGATGAAGATGGTGGTGGGAAAATGCACATTAGGGTTCGAAAGGGAACCATGCGAGCAACACACAGAGAAGAGCCGGGAAAGGGTGTGACGGAGTTTCAGGGAGATGGAAGTTCAGTGCAATGGAGGTTCGGTGCGACGGCGGCGCAAGGTGCGATGGCGCCGCTGATAGAGCATTTAGAGGGGATGGGTGTGGAGGCGCGGGGAAGAGATATGTGAAATGAGGGGAGCTCGTACGGCCAAATCTTTATTTTAGTATTTCCTACGGAACATTTTAAATTATAGATAGATTTCTGTTTATAATAATTTAATAAAACACAATGTTTTTGTTCATTTAACTATAGATGGATTTTTTGTTGGTAACTATTTTTCATGAAAAAATTTAATTTTTCGATAAAATTATCGACGAATTTTCTTTTCCATCTGTAATTTATTTTAATTTATTTTCCTTTGTTTCCGACAAAAATTCTCTTGCAAAATCTGTCTGTATTTTCGTAGAATAAAATCTGTCGGAAATATTCTTCTGTAATAAGTAATTTTCTAGTAGTGGAACAATGCCGCCAAGAGACGTAATGGAACGGGAGGACGCCGTTCGAGTGGCAGACGCGGGGGGAAGGAGAGAACACAGGGGCGAGTGGTAGATGCGGTGGAAGGGGATGACACAGGGGCAAGAGATAGGAACTTGCGATGGAGGTCGCGGCTTCCAGGGGAGAGTGATTGGAGCGGGAGGTCATAGTAGGGGGTTGATGTTGGTGGCACATGTTTCTGAACCAAATTCTAATTTTTAGAATTTTAAAATTAGAATTTTTGAAAAGTTGTTAAAGTTGACTGCACGTAAAGTTGGTTGCGTAGACTTTCTCTTCAAGAAATTAGGTTTGCAATTAAAATACAAGCGCCTTCCCACTCCACTCCTCACTTCGCGACCTTCTTCTCCAACTTCTAACGCCACAACCGTGTTTCCTCTCTAACTCCTAATGTCACAACTGCCCTACTGCTCCGTGTCGCCAATCATCGTCGCCCAGCTCTCGTCCGCTACCGTTAGCCGCAACGTCTTCACTGCAAACACCGTTTACCACGCTCGCAATAGTAATAACAGAGATAAAAGCTACAACTCATGCCACTGCGTCGTGCACAAAACCAGCAGATGGTATGGGGATGATGATGTTAAAGGCCGTGGTGGTGTTCATGTGTGGATTTTTACCGAGAAGTTGCGACAGTTACTACTAGTCCAACGCTATGATGAAGATCATCACATCAAGGGCCTGGTTGTTGAAATAACATCTCCTTATTCACCCCGTTACAACTGCTTGGTATCTAATTCATTCCTTTCTCTTTGTGATGGAGTAGACACATCTCTTTTTTCTTTTTCTAGGTTTTGGAAGATTTTTTTAACTAGTTTTAGATGTTTCTTTCTTTTAGAATTTGGACATATTTTTTATATGTTTTAGATATTTTTTTCTTATATTTTGGATAGTTCTTTTTTTAGGTTTTGGATGATTTTAGATATTTCATTTCTTAATTTTTGGATATTCTTTTTCTAATATTTTTGGAAGTGTTGTTTTGTTAGGTTTTAGATTTTTTTAAATGATTTTCGATATCTCTTTTGTATTAGGTTTTGGATATTTCTTTTTGTTACGTTTTCGGATGATGCTTTTTATTAGGTTTTAAATATTCGTTTTACAATGATTTTGGATGTTTATTTTTTAGATTGTGGATGTTTCTTTTTATTTGGTTTTCGATATTTTTCATAATAATTTGAATTTATGTTTTCTTCAAAGAGAAAATTAAAAAAAAAGATCGAATTCCGGTTTTTTTTCTTAATGGACTTCTTTTTTTTAATAGTTGGTCGCACCCTTAATTAGTTATATAACAAAATTGTTATATATACATAGAGACAAACTTAGAAATATTATCATGGGAGCACAATAACATATATAATATTAAATAAAATTTATGCAAATAAATTATATAATGTAAGATACATTACAGAAATGCTTTGATAGGGAATATATTTTGAAGTATAAAAAATATGTGTGTACTTTTTACTAATGAATTGGTACACTTCGATTCTTCGTATCATAAAATACATCGATAATAGAACTTGTGTCAAATCTTTTAATAATCTTTTGTTTTTAAGTCTATTATTCATAATATTCATAACTGAAAAAGATCTATTAGTTATAACAGATATAACAGAAAGAATTAATACCAAGTGAATCAAACAATCAATCAAATAATACGTTAAAGATTTTCTTGTCTTCGTTAATCCTTGACATATAACTCAGAAATTGTGCAAAAATTATTATTTAATTTAACATGATTAAAAACATCAAATTTATAATATTGAGCTTCTATTCAAATGTAAATTTTGTTTTTGTCACTGAACTTATTAGATAAAAAAACACATTCTACTATTTCACTTACTTTTTAAATATTAAATATCATTAATATTTAGCCTGGACTTTTAATTATACTAAACTAAATACTAAATATATTTTTTAAACAAAAAATATAATAATTTTATATATTTCACGTCCGCGGTCCGTCCATATATTATGATCAAATTCATGTGAGAAATAAGAGGATTTAATTAGTCATTAGATCTAAATAAGTGGTTAGGATTAAACTATTAAAATTAAAGAGAAAATATTTGTAATTAATGTATTTAAAATTAGAGAGAGGGATTAATTAATATCTTTGAAATTAGAGAAAGAGAGAATAATTAATTTTAAAGTATATTTATAATTTTTAATATTTAATAATATTAAAAATATTTTTAAATAATTTTATAAATATTTTAAAATATTATATTTTTAAGTGATATAATTATTTAAAATATAATTAAAAAATATTTATAATATTATTATAAATATTTTTATAAATATTTAAAATTAATTATTCTCCTTTTTTCTAATTTCAAAAATATTAATTACTCCCTCATTCTACTTTTAAACATATTAATTACATATATTCTCTCTCTAATTTTTATAGTCTAATTCTAACTATTTATTTAGATCTAATGATTATATATATATATATATGAAGAATGGATCTCATGAGAATGAGATTTTTATATAAAAATGTGAAAATGTATTTATAGTTATTAGATTAATTTAAATGATTAATATTACACGTGCTTAATTAATGGTATGCAAATAATGCATTTATTATAGTCATTGTTTTTAATGTTTATTAAAATATACTTAATAATAAATTAAAATAATTATATTTCTGTATTCAAATAAAATTAAAAATATTTTTGATAACTGAATGTATTTTTTAAAAATTTATACAAATATAAAATAAAACTTCTTAAAAAATATATTTAAAAAAATAAAATATAAAAAATAATTCAATCGCGCTTGCAATGCCGTATTTCCGATCCCTTGTGTTTTGTTTTCGTTTTAAGTAACTTATTAATAATAAGTACAATTAAAAATGATTTTACCCAAATAACTTATTAATAATAACTTATTGATAATACGTTATCATTGAAACGAATTTTTTTTTTATGAATTGTAAGTGAAAAAATAATTTTACCCAAATAACTTATTCTTAGATTTACTATTAAAAAATTAATAAATATATAAATCTAATTGTTTAATTATCTAAAATTTTTTATTTTATTAATATATCAAAATTAATTTAAAAAAGCATAAAAAATGTTTTGCATTGTTTAATCTTTTGATAAAAAGTACTTTTTGAATTTATTAACGATAAAAATATTTTAGAAATGTTATAAAATATAATAAAATAATAAAAATAACTATATTTTTTGTAAATAGTAAATAACTTATGTAACTAACAAATCATTTGTGCGTTTAATCGAAAATTTTGTGAAATATTTAAATAATCATTCAAAAAATATATTAAAAAAGTAGGACCAAACGTGGATTTCTAGATTCTTTTTTATTTTTCAATTATTATTTAAAAAATAAAAAAATACTTCAAAAATTATATTTTTTAATTATTTTTTAAAATTACCTGAACAAGTAAATTTGATAATCATGTCTAATAAAAATAGTTCAATAAATTTTTTTAATAGTATTTTACATTAAATTTTAAATTATTTTTAATATTTTTTAACTTTTTTTATAGTTAGAAATAAATTATTTGATTTATCTACTAAAATCTAAAATTTATTTTTTTAATATTATATTTAAAACTAACTCCCATATAATACTGTAACTTCCTTTTATATTAAAAGATTTCTTAAAATAATTATTAAAAAAGAACTTTATTCCTCCCAATAAAGCTTAGATTACTAAATTGTTTTAAGAAGGTTTAATTACTCTGTTGGTCCTTATAGTTTTACGAAATTTTTAATTAGGTCCCTATACTTTTTTTTCTTTTAATTGAGTCCTTGCACCAAATTTTTTTTTAATTGGGTCCCTACACTTTTTTTTTTTTTTTATTTGAGTCCCTGTACCAATTTTTTTTTTTTAGTTAGGTCCCTATAAAATTAAGCCAATTATTGCTAAGAGGGACCTAATTGAAAAAAAAATTGGTGCAGAGACCCAATTTAAAGGAAAAAAAGTATAAAGACCTAATTAAAAATTTCGCAAAACTATAAGGACTAACAGAGTAATTAAACCTTTTAAGAATTATCAACAACTTAATATACGGTTACTTTGGATTAGTTTTAAGAAATATTTATTTTTACTTTTTTTTTAAATATTTTTTAAAAAGTTCTATTTTATATTTGTATAAATTTTTAAAAAATGCATTCTATTGAGTTTGGAAAACTTGAATCATATTTATTTGATGATCAAACATTATTAAAATATTAATTAAAAATTATTAATTTGATAATTGCTTCAAATTGTTTGGTTGATGGATTTTGTTTAGTGTGCAAGAAATAAAATGAGTTTTCTATTGGGCCAAAGTCACGTAAGCCCAAATTGATAAATGAATTAATTGGCTTTGTGCCAAAATAGATCACTCAAATTGCTGAGACTTGAATTGGAGATAAGCCCAAATCTCAATCCCATTTTGATAAAACAAAATGATGAAGAAAATGACCCAAGGAAGCCATACGGTGATCACAAAACAAAAGGGGTCCAATTTGATGATGCACTTTTCACTTTCTTTAGATAGTGGAATTCAAATTTCAATTCAATTGAATGCATGCATTGGTTAGTGGAACTCAAATTCTAATTTGGTTAATTACACACATAGGTAACCGAAACTCACAATTCAGTATCATTTAATTGTGCATTGAAAGCTTTGCCTCTTCTCTCTCATCTCTCTCTTTCCATTCGGTCACTTCAATCAGAAGAAGAAAAGAAAAACAAGTTATTAGAGAAAGTAAACAGTGAAGCTAATGGAAGAAGAAAAGGCTAAGATGATGATGGCCTTAGAAAAAGGAAGATTTGAAGCAAGGTGTGGCTAGATTATTGCCATTGAAGGCAAGATTTCAAGAAGAGCATCAAGATCTTCCATGCCTAGAAAAGAAAAGATCCGTCTCGGTTAGAGAAGAAGATCTCAGTTGCAAAAGCTCATTTCCATTTTTGTTATTCCAAGAAAGAAGGTAGCTACTGGAGCTACGAATGGGAAGAAGCAAATATAGAAAGGAAGGAGCTGTCAAAGATCAGAGGTTCATCAAGGGTCAGAGTTCTTTCTTGGAGCCAAAGTCAAGATCAAGGGCTCAGAATGAAGGAACTTGATGAGAAGGGTTGAGAGAGGTACATGCATGTTGATTTTGGTTTCGGTTTTCCCTCTCTCTTCTCTCTGTCCGAACCGCTGCTGTCTCTGGGTTGGAGAAGAAGTTGCTTGGTTGAACCAATTTCAACCTTGGAAGCTTCCCCTTCTATAATAAGGGTGAATGGCCAAGCGTTGAGACAAGGAGAGAAAGTGTAAAGCACAGAGTTCTCATAGCTACCCAAGCTTCCTGAGTTCTTCTCCTTCAAAGATGTTCATTTTGTTTTCTTTTTCTTAGTATTGTTTGTCCGATTCTCATGGTGAAAAAGGCAAACATGGTGAGATTTGTAAGAAAAAGCCAGTGAGAGGAAAAAGGCAGTGATCAATATTAGAGAAAAAGCCATAGATGTCTCAGAGTTTCTTTGTACATCTGTTTGTTATGTTTCATGATCCTGTGGAGATTCTCTTGCAAGTTAGGTTAGCACTTTACGGTTGAAAGCTTGGCAGGAGTCCAAGTCAAGTTCAGATTTGGGGATAAATCTGGATTTGTCCCAGATAGGATTGGATAGATCCTAGGGAAGAATTGGTATTTGTAATCTGATGATTATAGTGAAATTCTGTCACTGTTGTGATGGGGACTGGATGTAGGCTACATTGCACTTAGCAGCTGAACTAGGATACATCTGGGTGTGATTCTCTCTTTCTCTTCTACTCCTATTCTGTTTCTATTGCGTTGAAGACAAAAATGAAAAATATCTCCTAACCTGTTAGGAAACAAAAAGAAAATGTCTCTTGACTAGTTATGAGACAAAATCAGAAATATCTCCTGAAGTATCTTTGTAATACCCGGTCTAACCGAAATTAATTAAATAATAAGTTAAGTAGGAGCGAATATGGTTGGAAGATTTGGCAATTGGAATTTGATGGTTTAAATATGATATTTGGATTCAGTGAATTTTTCCGAGTCGGAAGACATAGTTTTCTGCGTAAAAGCGCGCAGTGAAATTTTGACCGGCAGTACCGGCTGAGACCTGTCTGGTACTGCAGTTGAGAAAATTGATTATGAGTAAATAGGATTAAGAAATGAGGAATTATAATTAGGGGAGGTAGAAATATTTGAAGTGCGATTTAGAGCGCTAATCTTAAAGGTTTTGGTCCAAAATTGGGCCAACGGACAAAAATAAGTGAACCGGGCCTAAGTGGGCCCAAGATCCAACATATATAAACATATATAAACATTAGTTATGAGTATTTCAGCTCATTTTACCCTAAAAGGAAGGGTTGGGGCGCTGAAATTGAGAAGAGAGAAGAGAAGAGAGAAAACCTAACTCTCTTTGATCTTCAAACCACCATAACTTGAGCTACGAAGCTCCGATTGATGAGCCGTTTGCAGCCACGCGTTGCTCTTCTCATCCTCTACAATTCTATCTAAGTTTTGTGGTGAGCATTCCATTCATCTCTGCTCATTTTCGAAATTCCCTACTGTTATACGTTTTTGGGTAGTTAGTGTTGAAATCTTGTGATTTTGGGTGTTTAGGGATACTCCAACATGGATTCCAAGTGGGTTCTATCCCTACTTCATATGGGCTGAGGTAAGAAGTGCTCAAACCCTTGTGATTTGTCATTTTTATGAGCCCTAGGTTGATGTATGTATGTGATATTGGTTATGTTAGTGCATTTGGTAATGTTGGTGCACAATTGGGAGATTGGTATTGCTTGAGGAGCTTTGGTGAGGCTTGGAGCTAAGGGTTGGTGGAGGCTTCCATAGAAGAGGCTCAATTGGCTTGGCTACAAGAGGTACAGTTTAAGTTTCATTTAAGTACCGTGTGGTGTGATGAGAATTCCTAGGCTAGATGCCCCTAGGATTAAGTTTGGATTGTGTAGATGGTTGGTGCTAATATGCATAGTTGGTATGTAATGTGAATTAATGATTGGGTTGAGAATTGTGTGGCCTTGTATGCTTGGTGTATTGAAAATTTGATGTATTGGGTAATGAGTATTGATTTGTGGTTTATGCATTTAAATTGTGAAATTGGGCCGGAGGCCGTAAATTTTGGGCCGAAGGCCGGAAAGAGGTAAGGAAGGTAAGTTGATGTGTGCATTGTATGATGACACAAGTGATTGGATGAATTTCAGATAATGAATATGTGAATGATTGGGTTGGTTATTGAATAATAAGGTTTGAGGAGTTGAAGTGTGGAATTTGGTAATTTTGGGTGAAATTATGTAGATGAGGTATGTTTGGTTTTGGTTGAGAAATATTATGTGGTCATATATGTGATTATGATTATTGATGTCTTGATGGTATGATAATGCATGAGAGATATGTATGTTGTGATATATGCTTGAGGAATGATTAAGGTTGATTTGTGGGTGAAACCACGTGATAGTGAGTATGACATTGATTATGTATAATGATGGTTGATTGAAAATAGTATTGTTGGAAATTGGGATGAGGAAGGATGTATAACATGTTGATGTGTTTGTAATTTAGCCATTTGTTTGAAATGGGTAAAAATGGTTATATGGCGGTTTTGTGAATCGTGGCAAAGTGTTAATGTATGAGTTGAGGAGGCTTGATGTTGATTTTGGTATATTTTTATTGATTTCAAAAAGGGTTGAAACTAGCATGTTTTGGTTGATTTTGAAAAGGGTTGAAAATGGCTTGTTTTGAAAAGGGCACCTTGTGGTTTTGTATGAAAACATGATTTTTGGGCATATTTTGATGGGACATAACTTAGACTCTGGATCCTCGTTTTGTGCCAAACTTGTTTAGAAGTGAAATTTGGATCCGGGATGTCCATGCCATTCGAAGAACAGGCGAAAAACGATTTAAAATGAGAAAGTTATGTCTGTCGGAAGATTGGGGGTTGAATCTGTGAATTCTGCAGTTTTTAACTTAGAAAATTTTTAGCAGAATGACCCTCCACGCGTAGGCGCACTTGGCGCGTACGCGTCGTTTTTCAAGAAGGCACCATCCACGCGTGCGCGTGGTGTGCACGTGCGCGTCGATGCGCTGCACCCAATGCCCAGCCATTTTCCCGAGAGTTGTGCCAGAGTTGTGCCAGTTTTGTGCTTGGGGCGCAAATGCACCCACGCGTACGCGTGGCTGACGCGTATGCATCGTCTGGCTGTGTTTCAATCCGCGCGTCCGCGTGTATGACGCATACGCGTCGATGAGCTTTGTGGCCATCCACGCGTGCGCGTGGAGTATGCGTACGCGTGGCCCTGTTTTCATCCCAAAGTTGATTTTTGAGTTTTAAAAACTAAATCTCATACTTCTAAGCCTCCGATCTCACCCCTTATGTATTAAATCATTATGATATGCCTAGCAAAGAGGAAGGAGCTAGGGGATGTGGTAACTTGCGAATGAAGCAAGGGGAGAAGTTGTGATCAATGATGATCAAAGATGATTATATGAGATATGGAGGATGACGGTAGAAGTACCGTGTATGCCATGAGCCGAAGGGCTATATTTATTGATAAATGGCTGGTTCTTGATTGAACCATGAGCCGGATGGCTGAGTTATTGCCGGGTTACGGCAAAGCCATTATTGATTATGGCTGAGTATAAATGCATATATGATTAATGAATGAATGTGTTAAATGGATAATAATGGAAGATGTTGAAATGTGATGTGTAACCCCGGGTAGTAGGCAGTGGCGTTGTCCACTTACTCCGGGTATGAGACGGAAAATGATGTTTATGATAAATGAGTTTAATTATGGAGTTTCGAATGAATGTATTTGTGATACCTGGGTAGTAGTAAGGGTTGTGGTTCGTCCCACTTGCTCCAGGTTAATGTTTGAGATTTGATAACAATGATGATTGCTTTTAAACTAAACGAATGTATGTTTTGAGATCCTGGGCAGTAGAAAGGGTTGTAGTTCGTCCCACTTGCTCCAGGTCAGAGATTGTGACGCCTGGGTAGTAGCGGCAGTAGTGGTGAATCCACTCGCTCCAGGTTGAGCTTTTAAACATCCGCCTGGGTAGTAGCCGCAGTAGTGGTTATTCCACTGGCTCTGGGTTGAGCGGGTAGTAGCAAGGGGGTTGTAGCTCAAACCTACTTGCTCCGCAAGGGGTGTTTCTGTCCAATGGTTAGCTACCAGGACATGTCGGGTTGGCTATATAACCGACAGATGATATCATCAGCCATAGGGCAGGCATACATCATTTGCATATGTTTGAATTATTTGGGTTTGCCTATTTGTTTTGGATTTCTACATCATATATGCTATGTTACCTGATTATGTGCTACTTGTTCTACTTGTACCTTATTTGTGAATTACTTGCCTGTATTGCTTGTGTTTGTACAACTGAGAGACCCCTCATGTTGGTGTCGGTGGATGTTGAGGGCTGTTCTTGATGAGATGAATTGATAATGCGATTGCATGATGATGATGATTTTTGAATGAGATAACTTGAGCCCCCTGGGTAGACGCAGTGATGTGATTTCACTAGCTCCAGGCGAGGGTATGATGTATTGATATAGAGTTGCTGAGGCAGAACAACTGGTGATGGTTTTGCTTATGATTCTGAGTCTGATTCGTGGAAGAGTCAGCGAGTTGGGAAACATGTGTAACATGAACTAGATTTAGTATCCCCTTACGACAGTTGCCTATTCATGGATTAGTGAGAATCTAGGCTGGATATTTGGTGAAAAGGAGTTTAGGATGCTTAACGAGTTTTTATTGCAGTGCATTATATTTATTTGGCACTTTTACCGTACTGGGAAGCCATGGGCCCGGGGTTCTCATTCCGTATATATCTCTTGTTTTTCAGATACAGGTCCAGGTGCTCAGAAGTGAGCTGTGGTTCGTCTGAGAGACGGCGAAGATCTTTATTTTCTCTACTTTGTGTTTTGCTTAGAATCTCTCCACCTTTGTTTTGAAAAGATTATATTATGTATTGAACTCTTTTGAAACTTGCCTATAGAGGTTCTTATGTTGCCTTTGGGAGAGATTAGGATATACTGTTGTCAACTACTTTCATACTGTACCCTAACCGGCCTAAACTTCGCGGGTCGCGACTAGTGGCTATTACTTATGTTATATATATCTATCTGTTATCTATCTCTTAATCTCCTTTATGCCTTGTCCGTATATCACTTTCGGCTTCACAGTTAACTTTTCGTTGTCGAAACGTGAGTGATACGTCTTCGCGATTTTATTTCTACTCTTTTTAGGCTTCTCGATTAATACTCCTTTCGAAATTACCTATATTTATATATTAAAAATCCACCTGAGAGTCGTACCACCGTAATATCGTTGACTTATGACTCGAGCATAAGGATTTGAATATTAGGGTGTTACAATCTTTGAAAAAGCATAAATTAATATTCAGCAAAAAAGGGGCTAAGATTCAACCCCCACTCTTAGCCACTGATTACCATCACATTTAGTTATCAAAAATATTTTTTATTTTATTTGAATAAAAAAAATCTAATTATTTTAATTTATTTATTAAGTATATTTTAATAAAAATTAAAAATAATGCCTATAGATGTAATGGTTATAAATGCATTCATACGTAACTTCGATGACTATAATAAATGCATTACTTGCATATCATTAATTAGGTGCATTTAATTTTAACCATTTAAATTAATCTAATGGCTATAAATACATTCTCACATTCTCATATAAAATTACATTCTCATAAGATCAAAATTTTGAAAACCGGATCGAACCGGCCAGTTCGATCAGGTTAACTGAAAATTAAACCTGTCATTTGACCGGTTCGGTTGATGCCAAAAACCGACCTACAAAAAATCAATAAGAAAATCGGACAAACCGGTAGTTAACCGGTAGACCGTATGAACTAGTCGGATTTTTGAGCCTCCCGGTTCGCTACTCTATATATTAAAAAAAAAAGAACCCATAGAGGCAGAGCACCCTCTTCTCAGTTCTCTCTCCAAATGAAGGAAACCCTATCGCAGCCACCTTCAAGCTCCAGAACGCGTGCTAGCACCCCCACAGTCGCCACCGACAGTGACAGCCCTCTCGAAGGTCAAGCCAGTCGTCGTCGTCGGCCCTGAGTTGCATGTTTTTTTTTTGTTAAATTTGGTTCGCTTATGGCTCTCACTGACGCGCTTCAACTCAGTCATGGGCTTCTCTCATCATTGTCGCTCACACACATTCGCTTCTCATCGGCGTTTTTCTGCTTCGTCTCTGTTCTCTCTCTCTCTTTCTCGTAGCTCAGTAACTGTCACCGTTTGTAAGCGTCCATCCCTCCACTGCTTCTTTAGTTTCATTTTTAGGAGTTAATTGCTATTTTTCTAGATTTAATTATGTTGATTGTTGTTTTTTTTTCTGGGTTATTTAGTTGTTTAATTTTCTTCGTTGTTCATTATTGTTAACTGGGCTGGATTGTTATTGTTTTGTTCTGACTTCTAGTTAATTATTGTTGATTATTGATAATTTTCTGAGTTATTTTTGTGCTATTTTTTCTAATTCTGAGTTAATTTACTAGTTGTTGGCTTGTTGTTGAGTGAAATTAGTTAAACTTAAAAACTTGGTTTGTTATATTGATTCTGATTTCTGAGTTTTGTTAAGTTTTGTTATATTAATTCTGAGTTGTTGGTTGTTGATTTTTTCTAATTCTTCTAATTATGAGTTGAGGATGATACTTTGCTGGGAATGAATGTGTCAGTATACAATTGAGATATTTGTACTCTTCAACTGGTTCTAGCTCTGATTTGATACTGAAAGAAGAGTTTTCAGTTGGAATCCCGGATGAGAAAATTGATAAGCTTGCTTACTATGCAAATATTGCGAAATACATAGCCTCACCTAAAGCGGACTAGAAAATTGTTGAAAAGCCCTAAAACTTCACTCTATTATTCTTTTGGGGATGTGAAATTCTAAGTTATATGAACCTGTGTTACGTTTACTTAGTAACATATAGGACTTAATGTTAGTTTCCTTAATAGTGCATTTATATGGGAATGCCTTAAAGAATACCAAATAATTGATCTTAACTAATATTGAGCACTTGTATTAGTTTACATGGTGATAATTATGAATTGTGATGAGTATTAATGTTGTTTCTTTTTATTGCTAGTATAGTCACTGATAGTTAGCAATAGTTTTGCAATAACAGTTTTGTAGTTAGTTAGTTATACTAAAACTGTCCTGGTAGCAAGTCGTTACTAGTGTGATTAAATTAACTCTAGAAGATAGTTTATCTATGGTTAATTGTTAGTTATAACTAGTTGTAGAAAGATTGTATATAAGCTCACAAACTTACTGATGCAAGATGTGATTCATAATTCTAACACATAACTCATTTTGCTCTTCCTAACTAACTGGTATCACTCTTTCCGAACTTAAATCCTCACTCATCAATAGAGGATTTTACACTTTTGGTGGTAGAATATTATGTCTTCGTCATTGTTTTTCTTTAATTATAGATTTTGATGTTTGAAATTCTTTGTAAACTTTTAATGGTAAATTATAGATAATTTATTGTGAAATAGTAAAATTTTGAATTTTATTAGCTTACAATTCATTGAATTTTAATATTTGAAATTATATATTAAATTTTTAATAATTTTACTTTATATTTAATTAAACCGATTGAACTCTGATTAGACCACTAAACCATTAAATCAGTCACTCTACCGGTTCATTGACCGATTCGACTCTCGCAACCTTGCATAAGATACATCCCCTATATATTTATCAGTTATGCTACACATACAAGTCTTTTTGGCTTACAAGTCTTACAAGTTGGGCCAAGCCCAACAAAAACTACGCTCACCCAACTCAAGCGTGTTAAACACGCACGTTACTCAACCGTTTCCAAAGCGCGCTAACTCACCATTATGAACGACTCTTCTTCTTCTTCCTCGATCAAAACCACAACCGTCGAGATTCAAAGCACATTCAAAAACTCTGAAAAAACTTTCAAACTCCTTGCCAACACTCGACGAAATCAACAAGCAAATATCAAAATCTCTATAAAAAACACCGAAAAGAAAGAAGAAATATTATTCAAGGTACTGTTTCACTAATCTTCGAGGTTTTTCAAATTTCTCTTTCTGATTTCGAAGGCGAAGCATTATATTGTCGTATTTCTCTTTATTTTTAAGTAGATTCATTATATGTTCTTGGTTTAAAGTAGATATTACTGTTCTGGTGAAATTTTTCAAGTCAGTGATACTGTTTTACGTACTCTTTAGTGACTGTTTTAACGTATTTTTTCATCTGTTTTTGTGCATGTCTGCATGTTTAGAAGTAATTTTGTATACATATAAACTTTGTACTGTATTTCAAGTGAACTCATATTCGGGTGTATATGGCCGATTTTTGGGTGTATATCAATCGAATTCAAATGTGACTGGTGCTTCTAGTGACATTTTGAACTTAAATATCATTTTGAACTCATATAATGTCATGTAATAAAAAAAATAGGTCATATGTGACTGGTATATATCAAGAGTATTCAAGTGTAACTGGTGCTATTGTGCTTGTGCTTGCGCTTGTAGTGTCATTGTATGTATGTTTGGTTGACTTAAATATCATTTTGAACTCATATAATATCGTGTAATCGAAAAAATAATAAATGTGTATGTGACTGGATTTGGGTGTATGTGGCTGGTATTTGGGTGTATCTGTCTGTTATTTAGGTGTATGTTGCTGGTATTTGGGTGTATGTGGCTGGTATTTGAGTGTACGTGACTGTTATTTGGCTGATATTTTTATCTATTAATAATATTTTTTATTCCTTACAGTAAAAATGACAAGCAAGAGCCAAGGTAAAAAAATATAATGTAAGCATATATATATATTGATGAATTTGAAAAACTTGAAATTATTGTGATGATTAAACATTATTAAAAATATTAATTACAAAAATTGTTAATTTGATTTTTGATTCTAATTGTTTGTTTAATGGGTTTGTTAGTGTGCAGGAAAAATAAATAAATTTTTATGTTGGGTCAAAAGGCAATATATAAACCTAATATAATGAAATTGTGATCAGCCCTTGTGCAAAAATGTTTCATACTTTGTGGCTGAAATATTTAATTGGATAGCAAAATAAATTGGCCATGAAATATGTGAAGAGCCCAAAACAATGCTTCGTTTTGATCCAATAATTTATTGGTCCGAAATTGAAGAAGAAAGAAAGGAAATGGAGCATGCTTGGTTCGGTTACCTACTCCCCATTGGAGAATGGAATTCAAAATTCAATTGGATTAATTGCTTGCATTGGTAACTTAAAAAGTAAATTAAAATTGATTTAACAAGCATTGCATGCTCCACACATTATTCCATTCTTAGTGGAATGTGAATGGGATTTCAATTTCATTTAATTGTACTTTGAAAGCTTTGTATCTTCTCTCTCCTCTCTCTCTTTGTTTCGGTCATGTCAAACAGGAAAGAAAAGATAGAAGTTATCAGAGAAATTACAGAAGCTATGAAGAAGCAAAAGGCTAGGTTGATGATGACCATTGCAAAAAGAAGATTGAAAGCATGGCATGGCTAAAATCTTTGCCTTTGAAGGAAAGATTTCAAGCAGAAGCTTCAAGATCTTCATGCCAAAAATGTAGAGGATCGGTCTCGATCAGAGAGGAAGATCACTGTGGCTAAAGCTCGTTTCCATTTTTGTTCATCCAACACAGGAGGTAGCTTCTGGAGCTACGTGGAGGAAGAAGCAAATATGGAAAGGAAGGAGCTGTCAAGAATCAGAGATCCATCAAGGGTTGAAAGTCTTTCTTGGAGCCAAAGTCAAGATGAAGGGCTCAAATTGATGAAGCTTGATGAGAAGGGATGAGAGAGAGGTACATGTATGTTGATTTGATTTCGGTTTCTCTCTCTCTTTTCTCTCTGTCTGAACCGGTTGTATGTTGAAGAAGAAGATGGTGGCTTGGTTGAACCGGTTTCAACCTTGGAAGCTTCCCCTTCTATAATAAGGGTGAATGGCCAAGGGTTGAGACAAGGAGAGTAAGCACAGAGTTCTCATAGCTACCCAAAGCTAACAGAGTTCTTCTCCTTCAATGGGTTTCATTTTTTTTTCTTTTCTTTAATTTTGTCTGTCTGAGTCTCATGGTGAAAAAGGCAAACAGAGTGAGGTTTGTAAGAGAAAGCCAATGAGAGGAAAAAGCAGAGAGTGCAAAATTAAAGAAAAAGCCATAGATGTCTTAGAGGTCCTTTGTACATCTATGTTGTGTTTCATGATCCTGTGGGGATTCCCTTGCAAGTTGGGTTAGCACTTTGCGATTGAAAGCTTGGCAGTTGTCCAAGTCAAGTTTAGTTTTGAGGATAGAATCTGGACTTGTCCCAGATAGGAATGGGTAGTTCCTAGGGAAGAATTGGTGTATGTAATTTGATGATTATAGTAAAATTCCATCACTGTTGTGATGGAGACGGGATGTAGGCTGCATTGCACTTAGCAGCTGAACCAGTATAGTTCTGAGTGTGATTCTCTCTCTCTCTTCTACTCCTTTTGTGTTTCTGTTTGTGGGAGACAAAATTGAAAAATATCTCCTAACCAGTTACGAGACAAAAAGAAAATGTCTCTTGATTTGTTATGAGGCAAAAAGCAGAAATATCTCCAGAAGTTATTTTAAAAGGCAAAAAGTAATATTCAGAAAAAGAGGGCTAAGATTCAACCCCCCTTCTCTTAGCCACTGATTACCATCAATTGGTATCAGAGCTTGGTCTCAAAGAGATCAAGCTTTGCAGCTTGGAGAAAAGATCCTGATGGCGTCTAATAGTGGCTCAAATTTGGTTGTCTATACTCTGACAGAAGGGCAGTCAAGCAACAGACCTCCATTCTTCAATGGAAAGAACTACAGTTACTGGAAAGAAAGAATGAAAATATTTGTTCAATCTGTAGACTACAGACTTTGGAAGATAATCCTAGAAGGTCCATAATTTCTAACCACTACAGGAGCTGATGGTGTGCTTACTCTCAAAGGTGAAGCCGATTGGACTGAGGAAGACAGAAAGAAAGTAGAGCTCAACGCCAAAGCAGTCAACTTGTTCTACTGTGTGGTCAGCTTTGAGGAATACCGACGGGTATCAAGATGCACAACAGCAAAGAAAATATGGGACAAACTTCAAATCACTCATGAAGGCACAACTCAAGTAAAAAAATCGAGAATAGACATGCTGAATAGAGAATACGAAATGTTCTCAATGAAGGAAGGAGAGATGATAGATGAACTGTTTGAAAGATTCAACATCATCATCACTGGCTTGGATGCTATGGGGATCACATATTCTGAATCTGCGCTTGTCAGGAGAATATTAAGATGTCTCACAAAAGAGTGGGAAACCAAAGCAATAGTGATAGCTGAGAGTAGTAACATAGATACTATGACCTATGATGATTTAAGAGGAAATTTACTTGCTTTTGAAAACACATATTTGAAAAAAGATACAAAAATGAAAGGAATTGCTCTCAAATCTGTTTCTGAACCGCTGGATGATGAATCCAGTGATAACTCATTTGAAAATGATTTTGTTTTGTTTGCTAAGAAATTCAGGAAAATGGTGAAGCTGAAGGAACGAAAAAAAGGAGGCAGCTCAAGGAAGCCAAAGAGGGATCTCAGCAAAGTGATCTGTTACAACTGTATAGAAGTTGGGCACTTCAAATCTGATTGTCCAAAACTGAAGAAAGAGGACAAGCCCAAAAAGGGAAAGAAGAAAGGTCTCATGGCATCTTAGGAAGACTTGGAAAATGACTCTGATGAAGATGAAGAATCAGAAACCAAGTCTCAAACCTGTCTCATGGCCGATCACATAGAGCAGGTAGTATTTCTTAATCCTTCCACTGAAGACCTTCATCTCATGATTGATCATCTTTCTGAAAAGATCAGATACTTCTTAAATGAAAACCAAAATCTTGAGTCTCAAATAGAAATACTAAAAGCTGAAATTGGTTTTCTTAAAGAAAAGTTGAGAGAGGCTGAAACTGCTGTTGATCTTGTTGAAGAAAACAAGCGGTTGAAAGCTGAAATAAAAGGTTGTAAAAAATAGCATTCTGTGGTTGCATATCTTAACTGTTTTGAAGAAAATGAGAAGCTGCATAAAGAGATAAAAAGATTTAAAGAGGACTTAGCCAACTTTGCTCAAAGTTCTGAAAATTTAAATTAACTCTTGGCTAGCCAAAAACCTCTTTATGATAACGCTGGTTTGGGTTTTCACAAATCTGAAAAATTCATTGAAAAATCACCTTTTACCAACATGGCATCCTCTTCGGGTGACATAAGGTTTCAAAACCCAACAAGCTTTAGAAAAATAGCAACTCATAAATTTTGTAGATTATACAATCGGAATGGACATTTTTCCTATTCAATATTTCACAAGAGAAAGGATGATTGGAGATAAAGTTTACAAAATTGTTTGTGACTTTAATGGCTTGGGACAAAGAAGATGGTTTGACATCAAAGGATCCAAAAAGATTTGGATACCTAAGGTAACTTGAGCTTGTTTTGTAGGTTTGCCTAGCATCCAAGAGAAAAGACAACATGTGGTATATGGATAGTGTGTGCTCTAGGCATATGACCGGAAAGTCAACGTTCTTCATCAAGCTTGATGAGTATGATGGAGGCTTTGTTACTTTCGGTGACAATGAAAAAAGGAAAAATAGTGGCCATAGGTAAAGTGGGTAAGAATTTCTCTTCTTTCATTAATGATTTTTTGCTTGTTGATGGATTAAAGCATAATCTTCTAAGCATTAGCCAATTGTGTGATCTTGGTTATGAGGTTATTTTTAGAAAATTGGATTTCTTGGTTATTTGTGAAAAATCCGGTGAAATTTTGTTTGAAGCAAAAAGATGTAATAATGTGTATGGATTAACTCTAGAGGATTTAAAGGATCAAAAAGTAACATGTTTTACCTCTCTTGAATCTGAAAAATGGCATTGGCATAAGAAATTGGGACATGCTAGCATGTACCAAATTTCTAAGCTTGTTAAAAAGAATTTAGTTAGAGGAATTTCAAATATTAAATTTGATAAAGATATTACTTGTGATGCTTGTCAACTAGGCAAACAAGTAAGATCATCTTTTAAACCCAAAGATGGAATTTCCACTAAAAGGCCATTGGAAATGTTACATATTGATCTTTTTGGTCCTACTAGAACTCAAAGTTTGGGTGGTAAATACTATGGTTTGGTGGTGGTGGATGATTACTCTAGATTCGGTTGGGCTCTCTTCTTAGCTCACAAGAATGATGCATTTCATGCTTTTTCCACTCTTTGCAAAAAGATTCAAAATGAAAAAGATTTGAAAATTGCTCACTTGAGAAGTGATCATGGAAAGGAGTTTGAAAATCAAGATTTTGAAAAATTTTGTGATGAATTTGGTATTGCTCATAATTTCTCATGTCCTAGAACTTCTTAAAAAAATGGGGTAGTTGAAAGAAGGAATAGAAGCCTTCAAGAAATGACTAGGGCAATGCTTTGTGAAAATGATGTACCAAAATTTTTGTGGGTTGAAGCTGTAAACACAGCTTGCTATATTCTTAATAGAACTATCATTAGAAAATGTTTAAAAAAAAACTCCATATGAGCTTTGGAAAGGAACCCCACCTAATCTTAAGTATTTCCACATTTTTGGATGCAAATATTTTGTGTTTAATAATAAAAAAAATCTTGGAAAGTTTGATCCAAAATCTTATGAAGGAATGTTTGTTGGATACTCCACCACTAGCAAAGCTTTTAGGATTTATCTCAAAGAACATAGAACAATAAAGGAATCCATACATGTGTCCTTTTGTGATTCTAACTCTATTCCAAGTGTTGTGTTAGATGATGATGCAGGTTATGAAACTGATGTGAACCAAGAAGCCAATTAAGAAAATTCCAAGACTATCCCAGATGTTGAATCTGTTTGTCCAGAAACGTCTCGTCAGAATGAAGGAGACATTTCTGTTTTGTCTCTTGAACAAGCCAGAGAAACTCGAACAGAGTTGTCAACTGAAACTCATCAAGGTAGAACCTTTCCTCAAAGGCCACGAGAATGGAAGTTTTTGAAGGGTTACCCTCATAAATTCATCATTGGTGATCCTTTCCAAGGCATAACTACTAGATCTTCAAGCAAGAAGCAAGTGGAACCAAGCAATGTTGCCTTCTTGTCCCAATTGGAGCCTCTCAATGTGAAGCAAGCTCTTGAAGACCCTTAATGGGTTAAAGCCATGAAAGAAAATCTAGCACAATTTGAAAAGAATGAGGTTTGGACCCTTGTGCCAAATCCAAATGGTAAAAAGGTAACTGGTACAAAATGGATTTTCAAAAATAAATTGGGTGAGGATGGTAGAGTTGTTCGTAACAAGGCTAGATTAGTGGCGCAAGATTACAATCAAGAGGAAGGAATTGATTTTGATGAGTCATTTGCCCCGGTAGCAAGAATGGAAGCAATTAGGTTGCTTCTTGCCTATGCTGCCCACAAGGGTTTTAAGATGTTCCAAATGGATGTCAAATGTGCTTTTCTTAATGGTTTTATAGATAGGGAAGTATTTGTGGCTTAACCCCCCAGTTTTGAAAGCAAAGAGTTTCCAAATCATGTTTTTAAACTCTCTAAGGCTCTTTATGGCCTTAGGCAAGCTCCAAGAGCTTGGTATGAAAGGCTTAGTGCCTTCTTGTTGGAAAATAAATTTCAAAGGGGTACCACTGATACTACTTTGTTTATAAAAGAATCTAATGATGATGTCTTGCTTGTTCAAGTTTATGTGGATGACATTGTGTTTGGTTCGGCCAATGAAGCCTTGTGTGAAGAGTTTGGAAAACTTATGACTAGTGAGTTTGAAATAAGTTTAATGGATGAATTAACCTTCTTTCTTGGTCTTCAAATTAAAAAAACTCCTAGTGGTATTTTTATTCACCAAGGTGAATATGCAAAAGAGTTAATCAAGAAATTTGGCCTTGAAAATTTCAAACCAATGGGAACTCCTATGCATCCAAACATAAAGCTTGACAAGGATGAAAATAGAAAAGATATGGATGAAACAAAGTATAGAGGAATGATAGGATCCCTCATGTATCTTACATCCTCTAGGCCGGATATTGTTCAAAGTGTGGGTGTGTGCTCAAGGTTTCAATCTCACCCAAAAGAATCTCATCTTTTGGCTGTTAAAAAGAATCATTAGAGACATTAAGGGCACATGTGATCTTGGCTTATGGTATCTAAAATCTAATGAATTTTGTGCAGTAGGTTTTTGTGATGCAGATTATGCGGGAGACCGAGTGGATAGAAGAAGCACTTCTGAATTATGTTGCTTCCTTGGAAGCTCACTCAACATGTGGTCAAGCAAGAAACAAGCCACTGTTACACTATCCACGGCTAAAGCTGAATATATATCTGCCGCAGCTTGTTGCTCACAATTAATTTAGTTAAAAACTCAATTAGAGGATTACAAATTAAAAATCAATAGTATACCTTTGCTTTGTGATAATATGAGTGCTATAAACATTTCTAAAAATCCTGTGCTGCACTCTAGAACTAAGCATATTGAAGTAAGATATCATTTTATTAGGGAACATGTGCAAAAAGGTACTATTGATATCCAATTTGTGAAATCCGAAGAGCAACTTGCTGACATCTTCACTAAACCTCTGTGTGAAGATAGGTTTTGTTCGTTAAGGAACAGTTTGGGAATGATGGATTTGAGTTTTATTGAAAAAAAGTGATTTTCATGCTTCTGTTTGTTTTTGTCTCATAGGCAGTAGGGAGACAAATCTGGGCATATGATGAACAAGCTATGAAACAGGGGGAGACTGAACTTTGGTGCCTTGGACTCAAGCCCAACCAACCTTCTTTAAGCCCATTCAATGATTCTGGCTCATAAATTTTTCTTGGCATCATGCTTTTTTTTAATAAATTAATTTTTAATAAAGGTTATCACATCATATCTTCAAAAAGGGAGTTCTTGTCAAATCATATCTTTTTTCCCTAATTTCTCTCCCACATTTCAAGGAAAAGACCTTTTAGATTTTTGTTTTTAATTTTAAAAAATTTCCTTGATTGAAAATCGTTTCCATTAAATGCTCATTACTTTAAATGATATTCTCTCCACTAAGCATTTAATGTGGTCTAACCTCTCTCCACCTTCCCCCTTCTTCGGCCTCTCTTCATCTTTTCACTCTCCTCTTTACCTCTTTCATCATGAGAAAGAAGTTAGCCACACGAAGAAGCAGCCGAACCCCCATTGTAAAAAAAATCCTCTATCTGCCACTGCTCCTCAATCCCACACTCACATTCATATCCACCCCAACTCGTCATCTTCACCATCCTCTCACTCAACAGCATCCATGGCACGTAAGACTATCCATGCAAGAGCAACATCAAGGCAGGAAGCTGGTTCATCAAGGAAGAATACCAAGGGACAGGAACAAGTCCCTGAAGAGGAAGAAGAAGAATCGCCACTTCCATCTCCACAACCTTCACCACCACGACGTTCCACACTTCATCCATCTAGCCGGTCTCAAAGAACAAAGAAGCCAGTCCGTCACAACACCAGAGAACCCTCTAACTTGGACTCATTGGACTTCAAAAACAAGTATGGTAAAAGTCACTCCCATTTTGATCCTGCCCGTTTTATGTCTTGCGCTGCTTTTGAGTTCCACTCACAGGTTCTGGTAAATCGTCATCTTTGTGCTTCCTATGTTGTTAATCTGGAAAATCTCTGTGAAAAAGGCATTGACTTTACAACACTTTTTGATGATCTCAAATGGACTCCTGTTTTCACAATTTGAAAACCTGTTTACCCGAATTTGGTTCGTGAGTTCTATGCTAACATGATGTATCATGATGGTGCTCTACACTAATATGTCAAAAAGGTTCATCTTACCTTGAATAGATAGACTGTGAGTACTGCCTTAGGGTACCAAGACGAAGGTTCCTGGGCTTACATGTCAGGAAAATGGGACAACCAGGTTAGGATTTCCCTCCAAGTGGCTCTTACTCGTGTTTGCGAAAGTTTTTCTGCACTTGAAGGCACAAATCTCACCCACAAAGCCCTCGTCCCTGTGAAAGCCCTGCTTCACCGCACTATCAATCATATTTTGATGCCTCAAAGAGGCTCTTATCAAAGGGTTACGGTTTGTGACACTCTTGTGTTCTTTGCTATTCTTAACTCTTCATCCATTTCATTTGCATATCTCATGGTAAGATGACACCAGGGCATCTTGGCTAGTTTCACAAGCCATTTTTAGTTTGTTTTTAGATAGTTTCATGCATTTCTTAGGCAATAAGTAAGTATTTGGATGGAAGTTTTATGCATACCTTGATTCATTCAAACATGGTTAAATTGATGCATTTTCATGAGATTCTTGCTATAATTACTTGTGTGTTAAGAATGATGCAAACTCTTGTGAATTTAGTAATACTTTGATGCATTTTGTTTAGTTGATGATAGGTAAGAAAAAGCAAAGGAAGGGCAGAGAAGAAGAAGAGCAAGCAGCCTTGGTGGCCAAAGTTGGCTCACCAACGTTGAGTCCAACTTTGCTCCTGACAGCCTGATGGGGTCTTCTTCAAACAAGAATAACTTGAGCTACAGAGCTCCAAATGATATGATTCTAAAAGCATTGAAAAGTAGGAATCCAGAGCTTTCCAATCATATATGGCACTACATGGCGGATTGATGAGCGGATAATTTACATGCTTTTTGGCATTATTTTTAGTATGTTTTTAGTAGGATCTAGTTACTTTTAGGGATGTTTTCATTAGTTTTTATGTTAAATTCACATTTCTGGACTTTACTATGAGTTTGTGTGTTTTTCTATGATTTCAGATATTTTCTGGCTGAAATTGAGAGACTTGAGCAAAAATCAGATTCAGAGGTTAAAGAAGGACTGCTGACTGCTGATGTTGTTGGATTTTGACCTCCCTGCACTCAAAGTGGATTTTCTGGAGCTACAGAACTCAAAATGGCGCGCTTCCAATTGCGTTGAAAAGTCGACATCCAGGGCTTTCCAGCAATATATAATAGTCTATACTTTGGCCGAGTTTAGACGACGCAAAAGGGCATTGAACGCCAGTTCTACGCTGCAGTCTGGAGTTAAACGCCAGAAACACGTCACGAACTAGAGTTGAACGCCAAAAACACGTTACAACTTGGCGTTCAACTCCAAAAGAAGCCTCTGCACGTGGAAAGCTAAAGCTCAGCCCAAGCACACACCAAGTGGGCCCCGGAAGTGGATTTATGCATCAATTACTTACTTCTGTAAACCCTAGTAACTAGTTTAGTATAAATAGGACTTTTTACTAGTGTATTTGACATCTTATGATCTTTGGATTATCTTTTGATCTATTGATCACGTTTAGGGGCTGGCCATTCAGCCATGCCTGGACCTTCATCACTTGTGTATTTTCAACGGTAGAGTTTTTACACTCCATAGATTAAGGTGTGAAGCTCTGCTGTTCCTCATGAATGTGATGATCGTGACAGTCATCATCATTCTCCTATGAACACGTGCCTGACAACCACTTCCGTTCTACCTTCGATTGAATGAATATCTCTTGGATCTCTTAATTAGAATCTTCGTGGTATAAGCTAGATTGATGGCGGCATTCATGAGAATCCGGAAAGTCTAAACCTTGTCTGTGGTATTCCGAGTAGGATTCAGGGATTGAATGACTGTGACGAACTTCAAACTCGCGAGTGCTGGGGGTAGTGACAGACGCAAAAGGAGGGTGAATCCTATTCCAGTATGATCGAGAACCTCCAGATGATTAGCCATGCAGTGACAGTGCATCGGACCATTTTCACAGAGAGGATGGGATGTAGCCATTGACAACGGTGATGCCCTTACATAAAGCCACCCATGGAAAGGAGTAAGATTGATTGGATGAAGACAGCAGGAAAGCAGAGGTTCAGAGGAACGAACGCATCTCTATATGCTTATCTGAAATTCTCACCAATGAATTACATAAGTATTTCTATCTTTATTTTCTGTTTATTTATTATTTATTTTCGAAAACTCCATAACCATTTGATATCCGCCTGACTGAGATTTACAAGGTGACCATAGCTTGCTTCATACCAACAATCTCCGTGGGATCGACCCTTACTCACGTAAGGTTTATTACTTGGACGACCCAGTACACTTGCTGGTTAGTTGTATCGAAGTTGTGAATGAAAAACGATTTATTAAGACGTGCGTACAGAGTTTTTGGCGCCGTTGCCTGAGATCACAATTTCGTGCACCAAGTTTTTGGCACCGTTGCCGGGGATTGTTTGAGTTTAGACAATTGACGGTTCATCTTGTTGCTCAGATTAGGTAATTTTCTTCTTATTTTGTTTTCAAAAAGTTTTCAAAAATTTTTCAAAAATATTTTCTTCTTTTTCGTTTTTCCCAAAAAAATATTTTCAAAAAAAAATAAAAAATATTTTTTTTCTTCAGAATTTTTAAGAATGAATTCTAGTGTTTCATAAAGCATGTTGAAGCCTGACTGGCTGTAAAGCCATGTCTAAATTCTTTTGGACTGAGGCTTCCAAACCATCATCACAAGAGCAAGCTAGCTGTTCCTAATCCACCTGCTGTTGTATGACTGATTTGTATCTTCTAAAGCTTGGCTGGCTATTAAGCCATGTCTAACCCTCAGATTGGAGCTTTAGACTAAGAGTGCAAGATTCCTGGAATACATATTAAAAATTTTAGAATCCTTACTTTTCTTTTTCACATTAATTTTCGAAAAAAAAATCCGAAAAAAAAATTAAAAAAATAATAAAAATCAAAAATATTTTGTGTTTCTTGTTTGAGTCTCGAGTTTGGTGTCAATTGCATACTCATCTTGCATTTTTCGAAAATTGCATTCATGCATTGCATTCATCATGATCTTCAAGTTGTTCTTGATAAACCTTCTTGATTGATCTTCATGTTTTCTTGTTTTGTGTTGTATGATGTTTTTCATATGCATTCTTGAATTCTTAGTGCCTAAACATTAAAGATTTCTAAGTTTGGTGTCTTGCATGTTTTCTTTGCATCAAAAATTTTTCAAAAATAAGTTCTTGGTGTTCATCTTGACATTCAAAGTGTTCTTGGTGTTCATCTTGACATTCATAGCATTCTTACATGCATCACATGTTTTGATCCAAAATTTTCATGCATTGAGTCTTTTTCATGTTTTTCTCTTTCATCATTAAAAAATCAAAAAAAAAATAAAAAAAAATCATCTTTCCCTCTTTTCTCTCATAAAATTCGAAAATTTGAGTTGACTTTTTCAAAAATTTTTAAAATCTAGTTGTTTCTTATGAGTCAAATCAAATTTTCAATTTGAAAATTTTATCTTTTTCAAAATCTTTTTCAAAAATCATATCTTTTTCATTTTTCTTATTTATTTTCGAAAATTTCAAAAATATTTTTCAAAAATCTTTTTCGTAATTTTATCTCATAATTTTCGAAAATATCATCAACAATTAATGTTTTGATTCAAAAATTTCAAGTTTGTTACTTACTTGTTAAGAAAGATTCAAACTTTAAGTTCTAGAATCATATCTTGTGATTTCTTGTGAATCAAGTCATTAATTGTGATTTTAAAAATCAAATCTTTTTCAAAACTAATTTCAATGATATCTTTTCAAAAATATCTTCTTATCTTATCTTTTTCAAAAATTTGATTTTAAAATATCTTTTCTAACTTCTTATCTTCTTATCTTTTCAAAATTGATTTTCAAATTTGTTTCAACTAACTAACTAACTTTTTGTTTGTCTCTTCTCTCTTTCAAAACCACCTAACTAACCATCTCTCTCTAATTTTCGAAAATATCTCCCTCTTTTTCAAAAATTCTTTTTAATTAACTAATTGTTTCAAATTTTAATTTTAATTTTCAAAAATCACTAACCAATTTTTCAAAAATTATTTTCGAAAATTCTCTTTATCTCTCATCTCCTTCTATTTATTTATTCATTTACTAACACTTCATCTCACCCAAATTCGAACCCCCTCTTCCATCTGTGTTCGAATTTTCTCTTCTTCCCTTCTTTACATTACATTCTTTTCTCCTTCTACTCACACAGGGGAACCTCTATACCTTGGGCAAAAAGGATCCCTATTATTATTTTTCTGTTCCCTCCTTTTTCATATGAGCAGGAGCAAGGACAAGAACATTCTCGTTGAAGCAGATTCAGAACCTGAAAGGACTCTGAAGAGGAAACTAAGAGAAGCTAAATTACAACAATCCAGCAAGCACCTTTCAGAAATTTTCGAACAGGAAGAGGAGATGGCAGCCGAAAATAATAATAATGCAAGGAGGATGCTTGGTGACTTTACTGCACCTAATTCCAATTTACATGGAAGAAGCATCCCCATTCCTGCCTTTGGAGCAAACAACTTTGAGCTGAAACCTCAATTAGTTTCTCTGATGCAGCAGAACTGCAAGTTTCATGGACTTCCATCTGAAGATCCTTTTCAGTTCTTAACTGAATTCTTGCAGATATGTGATACTGTTAAGACTAATGGAGTAGATCCTGAAGTCTACAGGCTCATGCTTTTCCCTTTTGCTGTAAGAGACAGAGCTAGAGTATGGTTGGACTCTCAACCTAAGGATAGCCTGAACTCTTGGGATAAGCTGGTCAAGGCTTTCTTAGCCAAGTTCTTTCCTCCTCAAAAACTGAGTAAGCTTAGAGTGGATGTTCAAACCTTCAGACAGAAAGAAGGTGAATCCCTCTATGAAGCTTGGGAGAGATACAAAGGACTGACCAAAAAGTGTCCTTCTGACATGCTTTCAGAATGGACCATCCTGGATATATTCTATGATGGTCTGTCTGAATTAGCTAAGATTTCATTGGATACTTTTGCAGGTGGATCCATTCACCTAAAGAAAACGCCTGCAGAAGCTCAAGAACTCATTGACATAGTTGCTAATAACCAGTTTATGTACACTTCTAAGAGGAATCGTGTGAGTAATGAGACGCCTCAGAAGAAAGGAGTTCTTGAAATTGATACTCTGAATGCCATATTGGCTCAGAATAAAATATTGACTCAGCAAGTCAATATGATTTCTCAGAGTCTGAATGGAATGCAAGCTGCATCCAACAGTACTCAAGAGGCATCTTCTGAGGAAGAAGCTTATGATCCTGAGAACCCTGCAATAGTAGAGGTGAATTACATGGGTGAACCATATGGAAACACCTATAATCCCTCATGGAAAAATCACCCAAATCTCTCATGGAAGGATCACCAAAAGCCTCAACAAGGCTTTAACAATGGTGGAAGAAACAGGTTTAATAGCAAGCCTTTTCCATCATCAACTCAGCAAAAGACAGAGAGTTCTGACCAAGATCCATCTAGCTTAGCAAACATAGTCTCTGATCTATTTAAGGCCACTTTAAGTTTCATGAATGAAACAAGATCCTCCATTAGAAATTTGGAGGCACAAGTGGGCCAGCTGAGTAAGAAGATCACTGAAACCCCTCCTAGTGCTCTCCCAAGCAATACAGAAGAAAATCCAAAAGGAGAGTGCAAGGCCATTGATATAATTACCATGGCCAAATCTGTAAGAGAAGGGAAGGACGTGAATCCCAAGGAGGAAGACCTCCTGGGACGTCCAGTGATCAACAAGGAGTTCCCCTCTGAGGAACCAAAGGAATCTGAGACTCATCTAGAGACCATAGAGATTCTATTGAACCTCCTTACGCCCTTCATGAGCTCTGATGAGTATTCCTCTTCAGAAAAGAATGAGGATGTTACTGAAGAGCAAGTTGCCAAGTTCCTTGGTACAATCATGAAGCTGAATGCCAATCTATTTGGTAAAGAGACTTGGGGAGATGAACCTCCCCTGTTCACCAATGAACTAAATGCATTTAATGAACTGAGATTGCCTCAGAAGAAACAGGATCCTGGAAAGTTCCTAATACCTTGTACCATAGGCACCATGACCTTTGAGAAGGCTCTATGTGACCTTGGGTCAGGAATAAACCTCATGCCACTCTCTGTAATGGAGAAACTGGGAATCTTTGAGGTGCAAGCTGCTAGAATCTCATTAGAGATGGCAGACAATTCAAGAAAAGAGGCTTATGGACAGGTAGAGGACGTGTTAGTAAAGGTTGAAGGCCTTTACATCCTTGCTGATTTCATAATCCTAGATACTGGGAAGGATGAGGATGAATCCATCATCCTTGAAAGACCCTTCCTAGCCACAGCAAGAGCTGTGATTGATGTTGTCAGAGGTGAACTAGTCCTTCAATTGAATAAGGACCCCCTTGTGTTTAAAACTCAAGGACATCCTTCTATAAACATGAAAAAGAGGCACAGTAAGCTTCTCTCAAAACAGAGTCAACCAGAGCCCCCACAGTCAAACTCTAAGTTTGGTGTTGGGAGGCCACAACCAAACTCTAAGTTTGGTGTTGAACTCCCATATCCAAACTCTAAGTTTGGTGTTGGGGAGTCTCAACAATGCTCTGAACATCTGTGAGGCTCCATGAGAGCCCACTGTCAAGCTATTGACATTAAAGAAGCGCTTGTTGGGAGGCAACCCAATTTTTATTTAATTATATTTTTTATTAGTTATATGTCTTCATAGGTTCATGATCATGTGGAGTCACAAAAACAACTGGAAAAATTGAAGAAAAATAAAAAAACAGCATTAAAAACAGCACACCCTGGAGGAGGAGTTCACTGGCGTTCAAACGCCAGTAAGGAGCATCTGACTGGCGTTCAACGCCAGAAACATGCTGCATCTGGGCGTTGAACGCCCAGAACAAGCATCAGTTCGGCGTTTAAACGCCAGAATTGCATGCAAAGGCATTTTACATGCCTAATTGGTGCAGGGATGTAAATCCTTGACACCTCAAGATCTGTGGACCTCACAGGATCATCTCAAGATCTGTGGACCCCACAGGATCCCCACCTTCCCTCCTCATAATCCTAGATTCTTCCACATCTTCTTCTTCATCTATTCTTTCTTCTCTTGCTCGAGGGCGAGCAAAATTCTAAGTTTGGTGTGGTAAAAGCATAAGCTTTTTGTTTTTTCATAACCATTGATGGTACCTAAGGCCAGAGAAACCTCAAAAAAAAAAAGGAGAAAAAGAAGAGAAAAGGGAAGACAAAAGCTTCCATAGCTCAGTGGTAGAACATTTGACTGCAAATCAAGAGATCCCTGAGATACTTCAGGGGTACATTTTCCTCCACATAATTATTGGGAGCAACTGAGGATAGAAATACCAAAAATCACTAGGGAGGAGCAACAAAGACAAGGATGAGACATAGAGGAGCTCAAAAGCACCATTGGTTCTTCAAGAAGAGAAAGACGCCATTCTCACTAAGGTGGACTCATTCCTTAATCTCCTTGTCTATTTATTCCTGTTTTTCGATTTTTGAGCTTTATGTTTAATTATATTTGTGTCTTACTACATGATCATTAGTGTCTAAGTGTCTATGCCTTAAAGTAAGTGAATATGAATCCATTACCTCTCTTAAATGAAAAATGTTTTAATTCAAAAGAACAAGAAGTACATGAGTTTCGAATTTATCCTTGAACTTAGTTTAATTATATTGATGTGGTGACAATACTTTTTATTTTCTGAATGAATGCTTGAACAGTGCATATGTCTTTTGAAGTTGTTGTTTTAGAATGTTAAATATGTTGGCTCTTGAAAGAATGATGACAAGGAGACATGTTATTTGATAATCTGAAAAATCATAAAAATGATTCTTGAAGCAAGAAAAAGCAGCAAAGAACAAAGCTTGCAGAAAAAAAAATGGCGAAAAAAATAGAAAGAAAAAGAAAAAGCAAGCAGAAAAAGCCAAAAGCTCTTAAAACCAAAAGGCAAGAGCAAAAAGCCAATAGCCCTTAAAACCAAAAGGCAAGGGTAATAAAAAGGATCCCAAGGCTTTGAGCATCAGTGGATAGGAAGGCCTAAAGGAATAAAATCTTGGCCTAAGCGGCTAAACCAAGCTGTCCCTAACCATGTGCTTGTGGCGTGAAGGTGTCAAGTGAAAACTTGAGATTGAGCGGTTAAAGTCAAGGTCCAAAGCAAAAACAGAGTGTGCTTAAGAACCCTGGACACCTCTAATTGGGGACTTTAGTAAAGCTGAGTCACAATCTGAAAAGGTTCACCCAATTATGTGTCTGTGACATTTATGTATCTGGTGGTAATACTGGAAAACAAAGTGCTTAGGGCCACGGCCAAGACTCATAAAGTAGCTGTGTTCAAGAATCAACATACTGAACTAGGAGAATCAATAACACTATCTGAACTCTGAGTTCCTATAGATGCCAATCATTCTGAACTTCAATGGATAAAGTGAGATGCCAAAACTATTCAAGAGGCAAAAAGCTACAAGTCCCGCTCATTTGATTGGAGCTATGTTTCATTGATAGTTTGGAATTTATAGTATATTCTCTTATTTTTATCCTATTTGATTTTCAGTTGCTTGGGGACAAGCAACAATTTAAGTTTGGTGTTGTGATGAGCGGATAATTTATACGCTTTTTGGCATTGTTTTTAGTATATTTTTAGTAGGATCTAGTTACTTTTAGGGATATTTTCATTAGTTTTTATGTTAAATTCACATTTCTGGACTTTACTATGAGTTTGTGTGTTTTTTGTGATTTCAGGTATTTTCTGGCTGAAATTGAGGGACTTGAGCAAAAATCAGATTCAGAGGTTGAAGAAGGACTGCTGATGCTGTTGGATTCTGACCTCCCTGCACTCAAAGTGGATTTTTCGGAGCTACAAAACTTAAAATGGCGCACTTTCAATTGCGTTGGAAAGTAGACATCCAGGGCTTTCCAGCAATATATAATAGTTTATACTTTGGTCGAGTTTAAATGACGCAAAAGGGCGTTGAATGCTAGTTCTACGCTGCAGTCTGGAGTTAAACGCCAGAAACACGTCACGAACCAGAGTTGAACGCCAAAAACACGTTACAACTCGGCGTTCAACTCCAAAAGAAGCCTCTGCACGTGGAAAGCTAAAGCTCAGCCCAAGCACACACCAAGTGGGCCCCGGAAGTGGATTTATGCATCAATTACTTACTTCTGTAAACCCTAGTAACTAGTTTAGTATAAATAGGACTTTTTACTAGTGTATTTGACATCTTATGATCTTTTGATTATCTTTTGATCTATTGATCACGTTTAGGGGCTGGCTATTCGGCCATGCCTGGACCTTCATCACTTATGTATTTTCAACGGTAGAGTTTCTACACTCTATAGATTAAGGTGTGGAGCTCTGCTGTTCCTCATGAATTAATGCAAAGTACTACTATTTCTCTATTCAACTCAACTTATTCCGCTTCTAAGATATTCATTCGCACTTCAACATGAATGTGATGATCGTGACAGTCATCATCATTCCCCTATGAACACGTGCCTGACAACCACTTCCGTTCTACCTTGGATTGAATGAATATCTCTTGGATCTCTTAATTAGAATCTCCGTGGTATAAACTAGATTGATGGCGGCATTCATGAGAATCCGGAAAGTCTAAACCTTGTCTGTGGTATTCCGAGTAGGATTCAGGGATTGAATGACTGTGACGAACTTCAAACTCGCGAGTGCTGGGCGTAGTGACAGACGCAAAAGGAGGGTGAATCCTATTCCAGTATGATCGAGAACCTCCAGATGATTAGCCATGCAGTGACAGCGCATCGGACCATTTTCACAGAGAGGATGGGATGTAGCCATTGACAACGGTGATGCCCTTACATAAAGCCAGCCATGGAAAGGAGTAAGATTGATTGGATGAAGACAGCAGGAAAGCAGAGGTTCAGAGGAACGAACGCATCTCTATATGCTTATCTGAAATTCTCACCAATGAATTACATAAGTATTTCTATCTTTATTTTCTATTTATTTATTATTTATTTTCGAAAACTCCATAACCATTTGATATCCGCTTGACTGAGATTTACAAGGTGACCATAGCTTGCTTCATACCAACAATCTCCGTGGGATCGACCCTTACTCACGTAAAGTTTATTACTTGGACGACCCAGTGCACTTGCTGGTCAGTTGTATCGAAGTTGTGAATGAAAAACGATTTATTAAGACGTGCGTACAGAGTTTTTGGCGCCGTTGCCTGAGATCACAATTTCGTGCACCACGGATACTAAAATTAAGGGAGAAAACTGCCCCAAAAAGTGCATAGACGAACATAGTACCAACCTGTAGTAAGGCCAGTTGACCTCTGCACATTCGATGGAGTATAACTTGAGTTTTAGAGCTCCAAATGATGTGCTTCCAACAACATTGGAAAGTATACATTCAGAGAATTCTAACAATATATAATAGTATGGAGTGGACAATATGTTTGAGCTTCGAAATCTGGCATTGTTACCAATGTTGGTGTAAACGTTTGTGTGCCAACATTGCACACCGATGCCAGCGACCCTGTTCCCTTCAAAGGGGCATAACTTGAGTTACAGATGTCCAATTGAGGTGATTTTACTTGGGTTAGAAAGATGACATTCAGATCTTTCTAACCATATATAATAGTCTATATTGGGCATGAAATTGGCAACGTTGACAAGAGGACAAAGTAACGTTCCAAGGCTTGATGTGCAAACATTATGCAAAAAAGAAAATTCTGGTGCCAACGTTGGAGGGAACGTTGGTACACCAACGTTACCCCCAACGTTTTGCTTTCTGGAAATTGAAAAAAAAAAAAACAATCCACGTGTGGATAGGCCAACGTTGGAGGGAACGTTGTCAAGCCAACGCTGAGGCCAACATTTGCGATAAGCTTTCAAAAATTGGAGTTGGAAACTTTGCATCGACGCGTACACGTCAATGACGCGTGCGTGGACATAATTTTTCAGCCTGACCATGCGCACGCACAGGCAATGCAGACGCGTGAAGTGGCAAATCCTACCATCCACGCGTACGCGTACGGCATGCGCACGCATGACCTGGCGAACGTTGGCACCCCAACGTTGAGAATGTTGCTCAAAATGCCCGAAAACCATTTTTACTGAGAGCACATTTGACCCAACGTTTGCTTAAAAACGTTGACCCGAACATGGATACCAGAACTCTGCAATTGAGCAATCTCTATTCTCTGCATCACTAAGAAACACTCCTAACTGATTCAGCCAAGGCCCACATCCAAATACTTGCTCCAATTGAAGATGAGAAGAAAGGTATAAATAGAAGGACTGTTGAAGATTTAAGGAGCTCTCGGGAGGCCCTAAGGGGGGGCTCTGGGAGTTTAGACCCAGATTTCATTTTTTGCACTTCTCTTTTAGTTTCTATTTTCTGCGTTTTTTTTCTCTGTAATTTGAATTGAGTTATGATGAACTAAACCCCTTTCATTGGGTTAGGGAGCTCTGTTGTAATTCAATGGATCAATACTAGTTTTCATTCTTCTTCTTCTTTCTTTTCTCTTGATTTTGCTAGAAAGCTTTCGTTCTTTATTCAATTGGGTAGTGATCTTGGAAAAGAAGCTATTCATAATTAGATCTCCTCTGAACCTTGGAAGAGGAATGAGGAGATCGTGCTAGAAATACTTTCTCACATTGGATTAGATTGGGGTTTGGATGGATATCGTGACATGTAATCCTACCAATACTTTGATCTATGAATTTGTGTGGTATAATCAATGACCAAACTTTATCTCTTCCCATGAGCACTTAAATCAAGGAATTGGGCAATTGTTCATGCTTAGAGAGATTAGATTGCCAAGGAATTGGGATCTAATCACCTAAGATTGCCAAGGAGATCAATGAATGCATTGATTGCGGAAGAGATGAAAATGAATTTGATCCGGAGGATTATCACATCTCTTGACCCTAATGAGCTTTCCCACTTCTGTTCTTACCCATTCTTTTACTTCTGCAGTTTATTTTGATGTTCAGCAACCCTATTCCCTTTTAATTTCTTGCAATTTAAGCTTCTGCACTTTAATTTCTTGCAATTTCCTTTCTGCCATTTAAATTCTGTCATTTACCTTTAGTTATTTACATTTCCTGCACTTTAAGTTTCTCGCCAATTTACATTCTGCCACCTTCAATTCCATTCTGATTTCGTTCAACTAGCACAATTCTCCAATTAACGTTGATCAACCAACCAATTCCTGTGGGATTCGACACACTCTATAGTGAGTTTTTACTTTACGACAATCCGGTGAACTTGCCGGTAGGGAATTTGTTGTGAGACAAGTTTTCGGTGAATCAAGTTTATGGCGCAGTTGCCGGGGATTGGTTTTGTGTTGACAATGATTAAATTGGAGGATAACTAGATTGGACACTTTTCTTTTGTTTTGTTAATTAGTTTTTGTTTCAGTTTATTAATGTTATTCTCTGCACTTTAAGCTGTTTGTGATATTGCCTCACTAAGAATTCCTCATTTATGACAATGGAGATTCCAATTTCTTTTGGTGATTATTGTTTGAGACAGAGTTTCTTGCAAGAAAGAAAGGAGCATCCATTATATTTTGGTCAATCAAATTTCATGGGAAACTTTCCACCACCACAGAATGATTCATGTTATTATGCTCGTAGTGGGTGGGAGTATCAAGAACATGAAATGGGGTACTTTCCAGAGCCACAAAATGGACCATATTTTGGTGAAATTGATCACTACTCAAGTTGTGACTGGAAAGATCAAAATCAAAGAGATTTCACTCATTCATACCCCATTCATCAAGAGCCATCACCTCTCAATTATCCAACCTCACATCCAAGTTTTACATGTCTAAATTCTTCATCACTTGAGTATGCCCCAGCACAAAATTCCGTCCCAAATCCATACAATTCATTTCACCATCCATAAAACTCATTCCATTACCCACAAGAGTCATACCACTTTCAGAACACACAACCACAAAACGACCAATTCCATTCACAAGTCAACCCCAACCAACCATCACAACCTACTCAACCTCCTTTAGATAACCTTGCTAGGATGGAACTCATCCTTGAAGAACTCAAAAAAGGTAGAAAAGAACAAAGACTTTCTAGGATGGAACTCATCCTTGAAAAAACGATAAGGATAATTGATGAAGATAAAATAGCACAAAGGGACCATGAAGAAAAAATGAAACAAACAGCACAACCCTATGATGGAGAACTAACTGATCTCTTTCCTTGGCTAAGGGAAGAAAACAATACCACAAGAAGAGTAGTGCTAAGCAATGAGGATAAGGACCAAATGGGGGGTACAAGGGAGGAATCCGAAGGACTAGAAAAAGAGGCATCCATACCAAGTGAGATTCCTATAAAGAAGGTGGAGGTTGTGAGAGTATACAAGCCCAAAGCTCCATACCCACAGAGGCTACTAAGGGTGACAAAGGAACATGCAAACTCACTCCCAAAAGACTCAATGCAACATCATGCAGTAGAAAGGGAGGAATTCAATCAAGGGAGTCCACACTCCAATGAAACAGAGAGTTGCATAAAGAGTGAGTTCATTGAACCACCAATTCAAGAAGCTTTTGATGAAGAGGATGCCCCAACTATCCAACAACACCCAAGTTCTGAAAATAAAGAAGTGAAGGAAATCAATAAAAGCATCAAAGAGAGGATGGTGACCAAGAAAAGAAGGACAATATCCATGAAGAAGAGGTCAACTAAAAGCCATCCCACCCCCACCCCAACAAGCAAGTTTACTCAAGCTAACAACAAAAGAAAGCTTGCTGGGGAGAAGCACTCAAAACAGGGGGCATCAAACTTCTCATTTTTCCACTTGAGGTCATTCCTCTTAATAAACTGGAAGAGGAAGAAATTCATGAACAAAATGTCAAGCTAATGACATTAAAAGAGCGCTTGTTGGGAGGCAACCCAACTAGAGGTAGTTTTTCTTTTTCTAGTTATTTCAATAAAAGAGTTAAGTAGATTTCTCTATATTGCAAAGAGCTAAGTTTGGTGTTGCATACCAAAATAATTACAAGGGTGAATGTGTAATTCTAAGTTTTGTGTTCCACTAAAGATCTCATTAAGAGCACAATTCAACCCTCAGTATTACATGTCACTGACTCCAAACAATCAGAGAAACGACTTAACATTTGTTTAGCTTCTAGTCTATAGTTGGTATTCTTAATAAAAGCACATGAGGTTTTCTGCATATAATCAATTTGCTGCATAAGGCAAGGAACTAAGTTTGGTGTTCACACACCAATCTAAGTTCAAAGGCCTACAAACATACATGCATGCTAACTATTTCTCAAGTACTTGGGGAACAAGCAACTTCCAATAACTTTTCAGGAATTCAATCAATCTCTTGGAAAAACTATGCACCATCATCCAAGGAGACAAGAAGGATACAAAGATTATGGATGATGATGACAAGGAAGAAACAAGAAGGCACCAAGAGGTTGTATTGTTACTTAACTATTTCTGGTTTGTAGTGTTTCAATTGGAAGTATGATTGTATCCTGTTTTCATGAACCTTTACATTCTGGTTGCTTTCTTTATTGTCATTTGGGGCTGCTAGTCTAAGTGCCCGCCTCATTGTCATCCTGCTTGAATTGTATGCCATGTCCTTGAGCTCAATAAAAGAATTTATGAAAAATTGTTGTGAAAAGACAAGAGTGAAATCCAATGTGCAGAATAAAGTCCTAGTGTTGTGGTGGTATTTGTTAGCTAAGTTGGTTCATCAATAAGGTATAGGGCTAAGATATCTCTTGAATTATGAGCTTGAAGTGCATTCTATGAGACTTAAATGAATTAATAAGATCCAAAAAAGAGAAAAAGAGAATGAAAAAGAAAGAAAAGAGCACAAATTAAAGCTGGGCACCAATAGTTTGAACCTTGAGGCATGTGTCTGTGGTGTTTTTGTGCAAGGATCTACTTGGATGAGTAAGTTCTTAGGAGTGCTTCATCACTTGACAACTTGGGTTAACTAACCCGGCATTGTCAACTGAAAGTCCACGATCAAGAGCAACCTTGTCACAAAATATTTAGCAACCCAAAGAGGTGCTGGACACCAAGGTCTGAGGAATGAATAACAAACCATGTGCCTGTGGTGTGTATGTGCTGAGGAGAGACTTGGGTAATTAAGTCCTTAGGAATGTTTCAACACCTAGCACCTTGAACCAACTGGTTTGGGAGTGTTGGCTGAAAGCCTATCCTAAAGAGTTGTCTCAACACAGAACACCTAGCTACAGAAAGCAATAAGCTCTAAAGAAGAAAAGAAAACAAAAACAGAGGTAAGTTAAGGATCAAGAATAAGAGTCTCATAGAAAGGCAATAGAGTGGGAATTCAAGAGCATATGAGAGCCTAGAAACCAGCATGAACATGAACCTAAATTTCCATGCATAAAACTCCATGAACCAAGGATTTAAACTCTCTGAATAAGGACTTGTATCTCTTGTATTTTCATTTCATCCTTCTTATATTCTATCACTTGCTTGAGGACAAGCAAGATTTAAGTTTGGTGTTGTGACGTCAGGGCATCTTGGCTAGTTTCACAAGCCATTTTTAGTTTGTTTTTAGATAGTTTCATGCATTTCTTAGGTAATAAGTAAGTATTTGGATGGAAGTTTTATGCATACCTTGATTCATTCAAACATGGTTAAATTGATGCATTTTCATGAGATTCTTGTTATAATTACTTGTGTGTTAAGAATGATGCAAACTCTTGTGAATTTAGCAATACTTTGATGCATTTTGTTTGGTTGATGATAGGTAAGAAGAAGCAAAGGAAGGGCAGAGAAGAAGTAGAGCAAGCAGCCTTGGTGGCCAAAGTTGGCTCACCAACGTTGAGTTCAACTTTGCTCCTGACAGCCTGATGGGGTCTTCTTCAAACAAGAATAACTTGAGCTACAGAGCTCTAAATGATATGATTCTAAAAGAATTGAAAAGTAGGAATCCAGAGCTTTCCAATCATATATGGTACTACATGGCGGATACTAAAATTAAGGGAGAAAACTGCCCCAAAAAGTGCATAGACGAACATAGTACCAACCTGCAGCAAGGCCAGCTGACGTCTGCATCTTCGACGGAGTATAACTTGATTTTTAGAGCTCCAAATGATGCGCTTTTAATGGCATTGGAAAGTAGACATTCAGAGCTTTCCAATAATATATAATAGTATGGAGTGGACAATACGTTTGAGCTTCAGAATCTGGCATTGTTACCAACATTGGTGTAAACGTTGGTGTGCCAACGTTGCCTCCAACGTTGTACACCGACGCCAACGACCCTGTCCCCTTCAAAGGAGCATAACTTGAGTCGTAGATGTCCAATTGAGGTAATTTCAGTTGGGTTAGAAAGCTGATATTCAGAGCTTTCCAACCATATATAATAGTCTATAGTGGGCATGAAATTGGCAACGTTGACAAGAGGACAAAGTAACGTTCCAAGGCATGATGTGCAACATTATGCAAAAAAGAAAAGTTCTGGTGCCAATGTTGGAGGGAATGTTGGTACACCAACGTTACCCCAAACGTTTTGCTTTCTGGAAATTGAAAAAAAAAAAAACAATCCACGCGTACGCGTACGTGGCGCGCACGCATGGATAGGCCAACGTTGGAGGGAACGTTGCCAAGCCAACGCTGAGGCCAACATTCGTGATAAGCTTTCAAAAATTGGAGTTGGAAACATTGCATCGACGCATACATGTCAATGACGCGTATGCGTGGACATACTTTTTCAGCCCAACCATGCGCACGCACAGGCAAGCGTGAAGTGGCAAACCCTACCATCCACACGTACGCGTACGGCACTCGCACGCGTGACCAGGCGAACGTTGGCACCCCAACGTTGAGTCAAACGTTGTTCAAAATGCCCAAAAACCATTTTTACTGAGAGCACGTTTGACACAATGTTTGCTTAAAAACGTTGACCCCAACGTGTATACCAAAACTCTGCAATTGAGTAATCTCTATTCTCTGCATCACTAAGAAACACTCCTAACTACTTCAACCAAGGCCCACATCCAAATACTTGATCCAATTGAAGATGAGAAGAAGGGTATAAATAGAAGGACTGTTGAAGATTGAAGGAGCTCTCGGGAGGCCCTGAGGGGGGGGCTCTGGGAGTTCAGACCCAGATTTCATTTTTATGCACTTTTCTTTTAGTTTCTATTTTCTGCATTTTTCTTTTTCTGTAATTTGAATTGAGCTTTGATGAACTAAACCCCTTTCATTAGGTTAGGGAGCTCTGTTGTAATTCAATGGATCAATACTAGTTTTCATTCTTCTTCTTCTTTCTTTTCTCTTGATTTTGCTAGAAAGCTTTCGTTCTTTATTCAATTGGGTAGTGATCTTGGAAAAGAAGCTATTCATAATTGGATCTCCTTTGAACCTTGGAAGAGGAATGAGGAGATCATGCTAGAAATGCTTTCTCACATTGGATTAGATTGGGGTTTGGATGGATATCGTGACATGTAATCCTACCAATACTTTGATCTATGAATTTGTGTGGTATAATCAGTGACCAAACTTCATCTCTTCCCATGAGCACTTAAATCAAGGAATTGGGCAATTGTTCATGCTTAGAGAGATTAGATTGCCAAGGAATTGTGATCTAATCACCTAAGATTGCCAAGGAGATCAATGAATGCATTGATTGCGGAAGAGATGAAAATGAATTTGATCCAGAGGATTATCACATCTCCTGACCCTAATGAGCTTTCCCACTTCTGTTCTTACCCATTCTTTTACTTCTGCAGTTTATTTTGATGCTCAGCAACCCCATTCCCTTTTAATTTCTTGCAATTTAAGCTTATGTACTTTAATTTCTTGCAATTTCCTTTCTGCCATTTAAATTCTGTCATTTACCTTTAGTTATTTACATTTCTTGCACTTTAAGTTTTCTGCCAATTTACATTCTGCCACCTTCAATTCCATTCTGATTTCGTTCAACTAGCACAATTCTCCAATTAACATTGATCAACTAACCAATCCCTGTGGAATTCGACCTAGCTCTATAGTGAGTTTTTACTTGACGACAATTTGGTGCACTTGCCGGTAGGGAATTTGTTGGGAGACAAGTTTTGGTGAATCATAAGACACATGTGGGATTGTGTCCACAGCGACAAGAAAGCAAATCTGCCATATGGAATGTTTCTAACATGTATTTTTGAGTATTTTAATGTTGATTTGAGCAATGAGCCTGTTGAGAACAGGGTTTCTACCATTAAAGGAGGCAGTGTTCCTGATTTTGTGAAAGGTAAAAAGGGCAAAAGTTCAAAGGCATCAATGCTCTCTGATTGCGAAAGTGACAGTCGGCCTCCTGAATCTTCTAAGCTTTCTGAATCTATCAAAGATGTTCTGAATGAGTTCTCCAACATGTCTAATCTGATGGTCAAGACCTACAAAGAGGCTCGGAAACAAGCCTATGAAAATGAAAAGGCCTGGACCAAGTGCCATGAAAGGGTTAATCTGCTGATTAAGAGCTTAGAGAAGGACATGGCTCATTCCGATGGAGAAGACGATCACCTTGACTCTAATATAAATCTTTCTGATGCCTGAATGATTTGCTCACTGCTGCCTATGATCTTGAACAATTTCTCTTTTTACTGTCTTTTTTGATTAAGTTTCTTTTGAACTGTTTGATGTTGGATGACTGTACTCAGTAACTCTAAATACTATGTTTGGGTTTTAATATCAAATATTTTACATTACACTGCTGTTTTTATCTGTTTTGCAGGCTCCCTCCTTGATGACAAAAGGGGGAGGAAAATTTAAAAGAAAAAGGGGTTGAATTGTGGGGTCTGTCAATCCAATTCTTGTGCTCTTCTTTTGAGTTTTTTTTTATTATTGTTTCATGCCAATTTTTTTTTATGTTCTGTTATGATGGCTGAACATTATGTTGTTGGATATAATTTTATTGCTTGTTTCATTGTTTTGATTGGCAGGAAATATTTTTATTGGCATGAATTATTTGCCTTGAATATATTGCTGCATGTAGTATAATGAGTTTTGATCATTTGTTGGACATGTACTCTGTCATACTCTGTTTTACAAGAAATTTTTTGAGCAGCATGTTAAAACCGTGATTATGTTTATAAAAAAAAATTTACTCAAAATTAGGTTCTCGATAATCATGGTTTTGCTTCTTAAGGTTCCATATGTTGAATACATAAAATGTTTTGGAACTGTTTAAAGCATGTTACAGGTACTGCTTCCATTGGATAGATGCACACATTAAGGGGGAGCAATGTGATCAATTGAAAGGGGGAGGATTCAAAATCTTCAAGGAAGTTCTCTAAATCCTAATCCTTTTTCAATTTATTTTTAATAATGTTTGTCATTGGTGCGGATTTTTACAACCACAAACTAACCGGCAAGTGCACCGGGTCGTACCAAGTAATACCTCTGGTGAGTGAGGGTCAATCCCACGAGAATTGATGGATCAAGCAACAATAATTGAATGATAAGCTTAGTCAGGCAAACAGAAAAGAGTGTTTGAGTGTTCAAAGAGCATTAAACAATCGTTCAGAAATTAAAATAGTAAAGTAAATAAGTTGGAAATAAAATATGGAGAAAACAGTTAAGGTTTCAGAGTTATCTATTTTTCTGGATTTAAATTTTCTTACTAACTATTTTAATCATGTAGGATTTAATTTATGGCAAACTATATGTGACTAGACCCTAATTTCTTAGACCTTTCTAGTCTCCTCTAGTTTTCATCAACTGCCAATTCCTTGGTCAATTAATTCCAATTAGAGGGTGATGATCAAATTCCAGTTTATATGCCACAAAAACTCTAATTACCCAAATATAAAAGGATTATATGTCACGTATCCCGTTAATTCCAGATAATTAGAAGTTTAGGAGAATTTATTTTCAAGCTGTTGTTCAAGTAAAGAGCTTTTCCAAGTTATACAAGAACTCAAGTAGAAAGAGGGTCATACTTCCGTTCCACCCAAATTCATAAGATAAAGAGCGAAAACAATTCTTAAACTGTAAATTCATACATAAATTAAAATAGAAAAAGCAATAATATCTTTTCTGATACAAATAGACAGAGCTCCTAACCTTAATAATGGAGGATTAGTTGCTCATGGTTTAGAGAAGAAAACTAGGATTCTGATAAAATGTATTTTGGTAGTCTGGAATCGTATCCCCCTAAAAGAGAAGTTTCTTTTCCCTTTTATATCAAATCCTCATTAATTTAAAATCTATTATCTCTAAAACTAAAATTAATATCTTTTCCTAAAATTAAGATTTGAATTTAAATCAGAATTAATTAGATAATCAGCAAGTCTTCAGTTGATGGATGGGGACCACTTGTTTTGTCCATTCTGTAGCTTCTAATCTGTGTTTTCTGGGCTGGAAACTGGGTCAAAACAGCCCAGAAATCGCCCCCAGCATTTTTTTACGTTTTCTGCACGTGGCGCATGTCACGCGTATGCGTCAGTCACGCGTACCCGTCAGTCACGCGTACGCGTCGATGGTCTTCTTCACGTGTCACGCGTACGTGTCAGTCATGCACACGCGTCGCCGTGCAAATCTTCAAATCACGCGTACGCGTCAGACACGCGCACGCGTCGCCCTGGAAAGCTCCAAATCACGCGTACGCGTCACTCCTCGCTGTCATCTCCTTTAGTTCTTATGCTGCAGAAACTCCATCAAATCCATCCGAATGCTACCTAAAATAAACAAAATTGAACAAGACTCAAAGTAGCATCCATAGTGGCTAAAAGATAATTAATTGCTGATTAAACTCAACAAAAATGCAAATTCACTAGAAAAAGATAGGAAAGATGCTCACGCATCAGTCATCAAGGGGGAGATTGATGAGTTTGGAAAACTTGAAATTATTGTGATGATCAAACATTGTTAAAAATATTAATTACAAAAATTGTTAATTTGATTTTTTATTCCAATTGTTTGTTTAATGGGTTTGTTAGTGTGCAGGAAAAACAAATGAATTTTTATGTTGGGCCAAAAGACAATATAAACCCAATATAATGAAATTGTGATCAACCCTTGTGCAAAAATGTTTCATACTTTGTGGCTGAAATATTTAATTGGATAGCAAAATGAATTGGGCCATGAAATATGTGAAGAGCCCAAAACAATGCTTCCTTTTGATCCAACAATTTGTTGGTCCGAAATTGAAGAAGAAAGAAAGGAAATGGAGCATGCTTAGTTCGGTTACCTACTCCACATTAGGGAATGGAATTAAAAATTCAATTGGATTAATTGCTTGCATTGGTAACTTAAAGAGTAAATTAAAATTGATTTAACAAGCATTGAATGCTCCACATGTTATTCCATTCCTAGTGGAATGTGAGTGGGATTTCAATTTTATTTAATTTTACTTTGAAAGCTTTGTATCTTCTCTCTTTGTTTTGGTCATGTCAAACAGGAAAGAAGAAGATAGAAGTTATCAGAGAAATTACAGAAGCTATGAAGAAGCAAAAGGCTAGGTTGATGATGGCCTTTGCAAAAGGAAGTTTCAAAGCATGGCATGGCTAATATCTTTGCCTTTGAAGGAAAGATTTCAAGCAGAAGCTTCAAGATCTTCATGCCAAAAATGTAGAGGATCGGTCTCGGCCAGAGAGGAAGATCTCTATGGCTAAAGCTCGTTTCCATTTTTGTTCATCCAACACAGGAGGTAGCTTTTGGAGCTACGTGGAGGAAGAAGCAAATATGGAAAGGAAGGAGCTGTCAAGAATCAGAGATCTATCAAGGGTTGAAAGTCTTTCTTGGAGCCAAAGTCAAGATGAAGGGCTCAGATTGATAAAGCTTGATGAGAAGGGATGAGAGAGAGGTACATGCATGTTGATTTGCTTTCGGTTTCTCTCTCTCTCTTTTCTCTCTGTCCGAACCGGTTATGGTGGCTTGGTTGAACCGGTTTCAACCTTGGAAGCTTCCCCTTCTATAATAAGGGTGAGCGGCCAAGGGTTGAGACAAGGAGAGTAAGCACAGAGTTCTCATAGCTACCCAAAGCTAACAGAGTTCTTCTCTTTCAATGGGCTTCATTTTATTTTATTTTCTTTAGTTTTGTATGTCTGAGTCTCATGGTGACAAAGGCAAACAGAGTGAGATTTGTAAGAAAAAGCCTGTGAGAGGAAAAAGGCAGAGAGTGCAAAATTAAAGAAAATGCCATAGATGTCTTAGAGGTCCTTTTTACATCTGTGTTGTGCTTTATGATCCTGTGGAGATTCCCTTGCAAGTTGGGTTAGCACTTTGCAGTTGAAAGCTTGGCAGTTGTCCAAGTCAAGTTCAGTTTTGGGGATAGAATCTGGACTTGTCCCAGATAGGAATGGTAGTTCCTATGGAAGAATTGGTGTATGTAATCTGATGATTACAGTGAAATTCCGTCACTGTTGTGATGGAGACTGGATGTAGGCTGCATTGCACTTAGCAACTGAACCAGTATAGTTCTGAGGTGATTCTCTCTCTCTTTTACTCCTTTTGTGTTTCTATTCGTGGGAGACAAAATTGAAAAATATCTCCTAACCGGTTACGAGACAAAAAGAAAATGTCTCTGGATTTGTTATGAGACAAAAAGCAGAAATATCTCCAGAAGTTATTTTAAAAGGCAGAAAGTAATATTCAGAAAAAGAGGGCTAAGATTCAACCTCCCTTCTCTTAGCCATTGATTACCATCATATATATATCTTAGACCAACTCAATTTTTCCTAGTATAAATATAGCATATCTAAATGACTCTCGTTTTGTTTTGTTTATAGTAAACCAAGGATTTGAGATGCTCCACACGACTAATGAAAAGTTTGAAAAAATGAGCGAAGCAAAGAAGGCCATCGTCCAGTAATTAGTATTTGTTGGTCTGATGCACATCCCCCTGATGAATGTGCCACAAATATTGTTGAATGAGTTGGCATATTCCTTTAATTTGGAGAAAAACAAATTGGACACAAGGCACGGTTCCTTGAAATTTAAACCCAAAAAAATAGGAGTTGCCCTTGGCCTCAATGCATCAGGTAACTGATTACAGAAAACCTTTATACTTGCATTTTTTGTTATCTATTCTTTGTAATATATTCTTCTGATCTCATGTAATCAATAAATAAATTTAGGTGTATATGACTGGTATTTTTGTGTATTTCAAGTGATTGGAGTGTAATTGGTGTTCTTTTTTGTAGGAGACCTATTTTTCAAAAAAGTGAGTTTTAAAGACCTTTCTGAGGAGAACAAAGAAATTTTTAGAAGGTTCCAAGGAAAAACATTAAAGAATCTGACCGATTAGATGATGGATATCGGTGTTGACAACGATCAAGATCGCCTAATGTTCAAGAGAATTTTCATCTTCTATATTCAAATGGTGTTCTTGTTTCCAACTACCATAGACAAAGTATCTCCTATCCACATGCCTCCAATTTTTTTACTAGACAACATAACAGAGTGGAACTAGGGCAGCCATGTCCTCGATTTCATCATCAAGGGAATATCCAATTACCGTTTGAAAAAGAAAAAATTGATTATTGGTTGCCTCTATGCCTTGATGATAGTATATTTTCATCAAACATAACACATAAACAAGAAAGGAGAAGCAATCCCTGGACTACCCTGGGTTAGCCATTGGAATAGGGAGCTACTGGTTCAGAGGATCAGAGCTGAAATTGACGGTCATATGGTAACTGAACAGAATACTTTCTCTAATTTGGGTGTATTTGATTTATGTAGATGGTGTAAACTAACGTTTTAACTGTTTCAAGGCATCGTCATGAGGGCAGAAGTGAAAAAGAAATTGAAGAAAATGAAAGAGAAAAAAAAGAAAGAAAAAAAGAAAAAGACAAAAAAGAAGAAGGTAAATTCATCCGAGAATGATTCATCGGAGAGTGAATTTGCTTTTTCCTCTGAGTCTGAGTCTGAACAAGACTCAGAGGAACCAACAGAAACAAGGAAACAACCCACCAGGACAGCTAAAAAGTAAGTAATATTGTTGGGTGTATTTTGTCATTTTTAGGGTATTTTTTGCTAATGATTGTTTACTCTCTAGAATGGTATCCAGAAAAAGAAAACAGATTGTAGAGGATTCCTCTTCAAAAAGTGAAAGTGAATCCGATGATGAGTAAGATTCTGAAATTGTCATTGCATTGCTTTCTTTTCTGTTTATTATCAAAATTTGATGTATTAACAGAGTGTTTTTCATTTAATTTCAGAAGTGAAAAATCATCACTAATAATAAAACAAAAATCAAAGAAAAATTATTCAGACTTCACCCAAAAAGTATGTATTGCTTTCGGGGGTATTTTATCATTAATTTTGTTGTGTTTGTCTGATTAATACTTTTTTTTATTTCCAGGACACAATCCAAAAAAAGAAAGCACATTGTTGAGGATTTGTCTTCTGAACAAGAAATTGAATCCTATGATGTGTAAGATACGTTGTAAAGCTATCTTGCTCTTTATCATCAAAATTTTATTTGTTAACATATTCTTTTGCATGTACTGTCAGAACTGATGTAAGAACTGAAGAAATACAAGAATTCTTCAGAGAATCAAAAAAGAAAAAAACCAATGAAAAGGCTGCACAGGGGTATGTTGAATTTGGGGTATATTTCCAATTTTAAGGTGTTTTTTGTTGCTGATAATTATTTTTGCTTTCCCATCGACGGAAGCTCACTATGATTCATCCAAAACGTAAGATCCTTTATTTGATAGAATTTCGAGATCATGATTTAATTAAATAGTATTTTTACTGAATGATGTTTATTTTGTGCTTAGAATGCTGGAGGTGAACTTAGGAAGAGAAAATGATCTCGTCTTTCAAACACAAATGGATCAAAGCAGCTAAACAGACCCATGGATAGTATGTAATTTATGTTTCTAATGCCATTTGCTTAATTCTTTTGTTACCATCTGCTTCTAATTCTATATATATTTTCTATAGAAAAAAAAAGTCCTTTAATTTTTTATTCAAGAAAAAAAAGCAAGATAAAAAAGAAAAATCTGCAACTACGTAAGTTCTAAAAAAACAGAGGCTGTGTTTCTTTTCAATGCTTCAGGTGTATTTTGATATTATTTTGGTGGATTTTAGGTTGGGTGTGGAAGAAGAATCAGTCGGTGACCCAGCTCAATAGAAGATGATCATTATTCGGATGGAGACACATTTGCAATCTGAACCTCTTGATATATGAGTTTTACAACTAAATTTCAACCTTCTAATCATCTACTTTAAGGGAGTTTGTTAACTTTTTATTTTTGTCTTGTTTAGAGTTCCAATTCAAGTATGCATGCCTCCCTCGCAGACGACAACAACAAGACCTATGCAAATTGAACCATCCCCCCAAAGTTTCCGAGCGAGAAAATTAGCGAAGAAACAAATAAGGGGTAAGGAATAATATTTGGGTGTATTGGTTATTATTTGGGTGTATTTGTTTTTTATTTGGGTGTATCTCATCTGAATTGAGGTGAAATTGGTTTTTTCTAATTTAAAGCCTTTTCTCTAATCCTGCAATACTCCACAACCCCAGCAACCTGCTGAAAGCACACCCATAGTGCCATCAGCTCCTTCTAAAATATAAGTTCTACATAATATAACTCTCTTTTGATATCATTCGTCTATTATTATTCTTATAGTATCTTATATGTCAACATGCAGTAATCCACCCCCTCAAGCTACTACTATATTGACGATGATGACTAGGACAGCATCCTATGTACCAAAAGAATTTCCGACGCCATCATTCAGCCTTGGCTTCACTGATTCGAGTCAGGAAGAAACACTGACTCAGGAGGGGCGACCGGGATCTGAGAAGGAAAAAAGTCCTGAGACACCAATACTAATTGAAAAATTACAGGAGCTGGTGGTAGCCTTGAATTTTGTAGAGGATAGAAGTCCCTCGCTCAAAAAGCAACCTGCTGACCAATTTTTTGAAAAGTTTGAAACTCCTGCAAGGAGGAGGGAATTGTCGGCTGACCTGAAAGAAAAGTGCTACCTTTGGGCCACACATATAAAGGCCTACGAGGATGGAGGCACTAATAAGTGGGAGCCAATGTGCATCCTTCATGCTCAACAACCAATGCGGATGTCAAAAATCTACTTCACGTCTTTAAAAGCTCGTTTAAATATTGAAGCTGAGGTAATCTTAGAATAAGCTTAATGATTTTATTATGAGTTGTGGCTGCAATGTTGATTGATGTAATTAATTTGGATTTTTTGTTTTTCTAGATTGTCACTGCTATGTGTCTGATTCTGAACAAACAAAATATTAGAAGATTTGAAGAACAAATTTACTGTCTCCCCCTAGTATTGTGGTAAGGTGTATTGAACTCAATTTTGGGTGTAATGTATTGGGTGTAGTAACTATTTTTTTTCGGTGTTACATAAATGCTGCAGAATATGGCTATTAGGAATCATGACAGCGGTGAGTTCTTACATGCAAAAACAAAAAAGCCATTTGACATTGAAAACTACAAAATGTTCATACCTTTTTTGGACCTAAAAAAATTGGCATCCCATCCATATATCACAATTCTTTCATTATGTGCCAATTAAACTAACACACTGTTTAATGTGGCCATACATAAGATATTTGCACTTGTTTTCTATGCGGAGCATTGGTGGATAAATTTTGTATCCTTGACCCGTATCACAAGAAATGTCCCTCCCCAACCAGATTGCAGCTTAATAAATTTTTGTAAGTTGATTCTCTTATTTGCATTTTAATATTTGGATGTAGTTCTGTTTAAAATAAGGTGTACTATGGGATGCTTTGGGTGTAATCAGGTATTAAATTTAGTCTTTCTTATATTTTGCTTTGTTTTTTATTTTTAAGGGTATGTGATTTGCTAAATGAGGGTATATGTCGGGAGGCACCTCTCAGAAAAGACGATCATGAAATTGAACCGACATACATCAACATTGCGGGCCAAAAAACGGAGTATAAATCTTTTTCTCTAAAAATTTTATGTTTTCTCTTGTTGTCCTATTTTAATTTGCTAATTTATTTTTGGTTTTCAGCTTTGATTGTGAGATTTATGTAATGAAATGGCTTGAAATAATTGAGCCTGAAAACATTAAAAAGGGAAAATATAACTGGGAGAATTGGACACAGGTAATTGTATTTAAAAGTATATAACTCTATATTACTTTACTAAATTAACGGAGTTCAGTAAAAGAATATTCTTTAAACTGTAGGCGAAGGTGGACCACTTTATAATTGAATAAGCTTCGTGGATTCTGTTCGATGAGATGAATTAAGACAGAGATACAACCATTAAGGAAAGCGAAACAATAAGATTGTCCAAGCCATCTGTAGTGTTGTTGAATCTATATTGTCAAATAGATTCAGATGATATTGACAGTTATTAGTTTGAGTATTGTGTAGTCTGGGAATAGTTTGAACACTTTTTGTAAAGTTTCTGAATATTTAATCCAATCTTATTATATTTTTTTTTTTTTTTGCATAAATCAACTGTCTATGTTGTATTCAAAAGCTATTAATTACAGATTCAAAAAAATCAAGGAAAACAAGACCAAACATACTAATACGCCAAATTACTTTTATAATAACCCAAAAATAACCGGAATACACCCAAATTGAGTGCTTACATATTTCCATGGAAAAACCAACCAAGAGTTATGGGAATTCAGAAATTTGAATTGTTAACCTCTTTAGGGATTGAATTGTATACGTATAGTAAATTTAAAACAAACAAATATAAATAAGACACTAATTTTCAACACAAATGGTAGCATCTCAAAAAATATAAAAAAAAAAAGGGAAATGTCAAAAACAAGAGAATACAAAAATACACCCAAAAAATTCATCGGTACACCAAAATACTGTCACTCCACACCCAAAAATCTATCCTGTGCTACTGGATCTCTGAATTGGTAATTCATAACATGTCCATGATATTGGCTGGAATTTGGTTGTACGACTGATGCGCCATCAAAAAGGTTCAACTGGAAAAAATAAACTCACATATTAGCAAAACTATTAACAAAAATAAACTTAATTACCCCTGATTAAAGAACATCACTTTTACCTCGCTTAGAGCTTTCGTTTTCTTTTTCTTTGAGGCATTTACAATCTGTTTGTCCAACTTTGAACCTAGTCTATTTTTGAAACGTCCTCTTGTTCTCACTCGTGGAGGGCTTTGAAGCTCGTTAATGGATTCTAAATTAGCATTTTCGTAAGAAAATGAACATGTACCCTTGCTTTTGGTTTTTAGTTCTTGCATCTCAACCACAACGTTATCGTAGGCGCGGTGCAGAATCGCAGTGAGATCCTCAGGTTCTGATGCAAATTTGCATATATTTTGCGAAGGAAACACTAATTCGTCAAACTTCTTGCTTCTTGGCTCCAATAGTGGCTCGTCATGGCTGCTCTTGATGTGTGTGTCTCCTCTTTACGTTCTTGCTCCATCGTTCCAATATGTATCTCAGTGACACTTTGTTTACTCGTTCAAAGCTTAACACGCTTAGGGCGTGACGGCACAATATCCCTCTTGACTCGAATAATAACCATTGGCATTTCACTTGGGCTGCTACCATGTCGTATGTAACCACAAACTTGTTGAATGTTGAGTTGAAAACTTGTTCTACAATTTTGTATACCAAATAGCCTAGAGCGGAGTTCTTTAATCTTGTGATACAATTCACCTTCACTCTGAATTGTGCTTGAACTTTTCTGAACTTTTGGTGAGTGTACACGTGTTAAAACTGAGCTTCTATTAAGGATTTTGTTGCACATGACATAATGGTGTGAATATCTGCAGCATCCGATTCTCTCTCTCTCTCTTTGCTCCCTGCTTCCAAGGCAATTATCGTATTGTTTGACGAATTGGATAAGTGAGCTGTTATGTGTAATGAACTTGTTAAAAAAATCAAGCATGCTCTCGCTCCTTTGTGTGCTTCTCATCCCGGCCCAGAAGTGGTGATCGAGATAATCTAGAATCCATATATGACGGTCTTTGTAAAGCTCTACAAAAAAAATACCTAAATCAGAACTATAATACACCCTTAAACATGCAATTTACACCTCTGTTGCAGATTTTAAAAAACATTACCTGAAAGCCACTTATTGTCCACAAGACCATACTTCATCAGAAAATCATTCCAATTCCTATCAAATAATTCTTTGGTATGAGAGTTCCAAACAACATGGCTCATGTCTTGTTCAATTTCTAGGTGTCTCTTGTAGTCGTTTAATTTTCTTGGATCTTTTTCATGATATGCCAAATACACCAACGGTGAATTGTTGTGGGCAACAAGCCTCGATAGCCCTTTGCATTGATGCGCATAGATCGGTGAGAATCCCTTTTGGAGGATTTCCTCCCATGCAATGAAGCCAACATTCAAATAACCATTTAAATGATTGAATATCCTCGTTTTTCATCAAAGCGCATCCCAGAAGTGTTGACTGACCGTGGTGATTCACCCTGACAAAAGAACCAAAAACCAGATTATATGTGAAACAGATTACGACGAAACAGAAATAAAGTCGTTAAATACACCCAAATAATAACTCTCTGCACCCAAAATCATCCAATGTACACCTCTGCTGCAGATTTATAAAACAACATTAATTCAACATCATAAACTAGAATAGCATATTACCTATTTGTATTGCAGGTGGTGTCGAATGAAATAACATCTCCGAAATACTCACAGGTGGCCCTGCTCCTTGCGTCTGCCCAAAAAGCAAGTTTAATCGACTGATCGTCCTCGAGTTCGAGCTCAAAAAAGAAATTATGATTCTTCTCTTTCATTCTTAATAAGTATTTCTCGAATTCTTTTGCATCCTCTAGTTCTGAAACATTTGCACTTCTCTCGTGATGTAATTTCTCACGTCTTTTTCGATAAAATTTAACTCGCGGTGACCTCCAACTGCTGCCACAAATGATTGATAAGTTTTTCTTGGTCTGATTCTGGCTTCCTCGTTATTCTCTATTGTACGACGCACGGACATGCTTAGTTCCCTGTGTTGTTTAAGCATCTCTGCTTGATTTGTACAGCAAGGATGTGAATGATGCAACACGACCTTGAAAATGATCCAAACACCGATGTCCTTTAATATGTGTATATAAATTCTTGCGGGACAACTTAATCCTGCTGAGGGGTTTATCTTCTCCATCGTAATGTAATTTCTCATGTATTTTTCGATAAAATTTAACTCGCGATGACCTCCAGCTGCTGCCATAAATGATTGGTAAGTTTTTCTTGGTATGATTCTGGCTTCCTCGTTATTCTCTATTGTACGATGCACGGACATACTTAGTTCCCTGTGTTGTTTAAGCATCTCTGCTTGATTTGCACAGCAAGGATGTGAATGATGCAACACGACCTTGGAAATGATCCAAACACCGATGTCTTTTAATATGTGTATATAAATTCTTGCTGGACAACTTAATCCTGCTGAGGGGTTTGTCTTCTCCGTCGGAGATATTTTCGATTTCCATTTCTCCTCTCTGCTACATGTAATTAATTGGTTTTTAATTTCATTTCCCTTCTTATTTGTGTTCCGAACTCTTGTAGAAAAATCTGCAGCTTTCAAATAATCCTTGAAGAATTTTGCAGCATCTTCAAGGGTGTTAAAAGTCATCCCAACCTTGGGAACAAACTGCTCATCAACATCACAGAGAAACTGCAAAATACACCCAAAATAGTCCACAATACACCATATTAAAACAGGCATAAACTATAGAATGCAAATACAACTATAAAACCATCATAAAAAATAACAAAAATCATATTCATAACTCATCATCAAACAGAAACTAAAACAATTCAACTAAAACAATAAGACAATTCACCCCCAGTCAATTGAAAAGTCAAAACCTGTAAATACACCCAAACTTTCCCACGTTACACCCAAATATTCCTCATTTACACCCGAAAGTTTGATATAAAATGCAGAAGATTCATCAGAACTAGTATATTACATTTAATTCAAACAATAAACAATGAACAAGAAATTTCACAGGCAAGGTTCACAACATTATTCAGCTCCACAATCATAAACTACTAAAAAAATATTAACTGGAATTAAATCACACCTCAGGGACTTCATTGGATTCAAATTCAAAATCCACTTCGCTCTAGTTTAGTTGACAATCTGAAGTTGAATCATCCATTATCTTCAAAATAATTTCAGAGCTTGATTTCAAAACAATTTCAGAGCTTGATTTCAAAACAATTTCAGAGCAGAGCTTGATTTCAAAACGATTTCAGAGCTTGATTTCATAAACAATGGAAATCGAGAAAAACGAACAAATAGAATGCAGAGAGAAACACACGTAAATGTCGAAGGAGATCGCATAGAGAAGGCACGAAAACACAAAAGAAATTCGAAAAAGAAAACGAAATCCTTTCAAAAAAGGAAGTTATATATTCGTGCATTGATTGAAAAATCTGTTAAGGGGCGCGTGGATTAGACGTGCCAGAAGAGGCGCGTATTAGGTGTAATTGAGTAGATGGACTTGTAAGACTTGTATAGCAAAAACACTTGTATGTGGCTTATGGAGAATAATTATATATATATAATTAATTATTTACTTTAAGTTTTTTAGTTTATTAAACATATTTTTAGTATAAAGTTACATAATAATTTTACAGATTATATTTTTTGATGAGTGATTGGATAATTATTGCATAAAATATATTATTTTTTTATTTTTAAAATAAGTACTCCTCTTCATTTTATGTACACAGAGATTTTTTTTAAGCTAGAATTGCCTTAAAAACATATTTCATTAAAAATTAGTGAAATTGTGAAAACATATTTTTTTTACATCTTCAATGCGTTAAACACATAAAAAATTCTAAACATTTTTATTATTAAACTTTTAAAAAGTGCTTTTAGAATAAGTTTATTATAATAAAAAATTAAAACTAAAAATATTATAGATTTAATATTAGTTATAAAAGTTTTGCCCTAGTTAATGTTAAAAGTCTAGTTTTGCCGCCAATTGAAACTAAGGCACATGGTTTAAGTTACTATCTGTGCAGAGAAGAGTAACAAAAACGGTTTGTTGGTGGGGTTAATGAATTTAAGAAAAAATGTTACATTTTACCAGTATATTTTGCTTCCTCGAATGAATGTTTTAAGGGTAAATATAATCTAAAAAAATTAGATACTCAAATTATAGCCAATTTTAATATTAATTTTATATAGAAAAATTCTGCTGTGATCAAGATTGTGGTGTCTAAAGGTGTGTGTGGTTGGAAGAAATACAAGTATATTTTCAGGAATTTTAAAATGGGAATAAGATATTTCCATATTTGGTTCAAGATTTAAAAAATTATTTTTGGGTATGTTTTATTCCCTAGAATCAAAATCCAACCCATTTCATTCCCATCTTTCTTCTGGTTATCTTTAATTCCAATGGGAATGGAATGTGTATAATAAAGTGAAAAGACCAAAATACTCTTGTTAATTTAACTCCAACCCTTCTTTTCAGATTTTTACTCCTCATTTGATCAGAAACCCAAACCCTAGCAGAGTCCCTCTCCCATCGAAACTAAAACCTAGCCGAGCTTCTTCCCCAAATTCATGGAGGCTCCACCGGCGTCAGCACCGTCTTGCCACCGATTTGAGTTTGCACGATCGCCCCTCACCTTATTCTAGAAGGAAATTCACTTCAATCGTTCGTTTGCGTTTGTGTTCCATCATTGCAGCTCACATCAGTTCACCGCGACTGTATGCTTGCCGTCGTCGCTGACGCGCCTCTAGCCGGATCCTCCGCATCGCGTGCTCGCGTTTGGTCTCTCTCCTCCGTCCTCTCTTGCTTGGCGTCAAGTTCGCCGTCGACGAGGAAGCTTTGCCACCATTTCTCCAGTGCTTCGCATACGGTTCTGTCTCTCTTTCACTTTCGATCTCTCTCTCTCTCTCTCTCTCTTTCGATCTCTCTCTCTCTTGCCCTCTCTCACTTTCTTCTGTTGGTTGCAGGGGATACTAAATAAGAGCAAATTGATTGCTATTAATGTTGGAAACAGGGGCTACCCTCCGAATAAGGTATGTAAGTTGATGATTACGATGTTTTTGACACCAAATTTCTGATGATTTGATGATGACACTGATCTGAGATAGTTAACATCGTTGTTAAGTTTGCATAAGGTCACAAGTTGAAAAGTTATTTTTCACGGTGAGTGCTTTTGAGTTTGTGGTGTTTGAAATTTAAGGGGAGAAAATGAAGGTTAGATGGTGAATTGGTGATTGAGTTTTGGAGCACATAATCTAGTCATGTGTTTGCTGTTTTTCATTGTTTTTCAAGAACCAAAACTGCTTGCAATTCTTTTACTCTGCCAGATATTTGCAATTATGTCATTGAGAGCTAAAAAAAGATAATTTTGTTTCATTACAATTTTGTTAGCTGAACTTGAATTTAATCAACTCAATTTAACTATTATGCTTTTGCATTCTTTTACTTGTGTTCTATTTAACTATGATGCTTTTGATTCTCTTTTGCTGATATCCTACAATCAAACTTCAAGCTGATTTGGATTAGAATTGAAGTTCTCTAATTTGTATAAAGCATGTCTGTAGCATTCAATTTATTGGATATTACCTTTCATTAAAATTAAATGATGATATAGAATTTCACTTACAATGACAATGTATATTTCACTTAAATGATCATTCTTTTAGTATAAAGTTACTATAATTTTTTGAGCAACAAGCGATGGACTTGCTGGAATGCTAGCAGTGTCAATAAAGAAATCTTCCAGTGTAGCTAGGGATTTTAACTGGTTCCCTAGGGAAGCTATTATTTTCTAGCACTCTGCAAGCTTTTCGACAGCCAGAGCTAGATCCTCCTGACATAGCAGAGATCATATACATTACATGAGTTGGCCAGAATTTGAAAGTCTTATATAGACACCATTCCATGACCTCAAACTTACACATATTCACAATAAAAGTGGTTTTATTACGAGTTAGTGTCCAAGAACTTACTCGCATATATATATAACTACTTCCTCCAAGTTATGTAAAAAGTTTTGCTAGCGAGTGTCCATAGAACTTGTTACGGAGCTAAAAGTGGAATATTTTATAAAAATAATGAAATGTTTAAGTTTCTAATCCATTGAATGAATTCTGTGATATAGTTTAGTCAAGTTGGGATTTACTAACTAAAGGACAGACTTGAACAATTTCAAAGTTATCAAGTAATGTTCTGGGTATCAGGTTCTCAGGACTTGATTGTCAGTAAGAGTATACTTCACGTTTAGCTTAGTCTAAAAGATTCAAAAACAAAAGAAGCATGCAAATATTAGAGTGGTTGGTAATCTAGCGTTCAAACTCCCTTTTTAGGAGGGTTAAGTTTAGGTGGTTCTATTCTCCCGATGAACAGTTACACTTCATCAACAGTGTTTTCTTTTTCTTTTTTTTTTTTTTTTTTGCAGGGAGGATCTCTTATCATCCTGTCATCTTATTTGATTCTTCTCTACGTCTTAATGATACTCTTCTTTTATCAGGAAAAAAATGTTATTTTACCCAAAAAAATTCTCTTATCCTTCAAGTTGCAAATGTCTGCCACATACTTGTTGTGTATTTGATGTTTGAATAGCAAAACTTACAATATAAAATTTAAAAAGGCTAAAGAAGTTGCCTAAAGCATGTTATGATAGCGTATCTTGTTGAGGCCTGTGGTGCAGTGAACACTTTTGACATGCTTTCTATATTAAAGATGGAATATGAATATTGATTGGTTCATGGATTAGTTATAGTCCTAAGAGGCCCTTTTTATAAGCTTGTTTTAGTATTTGATCTAAGGTTTATATTTTTAGATCCAGCTGCTTTTGTCCAAGGGCACATTTGGCTGCTTATACACCATCAATTGAGAAGGGTCGACCTATATTACAAGAACTATTGGCTATAGATCACTTAATAAAGGAGGTAAGTTTTAACTAAATATTCTTAATATGGTAGGAAAGGTTTTAATTTCTACTTTTTTTTCCTGTCAAATAACATCATTATGAGTATGATAAGATAGGACAAACGGAATTTGGAGCTTGAACATTATTATTTTACTTTCCAGGGTACAAGGGAAGGGGGAACTCTATCCTAATCATCTACCCCATTTAGGCTAATCCCAGTTGGCTAGCTTGAACATTATTTGATGACTATCCTTGATATTTAATTTCATCTGTAGTTTGAGAATGCCAGATATGCTCCCTTTTAAATATTTCAAATAAGTTTGAAGTATGGCTATTAATTTTATTTTTTAAATGATAGAAAAAGTTTACATAGAATAAATAAATAGTTAAGTCTTCTAGCTAAATATTTTAATATTTTTTTTTTTTTTGCAGAATGGATCTCAAACAGAAGATGAAAGTTATTGCCTGCATGATTTTACATTTCAAATTAATGAATGACTTTATGGTTAAGTTGTTGATGATTTGCTATGTTTTGATTATATTGCAATTGAAAAAAAAAAAGAAAAGAAAATGGAATGATAGTTATAGTAGGCAAGTAATAAGAGATGTTAGTGTTGATAGGATTATTTATTTTAGTGATCTAGCAAGTATAGAAAACACAAGAATGGATAGATGTGCCTTTCATGCATTGTGTAACATGCTTAAAAAGGTTGGAAGGTTAGAACCAAGTAGGAATATGGGTGTAGAAGAAATGGTTGCCATGTTTTTACATATTATAGCACATGACGTCAAAATTAGAGTAATAAAGAGACAATTTGTGAGATCTGAAGAAACAATTAGTAGGCGGTTTAATGATGTATTGCTTGCTATTTTGAGATGTCATAATCTCTTACTGAAAAAACCTCAACCATTTAGCCCGGATAGAATGGATGAATGATGGAAATGGTTTAAGGTAATTTATTTTGCTAATGTTATTAAATCTCATATGGTTGGTGTTCTTTAGAATTGAGTTAATTGATCTTTGTTTTGGATTTTAGGATTGCCTAGGAGCCTTAGATGGTACTCATATCAAAGTCAATGTTCTTGAGGCTGATAAGCCTAGATATCGAAACAGAAAAGGTGACATAACAACCAATGTGCTTGGAGTGGTTGCTCCCGATATGCAATTTATCTACGTACTGGCGGGTTGGGAAGGTTCAGCTGTGGATTCTAGGGTATTGCGAGATGCACTATTTCGCAATGGATTTAGTGTTTCCCAAGGTATTTTATTGAGACTTTAATATGTTATCAAAGTAACCATTTGATCTTTCATTAATTTTGTTCAATTGTGTATGTCACACTAGGTCATTATTACTTATGTGATGCTGGATACATGAATTGTAGAGGATTTTTGGCACCTTATAGAGGACAAAAATATCATTTGAGTGAGTTTAATCCACATAATTAACCTAGTACAGCCTAAGAATTTTTTAATATGAAACACTCACAAGCTAGAAATGTCATTGAAAGGACATTTGGAGTATTGAAAGCAAGATGGAAAATTTTAAGGAGAAGGTCATTTTATCCTATTAAAACTCAAGGAAGAATTATAATTGCATGTTGCCTTTTGCATAATCACATTAGAAGAGTGATGGTTGTGGATCCTATTGATGAGATAGTAGATCAAAATATGCTTGAAGTAGATGGGGGACGATCCACCATATTGAGACGAGCGATGCTTGGGGTAGATGGAGGGATCAACTTGCACAAGAAATGTTGAACCAATAGAGAAGAAGACATCATACACGATAATTGTGTTCATTTTTCTATGTATGAGGTTGTCTATTGTAACATTGATTTCATTTTATTGATGTGTTTACGTTCTTGTACAAGAGTTGTGCATCTGTTAGTAAATTTTAACTTTTTGAGACTTCTTTGTAACTTTAATTTGGATAATAGTAAAGCTTTTTAATACATATGTAGTTAGAATCGTTGAGATTTGTTTTATATAAGTTCAATTATGGATTATGAGATAAATTATGAATTATGAAATTTTTGAAAATTTAGATACGTATTTTGTGTTAATTTTAATTAAACATATTTAATATTAGAGATATTTTAGTAAATTTAAAAAATTTAGAGTCAATAATAATTTAACTAATTTTAGTAAATTTAAAAAAATTTAGAATCAATAATAATTTTAATTAAAGATATTTGATATTAGGAGTATTTGAGTAAATTTAAAAAAATTTAGAGTCAATAATAATTTTACTAAAGATATTTGTTATTAGGGATATTTTAGTAAATTTAAAAAAAATCAGAATCAATAATAATTTTAATTAAAGATATTTGATATTAGGGTATTTTAGTAAATTTAAAAAAAATTAGAGTAAAAAATAATTTAACTAAAGATATCTGTTATTAGGGATATTTTAGTAAATTTAAAAAAAATTTAGAATCAATAATAATTTTAATTAAAAATATTTGATATTAGGAGTATTTTAGTAAATTTAAAAATAAAATAAAAAAATATTTTATTATATTTATATTTATTTAAAAAATTAGAATCTAAAAAATTTAATTAAAAAATTTATTTTATTATATTTATATTTTATTATATCTATTTACTAAATTTAATCATTAATATTCTAATTAAAAATTATAAAGATATTTTGAACAAAGTATTCACAATTTCCAAATATATTAAATATAAACCAAACAAAAACTAAAACATTCTTAGACATATTATTAATATTCTATAGATTTTATTTTTACAAACCAAACATATTCCTAATAATGATATTTTTAAGCATAAAAATTAATCATTGAACCACACACATTCTAAAAGGGTCGAAAATTAATTGACCTGTGCAGGAAAGACAGATGGTAACATGGTTGAGCTGCTTCAACTAATGATAATCATAAATGATGCGATTAGGCGGGTGCAGAGTGCGGTAAATTTCGAATGTTCACCGTAGGATATACCCGTAATTACATCTCTAAAAAAGTCTTCTATGCATAAGGTTTTGTATGTAATTATTGGACAAACATTAAACAATCGCTACTGTTTTTAATTTTTTTTTTAAATATTCATCTAATATAAGGTATTATCTAATTCTTAACGAAATATCTTCTCAAATTATTAAAGTTAGTTATTTTTTTTAGAAAAATTTATTATTTAATTAAAAAAATGTCTTCCGAAAATAAAAATTTGAGTAAAGTAATGAGAGTCATTTTAATGTTTACGTACGTAATTATTATTTATTATTAATTGAAAAATATTAGCTAAACATTTGTATTATATATTTTAAATTATAAAGAAGTAAATATAAAATATGTGTAAACAATTTTTATTAAATATACACATGCTATTATAAAATTGTTTTATAATTATTCTCGTTATTTTATTAAATATGCAATTTTTAGTTTGGTTTTTATTTTTTTTAATTATTAACTATTAATTACTATTTTTGGCATTGGCTATCATCTTGACTTGAAAAGTTTTATTTTATAAAATAAACTTCTAAAGTCTGGATATTATTTCGAATCTTTTTGTAAAATGCAAAATATATATTATGCCAGTTTTTAAATAAAAGATAAATTATTATATTAAAATTAAATATATTTCGATAAGTTATATTCAATATATATATATATATATATATATGTTCAAAATGTATAATAACATCAGAGTTGGCAGTCATATGAAAATAAAAAGATACTATTTAAAACTATATCTAAATTAAATATCATTTTAAAGCTTTAGATTTATTTTAAATGTAATCAGTTGGATGTAGTTCGAACTAATAATTTTTTAAATTTTAATATTTATATTTAGAACCTATTAATTTAAATAAAATAGTGTATAATTTTAAATTATAAATTAATGTATCTAAATCATATTAGATAATTTATTATTAATTTTAAAAATAATTAAAAATAATTCACTTAAATATTAAAAAAATTATTAAATAATTTT